>NC_085918.1:741622-1483245 GCF_035658355.1 Kwoniella shivajii
CGCGCATCTGCCACTTCTTCAGATGTTCCAACAAACTGTTGAACTCACTGAAGCCGCTCAAGTCTTCGACAGTCTTGCCATGACGAACCAGCAAAACCTCGAAATGAGATGCAACAGTGATCTGAAGACTATCTTCCAGACTTGGCGAGATCGGTTACCTAACTTTTGGGACGACATCAGTGTTTGGAGTGATCTTCTCGCTTGGCGTCAACATGTCTTCCAAGCTGTTACAAGGGTTTATCACCCGCTTGTCTCCCCTACTGATGCCGCAACTTATGGTTATAGAGGTTTTCATGAAACGGCATGGATGATCAATCGATTTGGCGAAGTCGCTCGTCGACACGGTCTCTTAGATGTTTGCAGTGTCGCGCTCAACAAGATCTACATGTTGCCCAACATTGAGATATCCGAAGCATTCCTCAAATTACGAGAACAAGCGTTATGCTTCTTCCAAAAACCCGACAAATTCAATGATGGTCTTGAAAATATCAGCACGACAAATCTGATGTATTTCGCACCTCCTCAGAAGGCCGAATTCCTTACTCTTAAAGGAATGTTCATATCTCGTTTGGGTCAGAACGAAGAAGCCAATGCAGAGTTCGCTCATGCCATTCAAATGGACATGAACCTGCCCAAAGCATGGGCTGAATGGGGTAGATTCAACGACAAGCTCTATCGAGATAGACCAGAAACAGTCCCTGGACCAGCACCAGAACCGGAACCTGGAAAGCAGAAAGTAACGGATGAACAATGGCAGGAGCAATACGCTCACGATCGAGCTATCCTGGCTTCGAGTGCTGTCTCTTGTTACCTCCAGGCTGCGGGATTATACAACAATCACAAGTCAAGAGGTCTTCTTCTTCGTGTACTTTGGTTGCTTGGTCTAGACGATAGCAGTAACAACATTTCCAAAGCATTCGAGAATTACAAAGGAGATCTGGTCATTTGGTATTGGATCACCTTGATTCCTCAACTGCTTATGTCTCTTTCACACCGAGAAGCCAAACAAGCTAGACTTCTTTTGTTACGTATCGCCAAGCAGTTCCCTCAGGTAAGTCTGTTTACATATCGCTGTTGAACACTGAAGCTCACCAGTACTTTTGATAGGCCTTATTCTTCCACCTCAGAGTCTCTAGAGAAGACTTTGTCAGCATCAAGAAACAACAGCAGTCTCGACTGGCGGCTCAACGTCGTGCGGACGCAGCGACGAAATCCCTCACGGCGAACGTATCGACTACTGCTGATGGTGGTGGGGAGCCCAGATCTTCGGAAGATGTCAAAGACGGAGTCAAGGAGGAACAAAACGGAAGCACTCCTGCGGCCACTAATGGTAGCCAGGTGGCTCAACAAGGCCAACAACTCAATGGAAATGCCAACGGATCGATGGCTCCACCTTCTTCAGTCCCACCTCCTCCGCGACAACCATGGGATCTCGTTGATGAAATCATGAATATGCTCAAGACCGCTTTCCCACTGTTGGCACTGACAATGGAGAAGATGGTGGATCAAATATCTCTTCGAGCTAAACCTAATTCTGATGAAGACATTTATCGATTCTTCTCTGCTCTACTTGCGGATGCTATGCAGCAGTGGGGTGGTAGAAATGGACTTCCTAATGATGACGGAGAATTGAGTGCTCAGACAAAGGATAATCTGGCCAAATTCGCTACTAATCTCAACGGAGATTTAAAGGTAATTTTATTTCGTATCATGGGCAAGGGTAGATGCTGATTATTATGTGTTGGTGCAGGCGATGATCGAAAAGGATTTCATGAAGGACATGCCCAAGTTGCGCGAGTACATCAAACGACTTCAGAGATGGCGAGATTTCTACGAGAAGAACCTTGATGGTAGACCAAAAATACAACCGCTAGATCAAGGTGGATGTAACCTCACTGAGTTCCATCATACCAAATTCGACGATGTCGAGATTCCTGGTCAATACGTTCACGTGAGCTGGCTGAAAACTTTCCCATATCGATCATGCAGCTGACTTGATGAACAGCATGTCGACCAAGGCGAAGAGTTTATCAAAATCGCTCGATTCGCTCCAAAAGCTGAACTAGGTCGAGGCCACGGACATTGTTTCCGTCGAATAACCATGGTTGGCAATAACGGTTCCTCTTATACTTTCCACGTGCAAATGCCAGCTGCTCGACATTGTCGCAGAGAGGAACGTCTCACCCAGTTGTTCCGCATTATGAATAGGTAAGCTTGCCGTCTGTTTGCCGACTCGATGAGAAATTGAGCTGACGGGGACCGAGCAGTGTACTGAAGAAGAGGAAAGAGTCACGACGCCGAAATCTGCAATTCCATCTTCCTACCGCGACTCCCCTTGCTCCCCAACTCCGACTGGTTCAATCTGATTCGTCATACGTTAGCTTGCAAGATATCTTTGAGGACTATTCAGCTTCGAAAGGAGTGTCACGAGAAGATACGACTCTTGCCTACTTCGACAGAATGAAGCAATTGCATGATCCTGCTATTCCAAGGAATGATCCTAAATTCATTCAACTCAAATCTGAAGTCATGGAAGAAATTCAGACGAAGATGGTGCCGGAAACAATTATGACAAACGTGAGTACCGGCAGATCAATCTACGTTTCTGAAGGAACGTGTGAGCTGACTCAGAGCTGCGCAGTATATGATCAGGACAATGAAGGACGCCGAATCCCTCTGGCTCATGCGAAAGCAGTTCGCTCTACAAACTGCTACGACCATGTTCCTCACATACGTCTGCTGCTTGAGTAGCAGAGCGCCTTCACGATTCTACATTAGTCGAAAGACAGGTCTTATGTATATGACTGAAATACTACCTGGTAAGTCTCCCATCGCATGCAGTGATCTTGGGAATACTGGCTGATTCCTTCTTCGATGCAGCTTTTGCTCCCGGGCAACCGCTGATCCAATCGCAAGAGTCTGTACCATTCAGACTTACACCCAACATGCAGGACTTCATCACCAGAGTCGGTGTTGAAGGTGTCGTCACAGCTGCATGTACCGCCATCGCGAGATGTCTTACCCAACCTGAATTCGACTTGTCGGGCACTCTATGCTTGTTCGTTCGAGATGAGGTCAGTTTTCCTGATCGAGATTGGTCTTTGTATCGCTTCTAAGCTAATGATCGGTTTTCAGTTGCTTATCTGGCACAACACATTCGTAAAAGATCCTCGTCAAGATAGTCCACTTATCACTCATGTACATAAGAACGTTGATAACTTTATCAAACGGGCTGGAACAATGGGTTACATAGGTGATAATATCAAAGATAAAGTGAGTGATACTTCCCTCACACCATTTCTCTGCGTTAATTATGCTCATCTCGTGTCGTTATATGGTAGTCACCGAACGCAGCTCCAGCCATACATGCTATTGTCACTTTGATCTCACAAGCTACTGCTCCATTGAACTTAGCGCAAATGGCTGATACTTATATGGCTTGGTTCTAATTCTCTCTTCTTCACATTATAACTCATATTTGTCTCTGACTGTAAATACTTTTTCGTACACTATAAACTTCTTCTTGTAATAGTCTGTTGATAGTCTGCTTACCTAATCTCGAAATTCAATAGAATGCTATTTGTGTTGTACTATGACAAAATGAATCAATTATGCATGGTAGCATATGAATGATCAAGAATTAAGTTGGGAGATCAATTGTACAGAGCCATCAGATGAATCAGATGACAGATATTCACCTTATTGATCATTGAGCATGTCTCTGCACTCCGTTCACTATATTTCCTAATCTCCTATAATCTCGAAGCAGAAGTCCAATCTCTGATAATTTGATATCTCCAACTTCACCTATCAAGACTCTCACTATCAGCTGGGTCCTCATGCGACCGTCTTAGATGAAACTCACAGTGCATGAATTTCTCAATCGGACCGTCTTCTTCGCCCATTTCGACATTCGAGGTTTCTTTAGAGAGGGACAGTGAAGTTATGCTTCCTCTTGGTGAATGTGATTTGATCAATTCCAGAGCACCTCCACCGAGAAGGGATCCTCTCCTTCCGTGCGATCTGGTCTCTTGACCTGGAGTATGCGATGAAGGGATCGATGAAGAAATTGATCTAGGTGCGATGTTTGACAAGAAGTTTGCAGCCTAAATCAGAAAACAAAAACGCATTCAACCTTCTGAGCACAGTGTACCAGAATGAGAAAGGTAGATGAATCGGAACATGACTTACTTTATTAGGCTGAGTAAAAGCTGTAGGAGTTTCCTCTTTGGGTGAGGATTTACCTTCTTGTTCACTGAGGCTAGCAGGAGGAGGTATGGTGGGACTGCCTAATCTACCTAAAACTCCAATCGAAGCTAGTCTATTACTTAAACTGACTCTTTCTTTGGCCTCTTCCTTGCCTTTTCCACTGTTCTTTCCCTCTGCGTTCTCCACTTCCTCGTCAGTATGATGTTGTTGACCATCCTCAGGTTCTTCTTCATCTTCATCCTCATCTTCGGAAGAAGAATGGTAACCATTACCCTTTTCTTTGATTGAAGCAGGTCTAGAAGAGACTTCCTTCAATTCTTGATTCCCACCCCAGACATGCTCAGATGCTCTAGAGTTGGCTCTTGAGCGATTTCTCGCTGCTGCAGCTGCCGCAATGGAAGCTACACTAGCCGTGACACTTGCTAAAGAAAATGTCGATGCTCCTCTTGGCCTCATTTCAGGTCTACTACCTTCGACTGCAGAGGATTCGAGTTCAGAGTTTGGAGCGACTCCAGTTCCCATTAAGCCTCTCAGAGCGGTCCAAGAAGAATCCATGACTCCAGTAATCACTTTATTTGCGGATCCAGCTGCCGTTCCCGCCAGCTCTCCAACTTGGAAAACCCGTCCTCGTAATCTTGAGGAGGCAGATGCAATTGAAGCTGCGTCCGCATTACTATCATCCAAGTAGTTCAAACCGATCGGTGATAGGTCATCGATTGACATTACTTTATCTGATTCACCTCCTAGACCCAATTCAGCAAGATCGACATGTTCGAGAAATTCTACCACTGCTGTAAGATTCACAATTGCGTAGCTTGCTTCACCAGTCAGACAGATTGCTGATCGATATCGTCTGAGATACATCAATTGAGATGCTAATTGGGGTGGATTCGATTTGACCACGGAATAAATGATTATCGGCAGGATGAGATCGGCTCCCGAAGTACCGGGCTTATTGTTTTGGGCGGGCTTGGGAGGAGGCACCGAGTCTTGGGTAGAATGAGACGCATCGCGACTCATCGATGGTGTGATAGTCATTACAGAATCAGACATTGCTTGTATGATTTCATTGAGCTCAGGCCTATCTTCGGATTCAGAAACTGAAAGCTGAGGTACGGAAGGTGTTCGTTGGATATTGGATTTAGGGGTGCCGGTGGTCTCGCTACCCAGAGCATTGAGTGGGTCAGAGGAATCAGACGCTGCTGGCGATGGGGCGGATCTCCCAGCTTCCGACTGAGGTTGCAAAGTCAGTGGGTGGTTAGCAGGTGAGGTCATCGATGACTGATTTTCGGGTGTAGATATAGCTTTCAGCTCAACCTCTGCTTCAGTAGTGGGCATAGCATTTGCCAGCTCCGGTACAGCTGGCTGATAAGGCTCGCCCTCAGGTCGAAGTTCCACGTTCGGCAGTTGAGCGAGACCGTCTACTTGGCCAGTCAGCCCATTGTTTCAACACAGAACACGTGTTATCACTGACCGACAACGATTTTGTGAGCAGTTATCAAAACTCGTGCCTTATCTCTGGGTGTCAAACAGTCACTCCCGGATAGCTTTTGCAACTCTGTTCGTATTTCAGCTGACTTTATCCAAGTCCATCGGACAAAGAAGCAACGTACCATCTCCGATTCTGTCAACTATATCAGTTAGACCTTGAGCAATGGTGCCCTCAGGTTGTTCCCCTTCTGGTCTTGTTATGAGACCCAGATGATCAAGAGATAAGTCGAGCATGTTCAGGGCTGCAATACGTGATGCGAGCGCTTCGTCGTGTCTCGCATCGTCCGATTCTAGGGGTGAAAATAGTCTATATGAGAGCTTTAGCTAAACTCTGAATCAGCGGAAAACTTGGTATGACTTGCCTGTTGTACAAAAGCCTACATATCAGGCCTTCAACTTTTTCTGTACCTTCACTGGCCTCCTTTTCAATTAGATCCTCTTTATCCATTCTCTCCTTTTCTTTCTTTTCCTTTATAGACTCATCATTTCCTTCCGTCGTTATACTTTGGGCATGCCCGGCTCTGCCCCATGGAGCGTTGCCGCTACCTTTTCTTTTCAGCCCGTCCACCCCTTCAGTTCGAAAATGAGTGACTAGATCATCGTAGATACCTTCCATGAAATCCTGTAATCTTTCCCCAGTCGCTGTAGGATCGTAAAAGTCTAGGACTGCGACCTTATCCGCATCTGGGCCTTTATGATTTTTGATAAACTCATCGCTTTGAAAGGACGGACACGCATTTGCCAAAACAATCTTGACAACCTTCTCTACCACTTTATCTGGCATTTTCAATAACGCATCTCGTATATGTGATCTAATAGCTTTAGTGAGAGTCTTGTGAGTTTCGTTGTAGCGTATAGGCCTGGATACAGTGTATGCAGTGACTTGATAGCCGTCACCATGAGCTAGAGAGATTGAAGCTGTCTCGGAGAGGATGGAAGCATTATCATTGTGATCAAAAGTCATCAGTGATGCTGGTTTTGGACTCGCTGGAGAGGGTGAGGATGGTCTGCTTCCTAGGAGAGAACGAGAGGGAGACGATGGTCTATCAGGGGTGAGTATTTGCTCTCCTCCTCTCAAAAGAGGTGATATTGGTGTGTTGAGTTGTGGATTAGAAGAAGTTGGACCAGGGGCGGAAGCAGATCCCCCAAAAAGGGATGCAAATGGATTTATGCGGCCCAATTTACCTGCAGGAGGCTTCTCCTTCTCCTTTGTCTCTGGCGCAATAGAAATGGATGATGTTTTGGATGGTGGTGGAAAGGGTAGAATGGCAGCATCTTTGGAGAGGGTGAAAGAGGGAAAGGTGGAGATTGAAGAGAATATCTGGGTAGGTCTAAGCGAAGATAGGACACTTTGACATGTGTTTGCGTCACGGAGGTCCCGAAGCAATGGTGAATCGAAAGGAACGGTGGACTCGATTGATATAGCATCGCTAAAGGGGGTGTAAGCCGCAGATTTACGATGATCAAGTCAAATACACGAAACAGCACGTACTCTCTTAATGTACCTATCATACCTGACAACGTAACGAACACGCTGGCACTTTCTCCTAAAACTTCTTTCTCCGCAGAGACTCTGCTGGTATCGTTGCCAGGCTGCTTTGACGTGAAGGAGGATGAAGCCAGAGGGACAGGAGGAGCGATGAAAGCGATATGATCCTTGAGGGTCTGGGGAGTCATGGGTAGAGATGATGCTGGCGTCGTTGGCAGGAGCAAAACAGCCTGCGACACGATCACCTTGAGCATCTTGCATCTCGCTGCGAAGAAGAATCTCCATGTTACTTACTTTGCCTCCCATGAGTATCCTAAGTAAGTCCCCCCAATCTCCACCTTCTCCAACTTTGCCTCTACCCAATTGACCCTTGTCAAATATCGCATCAATCATGGACATACCCATACTACCGTTACCAAGCCCAATCCTCTGTGCGGCTGCTTTGAGACTTTGGATCTGTAATCTAGCTGTGAGAGAAGATGATCCAGGAAGAGCGGGTGCAGATGAAAGAGCGGAGAAATCGACCTGCGCTGGAGGATCAGACGCTGATGGAGGTAGTGCGAAGGTTGCGGAAGTCGAGGTCGAAGTTGTTGGTGCAGCTGAGACGATTGCTGTGGGTGTTGCAGGAGATGTAGATACGTTCGAAGCAGTCGGCTGAAGAACTGGAGAGCCCGTAGTGGTAGGACCAAACATACTGGTAGAACTACCGGCTGAACCGATTCCTCCTCCATGACGTTGACGAGGTTTATAAGGTAGATTTGCTATTTCCGTGGTACCAGTTTTCGCAGACCATGATCCACTTGATTTATGACTTCCTTGCGAAGAAGAAGCGTCTGGCAGAGTAAGCTCAGCAGAAGGAAGGTTAATGGAAGATGTAGAAGCTCCCAACAAAGGGTGTGTGATGATTTCGTTTGAATTGGTGTTCGTTGGTTTAGGACGAGACGCTCGACCTAGACTGAGAGATGAGAACAAACTTGGTTTAGGTTGGTCCGCCATGGTAGTGGAACGCAGCGCAGTCTATTTTACCAACTGTCGGATCGTCTTTGATATGTCTTTGTAGATCTCGGGATCCTTAAATGGAGAGTGTAGGTTATGCTGAAAGGGATAATTGAAATCATCTTGGAGGTGTTGTTGAACTGGATATCTTCGATGACGTGAACCACGTGCAGATAACAGAAAAGTCATTTAGGCTTCCCGAACCTGAAACATAGGTCAAGTCGCGAGCCTAAAAGGGACCTCGTGTTCTCACGTGGCAATCGAGGTCCTGCCGGCCCGGTAGTCGGTTGGTCCGAGGTGGGTCCCGAATTAGCAGGCTAGTTTAGATGGATCAAATCGGCAAGTGACGGTGAAGTACATGTACAGTCTCGCAACTAGTACAAGAGGTTGTCGAAGATGTAGCTGGAGCCAAGAACTTTGAATATCAGTCTTTCATTTCATTTTACAGCAAAAACATCTTGACTAAAACGCATTAAAAGGAAAGAATGCCTCGATTCCTCGTATACGCTCCCGATTACCCTGATCATCTCGCTGAGAGATTAGCTGTTCGACCTGAACATCTCGAACGATCAGCCAAGGACCCCAAAGGCTTGATGGGTGAGTGTCTGAGTACCATCACTAGTCATAAAAGGATGCCACCAAACTGCACATGAGTCATGATGAGCTATGCTGATACAGCTTGCGATGGTATGTGCAGTCTACAGCGGTCCAATCGCCCCCAGACCTGGAACAAAGCAAAGAGATACTGCCCCCCCACCTGGACAACTTAACTTAGCTGGAAGTTTCATGGTATATCAAATGGATACTCTCGAAGATGTTTGGGCTAGACTCAAGGAAGACGTCTATTGGAGAGCTAATGTATGGGATAAAGAGAGACTTATAGTAGAGGAATTGTTGGATGTATAATAATCTGTGAGTAATTCCAGCGGTTTTCATCTCAGCAATATTTCTCATGTTTGATGTGAGCTAATTCAGTACGTCCTTTCTTCACAGTAAGGAGAATCAAGAAGGAGAATCTGTGTGTGCAGATAATCATGAATTTTCGCCGTATTACCTGAACGTTGGACAGTTCATCGAAATTCGATTTCCAGCTTGATACCAATATCGAAAGGATATAAAAAGCAACTAAATGATCCTTTGATCAATCGTTGCTCGACGATCGCCATCCTGTTTATTACTGCGATCGAATTTATTAAGACTTCTAATTTTCCTATCTACATCTAATCAATCCGCTTATCCCTCCTTTCTGTGCAGCGATGATCAAAGGGGTTTTTCACGGAGAGAGAGGTTCTATCATCATGACACGGCCGATCATTAGCTGTGCAGGCTTATTCTAGGCCTTCTCCTTGAGCATTTGGCCATCGTCTTAGCCTTCACATTTCGCTTATTTCGCGATAGAAAGAAGGGACACAAAGGATTCATTCGTATTTCTGTTGGCTGTACTGAGTCTGTCGAATGGTCTAGGCAAATCCGCTTGATAACGGGTTCACTGCTCATCCTTTCATTCTCCTTCTCCTACCGACATACAGGTCAGATACAGGTTGATCATTTACATATCCCCTGTCGAGCAAGGAGCAATGACTGACTCTTCACGGTACTCGTCTCCAATCCTTTATGTTAGTCTTATTATCAAAGGAAACGTATACTCCCTTTGTAAGTCTGAGCGCTCTACGATAGGAATGAAAAGGAGCGATAGGAATTTATTCACTTCATAAAAGGGTGACACCCAATTCGAAAGGAGATAACTTTCATACTTACTTTCACTTACCTTCAGATTGCTACGTACGTTGTCTAGCAGATTTGGACACTAAGGATTATAAACCTTTCATACACTATAAGGTGGAAGGGTCAAGGGAGATATCATCTTAAAGTCGTACTTGCTGTTTATCGAACCAACTGTCGTAGGAGTTCGCGATCATCCTCAGCACCACACATAGCTTACTTACGAAGACAAAGACTTACAACAAACAACACTCCTTTGCCACTCATTCCTTACTATCCACTCCCCACGGACAAGTACGAAGGAAGCACGAACAGTCAAGATGACTTCAGTTGATGAATCGAACTCAAGTCGTACACATTCAAGTGAGTTTCTGTCAACTCTCCGTACTCTTATAAAGTTCGTCTGATTGATTGTCGTTCTTCGATGAATCGCTCGGAAATCACTTATTGACGATGATGTTGTTACGAACACAGTGCTGCCTTCTCGGGAAAGTTCCACTCTCTCTACTCCATCTACTGAGCTTCCTCATGCAGCTGGAGAGAAGGGAGAGATCAAGCCAACAACCATCGATAGAGGCAGATGTAGAACACCATCATGCTCACCACCTGATTTACCTCAAATGCCAACGATGGTAAGAAGGGTTTCTCAACTGTCTAACGTTTCTGATTCTTCCATAAACCTAAGTCTGGGTCAAACCAATTCGAATTCCAATACTTCGTCTGGACCTGTCGGACAACAAGTCATTGATCCTTCATTGAGGGATCCAAGCCCTCCACCTGTTCCCGAAATAGGTCTACCTTCTATACAGTTAAATGACTCCACGATTCATTCAAATGATCATTTGCCATCCTTACCATTACCGCCACAGTCATTTCCTTTGCCATCATGGCCGTCCCTACCTTCACTCAATCTATCGATGGGAATGGGACTAGGTATGGGAGTGGGAGTGGCAATGGCTGAAGGAGGAACAGAAACTCAACCTTCGACTCAACCGAATTCTCCGACTTCTCCTACGAATGTCTTATGGCCGTCTTCGTTTGAAGGAAGTATGACTGATCTAGGTTCATTCGGCGATACACCAGATCAAGGTATGAGTGGGAATAACTCAGAAAACGATAATGAAATGGGAGGTGAGGATCCTTTCCACTTGGTTGACATTCAATGCTCCACTGGGTTAGATGGCGGTGCTGCTGCTGTTCCTGCTCCCAAGAAAAAGAGTCACGCTAGAAAGGTAAGTCTTATCATCTTCGAAAAAAGAATGCCTCGAATCTGAATCTCGCTAAATACTGAATCTTCATACCAGCAACCCGAAGGGCACATCAAGAGAGCTCGAAACGCTTTCATACTTTTCAGAAAACATATCACCGATTCTAATTTGATTCCTCCAAGTGTAGAAGTGAAACATCAGAACATCTCAGTAGTAGTGAGTGGCGTTTCCTTAAAAGGGATTTCCCGGTGGTCTAGCACGTTACTTCTCTGTTATCCACCCGAAATTCGATGGATGTCGAAGTAGTACTGATCCTGTCTGTCCACTGACTGTATAGGCCGCGAAGATGTGGAAAGAAGCACCTCAAGAAGTTCGTGCTAGATTCCAAGAACAAGCTAGGATAGAAAAAGAAGATCACTCACGCAAATTTCCGGGATACAGATATCAACCTGTTTCTAGAAGAACCGATATCATTCGACGACGAGTCAGGAAAGATCCTGCTGAAGATGAAAAAGTTGACGCTGTCGCAGAAGCGTTAATTAAAGGTAAATCAGGTGGTAAATTAGAAGAAGAGATCAAAGATCAGATTATAGCAAAAGGTAACGAAAGTGATTCTACAAGTAATTATATGAGTGAGAGTAGTAGCATCGGTACAAGTGCTAGTGCTAAATCCAGAAGGTAAGTTTTGATTATGATTACATATACGTGCCGATTGATTGGCTGACTTTCGAACTCAATTCTGACCACGTATAGCCGCCGAAGGAGAGATGTCGGTCAATTATCCAAAGGCGCAATCAGAGCTCAGAAAGCCCAAGCTAGAGCAAAACAAATGAGACAAAATTTACTGGGAACAAACCTACTTAATATGTCATTGTACAATGCTGCCACCAATAGATTGGCTAATAACGCTCAATCACAACATTTACCTCATAATGGAAACTTAAATATCGCTCACGGATATGGTGGCGGTGGTGGCGGTGGTGGCGGTGGTAATGGAGGCGGATATGGATCACATCCTGGAGCGTCACATTACATGTATACGATGGATGGTTATGTTCCAGTCATACCTGGAGCCAATGTAGGAGGAGGATCTTCTATGGGATACGATATTGATGGTAGATCAATTCATTTATCTCAATATCAACATCAACATCATCAATCCTATCCTACTCGTCAAGAAATATACAATGGTAATGATCAAAATGGCTACGTCACTCAAGGTGGGATGGAATATAATCATCTTCATCCTCATGATAGTGAATTAGACAATGAGATGATGTATAGATTACCTCCTATAGAAGGTACGATGATGGACATAGGAGGAGGTAATGGAGATATAAACGCATATGAAAGTTGGTCAAACCAAAATCAGAATCAAGATCAGCAGCAACGACCACAACAAGGTGCTCATCGCCAAATGAATCCTGCGAACGCAGATGAATATTGGGATCAACAAAATATCATTGCTGGACATGGAGATGAGATGTACAAAAGCAATTCAAATGAACGTTCGTTCTATGACACATATGAAAATGATCCTCATTCAGACCTTGAGCTTGGACTAAGTCTAGGCCTCGGAATTGAACAAGGTCAAGGTCATGAACACGATCTAGGAATTCCTGTACAAACTGAAAATAACGGATTGGGTATGGGTTATAAATTACCTTCACTGATGACACTCGATCATAACCAGAATCAGGGAATAACCGGAGCATCAGGATCAGGATCTGGATCTGGATCTGGAGTCGAATCTGAAAGACCAGGAAATCTAATAGCCAATGAGTATACTAGAGAATCAAGAGGTTCTACTTCTGGGCATGGAATCGGTGTTGCTGCTGGCTCAAGCTTCCTCAAAAACAAAGCTCATGGAAAGGAGAAGGAAAGAGTAAATTCAACTTGGTCAAAATCATCCTCTGATAATGAAGCTCAGGAACAACAGCAACAGCAACAGCAACAGCAACAGCAACAGCAACAGCAACAGCAACAGCAACAGCAACAGCAACAGCAACAGCAACAGCAACAGCAACAGCAACAGCAACAGCAACAGCAACAGCAACAGCAACAACAACAACAAACTCCCTCAGGACATGTGTTGTTTAACGAAAAGCTGTTTGATGGTGCACTAGGTACTGCAGGTTTGTCTTCGTCAGATGGACCTCAAGATCTAGATGTGAACGGAAAACGGGACGAAGATGAAGAGGCTTTGAGTATGTTTAATAAGGCTGTTGAACAGGTTGGAGAGATCAGAAATTGGTAATTGATCACACTCAACACGGGTAGTTTCTTAGACCTTACTTGTTTATCTGTTATGAAAGGGAAGTCTACGTAGGTAGTTTGGTTAAGATGTATTAGAGCAAACTATCAAACCGATAGATAGGTATTATCAATATGTTTTCGCAACAATTTACTGTATATAGAATAGATGTGGTTTTAGTATAGATGTCGAACCTCGTACGATATTTGCGAATGAATGATGATCAATAATGGTAGATATAACGATAAGTTGGACTTCGATGAAGCATTGAGAAAAAGTTGTTCTCGCTATTCTGCGATAGTCAATGACGAATTTGAACTTGTTTTAGCCATACACAGAGGAACTTGACGACGGAACCCTCTCATTCACTTGACATAGTTGAGAAATATGCATAGAAGTAAAAAAGCCCAATCGAAACTAAGAAATACTGGTAATAGCATAATGGTATATATTGAAGACATGTTCAACGGAAAGATATAATAATGTGAGGTATTTCCACGACGTGATCAAATTGCAAAATCCCTTGCCTCCCTCGCATCCTCTTCTGGAGCAAACTTCTTCACAAAACAAGATAGAACACTAATTCCTAAGCTGTCTGAAGACCTAAAACACCCGATCTCATACTCGTCCGGCCAGTCGATCTTCGATCAAATCAGCTACTACTTTCCCTACAACGGTTATACTAGTTCCTTGGAAACCTTCTGGATAATCTACTTTCGGTAAGTTTGGAGCGGTAAAGGAAACATCATGTTGAACTGCGAAATGTCTTATTCCTAATGCGTGGGCAGTCCATTGATCTATTTTTCGTTTACATGACAATGTCAGCTCTTGATTTGCCATCGAGTTGGCGTTAAGTGTACCCCGAAGAATATGGGACACGAAGGAGAATTGCTGTGGGAAGGGGTTTATTGGTCAGGAAGAGAAACATTATTACTCACAGTCTCTGGCAAATCCGCCTTTGAAGAACATTTCGATAACCGCACTTCTTGGTGTAGGTGGCATCCAGAGTAAATGACTTAAACCGTTACCGTGCACTCCGAGCATGATCTGAGAGAGCGAGCAATAGTGATCAATCAGCATTTTTGGTTCTTCCCCTTACTCTAAGCTAACATGACGAAGTCATGAAGAGGAACAACGTCACTCACAGTTGTTCTTCCAGCTAAAGCGAATTGATCCTCTTTACTCATCTTTTCAGCTTCAACAATGATCAATTCCCAACCCAACTTTTTTGCCCTTTCTTCTAAAGCTTTGACCAAATCTTCATGTGATTCTTTCGTTAATCTTCTTCTTGAAGATTGTCTGGAGATATACGTTATAACAGGTTGATATGTACCTTGCGGTGCTAAAGGTTCAACAACATCCACACCTGGACCAACCAAATTCACAGGATCGATGGCACCATGACCTTCCAAATTTCTATTGATGACAAGTTCTGATAAACCTGAATATCGAAGTACTTGTCTACGTATGGGTTCCCACCACCACCTGGTGGTTGATCCTACGTGTAAAGCTGAAGCTACAGTTCTAGCTGTGGGTCCAGTCCATTCTCCTCTGAATGCAGCGGATCTATCAGCTAATAAAGCTCTCTCAAGCATGAAAGCTTTAGGTTTTGAGGATATAGTCTGATTCTTGAAATCCGCCCAGTCTTCTGGATAAAGTATTGATACCGAAGGGAAAAGAGCATACAAGATTGTTGGATTGAATTTTGGTTTATCTCTCCTGCAAGATGTTTTATCCCAGATCAGCTTATATGCGTGCCATGTCAAAAACTGCTATGGCCTGCACGTACCACTCTTTGATATTTTGATGTAAGAACCAGATCCTTTGAGGAGGCGGTAATGCTGTCTCTCCTTTCGCAGTGCCGTGTTCATCGTAAGACGAATAAGCTCTCCAAGCGCCCAACAGTAATTCTGCTGCGAAGTGATAGTAGTGATCGATAACTGACATATGAAATGACATCAACTACTATTTCAGCGAATCATTATTCCAGGCTTGCGAAATCAAGATTAAACTCACATTGCCCATCATTGAATAAGAAAGACATTCCATCCATTTTCCATACTCTGGGACCCCAAAGTTTCATAGCTTCAAACGGAGAAATGAATATGATCTATTAGGTGAATGGGTGAATGGGTAAATGGGTGAATGGGTGACTGTCAGTCAGCTTTGTGCTGCAACATGTAAAGATGATGAATTGGACAAGATACGGTATCACTCACTTCGTCGCCTTTGGGTTCTCTGGCTTCCGAATTTCCTGGTTCACTATTCGCTGGAAGTCCGGTGGAAGTCATCATTCTAAGTTCGGGCCAAGCGGAACCGTCGTCGCTAAATGGCAAAAATTGTATGATCAGTCAATTATTTTTCTTTTATCGTTGACACACCACTTCCAGGGTATCCAGACAACATAGAAAAGTGATAACATGTCGAACATGCCCAAGCAAGCTCGATCTAACTCCTTGAATCATGGTCAAAAGAAGAAAGCGTACTCACACAACCGCGTAGAAACTACCATTGTAAATATACAATTTCTCCATCACTGTCCAGCCTGGAGAATGGGCTTTCAGTATCGTGACTGAACTTTCTAATTCGTCATCTTCTAATTCTTCTTCACCTTCATCCCAAGGTTTACCATCTTTCAACGCGGGTATGAACTCTGTTGTATCTTCAGCATCATTTCCGAATCCACAAGGTTTAACTGATTCTCCAAAAGTTACTTCTCCTATCCCTGAACCATAATGACCCGAGGAAGAAGAGTGAGAAGCAGAAGAAGAGGACGAAGAGGAGGAGGAAGCAGGGAATAACCAATCAGGAAATTTATATTTTGACGATAAAGATGATTTTGAGGAGTACGAGGATGATGATTTTTGAAGTTGGGAATGAGGTTTTATTGGTATTGATTCCGATGTACTTGGAGAGGAAAAAAGCAAATAAGAAAAAGATAGTGTTAATAAACATAATAATATATCTCTCCTCGTTGGTCTTATACCAGTTATTGAATTTCTACCTGATATTGAAGGTGATTGACGTGTATGATGAGGGTAAGTAGATGATACAGGTGAATTCGTATTTGAGTTTGTATTGAAATATGATGCGAACGCATTATTCCTTTCTACATGTGGTGAACGAGGTGGTGAACCTTGTAGGAAGTTAGGTAAGACTGATGGCATTTTGGCTTTTCCTCCTTGACTGTATAGGGATGTTGGATTGTCTATGAGTTTGACATATATAGACCGAATAAAGGTTTAGAAGCAAGGTGTACGGGTTGTTCAGACGTATGTCGTGTGTGAACTTGTGGCAAAAAGAGTGTGTGAAGTCGAAGGTGTAGGAATAAAGAATGAATGTTGAGTTGATAGTAATTGTAGATTATCCCAGTCCAATCTTGGCGAATCAGGTGGTTTTCTTGGATCCCAAAGGTGGTTTCAATGTGACCCAATGGTATGCTTATGCTTATGCTTGTGCAATATGCTGAGTCCTTTCTGTTCCTCGTGCTTTGACACCTGTTCCCCAAAGGTCCTCCACGCCCAAATATCCCAAATATCCAATGTTGAGAAACAGTGCTCGGTCTTCTGAGCGAACAAAAAAGGAAAAAAAGAGAAAGGGGGATATATATGCGCGAACACAAGAATGATCCGGGAAGAGCGCGTCCTGAATCGAATGACAAAAGGGCAAAGGGCAAAAGGGTGTGTGATAATCGGATCAACCGTTCGCCAACCAGTGTACGATATCAGAGAGAGAGAGAGAGAGAGGCGGTAGCGTGTATGGTATGACAACGAAAGATGGTGGTTATCAAGAGAGAGAAATGAATGATCCACCTCAAAAGACAATAACATATCCCCTTCTCCTCTTTTTGTCCTGGTTAGCAACCACCGAACAAGGACATTTTCATTTGGTATACTGATTGTAGGAAAAAAAATCAAAGGGGGTAATTCAAAAACCGACACGCTTCAACTCAGGCACTGAATCTTAGATCACTTAAACTCACCCGCCTGTTACTATACGTAATCAAAAGACAATCCATCCAGCGTTACCAACGATTCACGATGAGAGTCATATTGTTACATGTTTTTGCATTTTATATATATCTGAAATTATGATGATCGGGGTGTATATAATAGTCTGTCTGCTCACAAAGTAACCAACAACGCAACAGAGAGAAAAGTGAGATGAAATCAAATGATCAAAAGTAAATAAAAAAAAGTGAAAAAACCTGTCATTCCTCCCTATCTTGATCTATTTCTTACTTTCTTTTGGGGAGTTCCTTATCGGCGTATACTTTACCAGCGTATCTGAGCGGCAATGCAACGTTAGCCAAGATATCTCACAAACGTTGTGTTCAATCGAGCTCACCCTTCAAGACCGCTTAATCCGAGTAAACCAACGGAGATCATAGAGACTGTTCGTCTGTCCCAAGGTCGGTTCCAGTTTTGGTAACTGAAGTATCCAAGAGCACCAAGGATGGCAACGTTCACTACACCAGCGAGACCACCGGCAACTTGGGGTCGGAGAATAACTTCTTTGGCTTGGAGGTAGAATTTGGATCCTTCTGATTTGGCTCGTTCAGCCTCCCGTTTGCCTTCTTCGGTTTCAAGGTACGATTCGGCGACGTAACTGAACACTAATGAATAAGCTATGTTTTTGATGACATCTTCAAGATCTAGCTCACCCTTCAGCACCGAACAAAGCCAAGGTACCCGCAACGATTCCACCAACGATTCGTCTGTCCCATGGTTGGTCTTTTCGGGTGTAAGCAAAGTATCCAGCGGTACCAAGGATACCGACGTTGACTGTTCGCATGTTCAAGGTCAGTTGAATCGGTATGGTCGAGGGGAGAACAAACTCACCGACACCCATGAGACCACCAAGGGTACCAGGTCGAAGTACGACATCTTTGGTCTTCTCCCAGTATGGTCCAAGAGCAGATTCAACTTCTTCGAGTTCAGCCTATAGACACAAACCCATTTTAATCCAAGTTAGCACTGATTTCCCTAACCGTATAATCTCAAAAAACGATTGATTGATGCGAGGAATTTACCTTTGCTTTTTTGCTGTACTCGTTACCTTTCTTCTCAATCTCCTTACCGATTTCCTTGGCTTTCTTCTCAGCTTTATCAAGATTCTTCTCAGCTTTCTGTTCCACCTTTTCAGCTTTCTTCTCTGCCTTTTCGGCTTTCTCCTCTACCTTCTTCTCGAACTCGGCACCGCTCTCGGGGAGATCTACGCTGTGCTTGGTTGGTGTAGGAAGGGGTTTAGGAGCGGACTCGGATGTGGATGGCTCAGGAACAGCGGCAGGGTGAAGGTTAATGCTGATTGGCTTAGGGGGTGATGCGGGCTCGATAACGGGGTGTTCGGGGTCAGATCCAGCGGGAAGAACGTTGATCTGATTGCAGATGAATAGAAACATTAGTATCCGGAATAGCAACTACTAATGAGAAGGGAGATTGATGAGAATAAATGGAAAAATCACCTTGGAATCAACGTGGTTGGAAGCTTCGGTTTCACCTTCGAAATGACCTTCAGCGAGGTTTTGATCGGGTTGAGGCATCTCTCCGAATGGGACTGTGAATATGCGGTTTGATCAGCTTGTTTTCCGTGAGAAAGGAGAGATAGGATCGATGGCAACTTGGACTCACTGTTGTGACTGGCTACTGAAGCGTAAGACATTGTTGTTTGCTATCTGGAAATTAGGTATGAGAGATTATATGAGGAGTTAGAGTACTGTTGGATTGTGATATATGATAGAAAGGATATAACTATATGTTTCCATAAAATGTATGATAATTGATGAGTATATGATATGGGGCGTCACTGCTCTCTCCGTTTTCTTTTGATCCGAGGTAGGTAATTTACCTATTTGATTTTTCTCATTTTAATTGACTAGCCTCATTGCGTCATAGACCCAGGGGGGGGGACACAATTCCTTTTCTTATTTTGCCACCGCAGCTTAAAAACCTGCATCTTGTTCGGACTTATACGGGATTGAGTTGCAGTGTGGCAGATCACATCCTACAGAAACGTGACAAGGGCAGTCGCGTCAATACTTCTCAAGTCACGTGATGACACACAAAATCTATTATGTAATCAATGGTTAATGGTTGTGTGTACACGAGGGTGGAGGAAGAAGGGGTGTACTATGCAAAGATAAAAACAAAAATGATAATCCAGTCATGCAATGAATCTCTACTGTCATCAATATCGTTTGTAATTGGTGTATCCAGAATAGGGTAATACATCTTCCTACTCAACAGGAGGAAGGGAGAAAGAAAAAGATGAATGGTCCACCTGGACCATCTCCTCAATCGCAACTACCAATCTCGTCAACGCCTTCGACAACCGGAAATAGAACCGGAGCTCGAGCTCGAGTAGAAGATGAGAGTAGAAAACACCGTCTATCAACGTCTTCTACGATTCAAAGGAGCTCGCAAGAGCAGTCAAGTAGTAGAAACGGTATCAATCCGACCACCACAGCTGGTCCGTCAAGATTCCCTTCGGCTCAGCGGTCAAATTCCCAAAGGCCTCCATTGAACATCAATCGCGGAGGAGTACTGTCTTCCTCACAACGTCAAGCTAAAGATCAGAAACCTAATGTCAATAGATTCACTGATAGATTCGCCAATCTCATCGCACATGGCAAAGGGCAAGGAAAATCCACCGAACCTATAGATCTCACTTCAGACACAGACGAAGAAGGAAAAACTACATCACCAAAGGAGAAACACGAGAAGAAACTTGGGATTAGTGATAGTTTGGAATCTATAACATCGTTAGATAAAGATATGAAACGTTCCGTCAAGAAGGAAAGGTCACTTTCTAGAGCGGAGAAAAAATCCAAAACGCCAGTAAGCATTAGTAAAGGTATTTGCAACACAACTGGTTTAAGTCCAGAAAAACCAATATATATAGGTTCAAGTTCATCTGATTCATCCTCAACGACAACAACGAAATCACCAATAAAGGCTACACAGCCCTTGAAATCCGTTCCTCATACGAATGTCAATAAACCTAATGGTCCATTTATAGGCAACAATATCTCATTATCCCCTCAGAAGAGAAGGATATTACCTCCTCAATCTACTAGACAAAGACTCACGACATCAGAATTAGACGCCGCTTTCGAAAAGAGAAAACGGGATGGAACGAAAAGTAGAACAAATTCTGTTGAACCAGGACAAATGCTCGATGTGGGAAAAGGAAAAGGAATAGGAGTGGCAATGGGAATGGGAATGAAAAGATCTATATCGAGAGAATCGTTGATATTCGGTCTACCATCTGGTTCCGGTTCTAGTTCGAATTCCCCAAGACATAAGAAGATGGACTCTCCGTTGAAGAATGGTATACCTTTACCATCAATATCACAATCCCCACTAAGACAGGTAAATCCTTTATCATCATCATCAACCGCTTCACAATCGGTTCCAAAAACTTCTCCCAGTGCTGTTACCGGGCAAAGATCATTTCAAACAATCTCTAAAACCAATAGGCCTGCGCCTCCAAGTGAAGCGGGTCCATCAGTGCCTATCAAATCCCCTATCAAATCCCACAACCTATCTCCACACCCAACCCAATCTCAGAACAACCAGAGCACTCAGCTCAAATCACAGAAACGTGACCCTCCTCAACGTACGAAGGCTGAATCTGCTTATCAACCTAAACAGCCCAGTGTTCATCAGGAACCAGTCCGAAAACCATCAAGAACTCGTCCGGAACCTGGAGCCTATACTTTACCTGATCCAAGCACAAATATACATGATTGGCCGAGAATAGAAAGTACACATTCTTCTGGTGGATCTAAACGAAGTGAGTCCAGAAGCAAACCAAAAGGTAAAGAGAAAGAGACCGACAAGAAAAACTTCACACCTATCAAAAACAAACCACCAATAATTATAAAAAGACCGATATCGCCCAACAAACGACCTCGGCCCCCTCCCCGGCCGGATTCATCTGGTTCCCGATCATCAACTCTTACACCTATCCCGACCAATTACGCATCACCAATAGCTGCTCCGCTGAACAAGGATAAGACTGCTGAGCCTTCACCTGCAAAGTCACTCAGCTCAAGTCCTCTGAAAGGACGGGCTTTCAACCAGCTCCTAGGCGATCCAGAATCGCAGCAAAGAGTGAACAATGGGGAAGCTGAAGTATTACAGGCTGCAAAAGAGGAAGTTAACTCAAGCGATATGGTGAGCTGTCATAATAATCGATACTCTCGTCCATGCTGACAGGAAATTTTGGTGTAGCTTGATGAGTTTGACGATTATGAATGGGCTACCAGCGATGGCGAAGAACCTGATCTGATGAAGATAAAAGATGACACTTTGCTTGCTTCGCCCAATAAACCTGTTTCAGATATCATTCAACAACCTTCACTCGCAAGGTCGACTCCTAATACCCCTTCTAGGCACATCACGCCTTCCAAACATCTTACACCGGCCAAAATTCTGCCTGTCACTCCTTTTAAACCTCACACCTCATCCAGAAGCCAGGTCACTACCCCGCATTCGTCCCTAAAAAGACCCCACCATACCCCATCACCATCTTCCGCTCACAAACGGAGGGCTATGGCTGAAAGGTCTGATCAGCTTCTTGAGGATGATCGAGTACGACGTCAGAGGGAGAAAGAAGAAGAAGCCGAGACAGAAAAACAAATTCAGGTCGATCTAGAAAGGATGCATGAAGACAACGAAGAGCAGAACGACGATGGCGGTGATTTGGCTGGATTCTTAGAGTGAGCCAACATCTCACGTTATGACCCCTTGTCCTAATCCGGGATGATCGCCAACGTGATTGCTGATAATGTGTGGATTAATGCCCTCCTAGTGTCGTCGCTTCCAAAACACCTGCAGAACCACAATCTTCTTCCGTCAAACCCAACTTTCGTTCAGCCATTCAAGCTCGATCGGATAGTAAGAAAGCCAAAGTCGAAGCTGAACGATTAGCCCGACGACAAGCGAAACTTGATGCAGTTCAAAAAGCTGAATACAAGGAAAAGCAAAAGAAAATGAAAGACGAGACGAAGGCGTTCGATGGACTGATGAAGAAAATTCAGTTAGGAAACGACCTGGATGAGGTCTACAAAGAAATCTCATTGAATGTGGATGTGGAACTAGAGACAGGTCTGGAGTCAGAATCGGATGGGAATGGAGAAAATGCTTATCCAACACCTGAAACTGATTTCGATCTAGACGATTTGACATCTCCCAATCTTAACGTGATCAAGGACGGAGAGGAATTGGATGATGCGCTTGACGGGATTGAAGATGTAGGTATAGTCATCGATCAAAGTTTGATAAAAGATGTGAAATCAGGTATCAAGATTGAAAAAGATGATGAACTGATTTGGAAAGGTTTTTGGGAAGAAGATCCGAGAAGAGTGAGTCCTGTGCTTTCAATCACGTTATATTGCGAATTAACAATGCTTTCAATTTACCAGCCTGAGCAAAAAGATCAAAAACGATTCATCAGCTTTGAGATCATCGAAGATCCTGTTCTCAAGATTATTGATTCTATAGCGAAGCAGCCGGACTCGGAAGTGGATCTAATCGCTCTAGGAGAATTTATCACTTCCGGAGCGGTATCTTTCGTCGAAAGTGGAGGACGAGGCAGAATGGGAGACTTTCTCTTATCTAACTGTGAGTAGGAGCAGAATGCTGTGTCTATGGACATCTTAATTGATGTCCTACTGTAGGTATAATGTCGTGTGAGACCGATTGGTCAGATGTCGCTCGGTCTACTTTCATCGATTTATTGCAAGACGAAGATTATTTTGGCAAAGATGATATACTTCGATTCCTTCGAAAGTGTAGCGATCTTATCCTGGACCTAGGCGGAAGGCAATCTGTCTTTCTGTATAGTTCTGGGCGGAAAGACATAGCAGAACAAGAGCGATCCGAGGTTATGATCGAGCGTGAAGCAGCTATGGGACTTTTTTGCCGGATTCTCCGTGCTGCATCTGACAGTGCGGCAGACATATCATGGGTTTCAATCCTTCTCATACTCTCCATTGACAAGTTCACTTCATCTGCTCTGGGGAGGATCATTGGAGAAACGATAGGAACCCTTATGAAGAAGTCATTCGATGTCTCTAAAAATGTAAGTTGATCCTTCGTAGAACGGTGGCTACGAGGAGGAAGCTGATTGGCGTTCTCTCCAGAAGCTGAAACAGGCGAAATTCATTGCGCAATCTATCGCTAATTCCACTGCGGAATATGATCACCCTGTCAAAGTTGCTATCCTCAACTCACTTGGTCAGAAGACTGAAGAAAGTACGCTAGTACATTGTTGGCTGGGAATAGAATACCTTTTACCTGGAACCATTGATCAGGTCTCGACTATGGTGAATGATCAATCCCCTTTATTGCTATTCTCCATCTTAAAGTATGTTTTAGGCTGATCACTTTCGTTATTGCAGGAAATTCCCCCTTCCGTTCCTCCACTCACGTGCCTCCTTCAATCAGTTGATCTGATATCGAATCTCCTTCGAACTCCAGAATCGACTGAACCAGATTATGATCAGATCAATCATATTATATCCTTTCTTTATGCTTCAATGTCAGACATCGAAAATCTACTCAATCAAACCACAATCACTTCAAGCGGCGATAAAAGCGTCAAGGATCTGTTGAGCGATTGTGAGGTTGAGGAAGTCAGAGATGGCCTGAGAAGATGCAGAGATAGGATATGTGAGTGATTCTATATAGTGGTCATCCGAGAAACGAAGACGTATCGTGCCATATGACGGGCAGTGGAATATGTGTTTGTCGGGAAGAAAAGCTCATACCTCTATTGACAAATGAGTGATTTACCGTTGATGGCATATTCACAACTTTGTCGTCCAAATATGTCTGAAAAATGGAATAACGCAGCTGACAGAATCACAAAATGATCACAGCCGATCAATCGAACGGGACTTCCAAATCACTAGTGAAAGCTAGATTGCATCAGTTATACGAAATCTCAAGGTTGATCCTAACGTTAGGAATCAAGAAGAAAGTCCGTGCCAAAAAATTAGGTAAAGGTTTGAAAGTCGGTACAAAGGGTCAAAGCAAACTAGATTTTGGGATAAAACCGAAACTCGAAGTCGAGGAAAGACGAGGAGTTGAAGCTGAGAGCAAGGGCGAAAGGAGTGTCAACGGATTCAGTGGAGGAGAAGGGGAAGTGCATATGGAAAAGAAAGGTTCTAGTGGAAAAGAAAGCGAAAGTGGTGGAGTGGAAATGGAGAACAAGGATTTCAAGGGCAGTAAGAACGGTGAAGAAGATGGTGAGATGATGCTGGGTGAAAGATAGTAGCATGTCCTCTGTATCAAGGCGGCTAACTTTATCGGAAGGTGTGTGACCAAAAGATTGATCGATAGTCCGAGGATAGGATGTTTACTGTAGTTGTATAGTATGATGAAATAACGCAAGATATTATAGATCTAGAGTATAATGTTGTACATAACATGTTTCATATCTCTATGTATTTCTACCATGTCGAATCTGGCTTTAATTTCGCTGCTGGTATATGAGTGAGAGACGTCTACGGTGCATAGTTCAACACTATCCTGATCTTTTCCAACGAGACTTGTTTTCACTCGATCGGATACTTTACTCTCACAACTTGGCATCCTTACTGAACTCGGTGTCTAATGCAACTTGACCATCTTGACTGAATTGTCTATCTTTGTTCCAACCACCCATGAATTTAGTTTGACTTCCATAAGCGACCAATTTTCCTATTTTATTCCCATTCCCTTTCTCCTCATCGCCATTATCTTTATCTTTGTTGTCATCACTTTCATTGTTGCTCGGAGACGGAGTTGAGAATTCACATCGTGTATAAGCTAGATTCCGTCCACATTGTTCTACGATACCGACACAGACTAATTTGGAACCGAGTGTCCCGCCAGGTCGGACGAATTCAGTTGAAATATTAACACTGACTCCTGTTGGTGGTGGGAATCCGAGTGTTGAAAGTGATAAAGAGGTTATCGTGTCTGTCAACTAGCATGAAAGTCCATTAGCAATATGTTTAACCTCTAAAATCATCATGTTTCGATCAATTCAGATATTCAGACTCACCGAAAGTATCACACCACCATGTATAGTCTTGATTTTACCAATACGCCAATGTATACTCAGCGGTATTTTCAGGATTATATAACTTCATTTGATAAGACCTACTCACCCCGTGATTATTCAAGTGTTTCTGCTCAATCGTAAATACTCCTTTCAAGTATTTCGGTCTTGCTTCAACTAATCGTAACTTGAATTGAAAAATACCAAATGTCAGTCAGAGCGTACTTGCAAATCGGCAGAGATATCTCACGTACTGATGAGAGAACATTGGAGTCATGTCCTAGACAATCAAATCACTCAACAACATGAAAAGTGTCAATCTAATCAATAAGCAATCAAAGCTTACCCCCTTTTGATAAAGTGGTCGACCAACACTGGCAGAGTCAAATTACCGATCAGCTCCAGTCCATTTTCTAGTCCGTATTACGCTTTCAGATCGTTCACTCGGAAAGTACCGAAGACGAAGTATTCCGTCACTTACCTTCTGCAAGAATTTCAGACATGCCATTTCGTCCGGAATGCGGACTTTCAAACACTGCTTGAAGGACAGATTCCCGTATTAAATTACCACATCCTTCGCGATTATCCTCATCATCATCTTCACCATCATCCGCCATCCGTCGAGGTGATCACTTCTGCAGTTCTTTTGCTGTTGTGACATTTCCCGTCGGAACAGAAGACAACGGCGATATCCGAACACGATCGATTACAACGGCCGACTAGCTAGCTATCTTTGGTTTTTCATCTAGAACTCTCAGCTATATTGACTCTTCAGACCCAGTCCAGCAAAGAAAACAACGTATATCTCATCAGTTTTTGCCAGGAGGAGTAGCGAGGATGTCAGGAACGTTGTCACGAGCGAAATTACTTCGACAGTTATACCCATACAAACCACCTTCAACATCGATAGATCATCTGGTAATAGGTGGAGGTGTAGTCGGATTAAGTGTAGCTGCTTCTTTGGTCAATAATGCAGGAAGGGACAAGACCACTTTCTTAGTTGAGCGTAGAGGTCAAGTAAGTACCTATCCTCCTCATCACCAAGTGGAAGAAGAAGATTGAACTGATCTTGATATCAGTTAGGTCAGGAAACTACGTAAGCTATTTCATTGACTTTACAATACGCTGAAGCTGCAATGCGGACAAGCTAATATTGGTGAACTAACTTAGCGCGAGGAATTCAGAGGTCATACATTCTGGCATATAGTAAGTACAATTTCTCTCCTCTTGTACACTGGGTGATAGTGAGACCAGAAGCAGAGAGCGAAAGACGTGGTAATGAATAGAACACCCAGGCTAAACACTTCACCTTGCGCTTAGTTACCCACTCGGGAGTCTGAAATCGAAATTGTGTATACGAGGTAGAGATTTACTGTATGATAGATGCAAGAAACTAGGAATTGGGTATAAGTATACTGGCAAGGTGCGCTATTATCTATCACAAACTGTGGTACTGGACTGATAATAAGTATATATCATGTGTTGTGGTTTTTTTGATTTATAGATCGTCGTAGCTACCTCATCATCACAGATACCATACTTGCAAAAACTTCAAAATCATTCACAACATCCTTCATTCCTTTCGGATCCATCTGATCCGTCGTCATCGTCTTCGATACAAACTGTCTTTCTATCAGGTGATGAAGCTCGCGAATTAGAACCTGATTTATCGACGTCTGTATGTGGTGGATTGCTCATTCCATCGACTGGGATCGTTGATTCTCAAGGATTAGTAGATAGCTTATCTCGTGAGATTGAAGAATCAGAATACACTCCTTCTGGAAATGATGAAAATAGGGGAGAAGGTGTGATAGTCCTAGGAACACGAGTAGTCAGAATTGATAAAGATCCAAAGGGAGGTTGGGTATTTCAATTGGAAACGAATTGGGAAGGTTTAGACAAAGGTCAAAAAGGTGATGTAGAGAGCGTTAAAGCGGATGTTTTAGTGAACGCAGCTGGATTAGGTGCTGTAAGCTTAACCGAAGGTGTAGTGGGTGAAGAACAAGTAAAGATGTATGCTGTTAAAGGTGAGTCTCTCTAAATTCACTTGGGATTTCAAGCTGATCTACGTCGAAATAGGCAACTACATGTCATACAAAGGTCCAGGAGTAGGCAAAGTCTCGAGATTGATTTATCCTTGTCCCAGTGCCAATATCGATCATCTCGGTACACATCTGGTGAGTTTATATGAGATCAATGTGAGGATATGCTATCACTGATCAAATCAACCTGGGATGAATAGACAGTAGATCTTGACGGACATATAAAGTTTGGACCGGATGTTCAAGTGATAGGATCATCAGAAGAATCAAGTATAAATCCCGAATTTTGGGAAAAACATCTATCACCAACTGATTCAAGTGAATTAATAAATTCATTTTCTAAATCAGTTCTGGATTATTTACCCAATATTGATCCATTGAATCTAAAACCTGATTATTCAGGTATAAGACCAAATATAGCACCTCCAGGAGCTGGTTTCTCTGATTTCCTAATAAGACACAAAGACGATAGAAAAGGATTTATCGAATTATTAGGTTTTAATTCTCCTGGATTAACAAGTAGTTTAGCTGTTGGCGAACTGGTTTCTGATATGGTCAATAAACAGATCTATGGGAAACATCCTAAAATCGGTAAAGGTAGAGAAAAGAGATTAGAGGAATTAGCACAAGGTTGGGAAGCGTAATGCCAGCTCCTACCATAGTTGAACACTGTCGTTTTAGTATTCTAGCCAAGCTCTGATTGACACAAACAACGATCTTTGTATGTATATATATTGTGTATACAACATAGCAAGTGATGTATCGACTATGGAGATTATTTGACCGCCATCCAAAGCCAAATCCCAAATCTGCCTAAAGCGAACAACATGAAATGACATTGAGCAACGCGTTCAGGGACGAACGACCATCACCACCACTAATTCATTTACACTGTTTTGACTGTCTTGACATATCTCTTTCATCTTCTTCTCAACCTTCAGTCCTATCATCTTGACGCATCACAGCTCAATGGTCGATATCCTTTGAATCGACCCTCGCTTCTTGTCCCGGAAGAAAGAGTGACAGCCCACCGTCGCATATAGACACGAACAAAGTAAAAAGGTCTACGACCGACTCTTCGGATCTAAGCGTATTTCATTTTCTCAAAGATTCACCATCATCAACTTTTTCCTTGTATGACATAGAATAATACCTCGTTGCAAGAATATCCCAAAACGCGTGATAACCAAGCGGAACATCTTTAAGTCAGGCATCATTGGAACCAGAAAAGGATCCAGCTTGTGGTAGGTCGGCCAAATTGGAGGTCACCATTCGGTTACTCGTACTTTCCCATCCTCTCGTCTGTGAACTTTCCGGGTAAGTCAAAATACCTTCTTCCTTTTTCCAACATTACGAAGTAGTGTCATCTTGTTCATGTTCTCAACCGTTCCTACATACCCTTTGTACTCAATCATCTTTGTCATCTCATCCTCACCCTCGCCCTCACCCTCACCCTCATTCCCCTTCCTTTGATAGCCCACTGTAATAAATCACTAGTCAGGACGAAGGAAAGAAGGAAGAAGGGAAAGAACAGCCTCGCTGTGTGTGTACATACATACACTTGACAAACCTCCTTCACATCTTCCTTTGATCACCTTGACTATGTAGCTAATTCTTCATCGGCAACTTTGTCATCATCTGACTGGCTTTCTTTGATCATTTCTTAGCTGCAGTCATCATCACGCTCATTTCGTCAATACGGTATAACCTATTTTGAAATCAACCTGGAGTCTGCGCTATTAAGTAGAATCACGAAAGAATTAAGGATGGATCACAACGAACCGCATACGGCATCGAGCAGAGGACATTCGACGACAGGGTTCAGCTGGCAGAATGGAATGCCTACTTTGAGAATGGAAGATGCTGTCGTGGAGACTGTGTGAGTTCCTGCTTTGTGTGTATAGTACCCAAAACGGAAAAGCAGCTGATAGTTATCAAAGCGTGACCCATACTACACGAACAACGACATCATTTGCACCGATATGCCTACCTCGTATACCGCCGCCTGAATCACTGGGACTTCCTTCTCACCTCCAGAATGAACGATACCCTTTAGCGAATCAACCTGCGCCAGCTGAAATGGAATTTTTTACCCTCAATCTTGGCGGTCGAAGAGTCATAGTACAAGATGAATCTGCTGGTGCTCCAAATCTAGATGGTTCCCTACGATCCTCTGGACCAGGATGGACCAAAACCCTTCCCTCAAGTACCTACGATTCCCCTTCAGCGAATACCAAGACGCACGGTCAAGAAGAGAGGATGGGTTTTTTGCAAGCTCTGAATAGGACCAAAGGGAAAGAAGTCAGGAAACGACCTCATAATTTCAGTCGACCAGGTAGTAGACAAGAAGATGGTCTGAATATAGACGTTAGTACACTTCCTATAAGTGCATCTGAGCAAGTGGCTATTAGACAGAGGAGTCCACCTAGAAAGAAGATTAGGGGTTTGGAAGAACTAACGATACATCCTCAAACTGGTAATTCCTCTTTACTTTCACCTTTGCCGTCACCTGAACATGAAACTGGACCTTCCACACCAGCTAGATCAGCTTCTCCTTCGCCACCTAATCTTGGTTCCGGAGTAGAAGTATCATCTCTTTTATCCTTGCCCGCTTTAGTGTCTCAATTCGATTTACTCCCCGATCGACTTCAACAACATTTCTTGATGCATCTCCTTCGAAGATCACGTATGCCCACAATACAAAGAGTATCAACATTCGCCTCTATCGCCCTTAAAAGAGATTTCATCGCTTTGCTACCTCATGAAGTGGCTGTTCAGATTCTCCGGAAAGTCGATAGAGCGAGTTTAGCAGTCGCTTCGAGGGTATGTAAAACTTGGAAAAGGATGATAGATACTGAAAGGGTTGTATGGCGACAACGTCTAATTGACGATGATTTCTGGTACGGACTAGGAGTAGAAGAAGCTGAAGAGAGGAAAGTCTTGGATAGATACGAAACTCTTGATTGGAAAGCTGAGAGAGAAGCGGAAATGTTTGGATTTAGTAGAGGAAGGGAAAACACACCAAGTGATGATGAAAGGATGTTTTCAGCTACGAACCCATCGAGAACAACGTATGAACCAGAAAGACCTACGGCACTGAAACATGTGTACAGGAGAAGATATCAAAATCAGAAATCATGGCTACATACTCGCCCTGACCATACTTCCTTCTCGGGACATGGGACGAATGTTGTGACCTGTTTGCAATTCGATGAGGAGAAGATCATTTCTGCTTCAGACGATCATTCTATAAACATTTACGACACTATGGGTGGAGCATTGAGGAAGAGACTTGACGGACATGAAGGTGGAGTTTGGACTTTAGAATACAAGGGCGATACTCTGGTCAGTGGAAGTACGGACAGGACTGTAAGAATATGGGATTTGGAGGACTTCACAGAAGTCCACGTGTTTCATGGTCACACATCCACAGTTAGGTGTTTACAGATTGTCGAACCTGTTTGGAACGAGCAGGAGAAAGAATGGCAACCACCTTATCCTATGATCGTCACTGGCTCGAGAGACGCTACTTTACGAGTCTGGAAGTTACCTGCAAAAGGAGATGAACCTTACAACAGAACTGTAAGTCGCCTCCTCCAAATCTATTTACCTCTGGCTGACATCATCTACCTAGTCTGCATCCGGTACAGAAGATGAACCTGCTCCATCCGAAGACAATCCATACCATCTACACCTTCTCGCAGGTCACAGCCAAGCGGTTCGTGCGCTCGCTACACATGGCAGGATATGTGTTTCCGGCTCATACGACATGACTGTGAGAGTATGGGATATAGTTAAGGGCACTTGCATTCATGTCTTAACCGGTCACGAGGCAAAAGGTGCGTTTGATGCTGATTACCACTTCGCGCTCTCAGCTGATAATTTTGAACTATAGTCTACAGCATAGTTTACGATCAATACCGAAATAGATGCGCGTCTGGATCCATGGACAACACTGTCAAAGTATGGGACGTAGTGACTGGTGATTGTTTACACACCCTCACAGGTCATACATCTCTGGTTGGTTTGCTAGGCATATCTCCGAATTACATGGTTTCGGCAGCGGCCGATGCATCCTTACGCATCTGGGACCCCGAAACCCTTCAGTTGAGGAATACTTTAGCCTCCCATGGAGGAGCCATAACTTGTTTCCAACACGACGAGACCAAAGTCGTCTCTGGATCTGATGGCGCTCTCAAGTTATGGGATATCAGATCCGGAACATGTATAAGAGATCTGGTCGTTGGAATCAGCTCAGTATGGCAAGTCGCTTTCAACGGTAATCTACTCGTTGCAGCTTCCAACAGAGGTGGACAAACTGTATTTGACGTTTTCAATTTCGCTCCTACAACTTATGCCTCGCCTTTCCCGGAAGGAATAGATGATGATAATTTGGACTTATTGAGAACGCCAGCTTGGCTAAGAGGTAAAGAAAAGGAGAAGAAATTGTCCAGGTACGAACAATGGGATGAACATGAAGATATCGGATCGCCGACGCCTTCTCATTACAATACGAGGTCAAACCCACAAGATAAATGGAATGGACTAAGCCTGAGACAATATCACGGTAGTTCTCCGAACAACAAAGCTCATGTTGGAGCAAGTAGAAGATCAAATAGAATTGCCGGAAGAAATTCCTTACCTGCAAATTTAGATTCTTTACCTTTATTTTCAAATTTCAGTGGACCTAGTTCAAGAAGACATCCACCTGCGTTCACGAACGTTTCATTTGGAATTGGTTCAGGTCAGAGTCCAACTCGTCATATTCATCAAGTAAGCGGAACATCATCATCGATAGGAGGACAAACTAGAGCGAGATTGAGAAAACTCCGATCGAACAGGGAAACTGATTCCCCTACTCCCTCATTTGCCATCTCGCCTATTGGAGGAGGAGGAGTATCGACCGGAACGAGAAGTGGAAGCAGTAGAATGGGTGCTCCTGCTGGATCTAGTTTTGCTCCTATCTTCGATGACGATAACCAGCCTTTCCATGACGGGGGAGAACATTATGACCACGGAGAAGGAATGACACTCGATGATGATGATGAGGATGATGATGTGGATGACGATGATCTCTGAGGATAAAGAAGTGGGGCGGGGAGGATAGGGGTTGTGATGGTAGAAAGTAGACCGTTTTGAGGTATGACAAGGTCACCTTATGATTATCGAATAGCGGAAGAAGAGGGAATCAGGTACTTAAAAAGTGATACCTCGGGTTCTTAATGATTTTCCAGCATTGTCACATTGACTTATTCATTCTCTTTCATCCAGATTTGTGTGTATGTTTGTATGAATGAGTAGATACCTTATAGTCCATGCATTGTTTTTTGAATTTAGAAGCAGCGATCCTCGCATGAGATCAACGATCGTCTTCTGGTGCTGGCTCGGACCGTGAGGGGATATGTCCAGCCGAAGCAGAAATGGGATATTCCACCAACATGGGAAGGAGAACTTTCCCGATTATTTAAGCTTTGAGCGCAGCAGGAACGATTTTCAGTTTCAGCTACGCGAGATAACATAACTGGGCGGGATAACGAGATTGTCTGTGTGATAACCCCCACGGGTCACCGCGTTCTTACATCATATTCGTCATCCTCTTTCGATATCTGATGTATTCTACTCGAGTAGATTCGATTCTAGAATCTAGATTTGGCAAACGGGAAACTTAGTCACTTGGCATTTTGAGGAGGATCGAAGACATGATCTAGCTCTCGATGACAAGCGCAGAGACTTGTCTTGGGGGGAAAATCTCATGAACAGGCATCGATCTAGTCTGTACAGTGCTGTGCAGTGCTGTGCACTCTGACACTAAGTGAGGATACAACTGAGAGTAGGAGGACCACTCTGAGATTCTCGTCCTACTTCCACTTTCTTCTATAAGACCATAAAGTTTTGTGTATATCGCGTTGCGGATGTTACAAAATCAAGTCGCAATATGATAACATCACTTTCATGATCTCTCGTAAGATTACAATAAGACTTAGGATTTTTGTTCCGTTCTTCCCCCTACGAGTATCACTGTGCCAAGCATCTCGTCCTTCTGAGCGCATGATCGAAGCTCAGACATCCTTGAGGTCCCTATGGGTACAGTAATGAGACGGCTTTTCGCACATAAAAACAGTAATTGCGTTAGATCGGGATGAAAGGGCGATTCTAGTTTTTCGATCGATGAAGGCATTCTCTATGAAACCCTCTGATATGCATTCTTCTTAGATGGCATATGGTTTTGGTAAAAATCAGGGGAAAGTAAGATATAAGGTGAGATACTACTCGTATACCTGTGCTCGCACTTTCAACAACTTTATGTAAGTCATCTGACTCTTTTTCTCTTTTTCTACTATTTAAAAGAGCTCACAGAGTTCCTTTGTTTCACTACCTGAATACTGCGCTTAAACGCCAAGTATTACTACATCCCCATATGCTGTTAAGATGAGTCAAGATGATGTGATCTTGTGTCTGTCTTGGAGGCGTTTGAAGGGGATCAAATCAATGCCGAGGAAGTCAAGAAAGGTGGGGAAAAGGGGAGGGAGACAGAGTGGTTTGGAACGGTAATTCAAGCGGAAACGAATTAGTATGTAATCTTGTGATCGATCTGACATGCCTAAAAAAAAATCACAAGGACTATATATATATGTAGATCAGCTTGCCCACATACCTCTTTTATCTTTCCTTCGTTGTTCAATTTGAAAAAAAAAGCAAAAACCATCGAAAACACGATACGATGAAGTTCACTACTTTCACTTTATTTGCCCTTCTCCCAGCTACCGCGTTAGCTCAAAGCTCCAGTGCTGCCTCTGCCAGTGCTTCTGCCTCTGCCTCTGCCAGTGCCTCTGCTTCTTCAGCTACAGCCTCTGGAGCTGCGAGCAATGGGACAGAGTATCTCACCACTGTCTTGGGAGCTCTGAGGTGAGTGACTTCTTCCAAATGCGATTCTGGCATGTAGACTCTGTCGAAGAGTAACTAAGGCCTGATTCCCTTTACATCTTTACAGTGCTGCCGGTCTCACATCGCTCGTATCAGCTGCTCAAGGAATCGCAGGAACGACAGAAGGTCAAGCATTACTAGGCTCACTTTCACAAGGAAATAAAACCGTATTCGCACCTTCCAACGCTGCTCTATCAAACGTCTCTCAAGATATATTAAGTAACAATGCACTGCTAACTCAAATCTTATCATACCACATTCTCAACAACACGTGTACTCCTGCTGGAATCATGTCAACACCTAATCATACTATCGCCCGAACAACTTTAAGAGGTGGTAATTATACTTTACCTGGAAACTTTACTGCTCCATTAGTTTTATCTAAAAATTCAACTAATTCAACTGGATTCCAAATTGTTCAAACGTCAAACAACATTACTGCCTCAGGAAATGGTACTGCCGCAGCAAATCTATTAGTATATGTAATTGACCAAGTGATCACTTTACCTCAATCATTAACTACTGTTTTACCTCAATTGGCACCTCAATTATTCGGTTTAGCAGGATCTATACCTGGATTAGCGACTCAATTGACTTCTGCCAATGGAATAACTATATTCGCTCCTAATGACGCTGCTATAGGTGCCATCCAATCTTCTTTGGGTACATTGAATTCAACTCAAGTTACAAACGTCCTAAGTAACCATATCATCAATGGAACTGCTGTCTATTCAACTGGATTGGGAAGTGGTAATTATACTTCAGCCGGCGGTGAACCATTTAAATTCGTAACAAATTCAACTGGATCTTATGTAACTTCAGCAAATTCAACGGCCAAGATCCTACAAAGTGATGTTATCATCAATAACGGTGTTATTCATGTAAGTTGAATGCGACTATAACCCTGATCGAGTAAATTCGTTGACAAGCCATGGTTTGAAATTCTAGGTAATCGACAGTGTCCTCGTCAACACGAATGCTAACGCTCAAGCAGCTGCTTCAGCTTATTCGTCAGCCGCCGCTGCAGCTGTAAGTTTTACATCTCTCTTTCATCATCTGACAACCACGCTATATATACACCGGACACATCTGACTTTGTTCGAAATTTCAGTCCACTTCCACCGAGGCCAATACCCCGGTGACAGCTACATCAGCCGCTACGACTCCATCGGGAAGTACATCCGCTTCAGGGGCTGCATCTGCTGGAGAGAGACTCGCTCCTCTAGGTATCACCACTTTCATGATGGGCGGTATCGTCGCTGTAGTGAGTGCTGTTGTAGGAGGCGTCATCACTCTTTTCTAAGAGAGATGAAGAGCACACAAATCGTCGTGTGAAATATCATTACGTAGAATCCCTAGTGACAGGGGGAATAAACACCGAATCCTGATTCTCTTTTTGGTGACTCTACGTGCTTTTTTCTTTGCGAATGACACTGGAGATATAAAATGTTACATGCAACTTGCATGTACGTAGTTGAACAAAATGGTGTTTTGAAACTCTTGGACCAGAAGAAGGTAGTGTATATTTATACATAATTACTGTACAACTGACAATAAGTCGTTCGACTGACTTTGTCTTACTCATCATACGTTATTTGGCCGAGTCAGTACTGTAAGACTGGGGAGTTTGAAATACAACTAATTCTCATATCGTCCTTGTCTAGTACTAGTAGTGATGATCAAATCGCCCGAAGGAATCAGTGAAACCCTTTTATCTGCTTCGGGTGGAATGCTGTTCTTCAGCTTCATCTTTTTCTTCTTTTTCTTCCTTCTCATTAAAGTTGTCGTTTATGTTCGTAGTCGTTAGATCTTCTGATTGTTGATTGCTCATTTCGTTCCCATTCTCGTCCTGTACTATAGTTATCGTGTGAGTGTTATCCGCAGAGGGTACTTGCACTGGCGATTCCATAGTGAATATCATCATTGGAGTATCCGTTCCGCTCGTACTTTTATTTGACGGACTATCTCTTGTGATCTTGGATGTTGTTATCGGCGATGACGTGGCCGGATCTGCCACCTCACTTGATCTCCTCAAATTGGAGTGAGGACTTAGTAAATCAGAAGCAGAGTTCGATCTTCTCTTCAAGGTTCCACCACTTCCTTTCTTATACCCTCGTCCTTCATTACGAATGTCTGAAGGAGACTCATTCACTTGATCAATCGAATTTGATCTTCCACCATTCCCATCCGCGTTTCTGTTTTCGTTCCGGTCAGATGGTGGTGGTTCATCGCTTGATCTTCTGATTATTTCAGGTAATTCTACAGGACTATTCATATTATGTCTCTGAATTTGATATTGATGTTGACTTGGCCCATCCGATTCTAATTCTGAATTAGGTATAGGCAGCGCGAGTTTCGGTATATCTGCTTGATCAAGAGATGTCCTGTTGACGTCCTTTACTACACCTTCTATACCATCTTCTCTTAGACTTCTAGCGGCGGCTTGTAAGGCTACATGTCTCACTACTTTCCATTCTCTATCTTCCCTTTCTCCTTCATGTTCCATGATTTTGATCCATAGTCTAAGCTTCGTTAGAGCTACTCGATCGGATCGAATCTTGTGAGCTAAGGGTGGTATGCTCATTGATAACCTATCTCTCGTTGATTTCTGAAATGGGGTGAGAAGTGCTATATTCCTGACGAGGAGAAGGGACGTTTTCAAAGAAGCTTCAAGTGGTTTGCATTTCTCTCTGAAAACATTGAGATGTTCCTATTTCAATCGAGAAAAACCGAAGAATCACATGAGCCAGTGTGAAATATGGTAGAGCTAAAAAATATCCACTTACGTAGATCACGGAAACACGAGAAGTGTGAATTGGTTTTCGTTGATCGTGATCCAATTCTTTCTCATGAGAGGTTTCACTATCTTCGGCGACTGGAATGTCGGAACGGTTTGTTCCAGCTTGACCTCTTCCAGCTTTCAATTCTGCTTTGACAACTCCGAATACTTCTTCTAATTGTTCACCTTCATTCACAACTTCGTTTCCTTCTTCTTCCACATCCACGTCCACTTTACCGTTTTTCGATTTCACTTTTACGTCTTCAGTCTCCATTGATATATCTGATAATCCAAGACCGAGACCGTTGCTATTACCATTGGAATCTCCAAAGACTGCTTTTTTGGCACTCCCACTCCCGCTTCCATTCATCGAAGATTGGTTGTTTTCACTTCTCAATTCTCTTTTGTGTGATGCGGCTGCTGCAGCTCCAGCTAACACAACTTGATCTTTTCTCATTGCTGGACCTTTCATCTTCATGTTGACAGTCTTGAATGCTGAAGCGTAATTAATCAAGGACACCCACTCGTTCATCTCGAACTCGTCAGTTGATTGAAGCAGGTATTGTCGCGATTGGGGCATTACAAAACGGAAGGTATTCGAGTACTATATCGTATCATCAGTCTCCCTCACTTACAAAATTTTCCGATTGATGGTAATCGACAAAATCACACTTACAGCTGTGAAAGTACGATCGAAAACGGCCACGCAGTCTTTCAATGAGAAGACCTCATCAGGCTTGAAGGTTGTTTGACGTGGTAATAGTATGTGTCCAGCTTTATCTTTAGTCTGAGCGGAGCGAGCTTGTTCAAGTAGGGTAAGAGCCCAAGTAGGATCCTTGAAAAATAGAAGCTGAGAAGAAGTGAGTATCACGCTCCAAGATTTCCACTTCCGCGAAGTCTTCTTGGATGTTGGATCGGTATCGTCTAGAGGGATGATGAGCATTTAGATCAGCGTTCGGTAAAATTGTAGAGCGCGAAAGGCGAATCACCTTTTCTAGATACTAATCCTACTTTGACCACTCTCAACACTAAATCCTCTAGTTTCTCATCTTTGGCTCCGACGGTATATCTCCTAGCTGGAGTTGTCAATTTACCCGGAGTCCTTCTACGATGATCTGAACCGATGAAAGAAGGTATAATTAGGGAATTGGCTTCCGCAAAACTTCTACATAATTGATCTAGGTCCATGAGAGGTCTTGAGCCCATGTATGAGAAAGGATTTTCAGATGGGATTTGATGTTCTATATCAACTCTGAGAGATCCAAGTAATCCTCTAACGATCATATGATATACGTCAATCTTTGTTTTTCCATTTGACATTAGAGTTGCAGCGTTCAACGATCCTGGTCCAGAGAAAGTTGGGGTGGAAGGTCCAAATGTGGATGAGGAAGATTCATATCCTGAAGATTCTTTTAAATCGGTATCATCCTCGATAAACACAAAAGGTGTAAAAGTGATATTATCAAAGAACGTCTCCAATGCGATTGGCGCTACACCTTCCATCCGGGTGTTCCGCACATAATCGACTTTGGTCATCTTGTTCTTGTTGGATTTGTTGAAGGCATCGGTATGCAGCATCATCATGGAGAACGCTAAGACGTACGTATTGTCTGTAGCAGAGCGATTTTGTCAGTAATTATAACCTTTGAGATTCGAAAGTGTATACAGTTTGGAAGAGTATACGGCCGGAGCAGACGAGCGTCTTTACTCACCCTTTTGTCCGAACAACCCGGGTTCGCATTCCTCATATCTCCTTGAGAAAGCTTCTATGACTCTGTCGATCTGTTGAGTTTCTTTTGGTAGACTCATGTGCATCAACAACCTTCTCAGAGCAACATCCAGGGCGTTATGAGTGAAATCGAAAGTTGACATGTATATTTGTAGAGCTTCAGTGTAGAATCCATCTCCGCTGGAATTACATCATTAATCGACTTCATATGCGTAATGATTCCTATATATGACTTACCTTGAAGCTAGTACATTAGCAATATCATCTCTTCCAACAGTCGCAACTACCCTGTCCAACCATTCATTCGGAGATTCGTCCCCTTCTCTCATAGCAGCCTGCTTGATCATGGAGTTTGTCATTACAGCTGAGATGGATCCTGTAGAAGGTCTCGGACTAGTTCCAGGGCTTAAAAACCCATTTGAACCATCTTCCCACTGAACAGCACCCCCTTGATTGGTTGCTGAGGAAGAGATTGATCCACTTGATCTTGCAGGTAATGGAAATAAAGATGAACTTCGAGGCGAAGAAGGCCCAGAAGTAGTATTGATTGAAGAACCAAACAAACCATTGGAAATTCTATGTATCGTGCCAGGACGTCTGCGTGGTGGTGTTGCTGTTATGGGGAAAAGATTGGGTGAAGGCGGCGGCAAGAAATTATAGGATGTTGGTGCCATCGATATGGTTGATGCTCTGACTCTATTCTTACGTGCCATTGTACTTTCCTGAAGAACTTGAGGTCGAGTATCTAATGATGGCATGGAAGGCGTAAATGATGTTTTGGGAGATCTAGACTTGTCTTGATCTTGCATTCTCTCTATATCTAAGGCTGAACTCGAACCTGGTCTTTGAGGGATAGATCTAATATTTTCTTCACCTATGGATTTTCCCCTATAAGGACCCGATGAAGCCATTGAGGACGATGAAGTTGAAGGTCTCATTGTTTGACTTCTACTATCAGCTGAAAAACCAGGCATAGTCCCGAATTCATCAATGTCGTTACTGCCTTGGCGAAGTAAGCTGTTGCTCCTACTTCTATTAGTGGACTTGGAGAAAACGCTTTTCATGCGACCTATGATAGCTGAGTTACTAGAATTCGCTCGATCGCCCAGTTTGGGACGAGAGGGAGTCTGAGGCGAAGACGATAGTGACATCGACTGTCCATTGGGTGTGGCTGGTCTTGGAATCGGTAAGTGAGGATTCGAAGATTGAGCAGTCAATCTCTGAGGTGGTAATGGAGCATCAGACCATGATCTAACTCTTCCTTCTCTCATGGAAGGTGGCGGTTTCAAAGGTTCTTCGATGGGTGGCAAACCTTGCTCAGGAAGTGAATCCAGTGGAGAAGATACTGATGATCTAGAAGAATTGTTCCTCTCTCCACCTTCCATCCAAGGTCTCCTACCAGGTCCCCAATTACTTCCTTCTGGAGGACTGAATAATGTTTCTTCCTTTTCACTCTGTGGTGTCGACACCCAAGGTCCACTGTCTGGTATGAAAGGTGAGATGGGATCGTGCGCAGGTGAACTGAAAGAAGACTGTGATGATAAAGCGGTATGGTTTCTCATACTCGCATTGGGTATAGCCATAGGGACCACTTTCACTGATGGTGGCTCAGATTCGTCGTCAGTAGTCCTGGCAGATGAACGTCGGGTAAATATACCTGAAATCTTGCTCTGTCCGGATTGAGGTACTAATGTGGCGGTAGAAGCTGCTGAATTGTACTTAGGTTGTCGAGGAGATTGTCTTGGAGAACCAGAAGGGGGTAGACCCGAATGCTGAGGGGGTTCAAGACTTTCTCTATTCTTCTCGTTTTCAACCTGATCGTCTTGAAACTCATTCTGGACAGTGAGCGGTGAAACTCCTTCAGGCTGGTCAAGTATCCTGGGTTCAGAAATTTTACGTTTTGAAGTCTTTCTTACACCGAGCCATTCCAGCACGCCTCCTCCTGATTTCCCTACGCTCTCTGCCATAGGACTGTCCTTCTCCTCTTGGAAATGGGGCGGTTCCTCTAGTTTCGGCGTCGGTACAGCTGGAGGTGATTTACCAAAGAAACCAGACAAACTTCTCGCTCTCCTCACGACTTTTCGTTTTTCCTCTTGGGGTGCATGGTCTGTCTTAGGATGAACATCATCTGGTTCGACGAAAGCTATCTTGGGTATTGGACTAGGGGAACGTGAAGGAAAGGGTGATGACACAGATTGAGGTTTCGAAGGAACAGGAGGTGGTGGTGGTGAATCCGTATCTCCTTTTGTAGATGGGAGTAAAGCAGAAGGTAAACCTAAACCTATTGTAGGCGAAGGATTTGTACTCTGGGATCTTTTTTCTTGTTTAGATTCTCTAGATTGTCCAGTGGCTGATCTACTTCTTCGTTGTGTCAAAGGAGGTTTACGAGGTGTCTTTGATAATTTTCTAGGGCTACTAGGAGTTACTATAATACCTTTCGGCATTTCTGGCATCGACTGCTTCGCTTTTAGAGAAGATGTTTTGGGAGGTAATGGAGGTAATGGACGATCAACATCGACAGGTATGGGAGGTTGAGTTTTGTCAATTTGCAATGAGGTTTGACGATGTGAAGAAGAACTTGATGAAGTACGGGGTTTAGCGGTTGCTTGAGGATTACTCGTCATGGAAGATGAAGAGGATTTAAGTGTAGCTGTAGGAATTGAGGTAGGGGTGATAAAGGGGTCGCGGTCACTTGCTGTACGTGAGAAATTTCGTATGCGTGAAGTGAAAGGTTGAGGTTGAAACTGGTAAGATACAGGTTAATTGGGTGAAGTTCTTCATTTGACTCCCGGATTGAAACTCACTATATCCGGTCCATCTGAGGACACTTTGACGGTTTGATCAGATGTGGATCTAGTAGTCTCCTTACTTCTCCCACTTAGATCTTGCATTCTTAATACTTCATATGTCTCGTTCTCCTTGATATCCTTTGATCCTCTTTTCTTCTTTTTTACAGTTTTTTCAGGATCTCCATCAATAGTCAATGCCTCTTCCTCCTCTATCTCTCCTTCTTTCCCCTTATTGAGTGATATCAAGGTCTTCTTATCTTTCCCTTCGCTAATCACTGGAGCGAGATCAAGGTCTACACCACCAGCTTCCGCATTGTATATCGATACACTGCTCCTCCTGCGACCTTTCTTGGTGGATACTGAAGCTGGAGTGGGGGTCGTGATGACGCTCGGTGAGCCCGAAGCTGATCCAAAACCGAACCAAGATCTCCTTTTTGATTTAGCTGTACTGGGTGGTGTAGCAGGTGGGATATCAGGTATAGGTCTGCTAGGCGGTAATGGTTGTGGATCTGGTACTGGGATTGCGACTGGCAATATTGCAGGTGGACGTGATCTCGATGGACCTGCTTCTGCATTTGAATTAGTCCCATCCATAGTAGTTCCAGAACACCTTTTGTACTATATCATTGAATTACCAAGTGGTAGAGTGACCAAGAAAGAGAGCTATATTGAAGTCATTGGACAATCAAAAATCCTAGCTGTTTTTCCAGATTAGCAAGGTGGATAAATGCGCTGAAACGATCTTGTGATGTTCTGATACTGTACTAACGTGATGTTCTTGCCTGTCTAGGTCTGACTTCTCTTATGATAGTTTAAATAAGGTAGTCGTTCTGTTTTGTAAAGCAATCTGAATTCAGTTTGTTCAGGTTTCGGTCAATCCCGTTGATCTTCGAAGGAAAGAACAAAGCGGGAACGATAGATTCTGGTTTCGGGACGACAGCTATGGCTTTCACTTTCTGTTTTCAGTGTATTGTGTATGTGGTTGTGTTTCATCTAATGATATCTTTTATATCAAGTACTATTGTTCATCCATCTGCTGCTGTCCTCGCTGCGATCAATTCATTCACCCATGCCATTCTTTCTCGCTCTCCACTTCGTAACATTTTCTATCATTACATACACGCGTCAGATTATGGGTAAAGACTACTTACTACCACGTGGACGATAGAAAACAAAGGGGGCCTGGACTCTTGACTATGACTCTGGGATGATTACGTATCTTACGTGGAAACTACTGCAGGTGGGGAATCATAAGCATATATCTTCGAGCTGAGATCTGATGCACCGATGAGGACTTTTGTCTAATTGAAGTGCAAAACATGTCAAACCCTCATGACAAGTAGTCCTCTGCAGTAACGCAGAAGTATCATGAGATCCATGTGCGCAAGAGATTTTCATGTCTGAATCTGCTCTAGGAGGATATCCTCGTGGCATGAGTGGATATCAAGAACCAGTTGGGAAATCGCCTATGAATGAGTCCACAATGTTGTTCTGTGCCAATATTCATGCAGAGCGAACGCTCCTATTCTCCTGATCTAGAGCGCCAACTCTCAATATCCTACAACGAAATCATCTAGCCTACAAGAGATGACATGGAATAGCTCAGGATGATTTACTGTTTGTGACGAGACTGTGCAGAGCTGGAACTTACACCGCCACTGAGAGGATTGAAAAAAAGAGGTGACATCACCGCATACAGGAATTACTTCTCTTCTCAACAGTTCACGAGAAAAACAGTGAGAGATACAGGTCATCATTCTACATATGCGTTCAACTCTTTCGCAGTCAGAACCCAGTACATATCATACAGCGAACGATCAGCACCATCAAGCACAGAATCGATCCACAGACATTCGGCGGAAGTGCGAAATTTCTTTTTTCCAAATAACAGAGACGACATAGCGTCAACATCATTCTACCTTCACGTCGAAGGATTGAATCAACATGGAAACTAGATTACCACCCCCATCAGGTATGTAGCGTGTCTGCACTCAACAGTGTGCGCATCCATATGTCCTCGTAATGCCTCGTAGAAGTCTATCTCGATGGCAGCGTTGCTGTCAAGAGTTCCCTTCTTGAGCATTCTTTCACGCTTTGTATATACCGTAGTACAGATGAAAGCTGACACCAATTCATCTTCTCTTTCGTTCTTTCACGTGTGCGTCTTCACCGTTACTTTACTTCTGGACACTCCTTTGGTTATCATCTCACGTGTATCCTATCATCGACCTTCCTTTGATCAATCTCTGTTTGGTTTGTCACAACTTTTCTCAAACTTGACTATCATCTACAACTCCGTTCTTGCCACCGACATATATGAACAACCTGACCAATCCGAAAATTACCTGATAATAACGTCGACTACATCGACTCGACCTCTCGTCATCCGCCAATATGAACCCCAACGTATCGTCACCGTCGTTCCTTCCGAATCAACGACAACCCTCAAACGATCTCACTCGAACTGAACCCGTGAATGGACGAAATACAGGTCCACCACCCAGATATACAGCGGTAGTACAAAAAGTTTATCCATATTCCTTACGTCCAGTAATTTTCTTCACTGCTGGTCTAGGCTTTATATATGGTTTAGCGTTAGGTGTTGATAGTATCAGAGATTTAGGAAATGATAATGGTATGTCTAACGTCGAAATTTCCTCAATACACTGCAAAATATTTTTCACTGTAACCAGGAATACATGTGATCGATATAAAACTTATCTTGATGGTCTCTCGTAGAAACTTCAAAAGAAAAGATCTTTGATATCATACAAGCAATCTTGTATTTCGTAGTAGCAGGTCTCGAAGCTTTTTGTATCGTGATAGCTTTTATCGTGAGTGGATAATATCATGTCCCATCGATCTCATGGACTTCAAGCATTGCGCTTATACTGATGTTTGCACCGATGTCTATAGCACAAGACACCTCTTGCTCGATTCTTGCTCTTCCTTGCTCCTATCGGTATCCTTGTCAACTTAGGTAATCAGGTTATATCCGTTGTACTGCATTTCGCATTGAAGGTGAATATTCTATCCTCCCATCACTCAGATCTGCAGCATGACTAACGATACAACTTCAGACCGACTTGATAGATCAATGTGTCAAGAACGAGGTCGGTGAAGAAGCTTACAACGTGAGTTGTAACTCGCGGTTGGTTTACTTGGGAGAGAATGGTATTAACGAAAAGCACAGAGTATTGGCAATACCATCTCGATCAACGATGATCAAGCCCAATCAAGTGAGCTTAGCACTTCCCATCCTTCTGTAGCATTTTACGTTAAGACATACAACTTATTGATACACTTTCTCAGTTTGCGACAACGCTTGGGATAGAGGTACATGGTCTGTGTTCGCTTGGCTATTCTTGAGTGTCATTCTTTCAGTGAGTGTCGATTGCTCAGCTAGCACGGGACCGTGTGAATGGCAAAATGCGCAGCTGATCACTTTGAATTGATTAGCTGTTGTTCGGTTCAATTCTCTTATCATATTATCGACAAGTACTTGATCCATCGTCCGTGCGATCAAGAGTGACCAATCAACCTCAAGCATTTCAAATGCAACCTGGCTATAATCAATATCCACCCCCAAACAACAACCAATCTCAAACGTGGATGGTACCACCTTATCCTGGACCACCAATGAATGGAGCGCCACCACCTCCGCCCAATGGATTTGAGAAGTCAGATTATCATCCTGAAGCGGGATGGGCTCAAGAGCAAGATTCTTATGCACCTCCTTCAGGTCTACCCCCACCAAGAGGAGCAGGGACAACGTCGGTAAACAGAGAAGAAGAAGATGCATGGGAAAGAGCCCAATCACAAGGTGTCACTGCTCATCTAACAGGACATGGACTCGCTCCAAGAGGTTATGAAGAAACGCAATTGACAGGATATAGAATCGGTAATGATGAAGAAGATGAAGCTTGGGAAAGAGCAAGAAATGAGGGTCCAACTGCTCATTTGACAGGTAATGGTAATTTCAGTTCAAGTAGGAATAGGGAAGGTGCGATTTAGACGATCAGTCTAGAAGATATCATGATATATCCTTTTGTTATCTGTTGAAGGATATGGAGGAGGCCAGCTATAGTAGCTTTGTACAAAATTGATCGAACGAAGGATTGAGATCAAGCGGGAATAGAACTCAGGCGAGAGAGATTTGGTGACCTGATTCTTACTGATGTATTTTATGGATTTGCTGCAATGCGTGCGACGAAATGTACACTGGTCCATCCTTTTCACATTTTCGTGACCCTATAGATGTACGTTGTTGGTTTCAGCTGATTGGATGCTATGCTATGCTATGTGATTGACTATGAGCTTGATGCCACGCTCAAAGTGTAAGGTAAGAAAATGTGGAGGCCGAGCGTTTATCTTGCTTGGCCTTTCATCAACTTATTAAAAACAACTCTATACTCGTTTCGATTTTACTTTACCTTCCTGAACGGCATTGGCACGGACGATGTCATCTGAACTTGAGATATTAGCTAGATGGCGTACGATAGGATCTAGACATTCTGAAGATGTTATTGAATTGGGTAAAAGGGTGTTGAGAGGTAATGTGGGTGATCAAGGTGAGTCTTTTAGGTACTCAATGGTTTTGAGCTTTCAAGACGAGTCATACGTTATAAGGAATGGGCATCACTTGTTATGACACGCAGAAGAGGCCTTGGTGTAGTAATCGAAATGGTAAAGAAGAAAACTGTGGACTGACAGATCGATGATATGCAATAGAATGGTCAATACGAGAACAATTAGCTATTGCAGCTTTAGACATGGGACAAAATGAATTGGCCAAAGTGAGTCTTCATCACAATTGTCTTCGACACTCAGTCTGATTCTGAGTCCAACCCATCATCGAAATGTAGTGCATGTACTGATTTTATTCAACCACTTTCTACCCCCGTTGTGGTAGGAACAAATAACAATATTACACCGTAAATTCCCTTCTTCACCAAGAGTAAGGATACTCGATGGACTGTTACTTGAATCTCGGGGCGAAGTTGAGCAGGCCAAATCTACCTATGAGGGATTATTGAGAGTTGATGAAACTGATGTTGTGAGTGCGCATCACAACATGTCATATGTCGTCGAAGGAGCGAGATATGGTGTTAAGGAGACAATGTTTATTATATCCCACACTAATCCTAACAATATTCATTTTATTCGTTCATTTCAGTCCGCCCATCAACGTATAATCTCACTCAATCTATCCTCCTCCTCTCCCTCATCGGCAATACCACCATTGTTGAAATACCTAGATACATTCTATTCAGATCCATCGGGATGGTCAATCCTTTCTGAACTATATTGTGAATTAGCCATGTACGTCCAAGCGTTGGATGCTATAGGTCATTTGTTGGTCATCCAACCTTGGGACGAGAGTGCTGTGAGAAAAGCTGGAGAGGTGGCTTATACCCTCGGGTAAGTGGTTTAAACTTGACTCGGAATCTCAATCTGAGTTTGGAGCTTTGGAAACTGGATTTGGACGGGGCATTTTGGACCAAGGCACAACAACGTCCAACGGCTTTCTCTTTCGAGGCAGAATAGTCGAGGTTCAACAGTCTCTTTCGGCGAATCGCCCAAAGATACACTTGACACACACAGTGACGAACGCTAACTGACGTCTATCGTTTTCATAGCGATTACCAACTATCTCTCAAACACTTCCTCAGAGCAGCAGAGATGGAAGGTGACAAAGAGACGAACCCTAAACCTACGCGAACGAGGACATGGTGGGGTATCAAACTGGTGAGTTTTATGAAAGAACGCGAAGCGTGAGATTGGTCAATATGGTATATAGCCGAGTCTGATAAACCTCATATTCATATGCTACTCAGGCCACATCACGTCTTCTCGAATCAAATTCGAATAGTATCGAAAGTTCAGTCCCGCAAGAGTTTAGATCATCTCAAAAACAACTTTTACTCTTAGATCAATTAGCTACCGAAAGGATATTATCTGTAGGAGGGAAAGGATCGGATTTGAAGAGAAAGGTATTAGGTGAAAGTTCAGTTGTACGATAAAATGATATTCATAGAATGTAATGGAATGACTGTTGAATCCTAAGTCTCCCGTTATTGGGCAGACCGTTACAGCGTTGTAAGCGATAGATTAATAATACAATGGTTGAACCTAATGAAATAGCTTTTTCTCGCCTCTCCAGAAATCATTCATTGCGTTTGCGAAACGCCTAGAATTCATGTTCCGAAGGACGATCCCAAAGATCTCTTGAATGCTCAGTGTGTAGACTGCACGAATCGCTGTACCTGTTCGATTGTGATATTATGCATTTTAATTTCGCTTTTTGTTTACTATACGTATTGCTTTGATTTTTCCCCCTTCAGCTCCGGGATTTTTTACTTTCTTCTTCTCCGCTGCCAATCTCACTTTTGGCTTTTGCTTGCTCGAACACTTTGTTCTCTCCAGACAACGCTTGTCTGATCGATTTACTGTTGAGCTTGGGTGTCGTGACCCTTTGCTTCTTCGCTCATAGCTGCTTTAGGGGTGTTTGTTCGCTATGTCACGACGAATGGTCAGTATTTGGGTTGATTGTAATACGATCGGATTGAAAGGAATAAACTCACCTCAGCTCTGAGAATAGAATCTTTGATTTCTTTTTGAGTAGGTTCACCATTTTCTTTTCCTGAAGCTTGTTCTGGGTTATCGTCTTCACCATGTTCTTTTCCTGCACCATGAGAATCTTGAACTTGACCTGAACCAGATTGTTTGTTCGCAGTTTCGGCTTGTTTAGAATTATCTGAATCTGTTTCTGATTTAGATTTAGATGAACCTGAACCGCCAAAGAATCCAGCGACTGAAGATCCAGCGGATTTCAAGCTAGAACCAGCGGATTTCAAACTGGAACTGGCAGAGCCATGTTCATGTTCTTTTCCAGCATCATGTGAGTCTTGGACTTGTCCTGAACCAGATTGTTTATTAGCGGATTCAGCTTGAGATGAATTATCTGAATCCGTCTCTGATTTAGATCCAGATCCGGATCCGGATGACTGATGTTGGTTTTTGGCAGTTTCATTAGCGTTTGAACCTCCAGATTTGTTCTCAGGTTTTAAATCAGGATTTTCAATGGCGTAGGAAGGTAAAGTCTTGGCTTCGTCCTTCTTGACTGGAAGATCTGCGGCAGATTTCACAGATTGTTTGTGTGCGTCTTCTGGCTTTTCGGATTTCTGTGATGCGGATATGAAAGTTAAAAAGGGCACAACGAGGGGCAGGAGAAGAGGGGGAAGAGAGAGAAGGGGAAGGAGGGGGGCAGGAGGAGGGAGGGATGAGGAATGAGGAACGAGGAATGGGGAGGGCAGATCAGCACAGATGATCACTTTTCAGTCAAATTAGCACTTACAGGAGAGTATTTCAGCGAGTCAGTGGCATTGACTTGTTCACCTTGACTGACAGTAGGAGCTGAATCGTTGATTTCGGCTCTTGTAGCTGCGTGTGTGGTATCATGAACGAATGAATGAGCTTGAGCTCTGGAAGGGTAGAGGAGGAAAGCGCCCTACAGAATATGTTGAACGGTCAATGAAATGGTCGTGTGAGCGAGGGAAGTTTGAGAAAGATCGAGTATTTTTCTGATAAAGCGAATGACAGGGACATGCAATCCCATTGTTCACCGTCTCATACTTTCGACGAAGCAGTAGTGAATGTGAAGATGAGCTCACCAATGAACCGAATACAACGGCCGAACCAATTATCCATTGAGTATCACCACTTTTCTTAGCTGATTCAGTAGATGCATGTCGTCTTGAAGCAGGTTGGATGGTAGTGGCTGCTCGTCTAGAAGCGAGCCGAGTTGATAATCTGGTTGCTGATTTGAATGACATTGTTGCGAGTGCTATTTGGCTGTGTTGTGTACTATACTATAGTTTGGTCGCTTTTGTGAGGTATGGGTTGGTATTGTAAAATGAAGTTATAATGTGAATTGCGAGTTTCGCTTGGTCGGGAGGGGGCAATGGGATGGGGTGATGGGTAGGGCAAGGAATGACGTTCTCACACACTGTTAGCAGAGCATTTTGATCATTACCGCATCATCGGAAGATCGGCACAGTGAAATCACTTTCCCACGGCTGTCCAACCTCTGACTCAAGTGCCACATCCACATAACTCCGCTTTGGTGATACAAAGCCCAAAAACAAAAGTCCGAGAGTGAGAGGGAAAGGTAAAAGTTAAGACGCAAAAGCTATTCGTTCTTCCTCGTCTCAATCCATCCTATATTCAGACTGAAGGAATATCTCGTTTCCTCAAGCTCAGCTCAGCTCAGCTACTCTATACCATCATGTCATTCTCTACTCTTACTTGCATCCGAACAGCTCTCCCTGCCTATTCCATGGCATCGTCGATCGCTGGACCTTCCCGAATCCCCATTCGATCATTCTCAGCAACTGCATCTTCACTGGCATCTAAACGTAAACTAATAGCTAAAAGACGTAAAGCTTCGAATATAGCATTACAATCTTCTCGGATCGTACCACCTGAATCGATTGATCCTGTTCTGGGTAGAGTACACTACAGACAACCTTCTTCAAGATCAATAGGACCTACACCACCTGAACCGACGAATCGATACGAAGATTCAAGGATCTCCAGAATACTGTTAAGTTATGATGAAATAGCTTATTCCACTCCACCAAATTATACATCAGGTGAAAAACCGAAATTCCTTTTACCTGGTATATCCCAACAAGATTCCGAATTGTTATTCGGTGCTTTACCTCACGCTTCAACGGAACTGAAATACTCAATCAGATCAGAAGGCGTCGAGGAAGAACAGAATAAACAATCTGAAATGTTGATGAGAATATTAGATCTAAGAAATGCAAGTAAAGATAGTATAAATATCATAAATAGACAAAAAGTTATCGACGAATTTGGCAATGGTAAAGATACAGGTAGTTCAGCTGTCCAATGTGAGTAATGATTTTTCATGAGACAGCGCACAAATGACAAAAGTCAAATCACGTTCAAACTCGTTCGATTATAGCCGCTTTACTCACTGCAAAGATACATAACATGTTATCACACATCACTTCAAATCCAAAAGATACTTCAAACAAGAGATCTCTGAGATTACTAGTTCAACAAAGAGCGAGACATTTGAAATATTTCAAGAGGACAAATAGTGAAGAGAGATATGATGCTTTACTGGCAGATTTAGGATTGGAGAAAGGTGCCGTGGAAGGGGAATTGAAGTTTACCTTTTAATCGCTGATTTGGATGAACATGCTGTGATTGTGAGTCTTTTTTGACCTTACGGTATTCATTGTCCTGCGTGACCTTCCTTCGGAGACCCTCAACACCTTCCCGTATCACTATGTTCCTTCTGCCTGACTCTGTAATTACTTCCGACCTCCCACCCCCCCTTTAATGATGTTTTTACCAAACCTGATTTAATGAGCCTGAGCCTTTCAAAAGGTGTGGACGACAACCTATATTTGTACGACTGAAACCAAAGCCCTACTATCCTTTATACATTTATATCTACATATATCTATCTTACAACCAAACAGGGATGATACGGAGCTAATTTTCAAGTGTTGAACGAAAAGTTCATTCCACAGGTTTCTCCAGTGCCAGTGTCAATTCAACTAAAACTTCATTTTCTTCAACGACTTTACCTTTTTCAACATTTACATTATCGATAATACCATCTCTTGACGATCTAATTGAAATTTCCATTTTCATACTTTCTAATACGATTAATACTTGGCCTTCAGCCACTTGATCTCCTGGTTTCACGCGAACCTCAATCACCGTCGCTGGCATTGGTGAGATCAACTTGTCACTGGAAGTTGAACTTGAAATACTGGAGGTGGATTGATCAGTAAAGGATAATGTAGGTTGAACAGATAATGTATAATGTGATGTATTTGAAAAAACATGTAATTTCTCTTCTCCTTGTTTACCTTGTACTTGAACGGGTATAACAGTACTCTTCAAATGAGAATGACCGACTTGACTAATCATATCAACTTCACCGTCTAAGTGACTAGAAGATATCTTAATGGGTTGCTCATTGTCGATGATTACTGAATAACCCGAATCGAGCTCAACAATTTCAATGGAGTGGTTATCGATCTTATATGACTTTATGGAAGAATCACCAAATCGACGATTGACGAGGTTTGTCCAAGGTGAACTAGGCAATGATTTATGCAATTTCTCGGATCGCAAAGTCAGATATAAAGCAGCTTGCGCTAAGACCTCTTTTGGGATGGATCTAGCTGGAAATAAATCATCGTGGTATGTCTGAAGTAAATATTTTGTCAGCTCAACAACACCTCTAAAGCTACTTCAATCCTCTTCTTACTGCTGCAAATATAGGGTTCCGGACTGGGTCAAAAGGGAGAGAATATCCACGTACAGGTACGAAACTGGTCTCTACGGGGCCAGCAGCGAACACTTCATGTCCAGCTACAGCTTTCAAGAATTCGATGTTGGTCGAAGGGCCGACGACTTGATATTCTCCTAGGGCAGAACGCAGAAGTGAGAGTGCGGATGATCGATCAGGTCCGTGAACGATGAGTTTGGAGATCTAGACGGGAATTAGTTTCTACTCTTCTTCTGAACAGTGAAGTCTGTGTGTGTGAAGACAGTCGTATCATTATTGGCTATAAAGAGCTCTGTCCAAGCTGGATGGTAGTACAAGTCACTAACCATAGGATCATAGTATGAACTAATATCATCACCTTCCCAGAACCCAGTTTCAAGTCTGTGCGGTACGTTGACAGGTGCTTTAGTATGTAGCAATTTCCCCGCGTCAGGCAAGAAGTTTCTAAAAAATAAGACATCAGCTATCCACTGATCTAACTTCCAGAATCTAATTGGCAGCTCACGATTCAGGTCTTTCGGCGTATATACGAGCTTCAAACGCATGACCTATACATGGAATTCGATCTTGAGTCAGAGGAAGCGGATTTCCAGCTGCCACCTGAGGAATGAAAATGTTAGCTACAATTTGAAAATCATGACGTGCTGACAACTGAACGCACTGATAATTGCCATTCTACCAGATCTATCCCCGTAACCATTTCAGTGACTGGATGCCTGATGTTGCCCAATGGCCATCAGCATATAGGCAGCACGGGACCGCTCAATGCGTTGACTTACTCGACTTGTAATCTTGTATTCCTGGTGATAAGCATACGTTAGCTGAAAGCATGTCGTCATCAGTCGAACCACTCACATCTCCATGAAGAAGTATTCCCCTGTTTCGGCATCCATGATGAATTCCACTGTTCCCGCTCCCACACTGTGACACAAAGTCAGCTAATTGATCGAAAGAAGGTCCATCCGTGTTTAGCTTACTAGTTTACCGCTTTTGCAGCTGCGACCGCTTTTTCCGCTAGATCTCTCTTGAAGTCGGAACTCAAGCCAGGTGCAGGAGCTTCTTCAATGATCTCTGTTCGGTCATCCCAAAAGTAACGCAAAGTCAGCTTAGCATCTTTCTCCCACTCTTCGTAGTCATGGAATGGAGGGTCTAATTTACTTTGATGTCTTCTTTGAACTGAACAGTCTCTTTCCCATAAAGCGACACAATTCCCTTTGGTATCAGCGAAAACTTGAACTTCAACGTGTCTAGGTTTTTCCAACCATCTTTCTAAAAGCACCTCATCATTTGAGAATGATTTTATTGCTTCTCGTTTAGCAGATTCTAATTCATCTTGAAAAGATCTGGGATCTCTGACTATCCTCATTCCTTTACCGCCTCCACCATGTGTAGGTTTGATAAGTAATGGATAACCAGTCTGTTTGGCTCCCTCAGATAAAGCTGATAAAGATTGATCTGATCCGTGATATCCCCTATACCGCTTTATGTCAACACACGTTCATTGAAATGTATCTTGAATCTTCATTGCGACTTACGGTACGCATGGCACGCCGGCAGCTACCAAGTAAGTATCAGCTACCGTTGAGAATGGGTCACACATGCTTAGCTCACCAGTCATGATTTCTTTACTTTCCCTCTTGGATCCCATACTCTTTATAGCAGGAATGGGAGGACCAATAAACACCAATGCTGCATGTTTGATCCTTTCTGCGAACACTGAAGATTCGGAAAGGAACCCATAACCAGGATGTATTGCCTGAAATATCGTGTAAGGATCAGCTTTATCCCTGCTATTTGGTATTACAAGTTGGTTTCAATCTGACCTGGGCTCCAGTTGCTTTCGCCACGGCAAGTATCTTATCGATATCCAGCTGTTATACAATACTGTCAGCAAGTTTCGGCTGCCAGCAAGTCCAGCTGACTGTAGCTCACATAGCTCTCGGAGCTGGGCGCAGGACCAATACAATAAGCTTCATCAGCCTAGCAAAGTCGGCATTTAAATCAGCTATCAGGTCGCACCAAGAAAGGATTCAGCTGCAGGAACATACCATCTCAACATGCATACAACCTTTATCAACTTCGCTATAGACGGCTACAGTATTCACGCCGAGTTTTCGAGCTGTTCGAATTATACGACATGCTATTTCTCCCCTTTTCATCGATATATCAGCAAGATCTTTTACAGTAGTAAATTAAGAAAGAAAGTTTACCGATTAGCTATCAGTATCTTTCTGAAATGTGGTTTGACGCCTGTTTCTTTATGAGGATTTGCCATATCAATGACAGGCGGGATGATACTTGCTGAGCTTTCTTCACTGAAAGAGGTAGCAAAATGTCGGACATTGCGGCTTGTGGGGATAGGTGGGATGCGACTCCTGGTGATCAAAGGAGAGAGGAGGCATGTAGGTAATCGTTGGGAAGTCGATGTTCGAGAAGCTCTGGCTATGGATCGCATTGTAATCGAGGGCGTTGACGCAGATACAAACCAAAGTTGATTATGACCTTGACACTTGATCGATTCAGTGTGATATATAACAAGTTGTACAGCAGACATGAACATATGACGGCCCCATTCATGCATTCGTTGGTTTAGTTACCAATCAGGTGGTTCACCCGGTTACTACAATTCACCGGCCGGATCATGGAAAAAAGGTGGAACACGTGACAGCGGGATCAGATTGCTAGAAGGAAAGGCGGTCCTTTCCGCTTTCTGCTCAGTTTCTAGTTAATCACAAAAGTCATCATCCCTTTCCCTTCTTCACTCGTCGTCATATCTATGTACAAGAATACCTTCATTCTTGCAGTTGCATCCCCAATCTTTACCAGCAAGCAACCTCGAAACCCCCCCATCAAATCAAAGGCATTTGCAACTCATAGGTCTGTTGTCAAGTGAAAGAGGTTCATCTCTTGTGAATTCTTACTTTCGTCGATAATTTGCCAAGCTGTTTCAAAGCTAGAGACACAATACACTCATCATGGCTGCTCCTTTATATATTACTGATTCAGGAAGACTGTTCCATGCCGGTCTGATCTTGATAGTGACAGTGGGGCTACCGGGTGAGCTGTCATACCGACTAGCTCCCTATAGATATGTAGCTAACGTTATGTTGATGGAGTTCAGCAAGAGGTAAAACTCACATTTCAAGAGCGTTAGAACGTTATCTAAGATGGTTGGGTGTTAAGACTAGAGTATACTCTTTAGGTGATTATAGACGAAAAGTCTTAGGAGGAGCAAAGAATGTCCCACCTGATTACTTCGCGACGAAATGTATGTCATCTCTTCCTCTTCGTCTCAGACATGGTAGGACGCAGTCCCGTGATATTTGCTAATATATCTGTGTATATTTCTGATGTTAGCCCCGAGATCTGAAGCTACCAATGCATTGAGAAGACGTATCAAGAATGAAATCGAAGATCAGATCATGGACTTTTATACTGTTCAAGGTGGTCAAGTGGTCATCTACGATGCAAATAACGGTAATGTCAAAGCTAGAAAGGAATGTTATCAAAAATTCGAAAGTAAAGGTGTACACGTTATTTTCTTGGGTGAGCGAATTTTCACATGAAATCAAAGGTCGAATCAGAACATACTGTCATTGTTTGAATGAAGGCTGATGAGATATCCCTTTCCCGCCCACTATAGAGAGTATTTGTGATCAAGAAGAAATCATAACCGCAAATATCAGAAGTGTCAAACTTTCTTCGCCTGATGTAAGCTTTTATCTGCAGTCTTAGGATTTGATAGCTGACAGAGACCAATAGTATGCAGATTGGGATGCAGACCGCGCCGTCGCAGACTATTGGAGTCGAATTCGTGATCAGGAACAAGTTTACGATACAGTTACAGCGGATGAAGGTCCCTTCATCAAAGTTATGAATGTTGGAGAAAGGATCGAGGTGAATAAGATCGAAGGTGAGTAAATCATCACTTGCGGTGCAGTATAGTGTCGTGCAGCGATCATTACTTCAGGTCATTGATCACATGTTATTCATACCATAGGTTATCTTCAAACCAGATGCTGTTTCTTCTTGATGAATATTCACACTAAACCTAGAACAATCTATTTTGCAAGGGTACGTCTCGCTGTGGTCAACCCTCCTCAAGCTCATGATGCCGGCTGACTTTACGACACAAATTTATCTAGTCCGGCCAATCACTCATTGAACACTCTTACAAAGCCGATTCCGACCTTTCTCCTGCAGGATGGGAATACGCCGAACGGATGAAGGCGGCCGTTGTGTCTCGTAGGAAAGCGGTGAGGGAAGAGAAGAAAGCTAATGGAGAGCCTATGAATGCCGAGAACCCGCTATTAGTAAGTATGCAGACAGATTCTGTGTTTCCTGCACAAAGTCTGAAGGTCACTGAAAGCTGACATGCTTGCCGACCAGATTTGGACATCAGCTAGGAGAAGAGCATATCATACTGCATGGCCATTCGTTCACTCAGGGTACAAAGTGGTCCAAAAAGCTATAATGAGCGAAATCAATCCGTATGTGCAGCTCACTTGAAAGTGTGTATCCGACTCATGAGCTGATCATGACGAAACTTTTACAGTGGTGTTTGGGACGGGTTGTCTACAGGTGAAGCTATGGATTTATATCCTGATGAATGGGACAGATTTTTGAGTGATCCCTATGCGCATAGAGCTCCAAGAGCGGAATCGTATCATGATTTGAGTGGTAAGCTGGCAATATCTCGAGACTGAAAAGGCTGGCAGCTGACACATGCAATTGGTATAGTTCGACTTGAACCTGCCATTTTCGAACTTGAAAGATGTCAAGATGATTTGCTTATCATTGGTCATGCGTCCGTTATAAGGTGTTTGGTGAGCTTGTGAACCCTTGTTATGAGAAAACAATTAGCTTATCACTTCCGCCGGTAGCTTGCATATCTCGTCGGACTACCGCCAAATGAGGTCCCAGCGGTGGAGATCGCAAGAGGCGATTTGGTTGAAGTCACTCCTGCTAGTTACGGAGTCATTTCGAGGGCTTTCCATTTCTGGTGAGTGGACCTTTGCCATACATGTAACATTCGAGGGCCAAAACCGACACTATCTAGCCCCATCCCGATTTTATCGATGTCAGTCCATCATTCCATCAATGCTGACCACATGCTCGTCATCTAGGTCTGGAGAAGGTAGGGGCGACGAATCAGGTTTGAATCTTTACGAAAATTTCGCAGAATCAACATCGGGTAAAGGAAGTGTATTACCTGATTCAGGTGTAAACTTCACCGCAGACGCTCTAAATATGGAGAAGGAAGCTAAAGAAGAAGAAGAAATTGACAAAGAACAAAAAGCGGAATATATCGCGAAATCGCTCAAAGGTAAAATATTGAATAGATTAGTCTCATCAGGTGATGGAACTAGATCTGCACCTCATTCACATCTACCCGGATTAGAAGAAGATAAAGACAAAGAAATGGAATCTCAATTAGAAGAAAGAACCACTGGATCAGATGCCGATGTTGATTATAATTCTGACGAAGTTCTGAGTGAAAGTGGTGCTGAAGGTAAACAATCTGGTAGTCTCAGAGGTAGAGCGAGTGAGTCGTCACCCGGTTTTTGTGCTTCATGGAAGTAAGTAGGGTCAGCTGACGAGCTTTGTATTCGTGAATAGTGAGTATATTGGAGATTTGATTTTTGGTGCGTCAGAATACTAGGTGAGATTTCGCCGTATTGAACATTGTGAGGGGAAAGAGCAAATGAATTATAAGAGTTCTCCTCTTGGAAAATATTAGAGAACGATAATATATGACCAGTGTAAAATGTATTCATACAACATATGAGATGCAAGAGGTTATTTTTTTCGTTCGACAAGGCGATATCGAGTCTTTTACTGATCATTTAAAGAGAAGGCAAAAGTCGATTGAGCAATTCGGCAACATCACTTCCTTCATCTAATCCGTTTATAATTTCTATATCGCTTTCCGATAGGATTGCAGATACTTGCTTATCGGAGATGGAAGACCAATTGGGTGAAGGGGTAGGTAGGGGCCAATCGAAATCTTGCACTTTGGTATGATTGATATTACTGTGTTCATTTTCCTACATCCAGAAACGACATCAGCTTGAGTTTTTGTTTCCCACATCCCCTGCAATGGTGTTTGGGGACATTTTTTGAATCGTTTCGTGGGAAGGGGAAATACTCACGTTGTCAGTGGAAACAAGTGAGGTGGGGTATGAACCGAATTTCATTGATTTGGAATATTCGATAATTGGTAATGAAGCTACGTTTAGAAGGACTGTGGTATTGGTCGATGAATGTATTCTGAACTAATGTGATTTTTGGGGAAAAAAGCATTGATGTAAGCGATGATAAATCCTGTGAGTCCCAGTGCCCACCAATACGATTTTGCATGAAGAAACAGGGGAGCAGAAGGATCAGGGGATAGATAGTGAAGGAGGGTGAGTCAGTTATGGGAAATGATATGGATCGGATCGGATGGGATTACGATGTTTTGCAATCCGGTATGACATACCTGTTGACATCCCAAAACAAGTAAACAATCTTGTACATCATCTAATAATGCACTTCCACCTATTATCGGTGAGAGTAAAATACACTTCTTTAATCCCTTGACGTGAATTGCATTTAATACGGGATTCACTTTAGCTTCACTTGTGATTGTGGTTGGGAGTGACGTTGTTGAGATATGATCTGGAATTGGAATTGGACCTGGATTCGGAATTGACCTTAGATCGATTATACAAGAATCCAAATTCGTTAATGAGATGGTATAACTTCCTTGAAGGTTAGTGTTGGTAGGTGGACGTATAATCGACAATGTCATGTCGGAGATAGTGTGAATTGATTGATCATTTATCGTCGTTTGGGTTTGAGGGATTATTGAGACCGGTGGAATTAGAGGTGAAGTTGATGTTGATGTTGAAATTGATGTTGATGTTGATGTTGATATTGACGCGATTGGCGGTATTGGAGAAGCAGAGCCCGCATTACTACTCGACTTGGAATTAGAATTAGAAGTGCTAGTACTCGATTTAGCAAAAGAGAACTTTGATTTCGATTTGGATTGACCATTTTGCTTGATTCTGATTATTGATAATTTTGATTCCAATTCCGATAATTGCTATTATAGTGAACATATTCAGCTCCCCAAAAACAAAACAATCTCCATTGTGATATGAGCTCACTTTCTCATATCTTCCTCTATCGTATAAGGGTAAGTTGTCCAATATGCCATTTACATCGTTTCGTAATGACGAGATACGTTTACTTATTTCGACCAAGTTTGGATTTGATGATTCGAATAGTTGTACGATGTCTGGGCATTCGAAGAACAAGTCAGTGTGTCATCTCCATACGTTGGTCGGTGTTTCGTCACTGCCCACATAGTGGAATCATTATAATGTGTAGTGCTATGACGGGGAGAGAGACAAACGGACGAGCGAACGACCCTTTCTCCTTCAAATCCAATCCCAAAAACTCACCTTGTTGTCGGGACTGAAAATGCGCGTGAAATTCTCCTGCTTGCGTGACTGATATAGATGACATTATTCGAATGTCTCTATCAGTCAGATGGCTCCAATGTTGCGATTCAGACGACACACTGGCTGAGACCTAATGGTCAATTCAAGTGGAGATGAGCAAGCGATAATTTCGACGGACCACCTCAGCGAAGACAATCTTCCAGCAATATGGACGAGCAAAGTGGAGGAATGTAATTTATCAATCACAAACACGCGCCGTAAAATACTCTAGGTCACGAATGCATCTAGATTACGATTGCACTGGGTGAGACTGATTCTTCATATGCTTCATATGCACAAATGGTTCATCCCAAGCCGTCTGAATTGAAATTTATAAAATCAAGCAAAGGATAATGTCACAAGCGATTTCCAAATGGAAAGGGTATATTGTATGATATGTGGGGTATATATAGTTAGAAGAGTTTATCTAGATTACTCGAAACCCATTCTACCTCTAGCCGACTGAATTTGTGATCCACCGCCTACAACTCATGATCTGTTGTTCACTTTCGATCTCATTTCTTTTCCTCCCCCTCCAGATGTTGTTATCCTGCCCCACTCCACAGCCTCTTCTTTCCGCACTCAATAAAATTACTCACTCCCCCATTCCAACCATTCTCCGTAAGCATTGGGTCTTTCAGCTCTGAGATAACCTTCAAAAGTCCTCTTTAGTACAGTCGACCAACTCAGATCGATTTCATCATCCATGTCTTCTCGTTTCGAAACTAGGCTTTCCCCTTCAACGATTGTTTGTCCGATGTCATCTGGGTTCTGAGCGTTCATATCTGCTTTTTCACCTAACAGTTGAGCTTGTCCCGCTACTGTACTATCCTTCGCTTTTGCTGCTTCCTTTGATGCCTTTTCACCTTTGATAAATCGAGATCCTAAATCTGGCCAATTTCGAGATGGATCAAAAGGCAGCCACCTAAATGACAAACGACAATTAGCCACTAATATCTCACAGAGCACCGGTACTGTTGCGAGAAGGCACTCACCAGAAATTGTGGAAATGGTACGAAAACGCTCCTCTAAAGAACGCATCAAACCCTAATGGTTGAGGACCGGCAGTGTCAAACTTGTCGTTTGAGAAGAACACAGAGAATCTGTGAAGTAGCAAGGCGGAATTTAGCGTTTGTCCAATTTCCGGGCATAGTCGGACATCCGAATAATAGACAAAACTTACTCTGGGAAATAAGGGAAAGGTGGCCTTTCTCTCTGATATCTTTCCATATTCAACCAAGCAGGATCGAAGAGAGCATCCGGCACTCTGAACAACAGTTTATCTAACCCTGCATCTTTGAGATACCTTGAAACGGTCATCGGGTGGAAATCTAATCCATTTTCCAATGCCGTTTTGAATAAGAAAGTTGCCAAAGCTGATTTTTTATGTAACTTCAAGACGGCGGTATTGTATTTCTGATGCCATGACCATCTATAAGCAAATTGACCTCTGTAATTCCACAATTCTTCCCAGTCTCTCAAGAAGAGCGTGTCAGCATCTAAGTAGATCCCGCCAAATCGATATGTTAACACGAATCTTGCCATATCAGATAGGATTACTGATAATCTATCATAATCTGATTCTGATGACGATCCAACCTTCTCAAAAACACTATCTTTCTTCTTGTTACTTGATTTGGTGGTTTTTGGCAACTCAGTCGTAGTCGCTTCTGCCTCTGCTTCCGCTTCCGCTTCGATTTCAGCTTCCACTTCATCCAATAATTCACCTAATTTGGGTGGTTCTTCTGTGACTACTTTAACTGGTTGTTCAGGCTTTTGCTTGTATACATTTCCACCCGAATTGAATATTTGCATATCCCTCCAATGATCTTTTAGTTCATCTATACCATCTAGTTGTTCGGTTGTATTCCACATTTTGAATTTCACTACTTCTCTAAATCTCTCGTGTAAGAAGGGAGCTGACCACGGATTCGTAGCTAGACTTTCATACATTTCTCTTTTAGCTGAGGGATTAGGCACAGCGGCCGCTGGTCCAGGGTTGATCCATACCCAGAATTGAGGTCGACAAGTTCCTTTTACTATATCAGAAGTTGAGTCTAAGGGCGTATCCAATCCCAAGTTTTGCGTGTATAGAAATGACATGACTGCCATATAAGGTTTATCTGTGAATGCACCGGCCCAGAACATGTGGAAGATCCTTGGATGTAGCTCGTCGCATGCCGAACGGGAATCGAAGCTGGCAGATACGGGATAAGGATTTTGCAAAGTCAAAGGTGCTTTTGAGAAGTTGGGATCACGAGCTGTAAGTAAAGTCGAACGGGGTGTCCATTCGCTTCTCCTTTCAGGAGTGGTTGATTCATAATACAGTTGTTTATATTGAGATAGGTAATTACCGCGTCTTACTCTTCGGTTATTGTCCAGTCCACCACCGATACGGAGAAACTCGAGGCAGTCTCGTACGTACTTGGAGGGAGTGTGGGGCGTCAGCGAGAAGTTCGTTTGTATTCATTTGCCGTCTATGTTTGCTTTCTCCTGATGATTCCTTCTTGCTGAGGGCGAACCTTCGTCTGATAGTAAATCTCACTTTGGGACCCTTGCCCGTCTCTCGAGCCCACTAACGAGAACAAGAAACCCTAGACTCACCTTGTTATCGCCGAAATCGCACTTTTCCAACACCAAATCTAAATCCAGTATTGTTCCAGGAGCTGGTCGTGGTGCAAAACCAGGTTGATTCTCTCTTGTATCCCATGAATTTAGATAATTCCTCTCTGGACCTTGACCGATGAGGTTGATTTTCGGTTGAGCTGAATTCCTATTTTGATATGCGACGAGTGGAGTAGGGGAGGAAGGGGATGGTAGTAATGAGGAAGGCACTACTGGGTTGTATAATGACGGTGAAAGAGGGAGATTATCGGGAGCTAAATACGCAAGGAGTTAGACTTGCTATACATTGCAGAATATAGGTTGAAAAACCGAGCGAGTGGGGAAGGACGAAGACTGATAGATAAATGACAACTTCGTAATTTCCTCTCCACTCCAACTTCGTTCAACAACGAAGACACTCACGATGATGTATACTTGGATAATGACCACTCAGAACTTCCCATTCCCAAATCAAGGCACTTTCTTCTGGAGTTATAACTCTTGTATCTGGATCAACAAAAGGTGGTGACCAAGTTGAACGACCGTTCCTCCTTTTCCTGAACCCTAATAAGAATAATCCTGTCACCAACAAGATGAAAAGGAATAAGACGAATTTCTTCGGTGAATTGGGTTTAGGTAATCTAGCATATAATCTAGGTGGTATAGGTAAATATATTTTGATATATTTTGATCTACCAAACTGATTATGATTATGTGAATGAAGTGGATTTGATAAACTTGAATGTCTACTATGTGATCTAGGTGATGACAATCCATTTCCATTCAATAATGAATCATTCTTTGATGATGATGATGATGATGATGATGACCTTGCAAATGGTATACGTGGTGAAGGTATATATATCACAGTGAAGTATTTACCATATGAAGTTGTATTTGATGAGGAAGAGGAAGGGGATGTTGAAGAATCATATTTCTTGTCGGTATCCCATGCTGTTGTAGGTAAAGGTGATCTTCTGGGTTTAGCTGCAGGTGTATGACGTTTCACCTGACCGAATAACGACATTTTGAATGGATGTTGAAGGTCATAGATCTGATGATCAGGAGGAGGATTGATACGGTTGACTCGCTATGTAAGCTCTGCCTATGTAAACAGAGATGTCGTTGAGCTTGCAGAGTTATCTTGATGTCAGAGGGGGATTTAAGCTTATTCGAAATGTCGCCAAGATGTTCACCGTGTCGAGATATTCGGCGCAGGTGGCTGAGTTTGTGAATCTTACTTTGTGAATATGCTCTGGTACGGCTTCAACGCTGTCCTTTCTTTTCTTGTCGTTGGCTATGTTCCAGTGTGGGCTGCAGACATCGTGTTTTGGGGTGGAGATTTTGAAGAACAAGACAACAGGAAGGAAGCTGAAAAGATGCGAGGGGAGGGAGAGATGAAAGCGCAGTTGATAGTTGATCCAAAATAAAAAGGAAAAAGAACCAAAAAGACCCTTATACGGCACTCTCCTCTTTTGGACAACGTGGCACTGTACTAGACAACGGGATCAAATCTCACACTAGCTATATATATATATATATATGAGAGGATCATGCATGTATATGGACCTTTATGCTACTGAGATGCTCATCAGACTCGAGAGAGCCAGCCCATCCATAGGACTTGACTCATGGCCATGAAGAACAAGAATTGTACCCTCCTCGATCGCTGAGAGTGAGACAGAGTGGTGGTAACGTTTGATACTGATGCGTCGGGTAATAAGACGTATTTGAGTGATCGCAACTACAGATATATCAATCTCATCAGTATTGCAATACGCCCATAGTAGGAGAAAGAGATGGCAGGAGGAAACAACTCACCAGGAAGAAAGCGTTGGCACCGAAAGTGTACAAGAAAACGATCCCACAAACCAACCTACCAAAACCTAACATACTAACTATGATGACTACTATAATACCAACGAATTTGTATCCGTTATAACCTATTAACTCGACACCGCTTGCCCCACCGCCTCTCACGTCAAGTAAGTATGTACCTAGTTTGATAGCACAGAATTCCAATATGACCACAGCTAAAGCTTTTGACAACGATACACCTAAAACTTCAGGATGAAATCTAGATTGTAATCCTGATGCTAAAGCTGATAATAACGTATAGGTGACTAGGGCCATTGCTAAGTGATTTGCTAAGATCAGTCAATGGAAGGATGTGAGAGATGCCTGGAAGACTTACTTGGGATGTAAAGGTCAGGGGCGTTTATGTCATCTCGAGGTGCTTGCCATCCTTCCATAGCTCCATTCTCAGTTGATCGTCTCACTTGTCTAGACCAAGGCTTATGTCTCCATGGGAATAAGACGAGTCGTAATTTGTTGAGGACATATGAGTTTGTAACTGAGAATGACACTTTGATGAGGTGTAAAGGGAGATATCTTGTAAACTGCGTTTCGGATGAGTTCAGTTTTCACCTTCTAACAGAAGTTGGATTTTACATAACTCACGTTTTTCTCGACGTAGTCTTGACCAGCTGCCACTGCGGATTTACCGAATTGTACACCCATTTGAGCGGTAGCATCATTCATTCCTGGCCATTGATTAAACGAATTTCCAGTAGCCATATTGCCATAACCTTGAGGACCAGGTGCTGGACCTACACCCGGTGTACCTGATGGATAAACCGTTCTTTGACCTGGTTGAGGTGCGTTGTACGCATTGAAAGAGCTTGATGTGGTGGTGCTACCTCCAGCTGATTCGCCGACCGGAGGAGAAGAGTATCTCACATACCCATCCTGTGAGATTCGTTGCGCTTGAGAATAAGGTGATGAATTCGTGGATCCAGCTGGGGTATGAGGTGGTTCAGGTGGTGGATAAGCTGGATGTGTAGGTTTGGGATGTTGTAATGGCGGTGGTGATCTTGATGAGATGAACGGTGGGGAGGCCATGTTTGATGTCGCTGTTGGATGTATGTATCCGTGAACTTGACGAGGTAAGGTAAGAATGTTTTTTGAGAGGACTTTGGGTTCTAATCACTCTTTTGCTACACCTGACTTTGCCATCTTTGCTTCTATCTCTTGTGACGCGTCACAGCTTACATTTCGTACTACTCGTAGTTCACAGTTCTGTAAAACGTGGGCATTGTGGTATGTGGTACTGCTGAATATCTTGTGGTAGTTATTTATCATCATTTTATCCCAAATATCTATCCCTTCAAAAGATTATGCTGTATAGCTAGCTAGCTACAAAAGATAATTCACCTGTGTACCATACATCTGTCAATAAGCCACATACAGGATGAGTGTTTCTGAAATCCCAACGCAGCCTATAGAGGTCAGCGAGGCTTCTGAGAGTATGATCATCGATCCGGTTCCAGAGGCAGGAGCGGACACGACCCCAATGGCTGAATCTACTTCAGCAACGAACAAGAGTAAACCTCCACCTTTCAAGAAGCGGAAAGGAGTCCATGATGAAGAACCTAAAGAACCTTTGTCAGAAGTGATGTTGAGAAGATTAACGAGGATTAAAGAAGGTGACACTGTCATGTTGAGATTACCCAGTGATGCTATCAAAGTAATAACGATCGAAAAGAATGGGTAAGTCATCTTCCCTCTCCGTTTTGTATCGAGCTCGAATGAGAGTTAGTATTTCCCGAGTGTCACTAGCTCATGTTGAGGCTGGCCAGTGATTGTCTTTGGAACCAATGCTGATCTTCTCCATGAATAGGCTAATACAAATAGGAAAGTACGGATCGTTCCCTTCTACTCAATTACTAGGTCTACATTATGATATAACGTATGAAATCATATCTGGATCCTCTTCCTCAAATGCAAACTCACCGTTACCTGAAACTGAAACTGAAGAAACACAAGAAGCATCAGGATCAGGATCAGGTGGGAAAGGCATCAAGAATAATAGTAAAAAAGGAAAAGGGAAAGAAAATGATCAAAAAACAAATCCAGGTTGGAAAAATGTTTTGAGACCTTTGAAAAGACAAAGTGTAGTAGATGCTGTTGTAGGTGAGTTTTTCTAGTTGATTCTCGCTTGCTGAGTGAGGGAGGAAGGGGATCCAGAATGATGCCAACTCTCTCTGCCAAGTGATTATACGGATTGAGACTGATATCATGTTTCATTATGTAGACGACATAACGGAGACCAACGAACATATACATGATTTACCCGAAATGCAGAAAAACACTCTATCTCACGAAGAGATTAGTGCATTTAGATCGCAGGGCTTGACGGCGGAGGAAATCATAAAGAAACAGGAAGAAGCGCACGAGAAATTCAAGCTGAAAACAGAATTCAGTAAGGAGAAATGGAGGCGGAGGAAAGAGAAGAAGTAAGTGTAGCTTCGCAGTTCGATGTCTATGGGGAGGGCATTCCTGAGGGAGAGATTTCATCGACGAGATGAAGATAAACTAGCGGAAACCCGCAATGTGCTCTTCAACGAGATGTCAAATACAGAAGCTGATCGTGCATAATTTCCCTATTCAACGATAGATTTTCCCAAACTGTTCATCCGTTATCACCTTCACTCCCAAACATCCTAGCACACTACTCTGAAAGAGCTCCAGCATCGATTATGCATCTTCGTACCGACACTTTATCTCAACTTCTGAATATGGCAAATGTCAGACCTGGTGGGAGGTATCTCGTAGTCGATGATACAGGCGGATTGGTCACTGCTGCTGTTTTAGAAAGGATGGGTGCACAAGGTAGAATAATGTTATTCACAGATAGTGATTCCCCCCCTGCATGGGGTGTATTGCAGACTATGAATATCAGCGAAAGGGAATTGGAATGTGTTAAATGGCTAAATTGGATGGAAGCTCAAGAGGATTATGAAAGGCGTGAGTTTCTCATACTATAAAGGTCTTTGACGAGTGGGGCGTACGTTCGAACAGTAAATTTCATGAACTGATAATTCGTTGTGTAAATAAATCAGCCCCACCGCCTCCCGAAGATGACGATGCGAAACCTAGTAAAGTAGCTCAAAGATTACGGAAACATAATGCTCAAGTGGCGGAATTGAATGCCACTCGAAATGAGTTACACCTTGGTCAATGGGATGGGTCAGTAGTCTCCCTCGCTTTTTTTCTCTGCTTATCAGAGTAGCTGAGCTGATCTAGATTATCATTCCTAATAGATTGGTTTTATCCACTTCATTATCACCTATATCGGTCGTATCATTCTTAACCCAATATTTGATAGGTTCATCACCTATAGTAGTTTATTCACCACATCTACAAGTCTTAGCAGAACTCTTAAATTGGTCTAAGAAAGACCCACATTATTTACATGATACATTATCTGAATCGTGGGAAAGGACATATCAAGTTTTACCTGGTAGAACACATCCCATGATGAATACAAGTGCTAGCGGTGGATATATCTGGTCCGCGATAAGAGTGTGAGTTGCTTTTCTGCATCTCCGTTGCCTGAATCAGCATCGCGGCCCCTAAAGACACGAGTGGCAAACGCTGATGATACTTGAATGATGACTAGACATCAATCGAAATTCCAACCTGAGTCTCATCAAAGGTTCAAACGTCGTAGAACAGGAAAAGCAGTAGGAAAAGAGACTCCAACTGGTCCGGAGCCGGAAACGGTCGAAGAAGAAGAAGGAGTAGAAGAGGAAATCGAAATCGCATTAGAAGGAAAAGTAGGAGAAGCGAACGAAAACACCGAAGAAGCTCTAAACGATGCTTGAAAGACTGAATGGTCAATTCCGCATAGGACATGACGTTTTTATGCTTTCTCTACAGTACTAGCAGAGTGTTGTCGATTTTTCTGATGCATATCAAACATATTTATACGTCATCATTGATTTCTAGGTTTTGTAGAAGAGGGCCTGCCTCATTGACTTTGCGACATGCACTTCGTTACAAAAGATGTCCATCGTGTTGAAAGAAGTAGGGGAAGGATTTAATGTAGAAGCACGACCCTTTCTCTCTCTTGCTCTTGTACAAAAAAAGGAAGTATACCGATCTTCGCTTGACTGTATATGTGTCTGAAACGTGAGCATACCCGAGGTCATCGCAATGTGTAACGAAATGGGCATTTTCATTGACGCTCATCCCATACGATCTTTCATGCTAAACACGATCCCAATGTAACATCCCCTTTATGCAAGCTGTTAAAGGAAGGGTCTGACGTCCCAGACCGAATCTGAATGAGCCTTCCGTGGCATACTGCAAACAAGGGATAATACCTTCGCTATACTTGAAACGTTTACGAGGTTAGTCTCGACCAATTCCTGTCTTCCAGCTACGTCATCCTGAATGGTTTTCAAGTTCACAACAATGGATGATCTCTGACCGGCAGTCCTTCTGCTTCCATTCGACTCGACAGGCTTAATGATTCAGTGGACTCGGAAGTATAAAAGACTAATTTACAACAATCGTTCTTTGACGGGTTTGCCCATCCGCTTCCAAATCCACTTCCCAACGCCCATCTAAATTACGATCAACATTCCTATACTCTACGATAGAGTTTTGATTTCATACACGATTCTCATATCTCAAAGCAAGCAATTCTATAACTATGACGACTTTAATTTCTGCCAGCTCTTCGACTCAAGACGAGTTCCAGATTCATCCAAAAATGATCACATTGCAAACCGATCCAGAAACCGGTGTTGACCACAACGTCCTACATTTTGAGTGTATGTGGCGACCAAATGAGGAACCGGAAGGCGAACTTCGACCGTTCGTTCATCCACGCATACCCGTATTCAATGATGTATTAGGATACTCCGAAAAGCCAAAGAATAACAGAATGGGGTTTCATCCATCGATGATCTTTGACAAGCACAAACTCCCTACCGAAACCCTTGCAGAAGGGATATCTGTAACCGTCGATTTGCTCACACAATCTGAAAAAGCTTATAGTGTATTGATGGGTGAGCTCGACGCACGTCTTGAAAGGTGTGCACATTTGAGGAACGAACTCGAATCCAACGACAAGGCGATCTCCAAAACATCACACCCATTTGCGGAGCGGCATCCAGCTCTGGTCGCGCAGTACAAAGAAGAAATAGCGAAAGCTTCTCATGAGAACACTGAAATAGACCAGATATTGAGAGCTTTAACTTGTTACAGGATGAGTATCCCTGTCACACTCAGGACCGCTTACTCTAATCGCAGCCATTTTCAGAAAAGGTCGACCGAAGAGTATCTACAAACTGAGATGTGTAGAGTTACCGTGAAGAGCGGGAGTAAGGATGACTTACTGCGTAAATGGAGAAACAGATACATATCAACCATTGAAAGGAAGGACGATCGATCACTACTCAGATTGGCCGAGGCACAGTGCGCCATGTATACGAACGCATCCGCCGCAGTAAAGCAAAAGGTCCTTGATGAGAGTGCACATTTGCAAGAGCAACTTAACCAGTCAATTAGGACGGAAATAAAGTCTCGAAGGGCATTTGAGGAGGAGTTCAGAGCTAAATATGGAAAAGCTGAGGTGCCTCGGTCCGCCTCAGGATGGGATGAGCTATTCTCGAAGTCTGAACAGTGGCGCAAAGACCGGGAAACTACTACGAGTATCGATCACACAATTGAAAAAGGTAAAGGTGATGTGGCATCGGTCGTTTCCACTGAGGAGGACACTCAAACCGCTCCGTCATCTAATTCTCAAGGCACATCCTTTGTGAGCTGTTTTACCACTGTGAATATCTACTGTACTCTGATAGCCGATCGTCTTGATACACAGGTGTCCGAGTCCACGAGTCGGTCAGATCCCGTGACGTCCGTGGAACAGTTGAGACTCAACCGGTCACTCTCGAGAAACTATCAGACTAGCGGAGTAAATACACCGTGGGCAGGATTTGATGACATCCCATGACTGTAATTGCTGCTAATATCTCACCATGTATAGGGAGTCCAATTTCCTCGCTGGTCAATGACAGAGCAACTCCCTCCGTTCGGTCATTGTACAAAGGACTCCCCTACCGTCTACAGCAGTACATTCGGCTACTAGGATACAAGCAATAGGTAGATTGTCGGACTTGCTGGAGTTTGATTCATATATAGGGCTATATTCTGTAGGCAGAATTCAAGTAAAGTTATACCTTGCCAATACAATTGCGAGTCGTGTTGCTAATGGTATGGGATTGTATCATGTGAAAGGTCGTGAATATATGATTGACGTGGTGATTGATGTTTCAAACAGAAAAATGCTGGCGGCACGTCTTGGAGTGTCGATTTCGCAAGCTTTGAGTGATGTCAATGCGATGTGCAATTGAGACATGTCTCTTGACGTGAAAATTCATATGTGAAACAGCTCATAGCTTATCGGCTATTGCAATACGAGCATACCAGATACTTTGCTCAGTACCAGCAGGTTTCACACGGAATTCGTATCTCGATAATTTAGAATTTGAGCTACCAAGATAAGCATTATTTCAGTGTTACGTTCATGCTTTAGCTAATACGGTATAGTATACGTATGAGTATATGTGACTGACTTCTGTGATGTTTCTCCAAATTGTCGATAGTCGTCTGACTTCATAGCCGGTAATGAGAATAGTTATACGGTCAGCTGAATGATCTTTACATGTTCTGCATTACATATATAATTAATTCAGATGAGAGTCTCTTCTTCGGTTGCAGTAATTTTTAGCAACTTTACATCATACTACAAAATGGGCTCTTCACAATCGAAATCCAAGACTACAGGCAAGACCACGGGTGAGCAACTAGGCTTTAAAGCGATTGCAATAGCCACAGCTCGCCACCTTTCTGATTTCAAGAAAGGGAGCAAGAACGGCGAGGGCGCCTTTACGCCTCGATGTGAAGCGACACCACCACCAGCGTACGAAAGTTCTATTGTCGCTCCTGGAAAGTTGGGAGAGAAATCCTCTACAGTCAAGAAAGCTGAAAATCAACCTGAGGTCCCTAAATGGATTTACAAATCCGTCTTCTCGCCTGGAGGCAGTATTCAAATCACTTCAAAAGAAGGTGAGAAATTCACTGTGGATGGTGGCAAAGTCCGTGCTTCTAGGTGCGCATAATTGTTTCCAATCACTGGTTCATCTGGTTGACATTGATATGCTGATGGGTCCTTTTTGCTGAGACAGCCGAATTCTGGCTGAGAGACTGACATGCAAACTGTCCGATCCGGAACCGAAGGTAGAATTGATTTTCCAAGATCAAATGGAAACTTCAGATGTTATCCTCAAGTATATCGACATACTCAAAGGTGAAATCTTGCCCATCAAATCAGCCAAGCCAGTATATGTGGACACCATTCTCAATTATACTATTGTAAAGTTGATTCAGTTCTTAAACAAATATGAAATGAAAACCGAAATCAAGTTTTTACAGCTGAACGTTCATAATTGGTTTTACACTTATTTGGAAGATAAAGGTCATGTAATCCAATACCGGATTTCAACTTTGGCTTTCTTCATATATTCAGCTTTGCTAGACGATGATCTCTTCTGCAAAGAGATAATGAGAAGGAGCTATTATGAGGTGTATCCATATGGTCAAGTGGGTTGAAACGACGCTTGTTTACTGTAATCGATTGCTGACGCATAAGACTGATTATAGCACACCGGTATGACGATCTGGAATATCGTTTAATTGTCAACCACCGATCGAAAGTTTCTACCTCCAATATATGAAAAAGCTTTTCGAAAAGCTTCTCAAGAAAGAGAAACCGCCGCCTCTTCTGATGAAGAATGGACTTCACCGATTGAAACATTTGAGAAAGCACTGAAGGAGTAGATCAAATATGATTGATTAAATCGTAATCCAATTCTTTCCATAGCTGCGTTGTAATCGTGTCGCTCTGAATTTCGTAATCTCTGACTACTCGTGCCAGGCGTGATGATATGTGAGAATATGTTATGCACGATTAGCGAAATCGTAAGACCCAGAGGTCGAGAATACTGTGGTACTGATGCCCGACATAGGCGGTCCGATCCAGAAAACCCCCCGCCGATATAGATTCAGCAACATCGAGTAAGACATGGAAAACCTATACTCATCCTTTCAGCGGCCATTTGACTCTGATCAATGTTTACTTTGCCTAGTGCCTAGTTGGATAAAACTCCACGTCAGAGCATGCCGACCGCTTTGAAACGGGTTCGGCTGACATTAGTTCTTAGGTGGCAACGATAAGGCCTTTGCCAGGAAGCATGTGCTCCACCTTACGGCACTGCGCAGTATCCAACGTAGAGCTGACGAATTCTGTCCCCTGTGGTCAACTTAGTTTCAATTCGAATGTACTTATATCCTCTACACGTGATTAATAGACTGATTTCAGCTGCCCACGATGGGAATGATTTTGAACCTTTGTCTTGTACTCCCGAAGATTTACAAGGTTGCTCAACGAGAACAACTCAGGTTCTCCTCCAGGCTTATCGTCGAAACATTGCTATGCAAGTCGCTCAACCTTCCTTCGGCCATTATATTAGTGAAAACAAATTCGTGTGAGGGAACCTGGAGGAGATCATGACACGTCGAAGCATTTGATGTTGAGTGAACATAATGATGAACAGTCTTGCATGTTTGTGTGAACATCTGAAATACCAGTCTCATGGAAAACCATTTGCTTTCCACTCGATGAAAGCACTCCTCCCTTATACTCTAGACATTGTTTGATCCTCCTTCAGATCTATACCGTTCTTCCTGTTTGCCGACCCATCCTCGTTAAGGGTATGAAATTATTTCTTGGTCCTGCGAGGAACAAGATGAATAGTTAGTCACAGTGCGGTTCAATGCAGTAGAGACAATTCGGGATAAATTTACTCTTTCTCCAAGAAAGTGATCAAATCGTTCCTGTCCTTGGCCTTCTTCAAACCAGCGAAAGCCATCTTTGTTCCGGGGATATACTTTTTGGGGTTTTCCAAGTAGTCGAAGAGGGTATCCGATTCCTGGGTTTGATTATTACAAATCAGTCTGGAACTACTTTCAAGTCCATGATTGTATCGAGACGCGTGAATGATGACAAGAACTCACCCAGTGTACACCTTTGTTGACGTTAGCAGCGGTGTAGGCGAAACCTTCGGCTTGACCTGATTGTCTTCCGAAAAGACCGTGGAGGTTAGGGCCAACCTTGTGAGGTTCACCGGAACCAAGGGTGTGACATTGGGCACATCTGGTCTATCGGATTGTAAATGATTAGCTTGTGGGCACATCAAACGGAAGAGATGGGAGCAAGAAGGCGAAATTGTCTATTGTGGCGTTAAGAATGAAACGGCAACTCACCTTGAAGATACTAGCACCTTTGGTAGCGTCACCTATGTATCATGAACAGCCCATTTGATCAGTTCTCTATTCATCGCATCGATCACTAGATTTGCCATCCGTCGTTCTTCGCGGAATGTCAGACGATCGATGGAAAACGAAAAGGCCCCTCCTTTGTGTGGAAAGCCCAAGGGCAACTTTCCGATTGACGTGAAGCACTAAGTCAATGCACTTACCAGGAGAGTAAGAGTCACCAGCCATTTTGATTGATTATGTATCTAAGAGATTATCGAGTTGAAGATCGAAAGTAAAAATCAAAATAGAACAGAAAAAAATCACGATAAAAAACGGCTGGAGCTGCGTTGCGTGTGTGTACAACCTTTCGATTCCAGTGGTGGAGAATTGTACCGTATGACGGATTTATTTCACAACAATTTCTATTCCGAAAACATCCGATAGCCAATGAAATCTCACTGTTCAGTCAACTCACTCACAGCCAATCAGTATCGAAAAAATGGACACGCACGCCTAAGCTGTGAAGATGAGAGAATTTATCAGACAGGGCACCTAATCTGCCTCAAGGCCCTCTGTTAATAGGCATCTCAGGGGGCCTTTTGATGAAATCTCGAAGCCGTTGCTCGCTGTTTGTGATTTTACACCTAGTCCGTTCAAAGAATATACATTTACTCATTGTTGCTGTCATATCTCTACTATACAACAGACACATATCACAATGGTAAGCTGAGTCCTCGTTGTGCCGAGATCGGAAGCCTGGCTGACCGTGCTAACATGACAGGGCGGCGGAGTGAGTGAACCTTCAAGAACCACATTTTCAGACAGGAAGTTATCATTGACCAATTCCTGCATTATCTCCATAGGCACACTACGCTTATCCCAAAGAAGTTTGGACACCTTCAGGTATGCCATAAACACCCATCTGCTTCTGATCCTATGCTTGCCAATATTGACAGTATTTTTGCCCTGATTTCTCCTACATTTTTGCACAACATCTCATTCTTCAATGACACTCATCCGCAACAAAACCATCTCATGCTTTGACATAATTCTTCCAACTGGACTCCAATAAATTCACATCTACAGGTGGATGGTGGTCAAGACCTGGTAATTGGGCGACTAACACTGCCATATGTGTATTTGGTATTGGAGTAGCAACTTTTGGTGTATGGAGATTATCAGCTAGCAAAGAACAAAGGCATATTGCCCCTACTCGAGCTATACCTTCTCAACGTGTGAGTGATTGTCATATCCATCAGATGATCAACATGATACCGGAACGAGAGGGAAGGCAGAGGCAGACAGGGTCCCTGGATGAGATTGTGCCAACGTGAGAGGGATAGGCTTGAAGAGCTGTAACCTCATTCATTATCAATGCGGCTATCAACCTTCCTGTGCAGGAATTGACTGAGCCAGGATCCTTCGTTGTTATACCGAATTGTGCTGACATATCTCACGCATAGTGGTCGCCACAAGCAAGAGAAATTGGAGTGAGGAAGGAATGATATTGGACGAGAAGCTTTGCGCCTAGTGTACGATGTATATGCAGATCATAAAATGAGTAAATTAGCGTGGGTTAACTTCAAACCGAATCATAGCGACTGGCCGTTTCGTCTCAAAGTGAAATACTCGATCGTCTCAGAGCGCACGCATCTGCACCAACCGAGAGGCTATAGCGTCAATAGGCGGCTGCGCACCGAAAAAGCATGTATCAAGGTCATGATGGTCACACTGATGATACTTAAGCATTTGACCCTCTCAAAGTACAGGTCAACATTCGGCGACACATCGATGAATTGATATATGGCCCCTCTTCGAGCGGTCCCCATCGCACTGTTCTACCCTTGTGATTACCATCAGTCTATCAATTGTTGCTTCTTGGGGTTGCACTGAATGGTTGACCAGTGCATGACGTACGACACTTGCACACACTCGGCGATGCCCACATTGTCGAGTTTGTTGTTTGGCTATATCTTCTACAGTCTCCTTCCAGTGAGAACTCTCATGAGTCCCCTTATCTATAGTGTGACCGTCCATGAACCGTAACACTCCATTCCAAGTATGACAGACCCAAAGACTGATATCACCAAGTATTCATAAAAAGCATACATGATAAATGTATTATCAAGTTCGTTAACAGCAACTCAAGACAGGTCTATCTAGCATCCGCAAATCGTTTGAGCAGCAATGTCCATCCTCTACCCTTGCATCCCGCATTCGTATGATAGATGAGTTGATCAATTCTTATCATCCTCGTCTAATAAATCCTTCCTGTTCATGCCCATCTGATTAACGGGCGAGAGTATCCCTTCCCTACATTTGCAGAGTCACATCAGTTCCCAAATCACATCCATAGCATAAGGGTGTCGAAGATCTGAGATACTACTTACTTCCTCAATAAGCCTTCTACACCAGATTGGTCTATCTCCCAATCGACTCTGACCCAGGTTTTCTCTAATTCACCGTTTTTATATACCAACAAAGTAGGTAGAACGTCTGGATCAGGTACGCCGACCGGTTCTTCATCTTCATATCGGGTTGTATATGAAGATGTTGGAGGTAAAAGCGAGAATTCAAGTGAGGAGGCTCGTGCGCGATATAGGCTGATAGGTGTTGACAAGTGTGAAGGCAGATTCAGGGAGAGGTGTAAGAGGGATGCGAGGAGGGATGTACATCGTGGTATATCCTAAGTCAATGTTTAGTACTTCTGACGAGGAGAGGAGACCAGGACAGCGATGTGGAAAGCTTCGATGATCATCATGGAAAACAAGAATAAAGACGTGAAAGGTGAAGACACCTTTTATTACAAGATCAGATCAGATGGACTAAGAAGATACTCTTTCCTCCTTCTGTACTGAAGAGCTGATTGAATTACCATCCCGGTGTTACCTTAGCACAAATTTCGAACTCACAGGTTCATAGATCAAGACTACCACCCAACCATTTCTTTCAACTGCATCTATAAAACCTTCTTTACCAACTTCTTTCAGTCCACCTCTTTTGACACTTTCTCTCCTTCCATATTGCCGATACTTCTCATCTTCATTCCCGCCTTCATCATGGTCATATCCAGTCCTATCTTGATAGCGCAGTTGATCCTTTCTTTTCCTTCTCCATTCTTCCACTTCCACATCATCTTGTCCCGCTTGTTCCCTTTTCCGCAATTGGTCTTCTTCATGAATCGTCAAACCAACAATAGCTCTTCTGTTCAATTCGGATACTCTTTCTGCATTCTGTCTTTCTTTGATTTGTCTACTGTGTGAATTATGTGCTTTACGATCTTCTATCACTCCTTTCGGACCTGTTTGGGGTCCATCATGTTCAACCACCGTTCTATTACCATTTTCGATGTCTGGTACACCCCTTCCTGATGTATCACCTCGCTTACCGCCTATCAGATTTGATGGTTCATCATAGTCGGATCCTAGTTCGTCGTCTGTATTATCAGGTGATATGGATGAGGCAGATCGTGAAGGCGATGAGGGTGATGGATCAAAGGTGAATAATGATCCGTTGAGAGCGGCTGTTTCCAGTGAGTCGGGCATTGTTGGAATTCGGATTTGGCAAAGAAAAGAGGACCTCTATCTGATGTAATTGATCGAGTCGATGCGAGCCAACATCATGACTTGAAGTGATACGTGAGCACAGAACAAAAGGTAGCTGACACAAGTCTCCTGATAAATAGAACAATAAGAAATGTCGTTTGAAGCTCGGTCACGCTAATCAGGAAAGATAACCGATCGACCGGCGAACGTCGTTCATTACTTCCAACCGGTAATTATTTGTGTAAATGCTATATCGTATATACTATATTATCTTTTTGCATGATTTTGATGAACAGGTTGAAGCATGCATGATAGGCTTTTAATGAAGTAAAGTTTACATGATCCGAGAGAACACACTTCTATTCCAGCTTAAATCCATCACGGTCATCATTATCTTCTTCTTTTTATGGCTTAATCTGGCTTTAGTCCTGATCGACAGCCTCTAGAACTACTCGTCGTCTTCACGTTTCCTCTACAAAACGTTATCAGCAAGTACAGCAGTATGAGAAAGGGACAGAGAAAGGGCAGAAGCGAAACATTACATAATCAACAACTCACCTTCATCTCCCTTGTAACTCTAGTTTTAGCAGCTTCATGTCTTGCTAATTCAGGATTCATTTTACTCATTTTCGATTTTTCCACTTCTGCTCTTAGATCATACATGACTTCATCATCGTCATTGGACAAGAATGTTATTGCGATACCGAGTTTACCTGCTCTACCGGTTCTACCAATCCTATGGACGTATTGTTCGATTGTTCCTGACATTTGCCAATTGATGACCAACGAAACATCAGGTACGTCGATACCTCTTCCAGCTAAATCAGTAGCCACTAAGACTGATATGGTTCCATCCCTTAATGATTGTAATGCGGCTTCTCGCTGTTCTTGAGATTTACCTGAATGCAACGTTACACCCGTCAATCCGGATTGTTGAACGTATCGAACGACCATATCTGCTGTTTTCTTTTGATTGACAAAAACGATCATCGGTGGTGGTAATCCGATTGTTCGCAGGATTTCGATAAGTCTAGCTTTCTTCTTATCTTCACCATGTACGAATTCGATTCTTTGTTCAACTGTGTCGACAGCTTCACCAGCGTTACCAATAGTGACTGTTGCGGGTCTTCTTAGATATTTCCTTGCAAGTCGTTCCACCGCAGGGGGCATTGTGGCTGAGAAAAGAGTGGTCACTCTCCAACCTTTCCATTCCCCAGATTTGAGGGCTTCGTTAATTTCAGCATCATCGGGTTTGATGAACGTTGAAGGCATAGCGTCCAGGATGAAGTTCAGATCCAGTTCGAAACCTAAATCTACCATTCGATCCGCTTCGTCCATGACGACGTATCGACATTGTGACATGACCACCATTGATTTATCGATCATATCCTTCAATCGACCAGGTGTAGCAATGACGATTTCAGCACCGTTTCGGAGGTTGAACTGTTGTTCTTCTACTGATCGACCACCGACAATGGAAACACAGTTGTAACCTAATGGCTTCGCGAATCTTGCTGCTTCTGCTTCGATTTGCTGTGCCAATTCTCGAGTCGGAGCCATGATCAGAGCGTAAGGACCTTTGTGTCGGTTATCATCATTGAAAGGTGGTAGATGCCCAATATAGTCAAGCATTGGAATAACGAAAGCGGCAGTTTTACCGGAACCTGTGTTCTTCATCAGTATACTTTACCAGATCGTTGCAATGAAGCGATACTTACCAGTCTTGGCAACACCGATAAGATCTCTATTTTGCATTCCGATAGGAATAGCTTGTCTTTGAATAGGACTTGGCTCTGTATATCCTATCTCGTCGATGATATCAATGATATTTGGAGGTATGGTCGATTCTCTCCAACTTCTAAGGGGGACAGGTATATTACCACCCCGTGCTGCAATCGAGAAATCTTCTCTGAAAATACGCCAATCACGATCTTTCATTTCTTCCAGAGGTTTCTCTGACCAATGTCTATCATCGTTTGATCCTTTTCCTGCTCTCCGTCTTTCCAATGCGTCTGCATGACTATGTAGAACGGAAAAATCAGTATACGCAATCCCCTAGACAGGATGCAATCGAATGGTTAACTTACTTATCCAAGAAGGCTTCTTGACCTCTTCTTTTTCCACCTTCGTCAAAGCCAGCTAATCGACCTCCAAACATGGTTCCCCCTGGACCTTTGCCTTTAACGTCACTTGCCCAAGTACCTCTTTCTACAATTGTAGTATCATCACCCTCATTCCAATCAAATACAACTTTCTTGTCATTGGCTTTTCTCAACCTTGGTTTTTTACCATCAATCTTTTGGCCAAGATATCTAGCTCGTAATGCTGAGATTTCCATATCAGTTGGAAACGCTACATCTCCCGGTGAATTAGGTGTGGGTGTTGATGATCCAGCTAAAGGTGTTGAAGGTCCTGTTCCATGGCCATTACCGTTGCCATTACCGTTGTATGGTAAAGGTGTACCATTATCTCTCATTCCTCTAGGTGCTGAAGGTGGAGCTGGACCTCCTCTTGGTCCATTAGGTATGTTCGCCCTGCCATTCGCACGTAGATCAGATCTTCCATAATCTTGCCTACCATATCCATCTTGTCTACCATATCTATCATCTAAACAAACACAAACGTCAGTTTAATCTATTCTATAGTTTCACTATACTGGGAGGGCTCACATGATCCTCTACCATCATGATTATTCTGAGTGCCGTATCTGGAAGAATCCGCTCTCCTTCTTTCGTCTTCGGCAGCACGCTCAAACTCGATACGCTGTATACGTTCTCCGTCTTCTTTACTTTGTTGGCTCTTCACTTCAGCCTGTCGCTTTTCTAGCGCAAGCTTCGCTCGATCTGCTTTTGACAAGAACTTGGGCTACGCGCAGCAGACCGTAGGTCAGCTATAGTCAAAACCTCTTGAGGATTGTAAGAGCAGGCTAGATGAGGGATTTCAATGGAAGGGAAAGCAAGATACTCGTGAACGTACCTTTGAAGCGGCTTCCTTTTCCGCTTTTTGCTTGGCTACGATCTCATCCACCGATAGTGGACCTGCCATTTTGTTGATATTAGATAGAATGGAGAATGAGAGTTCTCACAATGAACAGGTAACGTAGGGAATATCATATTACAAGGAGGGTAAGTTATGGGATTGGGTGGCAAAACCACATAGACGCGATGTGAGATGGGATAAAATGAGATAAATGCGTTCATGATAAAAATAGCACACCATGATGTCTCCACGTGGAAGAGACAACGGCAACGGACCGAGTTATCATGACGACGGAAGATCAAAAGATAGCGACGGGCCATGTTTCGGTCTGTACTTTTATCACTTCACAACCACTATTCTCGTCTAACAAGTTCCTGACTTATCCAAATAACAACATGTCCAAGTGTATCATCTCCCCTTCCGTCCTTGCCGTAAGCTTTCATACTCACTACGATTCTGAATACAAAGACAAGCTGACAGGCAAAGTGAAAAACAGAGTGACCTTTCTAAGTTATCTGAGGAATGTCAACGAATGATTGATAATGGGTGTGACTGGTTACACATGGGTCAGTGCTATCTTTTCTGGCCTTTAGGCTTCAAAGCTCTGCTTGCTGATGGAATGGGTATATTAGACGTAATGGACGGTAACTTCGTACCTAATATAACGATGGGGGCTCCTATATTAACATGGGTTCATAAGAACGTACCTGAGATATTCATGGATTGTCATATGATGGTTGCCGATCCAGCTAGATGGGTACCAGATGTAGCTAAAGCTGGTGGTAAAAGTTACACTTTCCATTACGAAGCTACTTGTGAGTGTTGCAAGCAATATTGGGAGTATGGGAGAATGCTGACGTGCATATTACCTTGTTTGATTTTGGTACTTGGCCGTTGCTTGACGCTTTCAATGTGTTAATCTGTACTACCTCGACATCCCATCCCATCTCATGTCTGGATATGATATCGCTTTTATTCTTTTCCGAAACTCGCTCAACTCCACCACCCATTCTCATCCACACCCACAGCCGACCCAGAAGGGGTAATTCGTCTGATCAAAGAGCACAAAATGCTCGTAGGATTAGCTATATCACCCGAGACTCCCTCAAGCGTAATCACCGATACATTAGGTAACGAAGTAGATATGCTACTAGTCATGACTGTTAAACCAGGATATGGAGGTCAAAAATTCATGCCTGAATGTCTTGATAAAGTCACCGAATTAAGAAAGAGATTCCCAGGTAAAAATATTCAGGTTGATGGTGGTGTGGGTAGTGGTAACGCTTGTCAATGTGCCAAAGCTGGTGAGCTCATTCTCGCCGCTGTACAATGTCGGGGAGGCGGGGGCCCGGTTAACCAGAAGAAGCCTCTTTGAGATTAGAGGGACGAAATTTGGAGGAATTGTTCAGACCGGGCCATTTCTGCGAGTGAAATGTCGATGAGGAGACATATCTGGAGAGGAGCATACTGCGGTTCCTAGTAGACATGGCAGGAGAGAATCGAGAAAGATATCCGCTCGAAAAGATACAATCTAATTCTTAATTTCGGATAGGTTCAAACGTCTTGGTGGCAGGAACAGCAATTTTCGGTGCTGAAGATCCCAAGAAGACAATCTCAGAAATGAGATCTACCGTAGACCAGGCTATAGCTGAGCAAAAATAAACGGTTCTCATCAAATTGAATTTATTCCCTTTTGATTTACAAATTTGCAATGGTTACCCAAGGTATAGAAATGGAAACGCAAGAGTTTGGTATAGTAACAGCATTATTGGATAGATCAGAAATGCATTGATTTCATCTATGCCGTGTGCTGAACAAACTGACTGCTTCCCTTCCATTGTATCCAGATGAGATATGCGCCTTCCCATTAAATATTTGAACTACTTTAATCTCATCATATTGGTGAGGCGTTGCGCAACAAGTGGATTCGTGATTACATTTCATTCATTCTCTCGTGATATTTGAATGAATCTATACCCAAAAAAAAAAGGAAAGCACTTGACCTATGTCTGAATCGTGAAAAGCTGTGAACTCTACGTAAAACGTAATACCTTTTTTTCGTGATTATGAAAAGGGAAGAAGGCATGAAATGATATGAGATGCAAAGCCAGGAGGAAAAGGCAGTGTAGCCGAGAAACGTAGAATGAATTTCAGATGTAGAAAGAAAACAATTTGTCATCGTTGTAACATTTTAAAACAGTGTAAAAGAGGAATAGGAAAGCGTAGATCATATAGAGCAAGTCTCGAAAGAATCACACAATTTAGATTTATGGCAAGAAAAAGATAGAGCTCAGTCGTTTATTCCTAATGAGAATGCTATGTCAGTCGATGACTTACAGGCAACAACGCATGAGGACTTACGGGATGAAAGAATGTCTCAGACGATTTGATCTATATAACATAATCATTTCTACAGCCAGGCCGTACCCGAAAAACCGCTTTAAGCGGGTTCAGGAATTGGTTCACTCAAATATCTAAGCCGAACAGCACGAGATCAGACAAGAAGCTCATATCATTGTGAAGAATCGACTTAGACTCACGGGTGCCGTAAAGCATCTTGCACTTTCAAGCGTATATCAGGATCGTGATCCAAAAGCCTTAAACATAAATCGAGGAAGAATTGCTGATGTTTGGTCGTGGGAGCTATTATATCCCTGCAAGAATAACATCTATCAGCAAACACGCCATACGGCCGCTAGAAGGAAACGAAGGAGCGGTTTCATTGGATCAGATGAACTCAGGATATCCCTGACTCACTTCAGACTTCTCATGCCTTTTACATATTTCTTACTTGCTTTTGATACTGTTACATTTGGGAAATCGATTTTGGTGCCTCGGAAGAATTCAGGTTTTTTATGTCTACGAGGACAATCAGGTGAGATATAAGCTTTCCAACTAATGAACAGCACAGGATCTTTTGTAGAAACTCGTCACTCACCTTCCCTTTTCGATCATCCGATGACTAAACTTTCCCATCACAACCTCCATCATCGCCAGATGCTCTAGATTGTCATGAGTTTGGAACAGCGCATCTCCAGTATAAAACTCTACGAGAATGCAGCCTATTGAGAACATGTCGCACGGATACGACCAGGGTAAACCTGTGACGAAAACGTAGATATCGGATGATCAGCTGATGTCACGCACGTACAACGAGCTAGATCTCAAGCAATAAGAACTTACCTAATATGATTTCAGGTGCACGATAATGCCTCGTGCTGACGACCGAACTGTGATACTCCGATTCAAACGTTGCAGATCCAAAATCGATTAAACGTATCTCAGTATTCTATGGCCGTTTTCATAAGGGTCAGCTTAAATGCAAAATCCTTAAGAAGTCATGACATGCCCGTAAGATAGATTTCGACTTCGCGCCTTTCACTCTGGGGCCTTGTAATCTTGCTTCATTGGAGCATAGCAGTATATTTTCTGGTTTCAGGTCGGTATGAACCAATTTCAATTGATGAAGGACTGTATCGTTGATTTATATTAGCTACCAGCATGTCACAGGAGAATCAAGACGACTCACAAGCTACACTCCTCAGGAGACTTCTCGCAAAGTCTTGTATGTGTTTCTCGGGAAACGGTTGGAAGCTATTTTGTTTGAGGAAATCGAAAACGCTCATCCCATATAACTCTGAGACCAAACATGGGTGATTGCGGAAATCGAAGACATCGTCGAGATGAATGCATTTACTATGTAGCAGTGTGCACGTCAGCTTTGAGTTCCATGGCCATCCATCACATAGGTGCAAATAACAGCTCACTTGTCATTTCTCGGATCATTCTTCTTTAACGTTTCCAACACACGAATTTCAATCTTACTTGCATCCCTATATTTTTGGACCGCTCGAATGACTTTTATAGCAACTTTCCTTCTAGTTTCGATATGCCGAGCTTCGACCACTTTGCCGAAAGTACCTTGACCCAGCAAACGGACGATTTTATCTGTATGCCATGTCAGCGGAGTATCCCAAATCGCAAAGCCACTCGACTCACATTTACCTCCGACCACATCGTCTGGTTTGACTATATAATGCCCTTCCGCATCGTCCCAAGGCGGCTGTGTGTTAGACTGTCCTGGTGGACCAGGAGCAACTGCAGGCTGTTTTTGCGCTGGAAGTGCTTTCGGCTGTGCTACATGATTTGTGTAGGATTGACCTGTCGCTTGTATGGACGCCGAGGTTGCGGTCTATAAATGTCCGATAGGATCGTCAGGATGTCATCTCACAAGCATATTCCGTTTGTAAGGCTATATATACCACTCACACTGGGTACTTTTCCTTTCGCCTTTTTAGCACTACCCTGCTCATTCGATTCATCGACTTTCCTCTTTTTGGTGGATGCACTGAGACTCGAAGTTGAACCATGTCCATTGATATTACCGTTATATATACTTTCTTGTGAGCGCAATAGAGCTTGAGCTTGTTCTGCGGCCACTTGAGCTCTTGTCCTCTTACGCGGAGGTGGATTCATAGGGCTAGTAGAATCGTCTATAACTATGACTTCTTTCTTTTGACCAACCGAGTCGTAAGTATGTTCCATGGTCCATCCTTTACCATTTGCAGTCTTCCTCCCACTTCTCGTTACTGATCCACTTAGACCCGTCGCGGAAGACATTGTACGTGGTGTTGACGATCCAATCAAGGAGGTATCTCCTGTTGCTTTCTTTCTTGGCGGCATATCCAATTGATTATCGGGTGCAGGAGGGGAAACGGAATATTTGAACCTTAACGGTGGAGGGATATGGACAGGTGACGCTTGACGGTTATACGATGTTGAGGATGATGAAGGTGGATTTGGGATATGGGATGTTATGGAAGTATTATACTTATAGTGATAAGGTGATTCCCGAAGTTGATATGGAGTAATATTATTTTCGGTGGAAGGTCCAGGTACACTAGGTATAGAATCTATCGGTGTAGAGGTGTAATATACTCGGCCGCTACTTCCGATAGAATCACGATGGTGGTGATTGGGTTGAGGTGATCGCGAGTGCGAATGAGAATGAGTATGGTGTGAATGGGGTGAGGAACCTAGATGGGATAGGTTGGGAGGCCAAAGGTGACTCGAGGAAGATGAATGTATATTCGCTGTTAATGGTGGATGCGGAGATCGTAATCCTCTTTCTATAGAATAATAATCTGAACTTGAACCCCCCGAAAGTGGATTCGATAAGGCTAGATTATAGAGTGGACCCGCGTAAGGTGATCTGGAATGAGAATGGGAGGAAGAACTGGATTGTCCAAAAGAAGGCAAAGTTTGTAGATGATGATGATGTGAATGTAAACCGTTTGTCACACCCGATAAAGGTGGAAGTGTAGGTGCCGGTTGTTCGTAAGGTGATGAACCTGGATATTCTTTGAACGAATGAGGATGAGAATCAGAATGGAGTTCACTTGCACTTGTCCCAATACCGAAACTTGGAAGAGGATTGCAATCGCTGCTTCTTCTATAGGGAACTGGTGGTATACGAATAGCGGGTATTCTACCTCTACTTTCTAATCGATAACCTGTATCTTCCCTAGGCGGAGGAGGCTGAAATAGAGAAGGTGCTCTTGGGGGAAGTAAAGAGGTAGACGATGAATTGGATATCAAATCTTGATAATGTGGTAATGTCAATGACTCCCTTCGTGTATGGGTAGGTAACGAAAGTGAGGTGGGAGGTGATAAGAGTATTTGATGATTATTAACTTGATGATCGGTATTAATAGTGCGATTATCGGCAGCAGCAGGTGTATTGGTTATGTTATTTGACGAGTTTTGATGGTGGTATATAGGAGAAGACAAGTGTTGTTGGTGATGTCTGCTCATGTGACCGATTAGCAGAGGTCTATTGGAATGAAAGTTGACTTCAGATGAAGATGCTGGATGGTGATCTAATCTGTCGTATAATGTGATGATATTTGGGATTCGTTATGGTGGTCTGCTATGGTGATGATGTATGGTGCGGTGGTGGTGATGGTGGTATTTCGGTTGACGCGGGGTTTATTGAACCGCCGTGAACCTTTTTTCCTGGGTTGTGTCTTCTTTCAGCTTTTATAAAGCTATTGCAAATTATCTTTCGGGACAGATGTGGATATATGTAATGTAATAGTGATATGATATATGCACGTTCATGGATACTGAATATTTCAGAAAAGGCATTCAATTCAGTCCAAAGTCAAGCTGCACTCATGTAAAAAGAGAATCGCAAAAACAAGATAAATTCAGATCAATCCTCCCCCTTTCCTCCTTCCCCGAACGTATTTCAGAACTAAACTCCCCTTTTTCTCTGATGGAATACAGTCTTACCCCTTCCTTGAAGATAGGGAGGTTTCGTCTTGACATGTGTATCCGTCTGCTTTCTCCTTGTTTCTGATTTACCATAGGTAATATAGGTGGAGTATCTTAGATGCCTCCCACTAAAGTTGATATAGACATGAGTTCTCCTTCTGATCATACAAAAGGCTCACTTGGCAAGCGAAAGTGGTCATGATACATGCAAGAATGCCACTCGGCGTCTACCGATACTCATATGATGAACGTATGCATTCATAGTGATCTGTATATCAGCCCATCCGAAGTGTACAAATTCACGGAAACACAGCTCTTGATATCCAATAGTATGATCAGAAATATCTCCTTTCCTTTGCTAAATGACCTTTATCTCCTTCCTTCCCTTTCCTCCCTTCTCACTTCTCCTGAGATGATCCCTAACACGGAGACTTCCCTTTTCACTGTGCACATTTCCGACTTATTGTTCATATTAATGTTCTTACTCCTAGCTCTGCTTTAATCCTGGTGGAAATAAAGGGATTTCAGACGGGTTTAGATCATCGTAGTGTTTCGAATATCACGCAAAATCCGTGCAACATGAAAATGCATTGACATCTATCTTCATATGGTCATTAGGTTCGTAATCGTGATCTTCAGCTAACATCTCCATGGTCCGTTACTATGGACAGGTATACACATGTATCGTACAAAGGCCCGAAACATCGTCTATGCAAGGTATATATGCTCAACATTGTATCCGACAAGATCGTTCACTAGCAACTATCTGCGCTCAGCCTATGATCACAACTCAGAAGTCGTGCTTATAACGGACAACCAATCTCTCATCTCCTTCTCTGAACTTGCTTGAGCGATATACGAATTTGTAGGAGTGAATATCGTAAATGCCCATTTACGCTGTGCCGGCAATATCATTTTCGTTAGCAACTATTACTACGATAGCGCTTATCCTACCAACGAGGCAATGACAGGGACTTACACCTAGGAGCGACTCTACATCTGGACTAGGGGTGACATTTGAGCTGGATAAGTTGATGATTTGAACTTCTCGTTTATCAGGTTGTTCATGCACATGTAAGAATGGTCTATACATATGAGCATCAGTCAAACATTGGAGTCTACCCAAGCGGAAAATCAGTCCATGTGGGACGATCGCTCACCTTCGTAATACAAAATACCGTTTCGCCCATTCATTCTTCTGAGAATCTCTCAGTAACATGACAGCACCGTGTTTTGTGATGGTCTCACTGCGTCACAAGTTAGCATGATCAGGATCGCATTCCTGTCAGCTACAAAGAGGAATACAGGGGTACATGGGATAATGTTAATTGAATAACGTACACTCGAGGTTGAAGCTTGACGGTAGGTGACAACTTTGGTTTGAGATCAGGTATCATTCTCCTTAGTTTCTTAGCAACGGCTTCTTGTTCCGGTGATTCGCATTTCAGATCGATCTATATCATGCGAATCAGTACATTCTTTCTCGTTGGTAACGCTCCCAATTCGTCGTAACATCAAGGGGGATGGCGTTGTGAGACTTACAAGAATTCTTTGATTCATTTCCATCTTCCATAATCCTAGACATTTCCTCACCAATCTTTCATTTTCTTTCAATTCTTCTTCTTTATTCACTGTATCATGGTGCGTATATTCGATATCACCCGTGATGTCCAGAACAGATTTCGTAGCTTGAACATCTGCTAAACATCTTGCAGATCGTTTCATCTCAGCAAAGTCTTGAATCAAAGACACGCTTCGTGGTTTCCATTTACCCAGCACTTCTTCTCTTTTAACATATTTCTTCGCAGTGTCCAATCTCCATAAGTCATTTACCGATCTAGCCAGTGGTGGAGACAGATCAACCGTGAAAATGAAGACTGATGAATTGAATATTTTGGATGAATTAAAAAAGGATAGGAGTGATGATCTTCTTGAATCCCTTCCTTGTATCTTAACTCTCATATCAAATTGGAATATAGCTGGTTCGTCTAAAGTTTCCACGTCAACAAGGAAAGTTAGACGGACGAGTAATAGCTGATCGGAAGACGTTCGTCTATCAAGTTGTCTACATTCATGAGCGGATGTGTCCCATACACCGGAAGCTTCAAGTGTCGATGTTCCGTCAGGGAGCCAGTCTAGATCTTGAGATTGCAACTTGATCTCGACGATAGATTTACATACGTGTGACACTTGACCTTTATTGACAATCCTTATATCACTGGAATGGACGTTGTGAATCTTTTCCCATGGTAGCGCTTTTCCAGATGAGTGAGTTAAGTTTATATGTATCTTACGTTGTAATCCTTGATGCAATTGGAATATATCTTCTTGTACTTCCGCAGGGACGTAATCACCATTTGAGGCTAATTCCCGGATCTCGACAGAAGCGAGTATGTCATGATGCTCACTCCCGACAAAATCGGTCTCGCACCTCCTCATAGAAGGTTTCACTTGTAGTCTGTCAGGGGTTCCTAGAGTTGAGTTAGGCGGACTCATTTCTCGGGTCTTATCCCACCTTTCCAGCCTATCGAGGTAGTTGATATGGACCTTTGCGAAAAAATCGATAACAGCGTAAGAAGTCTGTATGTATTCGATCATTTCCTCTGTAACGATTACCGATATCGTCCGCCGTAAATTAAGGTGAGCTACAGATGATTTACTAAGATCAATAAGGAGAGAAGCAAATGTATCTTCTGATACTATGCTTGATCCGACCAAAGAGGAAAGTCGGGTTTGAGCATGGATAGAAGCGTAATCGATTGATGAAAGACCTTTCACACCCTCGACCGTAATGGCAAAAGTGAGCTTATCTCCTACTACTAGTCTGCTTTGCATTGGTGTCCAGCCAGAATCCGGAGTTGCAATCCCAGAGGATGCAAGGGGGGTGCATTTGAATGTCATCCTACAGGAGCCGATAGCTTCCATTGTGTATCGGCAGGAGATGGGGACAGTGGCAGTATAGGAGAACTGGTTCGCCAACAGACGAAGGGGAACTTTTGCTGAACCGATAAGGGAGTATGAGGGAGGCTGGATTTCGGCAAACGCGCCATCTACTTTGAAGTGAGCAGAGTAGCTAGGATTTTCTTTGAGAGCAAGAGCTCGTTTCATCTGATTGAGCTGTCTGTGGAATTTTCTTAGGTCCCAAGTGTACACGGCTGCGTGATGATGTCAGCCTCGTCGTATCATGTCAAACTCACAATTAGATTCTCGGTCAACAACTTTGGCTACCACGACAGAACCATTCAATGTCGGAATTACTGTATCTGATATATCGTCAAATTCGACGATGCCGGTGGCCTTGTCCAGGCAAGACGTCGAAGATGTCGCGGAAGCGTCGACGATGAGAAAATTGTATGAAACACTCCTTTGCATTTCCTTGCTAGAAAGAATAAGTCACTAAAACTGAAAGGCAATATGCCAATGTTCATCACTCACGCAATCACATTGGCCTCCTTAAGGTCAGCCGCTCCCGTTAGAATCTGTTCCGCCACCGAGTATGATCTAAGCTGCTTCCATTTCTCCACTACTTTCTGTACTAATCGTATCTCTTTCAGTGTCCAATTGGCGGGCTCCACAGTAGTTGGCTCTAGCGCTCTAGCAGCAGCAGCTTGAGACCGGATCCGTTTAACTTCCTGAGTCATTGTCTGCAGCTGTCGTGTCAAGTGTTCTTGGTGTAGCGCCGAATCAGATGATCTTTTATCATAAACTACTGATGGTATTGGAAGTTCGGTGTCAGCCTCACTGTTCTCCTCCATATTCGGTTTGTCTAGGTCTTGCGCGACTGGCGTTCCAACACTGTTCGAAGTCATTGACGTAGCATGTGGACCAGCCCAGGGATTGCTATTTGGGTCCAAAGATTCTTGAGTATCCGAAGGTGTCATGAACCGAGATTCAAGTTCCGCTGAAATATCATATCTACTTTCAGGTCTTTTCCGCTGAGTTCGTACTTTTACCTACAAATCGGTTAACTGAAGTCATGTTCCTCATGGAGCTCACAATATCATCAAATAGTTGATCAAGATCCTGATCACCCAGTCTCTCTATATCTGCTACTTCCCTCCGTGCAGCTGTCCAATCCATGAGTTCGGCGGCATCTGGTCGACTGCTAGGAGAATCTGGACGATAGGCACTAGATGGATTATCCATGCTGACTGAGTTTTGCAGTTTCTGTCTCTGAGCACGAGCGGAAGCTGGATCGTTGAATCGAAACACGTGAAAATCGCCTAAAATCACCCGGTCTCCATTTTGCAGTTTGATTGACGACTTTGGGGGAACCCGTTTGCCATTCACGAAGGATCGAGCTTCTGGCATAACTTCAACAGTTACTATGCCACCTTCATTGGAGAAGATGCAATGTTCAGGTAAGATATGAGCTCCCGATAATTTGATATGAGCTGTGCTATCTTCGATACTGCCAGCAACGGTCGGGCCGGGTTTCAACTGATATATAAGGCACTATCGAAGGTAGTTAGCCTTCTTGAATTCGATACAATCTAAGGCGAACATACCTCAGACATAAGAGGGTCTAGGTAAGAGCAGTGGCGTTGTTAGCTCAACAACTTTCTGGAGGGATTGGAACGTCTACTTACCTTCGTTCAGGTTAACCAAGGAAGGGTGTCTTTGAGGTGCATGCACTCCCACCATCTACCTGGATGTCAGAACAAGCACTCAATAACCTTTGTTTGAAAGCTCACATCTTTGTCAATACTGATACCAAGTTCTTCTAGAGCTTTTTCCCTTTCTACGTGAATCTTTTGCGTTGACTCCATCTTTTCTTCCCATGTCAGGTTCAGACTTTCCATGAGCTTCTCAGACGCGTGAAGCTGATCTTGTAGTTCTAGCTTTGTGACTGTTCTCATTTCGCCTTCTTTCGTCTGGTAAGTGACAATTTGTTCTTCAGGGGGAAAGTTTGGATTATGATTCGCTTCCTCAGTACCCCCTCCCGTAGCTACCCGACTTCGTAACACTGCAATGGAATGTCAACTAAAATCATTGCTGATTTCCGTGCTCTGCTTCATGGAGAAGAAGCGTCAAAAGCGGAACTTACTGTCCAGTTCCTCCTTCAGCTCCCTGTTGAAACATGTCAGCTATGTTGAGCAGATAGATCGCACATCAAACTTACCTGATCAACTTGGCATTAGGATCCTCATTGACTACAGCATGGGTCTTGATCTTTTTTGCAGCATCAGCATATCGTAATGTACTGACAAGCAGTCGGTAAGTATCGGGCGAACAATATCGGAACAATGTGCCTACCTCAAAGTCTCTTCGTCTTGGAATAACCTTTGATCAGCTTGGCTGCGAATCAGGCCAGAAGATGTACGTACAATCTGCTGGACTGAAATTCAAGCAATGATCGTCAGCACTTGAATTCATGACCCGAGGATGAGATCAATAGCTCACGAGATGGCAGCTATCATGGCAGTCTTTGAGTTTCCTCCCAGACTTTCTTTCAGCAACCACGTAAGGATTGAATCCCGGTACGGCACGAAATCTTCTTTCTTCTTCTTTCCTTTTCCGTGATCGTTACTACCTTGAGCCAGGGCAGCTATGACTTTACCTAGGGTTGTAAGAGATTGGTTGATGTTCGCTCCTTCTTTCAACCTTGTTCCCTAATGGAGAAATTGACAATTAGATCTTGTTTAGCGACGAGCAGCCTATGCTTACAGTCGCACCAGTTGAAGCTTGTCTTTCACTACCTGCGAGATCCACAAGTGATATTTTCGAAACCTTCTCACCCGTTATGTTGGTTTGGGGATCACGACGTTTTTGAGCAAGCTGAGAAGAAAGTGAGCTGATTTCACGCACCGTGGAGTTTCAGTAGCTCACTGTTACTGTAAAGACGGCATGGGATCGTGAAGACGTTTCGTTCATATTGGTAGAAGCTACCGTTCGAGCCTACAAATAATCAGCTGGTCGACATGGAATGATCAGAAAGGTAAGGTGACATACCTTATTTCCCTCATCCATCAAGGTCATCATCTGGCTGTAGTTCTCGACTAGACATTTACTCAAATCTTCTACGTAAGGTCCAAGGGAAGGGTGCTCTCGGACTTTCAGGTTCCCTTTGTTCTTGGGATTCAGCAGGTCTCGTACCCTTTCACCTCATCAGCGAAGTGGCTCTGATGAGAAGGGAACAAGCTCACTTCTCGTTATAGATCTCGATGTAGGATACCTCGACAGTGTATGATAAGGTTGGTTCATCAGACGTCCTAGCCTGTACCCTTCGAAATAGCTCTTCCGTCGTCAACGGTATGATTCCTTTGTCCGACCCATCTAAGACAAGTCCTATCAATCACATGTGCCAGAAGAAAAAGGATCAGGAGAGCTCACATCCCATCATCGAGTCTGTGCTATGAGTGTCAGCGTATAGGGAGCTGAAGAGCACGGCTAATCCACTTACAGCTCTTTCCACTTTTCTCGAATTCGCCTAATCAGCTTGATTTCCTGCATCTGCCTTTAAAATATGCTCACCTTCCCGTTTGACCATCTGCAACCTATAAGCTTGCGGCCTCTGCAGATTGATTAGAAGTGTATAGCTTACATGCAAAGATACAAGTGTTAAATCCTTCAAAACTATGATCCAGCAATTCTACGCCTAGATCTTCGTACAGCGTCTGCTGAGAGGCATATTTAGGTTCATCACGAGCTCCGGCAGACCAGTACGATTTATCTGTTATATTTGCATTAGCTTCTTGTACTATCGAATTGGGACGGCAGTGGCAAGATGACTTACCAAAGGAGAAACTCATAGGTTTCTTCTCTGTCGCTCTAACTGATGTTGATCCGGTTTGTTCAGGTGGATCCAGTATGGTTTGACTACCTTCCATACGTATTAGACCTTTGGCTCCCCTAGCTATCTCCCTCGCGTTGAGCGGGCGACATCTAGCTCAATATTAGCTCTTGTGTACATATTTTGTACGTCAGAAAGCACCTACCGCACCACCACTTTAATATTCCCTCCGCCTGACATGCTAACGAGCTTATATAGCGGGTAGGCTCCTGATGAAGACGCGGGGCTTTGCAAGAGGCTTTCTGCCGTGTACAGCGGTGATCATTGATATGTACTCGAGCTCATTTCGAACGTCCAAAGTGTCATGATGAGATGCAGATATGTGCAATGTGGAGAAGTCACAAAAGATGGTCAATGCTCCAATGACAAGTAACACAGGAGAGGAGCATCAACACACAGTTAGTAGTGTGGAAAGTGGAGGTCTCAATGAACGAGAATTGCTTCCGTGTCATAAATAAGCTTCATCAGTTAGCTAGATCTGAGATGTTGCGCTTCGAAGGTTGGCTCAAGCTTTCCAGGACTACACGAAAGATACAATGAGAGTACCTCGATTAGACTTACAGGTCCAGTATCAAGCGACACACGCCTGTTCTCGCATCTACGAGTACCACTGAACATTGTATCAAACGGAGTGCATGGGAGACAATGTACGCTTTGAAATTCGAGGAATATATAAGCGATGAGAGCAAATTTGTTCTCCGTAGAATGGGGAGTTTAGGATACCTTGGATTTCGGAGAAGCGCCTGAATTACACCTTATGATAGTAAGTTGTCGCTCTCGCAGACTGAACAACGATCCTATGAAAATGCAACTCACGGATCTTGGTCATGACTATGTAAAAACTTTTCGCTATCTCCGTCCAATCCACTTTTCCAGCATATAGGCCTCCGCTTGGTCGAGAGGCACGGAGAAGAGCAAATTTGTATTCATCTGGCAGCAAGGCGAAGTCTTTGAACGAGATAGAGGTTAAGTCGATCGCGTTGCAGCCCAAAATGCCTCTCAAATCTAAAAGATCCTTTTCGGTTTCTTTCTGAACGTCCTAAATCCACATTCAATCGGTACGATATCTCAGTCCTTGTCCGTTACATGCTATTGTACTTACCACATACATCCAGTCTTCTGCTTTACTGATGGCGGCCGTAGCGATCTGAATATCGTCCAGCCGTGCCGCCAAGACCAAACTATTGAACGGACAGATCAATCCGAAGCCAATCCACTTGTACAAGGAGGTCTTAATTGTTCCAATGACAGTCTCTGCCTCGTATTTTTGTGCCAAAGCAATCAGATCTTCGTACCTGCCGGTCTTGCCAGTATGGGCTGGATCTGCAATAACGCTTTTATAACAGACTCCAAAAAACAGCTGCAGAATTGTGGAGGTCTCGATCTTCGGGTCGGTGAAAACTACTTCACCAGCTTCTCTAGCACTTTTGCCGACTTGTAGCATGTCTCGAAATACGACCCTGTCAGCAGCGCGGCTCTAATCAGCGAAGCGATCATGATGTGCGTGCTTCACCAGGACATGCGGAATATCACAGACGTACGATCCAGCCATTAAAACCCAAGTGTGTACCTTGAATCGTTTATCATCGCTCGAAACTACCTCGATGTCTGAGTCCGTGAACTGATAATCCCTGTTTGTGTCATCAATAATAGGTTTAGCTAATCGTTTCGTCGGCTTCTTGGAGATATGATTGGTGCCGTTGGAATCTGAAGACATTGTGTGACTTTCTAAAAAGAGTGATCCGTCTCGGAGGGGTCGAAGGCTTGCTGAGTATGATAGGTGTATGGAAAAGCAAGAGTAAAGTAAGAAAGGAAACTGCGGAGAAGGTGAAGAAAAGAGGGACGAAGAGCGTGAAAAATTTTCAATCAAGAGATCATAGCGTCATCCAGCAATATACATGAACACACACACACACACACACACACACACACACACAGACAGAGCATGACGCACTGACCATCCATTTGCTTCTCTAGAAAAGAGAAAATACGCCAGTGTGATGTCTGCGATTGATGTGACGACTATGTAGCTTCGTGCTCATCGCTACATCTTCCTTCTGCAATTCGAAGGACAAACATGATGCATAATCTTAACTTCACTAGCCGGTTCACATCGTGTCTAGACAGCTTCTTTAGCTTTTTTCTCGTTGAGGATTTGCTGCATAATAGCCTCAAACTCTTCCGCTACTTTAGCACAATCTCTTATACTACCTGTGTAATCTGAATTGGACGGGTAGCGGTATGCCCTTAGGAGCGCGAACTTGTATGTGTTTGGGATCTTACAAAATTGAGTCAAAGACCATGCTGACAGCTCCATGACGCTGGCTCCCGTAATCCCACGGTCGAAATTGAAGGGTTTTCGTGTACCATCGACTAATTTTTGCCCTATCTACGTGAATATTCTCTGTGTCACTAGAGACCGCTTAGGAGGCGAGTATCCTACTTACCTCGTTGCCCGTTGACCACTGCCAATTACCTGTACCGCGGATTGCGGCGACGCAAAGCTCGACATCATTCGTCGCTGATCCAATTGTAAACATATCCATGGGGTCGATTTTATTTTTGGGACTCAGCACCCAATGGAATAACGCGTGACGAAAGTACTGCAGAGCTGGGGTACAGTCATACTTAATCATGAAGTGTAAGAGGTTTTCGTATATAGAAAAATCTACAGTGCTCTTTGGTTCACGTAACTCATTTCCATATATGATGTCAAGAAATAGACTGACTGTAAAGGAGTCCTCGATCTTCTCGTCCAAGAAAGGTACATGGTTAGATACTTCCACGGTGTTGTCCAATTCCAACATGGCTTTGAAAACTGTCCTGTATTCATGTAGAAAATCGGTTCTCTCATCAGCGTTACAGAAGCAATTCGATGGCTTATCACTCACCCAGCACTTTCTATCTGGTGTCGATGGACCTTGAAATGGAAGCCATCAGACGAAATCAGGGTTATGTTAGAGTCATCGAGCTGGAAACGTTTGTTGTGGTCATTCATGAGAGCAGGCTCTGACATTTTGGCGTTATTGATTGGTAGATGGAATGAAAAATTCGATAAAAAGATAATTTTGCAATCTGCTTCGTTATATATGCATGTTGCATGATGAGTTGGTGCGTGACTTGGACTACTTCCAGTGGCGACTTGACCTTATTTGGAATTCATACTCCTAATAAGGTTGCGCAGATTGTCTATGTACAAATCGAATAATATCTGAAACAGTCTCATCTTTTAGGTTCCAACATATACATATCCCATTTCCTTCTCTGATCATCTGTTCCCTCGAAATGGAAATTGACTCCTCGTATCTCGTCAAACCCTTCATCGATCGAAGGTTTTTCGAATGCTACAGCGTATGAACTGAACGCTGAAATAGGTAAGAGGGTTCGTGTAGGTTCGTTTGTTGGACCATAGCATGCTCTGTAGACATTGTTATGTTTGGCAAGTTCAAGTGGACATAGGAAGTGAAAGACTCTATATCAGTCTCATTAGTACCCCATCATTAGTTTTCTGATGCATAGTAAGTGCGACTCACCTTATGGGGATCTTCAACCTGATAGCTAATCTTATCCAATGTGCTCTAGTTTCTCTATTTCTATTAGTATTATCGATGACGACCTTTTTCCCTTCCGCCAAGAACGTTTCTGCGATTCTCAAACATCTATCTCTCGTGCCAAGTAAATCTTGATTGATATGTTCATATCCTTCAGGAGGGAAATGTTTTCTGAAAAAAGAGGATTTGCCAGATGCTGGAGGACCTACGAAAAGAACTATCTCTAACGACGGACGAGTGATCGGAGTATGCGACGGGACGATATGAGGAACTGTCCTATGCGAGAGTAGTTTAGCTCCTTAATGATAGAATCATGCTAGATGAGCAAAGGAAGGAAGATTACGAGATGCGAGAGAACCTAATTTTGAAGGTAAGAAACCGATTGGAGGTTCTGGAAATCGTGGTCTAGCATGTCCGAGGAAATGCTCCTTTAAAACGAACCTTATTAACTTTGTAAAATGTTTAGCACAAGGAGCGAACTCACTTCTGGAGTAACGAATTTCAATCCAACATTCAAAGCGAATTTGTAATCTGTGTCACCATGATCTTTCCCTTGCGATCCTTTTGCAGCTCTGCCAGCTGCATCGCCCACGAAAACTGAATGTTCGAGATCTATAATCACGTCTTGTCATCAGCATCGACCTATATTCTCGAGCAATGGAATTCACCTATTTCCAGCCCTCTTTCTTTGTAGATTCTCTCTACCACTTCATACATTCCTATATTAGGTTTCCTATACCCATCTGATTTGGATAAGGCTGCTAAGATCCGCACAGGAATATCTTTAGGTATCTGTCACCCAATTAGCTAGCGAGCGTGCCGTAGTGTCGGTCCTGTAACTCACTTTCGTAGCTATCAAAGATAATTTCGCTTTCCATTCCTGCCTTATCTTTTCTCTCGGATCACCTTGATTGGATATCACTATCAGATGTCGTCCTTCATCGTGTTCCTTTTTTAATCTCTCGGGAACAGAAGGGTGCCACCACATCCAATCATCTCTACTTTTCGGAAATTGGGCCCCCGAACGAGGTTTGATTAGAGTCCCGTCGAGATCGTAGAATGACACTGCAATCTTTTTACTACCACTTGAGGATGATGAGGAGGAAGAGGCAGCGAAAGGATCAAGATGAGTGAAATGGATGAGAGTAGGTGGTGAAGATTGAAAATCGCCTAAGCTCTTTTGAGCACCACCAGTAAAGAATGGATGAGCTGTATGATTAGCTCCCATTCTTCATCGATAGATCTCACCTTTCTTCGCTGGGGGAGGAGCGATCAGTCCCTCGGAGGATCTCTTGACAGGAGGCATAGTGACCTAGCTCCTCCTGTTGTACTTGATACAAAAACAATCTCGGCAAGCGCGTTGATGTCATCTTTAACTGCTTCGTCAACATCAGAACGGAACCAAATTTATTTCAACGGACATTAAATATTGACTCGCTGAAGTGCCTTATTTCGAAAATAACCAAGGAGACAGATAAAACAGCATAATCATCACTTCCTTTGTTGCTTCCATCATCTACTCCTCCTCCCAACACATGATGGCAAGTCAATATACCCCTGAGACCTTCAAGGTCCTGCTGAAAAAGCTCGTACAATCGCCCGACCAGTTCACTCCTGAAGATTGTGCACAATGTTTCCGACATTTATGTGTTCAAGGAGCTAGTGACGCTCAAGTAAGCTTTCCTCTTCAATATCTGCTTGGTATAGGCTGATGCTTTGCATCAGGCGGGTGCATTTCTTACCGCTTTAGCACTTTCTGGTCTTGAATCTTCGCCCGATATAGTAGCCGCGTGCGCATCAGTGCTACGTGAACATGCTATCGCAGTCAAAGATCTCATACCGGAGGTCAAAGAACAGCACGGTCATGGAATGTGGGACTACAGAGATTCAGATAAAGAAGGTGATGGATATAAAGGATTAGTGGATATAGTAGGAACAGGTGGTGATGGCTGGGATACTTATAACGTATCTACAACTGCTGCTGTTGTAGTCGCAGGTGCAGGTGTAAGGGTAGCAAAGGTAAGTCAATCGAATCATCCTCAATACATTCCCTAGTATTCCAACTGAATATTCTTCAATGCAGCACGGTTCGAAAGCAGCTACTTCAACATCGGGTTCTGCGGATTTACTTTTATCTTTAGATTGTCGATTAGCGTTCCCGGTATCGGAAGTACAGAAATTCTTGGAACACTCACCTTTCCTTTTCCTCTTTGCTCCTCACTATCACCCTTCTTTAGCACATATCGCTCCTATCAGACGAAATCTCAACTTCCGAACGATATTCAACGTACTTGGACCTTTAATCAACCCTTCAAAACCGCAAAGAATGCTACTCGGCGTAGCAAAGAAGGAATTAGGTGATACCTTTGCAGAAGTTCTGAGATTGCTAGGAGTTGAAAGAGCATTGGTGGTATGTGGTAAAGAAGGATTAGATGAGATCAGTCCAGCTGGAGAAACCTGGGTAAGTCAGCTAATTTCTGCCTATATGACAATGTGTAGCTGATGAGAATGTAATAGACATGGTTATTGGAGAATGGAGAAATCACCAAAGGAGAAATCCATCCTACGAAAGATTTCGGATTACCACTTCATTCACTTTCATCTGTTCGAGGATCCACACCTGATTTGAACGCTCTTACATTCAATTCGATCATGTCAAATTCATCTGCACCACCACATCTTTCTTCACCTGCAAGTTCAGATTCACCTTCACTCCAATCAATAACGGATTACGTCCTTCTCAATGCCGCTGCATTACTTCACGTTTCAGGTAAAGCTGCATCTTGGAAAGAAGGTGTAGATATAGCTAGAGAATCGATAGAATCCGGTGGAGCAAGAGCTGCTTTTGAGGGTTTCAGAGATGCCAGTAAAAAGGCAATGGGTGAACATGTCGGTGAAATGGCGGTAGAAGATGATGGTGGTGTAGCCGCTAAAAACGGATTCGTTAAATCTTGGTTCAGAGAAAGGGGTAGAGACAGGTCGTCTTCCACAAAAAAGGACGACAAGTGAGCTCATAAGAGATAAAGTATGCATCGTCAGACACCTGGATGTGTTGTTACAATATTATTCATGCATGCCTATCGGGCTTATTATATGATACGAGGAACAATGCTACACTCGAATGAAGACGGGAAGAGAACAAGTAGATAAAAACAAAGAGAAATGTCCAAAAAGTGTCCGGGAGATCAATCAAGATATATACAAATTAAACCAAAACCTCTTGAATCAGATCTTGCACTTCAGTCCAGAAACCTTCAACAACACCAGATGGGAACCCATTTTTATCGTATCCAAGTGAGAACCAAAGTTTACCGCTATACGTGAAGTTATATTAGCGTTTTTGTTTGATGAATTGAATACTGATTAAAATTCACTCACGCAAAAGTATAAGCGAATAATAGTAAACCGCCATTTCGTTGTCGTGAACCAGTTGTCAAACTTGTCAACTCAATGGAAGGGAAAGAAGCGTGTTTGTACATTCCATCAAGATTACCTAACATTGATAAACCCATTAAAGCTTTTTGTGATACCTGTTTTTGCACTTGAGGGATGACGGGTGTCGTTTCAGGTGTGGGCAGTTGTAATACTTGAGGAGTTTTAGTTTGTTTTGGTCTCTGTTCTTCTTCTTGATGTTCAGGTAAATTCATACCTAAACCTAAACCAAACCCATCGTTGATTTTTGTTTTAGCTTCTTCTTCATCATCTATTTTTGCCCATTTAACAGCTCTCTCTTTCCTTACAATAGAAGTTTCTCGACTTCGAGCTACTACGAATGGTGATTTGACAGCTTTGATAGTTTGTTGTTTGGTCATTCTTGCTCTGTGCCAAAACAAATCTGAGACTGGAATCGAAGGTAAAAGAGTTGGTAGAACGATATTGAAATATCCTACTGCCAAATGGAAGAAACTTTCCGAAGTGGCATCGGATGTTGACGGTAACATGTTTGGTCTGAGATTCAGAGCAGAATAGATCAAACTGTGTATACCATAAACCAGTATTAGCTGATGATATAATGAATTTGATTGGTTTTGGGATTTGATTTGTACTCACCAAGGATCTTGTTTATCAAGAGTTTTTCGACTCCAAGCGATATTACATAGAGCGAAAACAGCATGAGCGATGGTGACTCCGTTTGCTTTACAATTACCAAGAATCTTCTTGGTAATATCTTTATCGTATGATATAGTAGGAACGATTGTTTCTCTTGGTAATTTTTGTTTGTTTGTACCGAATGATTGACCACCGATCAATTTCGCTTCTGATCTTTTCGATTCTTCAGCTCCTACGACAGAAGCTAATTTACTTCCATTTCCAACTAGAGGTAATCTCTCCTCTAAACTCTTAGGTATAGTAACATTTTCCAAACCTAACTTATCGTTTATCATTTGAGAAATTGAATCGACAGAATGATCCGATCCCAGAAGAATGTAAAATTCATTCATGAAACTGTGTAAAGCCATTCCATCACCCAGGTAATGTGTTGCACAGAGCATTATTTCGTATTCCCCTTTGGCCTGTTCACTTTGATTTGGGGAAGGTGCTTTCACAACTAGATAGCCCAATCGTTCATTCGAGAGTGTTCGAGGTCCATTAAGGTAAGTATCGATTATCTCTCTTTGATCAACGAGGAATGAATATCGTTCGGAAGCAACTGTAAGTGCTTGAGTAAGGGATTTAGGTCGAGATGGTACGAAAAAAACATCTTCATAGGAATCGAATCGAACTTGAGAAGCGACCAAAGGGTGCAAGAGAAGTTGATATGCGAATATATGAAGTATTCGTGAAGGTGACATATGCGTTGAAGAAGCGTTTAATCGATGATGAACATACCTACGTACAGGATTGTAACAATCAGCTTCTGTGATTCAGACAACTGAATGTTCATTCAGGTCTGAAAGTTGAGTGTAAGACTCACATGTCGTTCACTCCATCACCTCTTGAAGTTAGATAATATGATAGTTCATTATCACTCAATCTCCTTCCTTGATCCGGACCGAAACTTAATCGTTCGAATCGGTTAGTGACAACTTGATGATCAAATTTCTCAGCTTCGGGAGTTTGAGGAGGTGTGAGTAAATCCCGAGGTTTATGAAGTCTCGGAACAGAGGGGAATCTGTCTTTGGCTGGCAGGACGGGGGAAGAAGATTCTGTGAGAGGTGTGTAAGGTGGAGAAAGAGGCATTGACATATTGATTAATGTTTTTCGAGCTCGATTATGTGAGGAGAAAGGTGATCGATTACACTTAAGCTGTGGTCGTCGTTGTTGGACAGATAAAAGATATTCTGAAGACTTTGGGGAAGATTGTGTTCTGTCTTGTTATTAATTATTAATTGTCTTTTACTTTCTCATGATATATCGTCTACATATCCTATATTGAGATATCCTCGATGCACAGCTGAACAAACAAAACAATCGCGGTCCAAAGTCGTATCTTCTTCCGGCAAGCCGGGAACACTATAATTGCTATCCTATGTCTCAATAACTTCATACTCCCTTTGACAGGCAGGATCCAGGATCCTCTGAGCGGTAGTCGTCATAAGATCAAGAATCCCAGGAATAGAAATACGTTTTGACTGTATGAGAAATGTCCAAACTTATTTCATCCCGCAGAATTCCTCCTCCCTGCGCTAGATATGCACGAAAACGCTGCGTTCTGAAGACGCACAGCTGAAGCTATAACGAAGGATTAGGGGAAAGATTAGAAGTCGTACGTTCCCGTTAACCTTACAATTGACGTTACGTTCTTGTATATCTACATGCGAAAAATCATGGGAGAACCTGAGGTATTCGGCTGATTACCTCATCTATCGAATGACAACGGGGCGTGTCGTAGGCGTGACATGAACTAAATCCATTAGAGCACTTGCTGTATACAACTGATAAATAAGCAAATGAGAAATCGTGTGCCGAAGAAGTCAAAGAAGTATGACGGGAGCACTACGACTGCCTCCCGTAATTGGAATGCTATAACGATTTGACGCATTTTTCTGGTATGTCTCGGAAAATGAGAGAGGAATCCGTTCCTTGAAGGAGGATAACCACCGCACAGACATTTTCAGGGTACAAGATTACATATATTCTAATCTCTCCCGCTATCTCGGTATTTGCAGGGGATCTCATGGAATTATCCTTTAAAGATGATTAGCGGGAGTGCATATAATATTCCTTTTTCTATCAGCTCGCTTGCCCCATATCCCTCGACAGTTACATATTTCTTCGAGGGACCTCCGTAACGCCTCATGACATACATACACATGATTTACGAATCACAAGTCACAAGCCTCAACATCATAGCATCACGAGTTCTGAGCAGAAGGGGCAAGCCGGAATAAGGTACGACGATTTTCCTTTTACTTTTGTTTCGGAAGTGGTGACAAACTGATTTTATCTAAAGAAATAAATTGTCCGGGTAGCAAGTAAGATTAAGGAAAACAACCCACTTGAAATCTTCGGATCGGACCTACTCGTACAAATTCAAAGAGTACGAGTAATACGAAAATCTCGTACTTCCAGACGTGAGATTTAGAGTATGTAAGCTTGTTTTTACAGGCGATGCGATTGCGAAATGCGAAATGCGGAATGCGGAATGCGAAAGCGATGATGTTAGGGTTTTTTCCTTTCTTTCACCTATTCACACGATCCAAGTTGAAACTATACTCCATCCCGATGATGACACTTTACACTAGTCTTTCTCACATTCACAGCTTGAAAGCTGATTTCCTCTCTCGCGGTGGACGGAAATACGATAGACGTGAGAAATGGCGGTGCGGGATTGTTATACATGATCAGAGACTGAGGTACTTTTATCCTTTTACTCCCGCATCAATCTTAGTTTGATTTTCAAGTTTGTTAAGGGGAAAGAAGCCGTTGTTCGCTTCCGGATTCCAGCTTACATTTCGCACTTCAGATCAACAAATGAAAGTTCAATTTCTATTTTGTCGTTTATCGTGAAATCAACAACAGAAACCCCAACGCTTTCTGTCCATTCTCATCCTACCATCCTACATATTCTGAAAATAATCCTTCGGTATCAACAACAAAAATTAGCAAGATTTCGATACTGTACTCTTTCTGTAACAACCTCGATCGAGCATCATGGCACCTAACGAACCCACTCCAGCATGGAAAGTAGCTGGTGTAGTATCATTTTACATGACTGTAGCGTTAGTGATGGTGATGACGTGAGTCGACCCTGCGTCCAGATAGCTGTAGCTTAGCGAACTCGGATGGTGTTCAAGAGAGAGAGAGAGAGTTCTGAGCTGACTAGGTTTGACAACGAACAGTAACAAATGGGTCCTTTCAACATCATCATTACCACTCACATTCTTACTCCTCCAATTAGCTACTTCAGTATTGCTGCTTCATCTCTTACCTTTGTTCTACAACTATACACCACCACGATGGACGAGATCGACTATATTGGCTGTTACCCCCGTATCGATCGTGAATGTTGTTGGATTGATATTCAACATTTACTGCTTGAAATTAGTGGACGCATCCTATTTTCAAGTTGCTCGAGGACTCACTTTACCCATGACCGTAGTTCTACAAGCATTCATGAACGGTATAAGACCTTCAGGATGGACGATCGGTGCTTGTGGATTAGTGATGTGGGGATTCACTTATTCATTCCTACCTATTCCTTTACCTGGTTTGACAAATTCTTCAGTGTCCACTGATATATACGGAATGGTCGTTCAAGAAAGAAGATTCGAAGCTCCAATGGCCGGAATGTTATTAGGCGTAGCAAGCGCAGCTATGGTTGCTATACACGCTATTCTAGTTAAACAAGCTTTAAAGAAAGTTGAAGGTCATACTTTGGATTTAGCATATTGGCAAAATGCTTTATCTGCTATCGTACTCATTCCAGGAATCTTAATCTCAGGAGAAGTAGGCGAATTCGCTAAAATGTTAGTGGGAACTCAAGGCGATGGAAGAGCTTTCATCATTGGAAGTGGTGTCACCGTGAGTACAAAACTTTTTTGAACATAAACCGAAAAAATGGGATAGAACGCTGAAACCAAGTAATACTTTGATCGATATAGGGCATAGTTGGATTCTTGATCTGTTTGGCAGGATTATTGTCTATTAAAGTTACTTCCCCTGTAACTCATATGTTCAGTTCAGCAATGAGATCAGTACTCCAAACTATATTAGGTGTTTATCTGTTCAAAGATTTGATAAACTCGTGAGTCTCACCGCGATCCTCAAGTGCATAGTAACGCACACTGACATCCTTCTGACTATGCCAGTTCCCGAGTAATGTCAATTGTACTCATAATAATCGGATCATGTTTATATACTTGGAACCAATCTCGTGGTCACAACAGTACACCAAGATCACCAATTGAAGAAGATAGGAAAAGGTTGTTAACAGGAAATGAGAAACATAGTAATTACGCTGCTGATCCTGAAAAGGGTGAAAGACAAGCATAATTTCGTCTTGTATAATAATCAGTTTCGTCATATTCATCTATTTCATCCTCATCCTCAATCTCACTTTCATGGCAATGTTATATGTAGTATTAGAGACATTCTTGGACAATTTAATGATTTCATAACCCATCTCAAGTTTCATCCCATTCTTCTCCCATATGACTATATCCTTTTTGGACAATCTCTTTAGATAGTATCATTTTTACATTATTTCAGGACTATGCATGTTACAATAAATCGTATGTAGCCCGAATCGGCAAGGTAATTCAGCGCTCCTTATATCCTCAAACATGTGACTCGTCGACAGGTCGCCAGCTACTGTTTTAGTATCGTGTGATTCAGCTCCGAAATAGTCATTCGTCATGCTGTCTTTAGGTCTTTAGAATCTCTCATCATCATTAGGTCGCATTACGTGTATGAGATTTGCGATGGTACTATTAAAGGAGTATAAACAGAAATTGGAAGTAAGTGATATAAGTTTTAAGTTTATGGTATCTAGTTAAAATATGAAGTGACCAAATTCACTGCAATCGTTAAGCTAAACCATCATGGCAGTAGCGTCACTTGGTGCTCCTGCACTACCCCAGTCTCTTCTCCAACCACCTTCAGCAGCGACTGGTCTTTGAACCATACTTTCTTGAGGTGTATAAGAGAACCTAGAAGTGCTGACTTCACCATTTACGGCAGTTCGATGGAAAAGGGAAGTTGATCGAGGAAGCATAATATGGTTGAAACGGAAGTCCCAAAGTGCTCCAAATGTCTTTCTGTATGCGACCTAGAAAGTATCCATTGGTAAATGAACTTGACCTGTTATGCTAAATGTGAAGAGGACTTACGATAGCAGTGAGAGTACCAACTACAGCTCCACCGACACAGTCGTACTAAACAACAAATCAGCTTCGCCCGCTCATTACTCGCTGAACAAAGAGAGACTCACCCAGTTGTGGTACTCGTCTACAGTCAAAGAAGCGGCGATCAAACTGGCACCGAGGAGAGGGGCGATGGTGAGGATCATCTTCCAGAATCTACAAGACCGGTCAATGAGGTCCATGTCAATTCATCCCTTCTAGTTGAAAACTCACGCAGGTCGGTGGTCGGACATGACCTTGAGCTGAGCATTGAAGTAGAAGAAAAGATAAACAAAACCACTGCGCAAGGTGTTAGACGATACAGCGGAAGATAGATATACGCGGTGGACTTACGCAAAAGCAGCAGTAGAATGACCAGACCTGAGAAGATTGTCAGCTGATTGGACTGAGTCAAATCGTAACGAAAAAGACTTACATCCAACTCTCAAGAGAATCATTGATATCATCCACGTCACTAGAAGAGAACACATTGATGAGTGGCCGTCGTAATTTAGCGTGAAAGAGACACTTACCCAGTACAGATTGATCGGTCATACATGATCTGTCTGAACCCGTTACCTGATTGAACCAGTTGAGAAACATCGGGTTTGCAGACGTCTGCAATAGAGTTGGATCAGTTGTCGTTCAAGGAATCAATTCTTCGCGACAGCTGGAAACATACCGAGGAAGTGAGGTCTGAAATACATGATCAAATAAATCGTTAGCGCCAATGCTTTTTGAATGCAAACAGAGTTGGCGTATATCTCACCTCAATCCACCAATCAACCATTTGTGGAATACTTGGAACACAGCTGCGGTTATCAGACTCTCCAATAAACCCAAGGTAGTACCCAGGAAGACATTCAGATTCCTAATTCTGATTTGGAACAGAGCGAAGAATACGAATGGAACGAAAAAGGCGATCAAAGCGGCAGCGTAAATGGGGATAATGTTTTTACGGTATGGATAAGCGAATTCGGGATAAGCAACTGATCCGTCGACGTTCTGTTTTCCAGTATCAGCTTGATTATCCCTACTCAACAATAAGAAGGAGTGCGTGACGTAAATGAGGGAGTGAAGCAAGATGCTAATCAGACTCACATAAACAGGGAAACTTCTTGTAGGGGCAGGATCAGCTTCGTATACACCTAATCCAATGGCACCCATAGCAGCCATGGTGATCAAATCAACGAGATGTAATTTGATCCAAGTACCAAACTTGAAATCATGGGTAAAACCACCTTGTCGAGTGTTACCACCATATTGACCGTTTCCGTGTCCGTTACCGGGTGGGTACTGACCATGTCCTTGTTCATGACTATATCCAGCTTCGGTATTTCCAAGTGTACCTTGTCCAACACCGTTGCCAGTACCAGTACCCATTACAGGCTGTTTAGCATTTCTGTTGCCACCAAAGAAAGACCTTCTGGGTTTCTCGTTGATGGTGGGCTCCGTTGATACTCTTGGAGAAGCCATCTTTGCGTATAGTCGTAATCAGGTTGAAAGAAAACAAGACGAAAAAATTTGTCTACTGTATGATTTATATGTTAAAAAAGGGTTTCCTAACGATCCAATACCAAGTTCAGGTGAAACAAAGGAGAGGGGGATTATTGTACCTTGTGACCCAACTAGAAGGGTATTTGCGCACGAGCCTTCTCAAGAGGGTGGGGCCTGGAATTGATATAGGTATTTGGACGTTTGGATGAGATGAAGGGGAAAGTGGAATATGATTGAGATGTTTTATACCCTCACAGTACTGACTATGACGCCAATCCAATCGATAGCCTGTGTTGCAGTCTGTACTTCCCTCTCTTGCTGTCTCTCCTTCACCTTTTTGTCGTCAAAATCTTCTTTGTTTACCTTTCTTAAACGAGCTGAACTCTGTTGATTCTCGATAAATGACGCAAAAATAACAAAACACACAGTCAGGCACAGCACAGAAGTGACAGTTTGTAGGGAATAAAATAGTAAATGACGTATTTTACCTAATGAAGTTGTCAATCGTTTCTAAAGATAGGTAATCATGCAGTGAAAACTTCTTGGCAATTGCTTTTTATAGACGAACGACCATTGCACTCGGATATAGAGAGATGTTTCAAGATCAAGTCGAGTGAATCAGTCTGCATACTGACATGACAAATACTTGTACAATAGTAAATAGTAGTATATAATGAGAGAAAAGCACTAACCTAAGCGAGACCAGCTTCTACGGCATCCTTGAACCTTTGAACGACAGGTACCATACCTCCTTGATCTACTGTGAAACCGAGTGAGAGGGGATAAGCGTTATCGAATTTGGCTGGCCATGAAGAGACGATTCTTCGGTTGGTTGGGTCATCCTATACAACGATTATTAGCTTCTGTGACAAATGGCTTGTGATCATTCCTTCACTCACTTTGAAAGTAATCAATTTCAAGGCGTCTTTACCAGCTACAGTCTCTAAAGCTTCGAGTTCTTCCTTTACAGTAGTGGTGAAACCTGGCAAATAAGCGCTGTATATACACATAAGATCAAAATCAGCACGGTAAATGTCTGACTCGAGGACCAGAGATAGGAATGTGATTGACGTACACTCTGGTGTGGGGTAAGAATTTTTCAGCGGGAATATGTTTTGCAATAACGAAATTTTGGATTGTGATTTCTGGAGAAGCTACCCAAGCGGCCAATGATAATTCTGGTGAATCGAATCCATTTCCTACAGGGCAGATAGCTTGTTCACCATGAAGTGGTTCTCTTATGATACCAGAGATGAACGCTGATGTAGCAGCAGAAGGTACACCTGGTCTGACTACGATTGTAGGTAATCTCAAAATTCTACCATCAACGAAACCTCTTCTTGAATATTCGTTTACGAGTAATTCAGATGAAAGTTTTCCCATTCCGTAAGCTCCTTCAGGAGTGGCGATGGTGTGGATGTCGACTACGGGAGGTAGAGGTCCTCCGTAAACTGCCAAAGAAGATGTGAAGATGAATTTGATAAGTCCTCCTGAGGCGGTTTTTCGAGTTCGAGCAGCTTCAAGCATGTATCGGATTGAGTCGATGTTTACCTGGAAGAGACAAAGCAAATGATATTAGCATACGTTTTCCTTGAATTCACTGTATTCTAGATTACTGCAGGAACCCGTATCCATGTTCGAGAGCACCTTTTCTCTCATATAAAGTTTGCGCCATATGTCCCCACAAGATCACTTTGACCTAACAAGATCTGAAAGAGGAACTCACTTTCAAACCCAAATCAAAGTTGTCTTCACTACCTCTACTCATGATACCGTGGAAACAGTACACTGTATCAGGAGTTCCGAATTCGGTGTCATATAATTTGGCGATTTCTTTAGGGTCGGTCAAGTCTGCTTTGAAGGTTAAAGCGTGTTTGGCACCTTTGGGAGCTTTTGGTTCGACAATGTCGGCTAAGATTAAGTGCACATTGGGTGTTTTTGGGTCTGCCAATAATTCACCGGCGAGCTATATCCACATCAAGATTAGTCTATCTACGTACTAAACAGCCCAAGAGGGGAAGGAGAGCCAAAGCCGTATAACGATCATCTCAACTCACGATTCCACCTAACCATCCTGCAGCTCCAGTGATAAGAACAACATTAGATGTTGAGCTTCCGTTCGATTGTGCGTCTACCATTGTTGATAATGTTTGCTTAGTAGTCTTTGAAGAGAAGGAGGACGGTACGAGGTTTGCTTCAGATGAGTTTATCAATCAACTAAATACAGAAATGAATCAAGACCCCGAGATAAATTAATCTTCCTCTTAAATATATCTTAGCGTTTCCCAAAAACCCTCCCGGCTATTCTACATCTAGAAGAAGAAGACTTCGGCTCACATGTCCGAATTCCATAGCGTTACCTCCAGCAATTACGGACAGTTGCCCAACCATTCACCATTCAGAGTCATCACCCCCCCGAAGTTACCCCAGGTTCAATGGGCATCGCAGCTATGGGTCAATGCGGAATGATAATGATATAGTGGATAGATAAAATTACGAATGGACCGAAGATGATTCCGAGACCGGATACATAATCCTCGGTGACAGAAGCGGACCGGCGGGTGTTCGTTACGTAATCTCATGTATTTACCGTGTATTGGGAATGAAATTTAGGCTCTTTGCAGTATCTTAGCTGACGATTCACGTTACATACATCACATTTCACTCACTGGCTGGCTACCTGACTACAACGGAGTACCAATCGTTCCCCACGTAACGAGGTATATATATATACACTATCGAATACAAGATATTAAAGTTTTATTCTTTTCGGTTCGTATGCGGTTTATCATGTCACCAATATAGCAACAGAGAGAAACAATTCCCCTGCTCGCAATTCCTATCATCTCCCTCATTTGTGCCAATACCCCCAGTCTGTCAGATCATGGCATATTTTCGAAACTCTGATTAGCCGCCGCAGGCAAGAATTTATCAAAATAGGTTGACCAACTATCCCAATCGAAAGAACTGGAAGGTAGCGAATCTAAAAAGGATGGATCAAACGTATTATTGTTGAAACCATATCCGTTTCCGTTTGCGTTGTTGTACCCAGGTCCATCGAATGTATTACTGCTCGAAGAAGGGGCGTTACTATTGGAATTTGGTAAAGTACCATATGAACTTCCAGTATGATGATTTTGGAGTTGATATTGTTCGTCCATTCCTCCTGGATTATAACCAGTTATTGAGTATGGCACCTGATCGGTTCAAAAAATTACAGTCAGTAACATTATCCCTCAGAAGATTCCATCATAAGATACGGTCCCATTGACTCACCTGTGGGATGGAGTTACCATTCAGTCCCATTCCCATTGAACTGCCGTCTTGAAGTCCATTTTGATTGATTTGAGGATTGAAATTACTGGGATGTTGTATTTGTCTGTCTGATACCTCTCCACCTCCTGTGCGACTGTTTCCCAATTGAGTTTGTTCTTTGCCTTCCAAATTTCCTTGTTCTGGATTTTTTGGACCACGATGAGGGTTGCTCCTTTGAGCAGTACCAGCACTTCTTGAATTTTGACTGTCAGGTATTTGAGATGACAAAATGACATCCGTTTCCTTCACTCCACTCAGATTTCGATCTTCTTCAGAATCAGCCACGAATACTCCACCACCCTGTCGATTGCCGTCTTTCTGAAATTGCACTCTACCGAACCCGCCTTGACGCGGAAACACTCCAGGAGTGGGATTGGCGGGCATCTTCGGTGGTACATGATTCTCCTGACTATCTGGATCGGTCTTCAAAGCCGCTTCGTACAATAGCGTCATGGTTTCGCATGTCTTTCGACGGATTGACATCTGGTCTGCGGTAAAGGTTAGCAATAGATCTCATATCCTCAGATGATGCTTGAATAGCTCATCGATGCATCATCACACTCACCAGGCTGCACAGTGTTCTCCCACTTGGTAGCGGTTTCCTTCACCAATTTCAAGGCTCCTAATGAATCAGAATCACCTCTTCTAGCCCAGGTATGATATTGGATCAATGCGCAACTTGTGGCTGCGTAAGGGAATATGAACAGCGTATCTAAAGCGTCGTCATTCACATCCAGCCATTCAAGAGCGTCTTTGGACCACTTAATCATTTTCGACCAATGTGAAAGCTCCAAAGAAAAGGTTAAATGGGGTGGGCAAGAATGAGTAATTCTCGTAAACAGCCTCCAAAATAGGAACTGGAGTGCAGTGTAACCAAAATGCAGAAGAGCTGATCATCTCATCTAATTAGCGCGGATCTGTTAGGGCAAGAGGGACAGACCAACCAGCTACATGACTACTGCCGACTCCTTCAAACACCAGCTCCTCGGGTAATGCTGCTCTCCACGATTCCATGTCATCTACTATACCTTCCAGTTGAGCATCGGTTACATGTTTCAGACCCGTTGGGGAATAACAAACTTTCAGAGTTCGTCCGATGATGATAGACAATTTTAGATGTTCAGTCAAAGCCATGAAATTGGTGTCGATGGGCCACTCAGATGGCTCGGCGTGGGGCAGAATATTGTACGGAGCAGGAAGGAGAACATCGCAATCCAATAGATCTATAAGAAGGGGAATGCCGAGAGCCGCTCCGTACCTAAAGTAACCACTTAGCTTGCTATCTGTGAGACTGCAAAGAAATACAACATACCACCTGTCCATGATAACACAGGTAGCCCATACCCGTCTACGTAGCTCCATATAGGCCAAATCTTTCGGTCCTGTAGCTCGAATGGCGGATTCACGATGTAAACCGAGATCTTGCGCCTAACATACACTTAACACGATATCATGTGTATTTGCACTCACCATTCGAATTGCAGCTCCTGTTCTAATCAACGACGCGCTGGCGGTAGCAGCAGTAGGCTGAGCATGTAGATCACCGACTTGAGCGAGAAGCAACTGTGACAGGTGATGTTATCAGCGACGAAATAGGTGCATCTGAAAACTCTACTCACTAAAGCTTGGACATTCTCAAATCTCGCGTCGCTTAATACGTCATTGCTCCTTAATAAACCATTCAGGACTCCTCTTACACTAGCAAAAACCTCTCTAGGAAATTGTCTTCTTGTTGAGGCAACACCACAGATGGCGTAGAGCAGAAGTGGACTTGGTGCAGTTTTAGCGGCGAATTCAGCTCTCGAAATAATAGGAAAGAGAGGAGATGCTTCTTTGAAGTAAGCATTGACGAGTAGAGACATTGTTTGACCTGATAGTGCTGGCTTGTTGAGACGACTGTGACCTCGTGTAGGATCTGGATCGACATCTGCGTTACCATGAGCTGAGGGAGGGGCATTAACTCGTATGACACCATTTCCATCTTCCAAGACTTCCCATGAGCTGTGATTTCGAAGATCAAATCCTTCGGACTGTATACTGGGAATTGTAGTATGGAGCAGGAATGCAATTGATGTGGGACCTGTAGTAGCTTGGTCAGCCTTTGCAAACTTTAGGTGAACGCGGATTGAAAGTGACAAACGACTCACCTTCTACCCTTCCTCCTCTGACTTCGTTTTCCGCGGTCGAAGCCATAGGCTGATGATCGAGTACGCTTTCGCTACCAGCTTTAGACGCTCTCAAAGTGGATGCCTTTGCCGATGACTGCTCAGGTGCTGGAGTGGATTCTTTTCTCGCTATTAGTGATATAGTCAGCTTCCGTTTAAAAGGAAACGCAGGTCAAAAAGTTCTTACTACTCTCACGTTTCTTTTTAAACCTGGTCTCGGTTATAGGTAAGAAGAAAGTACATTCAAGGTTACTTTGCTTGCAATGGGCGCAAATAGGTTGATCTTCTGTTCGTGAGGATGTTTCCGCTGATGGTAAGATATCACAGCGAATTTTCTTTGTTCGCTGAGGATGATAATCGCATCAGTGTGTGATATATACTTTATTTTTTACAACTCTAGGATTCTACGACGTAAAAATGGACTCACACATGCATCGCAGGCTCTACCGGTCTTGGTTCTCTTCTCTTTTTCTTTGTCAGCTTCAGTCGCCGAATGTACGGAATGGTCGTCATTTTCCACTTCAACCTTTCTTTTCTTCTTCTTTCCATGTCCATTGGTTGTTGCTTTACTTGCGCTCGCCCTTTTTGTAGATGCAGTCTTGTCTGGTTTCTCTGGTGTTTGCATTTCTGCAGCTTTGCCTTTAGGCGAAGGAAGAGTTGATATTGTATTCGAAAGAACGGTATTCATCGGGGGAGGGAATATGGAGTCTTGTGGTTGAGTATAAGATTGTTGGTGCGTTGACACAGCAGGCTGTCGTTGTGATGCTTGATGATGATGTTCTGATTGTGAAGGGTTTTGTGAGTTCCAATGTTGATTCGGTGGGAGGATGGGGTTTAGTTGATTTGCACCGCTATCCATTGAGACGTTACTCCAAGAAGGGATCCAACCTACAGTAGGTTCGTTGTTTGTACCGTAGTGCCAGGGGGGTATGCTCCTTTTCTGTTGTTGTGATTCAGCTGTGTTTGTCGAAGGTCCAGAAGCTCCACCGGATGAAGATGTCGATGACGAATGGTTATACATGTTCGTCCGGTGATTTTACAAAAGATAGCACCTGTTAGATTATATGAAGTTGTTTGAGATGAAGTGGTCGGAAAAATAAATTACCGGGAAGAAGGTGATCGATAGAAGAGGATGATCTAATTACGTGTACTTTCGCGGTATGACGCTGATTAGAGTAATCACTTGTGGCAGGAATGGGATGATCGTCGAATCCAAAGAGTTTGTATCAAGACAAGGTAATACAACTTTGCGTGGAGAAGATTCGGCGAGGCTATCCTGCTGGTGACTATAGCTGTCAGATGACAGACTTCTGGTCTGCAGGGTAGATTAAGAGGAAGTAGCCGACAAGGCTGTCAGATTGACGTGGGTGGAACGGCAAGGAGACAGACAGTAGCTGAAAGCAAACAATGAGGGGGAAAGGTTATGGATGAAGAATGAACATGGATATAGACCATGTTTGCCCTCTGTTTGTTTCTCACATGATAGACCCATATAAAAGGTGATTCCAGAATAGTGGGATCATCGATCCCCCGCTTCTGCCGTACATGACTGAACACACTGACGATGACCACACTTTTTCCCATTCACATTATCACATTTCAAAGAAACAAGGCTTTTATGGGAATCAATCAACCTTTTTGAACGGGGGATATATGCAAGGCTTATGTGGGCTAAGTGGATAGATAGTGGAGTGACTTGAATGTTGAAAAGTGAAAACAGAAGTGCCACATTGGACATATGGTTGCGGACAGTGGGATCAGATCTCCGTATACACCCGTCTCATCTGTGTGACGATTTGATTATGTAATGATGGATTGGAATACAATAGACAGTTGCAGGTAAATGCTTGGTATGTCGCAACAATCAACCTCGTTATTCTCATCATTTCCATCGTCTCTCCACTTCCATATTCACTTCCACCTCTCATAAGAAGTCGATACATCTAGCTATAGATAATTATACAGAATCGCGTAATCGCCAAACACCAATCATGTCCGACCAAAAGAAGACTGTCATCCTCCAGACTTCTGACGATGAGCAATTCACCGTGGAGAAGATCGTTGCTGAAAGATCAGCTATGATCAAATCCATGATGGAAGGTGAGTTCATCTGCAGGACCCTGCGTCAATTCATCACCAATGTGATGAAGGAGAAGCCGTTGCAGATGTACCCGAATGATCGCTGATTCTCACTATTGTTATCGTCTTTTTCTTCTCTGACGTCCAGACCTCGGTGATCAGGAAGGAATGCCTATCCCTCTTCCAAACGTCTCCTCATCAGTTCTCACCAAGATCCTCGAGTACTGCGATCATCATAAGAGTGAACCTCTTCCTGCTGCCGAGTCCAACGATGCGGATGATTCAAGAAGAAAGACCAGTGAAATCGGTGAATGGGACGCTCGATGGATGTGAGCTCTCCCTTCCAGCCTAAACAAGTCGATGCTAACGAAGGATATGAATTCAGTCAAGTGGACCAAGAGATGCTCTTTGAGATCATTCTCGCTGCGAACTATCTTGATATCAAACCACTTCTGTAAGTTGCCCATGTCTTGCTATGGAGACCGAATAGGAGCTCATATATTCGCCTGGCAGCGATGTCGGCTGTAAGACTGTTGCCAACATGATTAAAGGCAAAACCCCTGAGGAGATCCGAAAACTTTTCAATATAACCAACGAGTGAGTCAATCTCGTCAACCAATGCTCTTTCGAACACTGACTAACTCCCTCTTTTTCAGCTTCACTCCCGAGGAGGAAGAGCAAATCCGAAAGGAAAACGAGTGGGCCGAAGAGTAGGTCAACATCCTTTCTATGATATCTCTCACCTTTGTGCTAACGGAAATCAAATTGTCAGCCGATAAATCCATCGCACTCTTCGCTCGCTGGATCAACGTTCCTGTAATATAGTTTCTTTCCCCTTATCACACCTTTGAAGGATCCCCTCGATTTTAGCGGTTGAGGAGACATATCTCGCTGTTCGTGTCTTCAGTCTCTTTTTATCATGTATACAACACACCCATTTTAGACGAGAACAAGGCGAAACTTTGAGAATATGACATGAAGTTCACATGAATACAATGATTTCGTTGCATCGATGCATATGACACGTCCATGTTGAGAGAAAGATCTTCATAACGTTATTTCCACTCTAAACTGCCGGGTTATTAAGGTTCGGGAATATGAGCCGGAATACCAATAACAAAAAGCTACTGCTTGGCCGCAATATAACATGAAAACACCATGCTTTTCATCATTTCCCATTAACTGTAACAAGCTATTGACCAACACTTTTCGCCTTGTGTGTACTGAGTCGCAATTGCGAGTAGCGTACGATGGATGATTCACAAGGTGTGAATCAATTCACTCAATTCAATTATGGGGCTGAATCGCCTTCTGATCACGCTGGACCTTCTTCACCTGATCGAGGGTAAGTAAACATTTCCTTCCCTGTTCATATCCAAGGCTATACATATTGCAAGGGACCATTTCCTCAACGGTCTAACAATTTGACACGGTCGTTCTTCTCTCACCATATAGGAGCTCTTCAAAACGACCAAGGGAGTCTTCGACTGAACCAACAAGAGTGCAATTAGCGTGTTTTTACTGTCGATCGAAGAGAATAAGATGTAATGGTGTTAGACCGACTTGTGAAGGATGTCAGAAAGCGGGAGTACCTTGTGAATGGCCAGCTGCAAGAGCAAAGAAGAGAACAAAGAAACAAATGGAAGAAGCTAGGATGAAGGAGAAAATAAGTGGTGCAGGTGTCATAGGTGCTGATGTGAGTTGGCGCCTGTTTTAGAGTGAAATTGTGATTCGTTTGGCACATCGTTCAGGTGAATTATACTGATATGGGGAATATTGTAATAGAATACTTCTATATCGAAAAACGATAACCAGAATTTCTCATTATCTATTGATCCAGCAGATTTATGGAATTTAGCAAATACCACGAACTATTTATGGCCAACGGATTTCGATCAAAATCAAAATCAAAATCAAAACTTGACCCAACCCATTCCAACAGATAATCTTGCAATGGATGTACCAGACTTTCTCTCATCCTCTACTTCACAACAACCTGAGAATACCACGACTTTTACACCGGCGTCCAATGTATCCTTTTCCGGTTTACCTCCAAATACATCTATTTCCGGAACAGGGATGATGGCTCCTCCAATGACTAGCAACACGAGTAACCCAGTGCCGTCAACTAGTATGGCTGATTTGGGGTTGACTTTACCCACGGATTGGTCACCTTCCGCTGATATGAGATTAGCGACAGCTTTAGAAGATCAAATGGCTTTCATAAATGGCAATCCTGAAGAGGACAAGGACTTGGAATTATATTATTACAGATTTGTGAGTTGACTCGGATCACCAAACGGAGCGCGAATGTGATCTAACTATTCTTCCTTTTTCAAAACATAGTCTGGTTCAACAGCAATTCACCCTGGAGTTAATCGAATCTCGTTAAAACTTCAACGGAGGTCTGCAGAATCACCTCTTGCAGCTCCTCAGCCTGGTGAAGCAGATTCACCATTATCATATGCCACACCATCAGCGGAATTGTTCGATTCTTCTGGCATGCCGCTTCCAAAAGTATGGAAACATCTATTTTCTTTGTTTCTCAAACACTGTTCACAACATTTCCCTTCTACAAGTCATCAACGTATGGTAGAAAGAATTGAAACTGGAACGATGTCCCAATTTTTAGCATGTTGTATATGTTCTTTGGGAGCAAGATTTCAAGGTGGTAAAGAAGATCCAACTATTTCAGCAGCACCGTTCATCGCGAAAGCCCAAGAATTGATAATACCATTATTACATCTACCTACATATGATGTGGTCACTGGGTTATTGTTCTTAGCTTGGGGTAATTATGGACAAAATTCAGAATCTGGTTTATGGCAATACAGTGGAATGTCAATCAGAATGGCAATTGACTTAGGTGTACACGAGACTTCCGAATTATACGAATCACCTGCTCATCAGATTAGAACAAAGTTGTTATTTTGGTCGCTATTCATTACCGATAGGATAATAGCTTTTGCAACTGGAAGACCTGCAAGTATACCGGAAGATATAATTGAAATTCCTTTACCAACAGATGAAGATTTCTTTCCTGATCCAGCAAGAAATTTGCCTGACTCCCCGCAGGAAGAAATCGAATCGATACCTTTTGTTCAATTAGTCAAACTAATGATTATATGTGGAAGAATATCAAACGTTTTAAATGGAAGACGTGGTAGAATAAGAACATTGGTAAATACAACTGAACCTTTACCTGAATTGTTAGCAGATCTTCAATTAAGATTAGTTCAGTTTTATTCAACTTTACCTGAAAGTTTAAGATGGTCAGCTGAAAATTTCAAACATCAACATAATCGTGGTCATGGTGGAGCTTTTTTAGCTATTCATTTATGGGCAAATGCTGTTTTAGCTTTGGTTTATCATCCTGATCTATTGAAATCTCCAAGTGGAATCGAAACGCCTTTGAATAAGAGCATGGATAGAAATATCAGATTGAGTTTGGCAAGTTCAAGACAAATTTGTGAATGTATGGTCTTCGCCGATCTAGTAGATTCAACGAGTTATGTAAGTGGATTTGAGCTTTGGGGAAATATGATCAATTTAACGATATGTATCGCTCTTCATAGACTTCAGCACCATATCTCACGCAGCCATTATTCGTAGGAGCGTGAGTCTATGTCATAAATTGACATTGTTGAAACAAGACAAATGAGATTCATCAACGCTGATCGTCTTATCCCATAGAATGGCATTCGTGCATGAGATGCGTTCACTCAGTATATCATCGTCTGATCCGTCTTCGCAAAACCCAACGGACGTATTAATGCTCTCAATGGCCAAGCAGAATTTCCAAGCTCTATTGAATGCCAGTCAGCGCATGGAAGACTACTGGGCTGGTGCAGCATACGTCGCTCAGGCCTTGGAAAAACGTGAGTCGAGAGCTTGCTGCGTCGATCGAGATACGTCTGAGTAGTATTTGCTGATACCTCATGTCTTACATGTCTACAGGCTCAGGTTTCCCGAAGTCAACCAAAAGAAGGTCAAGTAAGAAGACATTCATCAGTCTACCTGATACCGGCTTATTGAGACGGTTCACTACTGGTGAGTCAAGCACCCTTCTAAGGGAACACCACTTCATCTCATATGCAGATTATCCGTATATCAGACGTGATACTAAATATCATAAACAAACTTATTTAGATCGTGCGCATCCATCGAACGTCGCACCGGCAACAGAAACATCAATGCGGGAATCAATAGCTAGAAGTGAAAGAAGCAGTTCTTTCTCCGCTTCTGGACCAAGTAAGATCATCGATTATCACCGAGCCTCTTGATGGATTATGCTAAATCGTCATGTTATTTTAATAGCTCCGTTATGGCTAGCGGATCTCATGTCTGGATATACCGTTGAGAATATGTCATTCGCACCTGCCAATAATCTCGATTTGGAGAGATTACTTGCTTCCGGATATGGCAGTGCAGAATTCATATCAACAACAGCGGGAACAGGCATGCCTACAGGGAATGGAAGCAACGGAACGCCAGCAAGTGGTATGACTGGGTGATATGCTAAAGCGTAAGACTACCGGTAATGAAGAATGATTCGATCTGTGGAAAAGTGCTCTCTTGTGTAATTACATTTCAGGTGCAAATGAGGAAATTAATAGGTCATCTTAGTAGTGTAAAATAAGAATTTTCAGGGATCTCTGGTTTTTCGCGATCGCAATAATATTGAAGTCAATTCTTGATTGTATTTGTAAAAGTGTATTTGGAATGGGAATGAAACGGATAATCGATGTCTCACAAAATTGAGATAAGTCTTGAGTTAACAGCGAACAGTGCTCGGATGACTACTGAAATATCAGATTGATGGTGTTTATCGTTTGTCGAATGTCATTCAATTTTTATCAATATACATACCATTTACCATTACAGATATAATCGACATAATGGAGGCAAATGACTCTAACTACATCCTCCTGGAACAGCTTCATATTCATAACCATCATAATCATGAATGTTTTTAACCTTTTCATTACTTGCGCTTTCAGGATCAAAAGTATGACCTAACCATTCCCCAACTAATTTCTTAGCGACTTCTATACCTATGACTCTTTGACCCAAACATAATATTTGAGCATTATTCGATTTGACTAATCTTTCTACTGAGAAAGAATCATGTGCTACGGATGCTCTGATTCCGGGGACTTTATTGGCGGATATCGCTACTCCCATTCCTGTGAAATCAAATGGGTCGGTCAGGTCAGTTCAGTACGTCTTCTCGCCACCATCAACTATCGCCTCCAACTCCTTTATTTTATATCATCTATCGCTGATGGAAGATTACAACTTGAACTCACCAGTACCACAAACCAACAACCCTCTATCAGCTTCTCCTTTAATGATTTTCCTAGCTGCATCCACAGCTACATGTGGATAAGCAGTTTTCTCAACTTTCCCTTCATCGTTCTTATTCACACCGACATCGATAACTCCCTTTACTCTTTTATCGGCCTCGAGTAACGCTTTTAAAGTAAGCTTGTAATCGTGTCCCGCGTCATCACAAGCTAAGACTATGGTGTAAGGTGGTTGAGCCACTACAGGTTCAATGAGTGTAAGTGGAGTCCAGGTGTGTAATCAGGTTCATCGAGGCGATTTGGTGATCACAGTAGAAAGAGGTATCAAGGTACTTTTGTACATTGACGACATGGACAGACAGACTTACTGATGAATTATTGATTGATGGTTTTGGAAAATATGAGATGTGTCCGAATCAGTATTATGTTGATTCGAATGGATTAAATCGATTGTTACAAGTTTGTCTTCTCTACAGCATACAACACGAACGCAGTCATCAGGTTTCTTAGATTTCAAACATGCACACTCTCCGCCGGCAACCGTATGAATCACCCATTCCCCTCCACAGAATGCCATACGTCTGTCGTATTCTAACGCCGTTACAGTGCGTTACAGTGGTACACACAGCAAGTAAAAGTGCATGATCTCTTTCGGTCCGATATTCATCATAGGGCAAAAGTCATTGTTCCGGTCACTTTCTTTGCCGGAGGAATAATTGCGGGGGCGTGTCTTGATTTGATGGTTCCTGATTTATCCCCCACCACAGGGGCAGTTTTGATCCGACGCTCGGTCCGGGACATCATGGGGCCGAATGAACGTCTTCGATTGAAGAAGGAGGAAATGAAGGTACTACTGTAGCAGGAGTAAGAGCAGCTTGACCTCGTGGTAGAGTACTCGTAGTATGTACCCGGGATGATGACAACATAGACCAGTGAAATAAGTTGATCAACTTTCTTACGAGGTGGTTCAGTATAGTCAAGTAAAAGATCATATTGACAACCTTTGTTTTCGAAATCACACACTTAAGATCAATCTTCGAAGTCACATAGTCACAATGACAGACCGACACATCTTCCCAGATCATACTACCTTAGTATTCCGATCACTGAGAGGACTTGTAGCTTCTAATCCTTACCTTAATCTCATCCCATCATTGAAAGTCGTTTATAGAGCAGATCATGATACTTCCAAAGTATCCTTGATTTGTGGTGGTGGATCAGGACATGAACCCGGAACAGTCGGTTTCGTAGGAAAAGGTTTATTGAATGCAAGTGTTGCAGGTGATGTTTTCGCCAGTCCAAGTGCAAGACAAGTCAACGCTGCCATCAAAATGGTTGGAAGTGAAAAAGGTGTTATATTGGTTATAACCAACTGTAAGTTTCCTTGACATCCTTAGTCGATGTGGGGGAGCAGACATAAACTGACTTGAGCGACATAGATACGGGTGATAATCTTCATTTCGGTTTGGCTAGATTAATGGCTCAATCTGCTGGAGTCAAGAATGTGGAACTCGTAGTTGTTGGAGATGATGTATCGGTGCCCCGATCAAGAGGAAAGTACCTAGGTAGGAGATGTCTCGCAGGTATAACCTTGGGTGAGTGAACATATGGAACACTGTGAAGGGTGTGTTCTCGCTGATCATCTTTGAATACATGCATAGTGTGCAAGATCATGGGAGCAGGATCAGAAGCGAATATGGAATTTGATCAACTTGTATCTTTGGGTAGATCTTTATCTTCCAATACAGCTTCTATAGCTGTGGCTTTAGATCATTGTCATGTTCCAGGAAGAAGTGGTGATGGTGAATGGCATATTGAAGAAGGTAGATGTGAGATTGGTTTAGGTTTGCATAACGAGACTGTGAGTCAACTCAGAATTGGAATACCCTCCAGAAGAAGAAACGCTGATATATGACAACTGGGATATACTGTATAGGGAGTATTCAATATCGCTCAACCAGGTCCAGAAGAATTGATCACCAAATTATTGGATTTATTACTTAAACAAGATGATCCAGAAAGATCATTTGTCAAATTCAAAGATGACGATGAATTGGTTTTATTAGTCAATAATATGGGTGGAATGAGTGAATTAGAAATGGGTGCTGTCGTAGATGAAGTTTTGGTTCAACTCGGTAAGTTGACCCGACCATGTCTTTCTTATATGGTGATTTGACATATATCGATGGTGGTTAAACTAATATCGACGACAATGTTGGGGTCCTAATATAGAATCAAGAAATATCAACCCAGTCCGAATTTTACAAGGTCCATTTATGGGAGCAATGAATATGCCCGGTATATCATTATCATTACTTAATTTGACTAATGTGTCAGAAGAACATTCGTTCGTTTCGACTTTGAAATTACTTGAATTATTAGATGCTCCTCACAACTCTCCTGCTTGGCCAGCTACATCCCAGAGATATCCTCTTCCTGAACAATTGAAGAATAGAAAGAGGGAAGATGCATTCACTGAAGTTGAAGAAGAGAAAGAAGAGGTTTATACTGGTGGAGCGAAATTAGTCGGTGAGTTAATTATCGGCCTAGGTCGTTTACAACGAGGATGTGGAAATCACAGTGACTGACAAAGATCTGTAATGATTCGTAGTCGATCCTAAACCGATTAGAGAAGCAATGAAGATTGCAGCTGAAAACGTATTAGCTTTAGAACCACAATTGACCAAATGGGATACGGTAAGTAAACAATCGTGAACTTGATTCCAGTTCAGCACTGATAGCGCTACTTCACTATTAGATTGTCGGTGACGGAGATTGTGGAGAGACATGTGCACTTGGAGCCAAAGGTGTACTTTCAGCTCTTGAGAATGGTTTAGGAGCAGATGGTGATCTTGTTCAATTATTCCGAATCTTAACACAAGTAATCGATGATTCAATGGGTGGAACCCTCGGAGCTATTTTCTCGATTTTCCTCGCAGGTTTAACCACGGCATTGATCAAAGCAGTTGAAGCCAATCCTGAACTAGAAGTTACACCTTTATTCTTTGGTGAGATAACCAAAGAAGCTTTGGACACTTTGCAGCAACGAACAGCAGCCAGGGTCGGTCACCGTACAGTAATGGATGCCCTAATCCCTTTCGCAGAAACATTGGCACAATCTGGTGAATTGCAAAAATCAGTTGAAGATAGTACGAAAGGAGGTGAAGGTACAGTCAAGTTAGAAGCTAAAATGGGTAGAGCAGCCTATGCAGGTACCGGTGCTGAAAGAGGTGATATGCCTCCTGACCCAGGGGCTATGGCTTTTGTGGAAGTTGTTAAAGCTTTAGGAAAGGTCTTCTCAGGTCAATAATTTCGTTTCTTGTTGGAATTTGTACCGTTGGGTTTCGATTCTTTTTCTTCCTGGTAAACAATGTTAATTGATGCACTAGCTTTTTCAATTGTACAGCTGACCGTTACGAATCAACAGAGTACCGGTATTCACTTGGTAGCCCAAAGTAGATCCGTTTATTATTTAATATGCATAGTCCGAATCTACTCTTGTTGTAATGATAATCTACGCATGATGAGTTCGTATCTATCCGGGGTTCATTTTGATTAGCTTGTCATGCAGAGGAAAGCAAGAACCGGTTGTGACAACAGCACTCACGTCAACATCGTTACAGCACTATTAGGTACTGTTCTAACTAAATTTATGCTCAAACCTCTATAAAAGCCTTTCCAGCCGTCTTGCTTCTTTATCGAAATGAAAGTATCAACTATCCCGCCTTCTTTTGGTGAATGTATGATTTTTCGGTACCATGATGGTTCTGTAGCTTCTATTCTGGGTAACGGATTAGGTAAAGGATGTGTTAATGACGGTCCTGATGCCAACACTGATGGAGGAGGTTGGTTGCCAGTTACTAATGGTGAATATAACGGTACATGTGTTTGTCCAGGTTTTGTTGGAGCAGTAGGTATAGATTGAGAATGTAACCGACTTGTATTAGAAAGCGACGTAGATGGGGATGGGGATGGGGATGGGGATGGGGTCGATGAAGATGATTTTCGGATCTGAAGTCTTGTTCGCAGGACTTCATGAGGGTAGGTGACTAATGAAGCTATCATTTTGGAGAACGCAGAACAGGCTAAGATTGTTGTGGGAGGTAATGATGAATGATCTCCGTCACCTGAATCTGAAGCAGGGAATGTTTCAGCATTGATATTTCCAAATCAGTTGTTCCTGATATCCCATTATCGGCTCCACAGTACCCCTTCCTCATAGCTCAGATACAGATTTACTCACCTGCCCATGATTTTGCCTTTTCGTACAATGGAAATTGAACCGCAACATGACTGACTCCCATCAACGAAGGTAATAAGCCTTTATAGAAAGCTCTGAATCCTTCCGTTTTGTAGATGGATCTTATAGCGCCCACTGTCGTTCGGTATCTGGACGGTGAATCTGAATCACCTGCTTGAGCCTAGACCACAAGTGTTAGCCGGATGCTTGCATGCCAGATGACAGCTGACTTGATCATTGGTCAATGAAGAAAGGCAACGCACCATAAACCTCGTCTTGACTACCCATAATGGATTTGTCATTATCGTTCCTGTAGCTCCTGCTGTCATTGCTGCGAAGATATGTACCACCGCTGTATTGCCTTTTAGCGGGCCTATGTGAATTGCAGGTGGATTAGCACAACGTTTGCTTCTCTTTTCATACTTGTCGAGCTAGTTTATGGCCTCTATTCTGGCGCCTATCCTCGTATCGACTAGCCTCCCCATGCTCCCGAGCTACTTGACTCTTCTTCCCATCATTCTCGATATCGTTGGTAAGATATCCTTGTAATCGAGGTCGCTCTTGTACTTCCAGGACACACCTCGAAGCATCCAATACTGTCTCCTGATTGAAAGCAACTCACCATTTGACAAAGTCCATCCGCCCGCTTTATCTTTTACCATATCATATACGGTAAAATATATACCCCAAGTAGGTAAATAACCAGCTAAAGTAGGACCCAAACCTCTATAAAACCCTTTCGGTCCGGCAGATCTCCATATATTCTTCATTATTTTCGATACACTCTCGTAGCCTTCCGAGCCCAACGCATGTTGCTGAGCTTGTAATCTAGTTTTTACAACATCTAATGGACATGTGGTTATTGATGCTACTAATCCAGCTCCTGCCCCAGCTGTCATGGAATGAAATTGTGGTGGTATCGTAATATGGTTATGTGGGAATAACTTTCCTGATGCTGGTGATGAAGAAGACGAGGAAGATGAAGAATGACGGGACATTGCTATTTCATTTAATCATGATCAATCAACCATTCTCAATTAACATTGGCAATGAACCTTCAGCAGATCCCGGCTCGCATATTCTGCATAGAGACGATTAGTATGCCACGTAGAAGAGAGACACTCACGAGCTGATCTATCGCCCCAGCGTCCTTAACGGATCGCCGGGCTCTCACAACCTATCGACCGCACCTTGGATGGGCTTAATCTGAAGACGTTCTCGTCTAATCTAATTCCTTATATGATCTCAACGTCTCATGTAGGACCAATGAAATGCCTTCGGAACGCGAGATGAGCACGTCTATCTTGTGTTTGACTGAGGTGAATCGATACGATTGTACGATAAGCTTGATACAAGAGACTTTGTTGATTAGTGATATCAAATGGGATAATGGGGATGAGGGAGGTATGAAGAGGAGATGCGCGAATACGAGTAATTCAGGGTGGGAGATGGGTGATTTTCCAATAAATAAGCAAGAGTAACATGCGATAATGAAATGCAACTAATTTTAGATACGCCATTACAAAAGATAGAGTGAAATCCCTTGATCGGTTTCTAATCTGTGTTACAAAAGATTTCTAATGGAATGGGCAACGTGGGGTCTCCCATCTTTGTAACATATTTATGCGCTGAAAGGTGTTTCTTGGTACCACATCACAATGCATGAATATGACTATATTACAGCAGCGTCCAAAGGTGGACAATGGAGCACATCCATCAAGGGCAACGACGTATAAATATACCATCATCTAATCAAAAGTAATCTTCTCACCTGCTCCCTCCAGAATTCCCACATTCTGCCTCTTAGCCATGGCAAGAGCTGCACCAGGTGCAGTTCTACCAGAGACTTCCCATTTCTTTCCTCTCTTATCGTTCTTCTTTTCTGGAGCAGGCACACCTTCTCCGTCATTGCCTTGTGCGGCTGGAGCTTCGCCTTCAGCATTTGTAGATTCGTAGAATCGTTTGGGTTTATCAGTCTTGGGTTTTGACCTTATACCACCGCTTCTCTTGGCCGCTTCTTCAGAGGCAAACTGAACAAAACAATCAGTACATGCATGATTGATGAGGAGAATCATCATGAACTCACCTCCACAGTTAGCCGTCTACCATTGAAATAATGGTTCTTCCTATTTGCTAAAGCGACTTTGGCATGACGTGATGACAAGAAATCTAAGAATGCGAATCTGTGAAAGGCTAGTTAGCTATGATGGTAGACTGTCGGACAGGCGATGTATCGTTGATATGATGAATAACGTACCCTTTGCATCTTCCTGTATCTTCAAAAGCACCTAATCTGACCTTTTTCAAACCACTTTTCTTTCCACCTCTTTCAGCAATCTCATCCGCACCCTCTTCTGTCTCTATACCCTCTCTTTCAACGGCATTCCCCTCGACGAGATCACGAATGGCCAATTCTGTTGCATCAAACGGTAGGTTTCCCATATACACAGAGGACGTTTCTGGTCTTCGTGATGAAGAACCCAAGTCTTCTGCTTTGGTAGATAGTGGTTTAGGTGTTCGAGCATTCGGCGTAGGAGCGTGATCGTCACCTACGACAGGGATCAGCCTTTATGTGGATATCAATAAGAGTATCATACTTACCCTTCTTGATCAACAGTTTCCTTCCTTCAAAGAACTTTTCACTCAAGCCAACAGCCAGAGCTTGTAGTTCAGGTGAACGGAAATCGACATAAGCAAATCTAAGGAAAGCATTTCCATGATCAGTAACACGGTAATGTAAATAAATTTGAAAGAAAAAGATGAGACTAACCCTTTATTTTGCGCAAAACCATCTCTTGCGTTTTTCTTTGGCATATTTATCCTTGTTATGGATCCTTTACCAACTCCACCTGATTCAGTGATACCATTTTCGAAAAAATCAGTTAAACTTTCAACCGTAGTTTTGAAAGCTAAATTTCCGATCCAGATTGAATTTTGCCTTTTAGTTCCTACACCATTGACGATCTTCCCATCATCTTCTCCATCACCTTTTTCTGCACCGTCAGCACCTTTCAACTTTTCTTGCTCCTCCAAATATGATTTGGTAGCTTTATAAGGTTTTTCATATTCTTTCTTTTTCGGTTGATCAATTTCTTCTCCTCTTTTGATTTTTTTACGTTGTGCTCTTAGTTCGGCTTTTGATAGAGGCGCAGGTAAAGCTACGTTGATCTCTAATTCTTCCCCCTCAGCTACGATTGGCCTCTTCCTCTTCTTGGAAGATTCAGCTTGGTCTTCGCCGTCAACCTCTTGGTTGACACTGGAAGGATCTTCAGCTAAATCCTGTTTAGCTAATTTAGCTGCCTTTCGAGCATCTCTGGCTGCTTGCTGTTCGGGAGTTCGACCAGATTTGACCTTGACCATCTTGCTTTCTGCCCCTTCTTCGGACATGTTTGATAGATTGCTGTCGTGGTGTTCTGCAGATTGCATTGTCGAATGAAGTATCGAATATCCATTGAACATATGTGCAAAACAGACCTCGAGCAAAAGTGGACGTTGGAAATCTTTGGATAAAATGAGAATAAATATTGAATGAAAAATATTCAACAGTACCACATAATTCATCCTTTCACCCTCCACTTGGTTATTTGGTTATTCTTTTGAGTGACAGCAACATTCGTTCTCTCTTCCTTGTTCAGAATCACCCATTCTAGCATAGACAATCTTATCAAGCGAGCAGACGCAGACAAGATGGTGAGCTTGATCGAAGCGACTACCTGTCTGAGTTCCCATTCTCAAAGCTGACACTCATGTCACAGGCCGCCAATATATCCCTTCAATCTTCCTCCGTCCGAGATGTCACCAAGATGGAACGTATTGGTAGGTGATTTCAGCTTTGATGCATTTGACATAATGCTTCAAGTTGACCCTACTGGGACATGGTCAGGTGCCCACTCTCATATTCATGGTCTGGGCCTCGACTCCAACCTCGAGCCCCGAGCGAACTCACAAGGAATGATAGGTCAAGGTAAAGCAAGAAAAGCTGCTGGTGTCATATTGAAAATGGTGCAAGAAGGTAGAATAGCAGGTAGAGCTATATTAATGGCTGGTCCTCCAAGTACAGGAAAGACTGCTCTAGCAATGGGTACGCCTTCTACTGTAGGCGTGATTTACAGAAATGCTAACTCTTGAAAACGATCAGGTATGACTCAAACTTTAGGATCAGATGTACCATTTGTCATGTTGACTGCATCTGAAGTATTTTCATTGGAGGTGAGTTGTGCTAAGAGATCACACCACTCAACTACACGAGCTAAAAAGATTTCGTAGATGTCAAAAACTGAATCATTGACTCAAGCTTTCCGACGTGCGATTGGAGTGAGAATAAAGGAAGAGACTGAATTGATTGAAGGTGAAGTAGTGGAAATCCAAGTTGACAGAAGTGTTACCGGGGTGAGCAGGCTGTTTTCTCCTTCGTGATATCGTGCATGGCTTAAGAAAATCATGCGTAATAGGCAACGAAGACAGGTCGATTGACACTGAAAACGACGGATATGGAGACTGTATATGATTTAGGATCTAAAATGATTGATCAATTGCAGAAAGAGAAGGTTTTGGCGGGCGATGTTGTCAGTATAGACAAGGCTTCAGGAAGAATATCGAAACTGGGTAGAAGTTTCGGTAGAGCAAAAGATTACGATGCCATGGGAGCAGACGTGAGTCGAGGTATCATTTATAGTGAACGTATCCCTTGGAAGGATGAGCTAACCGCTTGCTGTTGTATAGACTCGATTCGTCGCATGTCCAGACGGCGAACTTCAAAATAGAAAGGAAGTCGTTCACACCGTATCTTTACATGAGATTGACGTTATCAACTCTCGTACACAGGGTTTCTTAGCTTTGTTTGCTGGTGATACTGGAGAGATCAAGCCTGAGTTAAGAGATCAGATCAACACCAAAGTAGCGGAATGGAGGGAAGAGGGTAAAGCCGAAATTGTTCCAGGTGTAAGTCTTCCTCCTAGATCACGCAAAAGTCACGTCGCTGATACGACGTTTGATATAGGTCTTATTCATAGATGAAGTGCACATGCTAGATATAGAATGTTTCTCTTTCTTAAATAGAGCAATGGAGAACGAGTTAGCACCTTTAGTAGTCATGGCATCAAATAGGGGTATAACAAGGATAAGAGGTACAAAATACAAATCACCTCATGGTATTCCGGTAGATTTATTGGACAGAATGTTGATCATCTCAACAAAGAAATATGACGAAGATGAGATCAGAGAGATTGTTAAGATAAGGTGAGCATGATTCGCTCAATTGATGTGATCCTCTCGCTGATAGTATGACCTGTCACGTAGAGCTGAAGAAGAAGATGTAAAACTCTCCATTGAATCTTTGGATCTTCTAGCTACAATGGGTATTCAGACTTCATTACGTTATTCGCTCAATTTGATCGCTCCTTCTCACCTTATAGCGCAAAGAAGAAAATCACCTCAAGTGGATGTAGAAGATGTTAGATTAGCATACAAGTATTTCTGTGACGTTGAAAGATCTGCTCAGTACGCAAAGGAAACCACTGGAATGATGTTCGGTGAAACTGAAGAAATCGGTTCGAATGGAATGCAAGTTGATCAATAGAGTATATGAAACCCACTCATGTATATCATAATTATGATTTTGTTTCCTGTACCGATTTACATAAAAGCTACAAGTAACATCTGATTATTCACAGTCAAGAGATTTACCCTATCGATCACGTCGCCTGTCCCTATCTCTATCATATCTGTCCCTTCTATCCTTATCGTCTCTTCTATCCCGGTCATCTCTATCCCTTCGATCGTAACTACCATTTCTATCTCTGTCGCCGTCATACCTTTCCCTTCTCTCTCTCTCCTTGGCTTTCCTCCTAGCTCTCTCCTCATCCGTTTCATAATCTCTTTCCCTTTCTCTAGCTTTCCTCCTAGCTCGTTCTTCGTCAGTCTCGTATCTTTTACTTTCTCTAATATCATCATCATCCCTCCTTCGCTTACTGTCGCTCTCTGGGCTTGTCCTTCTGCTACTTCCATTGGGTGTACTGACACCAGAAGAAGAACCTTCTTTTTCCTTCTTGATCAATATTTCACCTAAATTATACTTCATACTGTCTCGTTTAGTGGTTTTAGGTTTTTTGGAACTTGATGAACTACCATTTCTACTTGGCGATAAAGGTTTCTCCAAGGCAGTGGCACCTAGACCCAATAGAGCAGGACGTAATTTTGGTTCGTGAATTTTGGTTCCTTCTTTTGAACTTGGATTCCAGCCCATTCCTCTAGCCATTGCTTCTCCAAATGCTGAAACTGGTATAGCTGCGTAATCTTCTGCCGTTGACTGTGTACCAATGTTGTCAGCGATACTTCTTCGCTTATTATCGGATTCACTTACTTCCTCCGGTAGTTCATCTATATCCCTTTTGAAAGCTTCTTCTTCGGTCAAATTGTTGGACGATATGACCAACTCCCTCTGTAATCTTTCTTCTTCAGTTTCTGTTTTCACATCTCCTGTCAAAATAGCTTGTAGAGCTTGTTCTTCCAATGTTAAAGGTTCTTTCTTGACAGAGGGCGCTTCTTCTTCCTCTTTTACTGAGATGTCGGTTGGTGCTTCTTCTACGTGTTCAATCTTCACTGTTGAGTACCCATCATTATAATCTATGTTATCCAATTTACGAAGACCAGAACGTTGAGGACCGTCACCAGTCCGTTCGTGTGTTTCGACAGTTTCTTTTGAGTCTTTGGTCTCAGGTCGATAGGATGGTGCTTTCCGTGATGAAGAGGAGGCTGTGGCTGCATTTCTCCAATCTTTATTTGGCAAAGCTGGAATAACCAGAGGTCCAGCGGGTTTTTCGCCTCTGCCATTCCAAACACAAATCAGCTGAGGTTCCCGGTCTATAGGTGGAACAGAGGTAGACATGACATACCCTAACACTCTGCCATTTCCGAAACCTTCGATCTTCTCATCCCTCGGTCTACTTGAATGCCTTCCGCTTGAATGAAAATCTTCATCTTCATCTTCTGATTCATGACCATTCTCGAACAGCCGCCTTGAAGGTGGACCAACCTTATTTCTGAAAGACCCTCCGTTGCCCAAGGGTGAAGGTCTATATGGAGCCGAGGAAGGCGGCCTGACAGTAAATGAGATCGGCTGGGACATTTTTAGCCAGCTGCCCTTTTCGATGTGATGGGTGTCGTAGGATAAAGAATGGACAGGGGTAGAATGGTGCAAGTGGAATATATACGATGTTTTAGGTGGCGAGAGTGGGACAAGCAAAGTTGTCTGTGACACAGCGTGGTGCTCACGTGGAGGGAGTTTACTTCTCTTTACGTAAGGCTGATTCTGCTCAAAGTACTGGGACACCTGAATGACGCTAGCAAGCAGTCTGGAAGAGGATGATTGAATTCATGTTCAATTCCTTTCATAGCTATATCCCACTCATCTCGTCTTGACATATTCACAGCTGCCTGAGAATTATTAGAGCACAATGACAGCTGTCGCCGCCCCTATTCCTCCTCCCTTCTTCTCGCCTTATCTAGACGATCAGTCGAACAAAATCAACTCAAAACCTGTACCATGGGAGGTGAGCGATTTCGCTTTAACGGATATGGACGTATACTGATTTTATTCATGATGATAGGGCTATCAACGAGCTAAATTACTCTCCGCCGATGAATTATCATTATTAAAATCAATCAACAAGCTTGTAGGTCTCTGTCTAAACGATACACGATTGTTATGTTGCTAACGTAGGTCTCAGCCTCAAGGACAAAGATCAACTGTGTTCGCTACGCAAGGTCCACAATATGCTAAATTATATATCGATCTTTTGAGGAAACTTCAAAGAGTAGATACAGTGCAGGCAGTACTGGTCTCCATAAGCGATATGCTCTCAGATTCATCCACCATACATCTATACCATGATTTGAATTCTCCTGTGAATCCGGAAGATCCTTATGGTCCTTTGTTGAAATGTCTATCTATGGAAGAAGAATTCGCTGTTCTAGGTTCTCTGAGGATACTAGCTTTGCTGATTGCGTGAGCTTATATTCTCGCGCTTCGTCCAAGAGATCATAGCTCATGGGTATTGACTAATTAGGACCGATCCAAAACCTTTTCCCCAAACGCTTATTCCTACGCTTCTCGTTTCACTTCAAGGGCTGTTGAATGGAAGCAGATTACCTTTATGGGAAGTCGCTGCCCAAGTCCTTGGCGCTGTATTGGGTAGGAAACAATTCAGACAAGCCGTGTGGCAAGAAGAGAATTGCATTTCTGGGTACGTGTGCAACCTTTAGCCATTATATCATGATCCACAATTGATAGCTATAAAACGTAGTCTCATCAAGTCGCTCAAATCTAATCCTAATCCTCAAGCACAATATTGGGCAATATGCTGTCTTTGGCAATTGTCATTCGAACAAGTAGCTGCGGAAGGATTGGATAAGAAATATGACATAGTAGCTGTATTGACTAATGTCGCAAAGGCAGCTGTAAAAGAAAAGGTAACGAGAGTTGTGGTTGCAACTTTACGAGTGAGTTGAACTGCCGATGGCGCCAATAGTATCCAACATGTAGCTGACATGTCGGCACTCAGAACCTTCTCGCTATCGCACCCTCGCACAATCTACCATCAATGTTCACATCCAAGCTTTTACCTTTCGTGGTATCTCTACAATCGCGAAAATGGTCCGACGAAGAGATTGTAGAAGATCTCGAGTATCTCAACGGGGAACTCAAAACTCGCTTCGAAGGTTTAAGGTAAGCACACATGCGTACGCAGGTAGTCTGGCTTGTATGGGTCCTGACGCTTTCAAAACAGCACATATGACGAATACATCTCAGAGCTTGAGTCTGGCCATTTAGTCTGGTCACCAGCTCATGAGACCGAAGATTTCTGGAAGGAGAACGGTATGCGAATTGGTCAAGAATCAGATGGAAAAGCTATCAGGTAAGTCTTCGCCCCTCTAACAAACGCTATTTTGGCTTACGCGTGTATTACCTTCAGACGACTGGTGGAACTCGTAACTACCTCCAAAGACCCATTGGTGCTTGCTGTCGCAGTGCACGATATAGGCCAATTCGTCAAATGGGGTGGTGATAAATCCAAGAGGTGAGTCAATGCCCGGAATGCTGCTGCGCTCTTGCATTTGGACACCCCTTATTCCTCCCTCTCTCTGCCTGTCCGTAGCTGTGACTTCTTCCTAGCCTTCCCCTTCCCCTTCCCCTTCCCCTTCCCCTTCCCCCCTTCCCCCCTTCCCCTTCCTCGTCCCCCTTCTCTTCCGCTTTCTGCACCATTTCTCCGTCCTTCTCGCTCTCCACCACTACTGCTGTCCACCTCCCGACCCTCTACCCTGTTGCCCTTACGCCCGACTTTGATGCCTCTTGCTTATTAGGCCTCAGCCTTTTCAATCTACTGCTTGACCCTTCTGCGCGGTGAATCTTCCTACCATCAAATGAATTTCCGACTGACTATCACCTTCGTGTAGAACCATCGATAACTTCAACGGCAAGACCAAAGTGATGGAACTTATGGGACACGAAAATGCCGATGTCAGATATCAAGCCTTGATGACCGTACAAAGATTGATGTCCCAGCACTGGACAAAGTAAGCTACTCAAATAGCTGAAGGCAAGATATGTTGGGCAAGAGAGTTGTACGCATGTATAGATTTGTGGCTTTTGCCTCCTTTGCGTTCCCGCTGCAAGCACGTACCTGATCATGGAGCGTTGTGTTACAAACAGTAAAGACCATTTCAGTATCCTTCACTACAGACAGTACATGAAACTATCAGAGGCATACTACCTAATCGAGCGATAAACCTTCGAGCGCGGTAACGGGCGGGCCAAGGTGGTGGCTATGATAGCAGCATAGCGATATGACAGTCACTCCCCGGTAATCTCTCGCATTGCTAGATGTTCCTGACATCAAAGCTACCGAGCATTGCTATTCTACAGCTGCATCATTTCGCAAGTCAGACAGTATAGCAAAGTTACTTCTCATGACCCCACACCACTAGGCCATAAACCCTTATTGTTTTCTTGTTCATCACAACTGTCATAGTCCAAAAACCAAGCCCCAGGACTGGATCTTCACAATCATCTGTGTGATTCCATGTTCCATTTCATCCAGCTACCTAGAGATGTCTGCACCTTGTTGTCATGCTGCTGTTGGTCACATGGTCTACCTCAGCTTCTGTGTCGCTCTGTTCTGTTCTGAGGTTCACAAATACCATTTGTCAGTCAATACTGTCTTGCCACATCAGTGTGGCACTCAAGCTCATAACACAACTCTGGAATCGACCTCTATCCCGGAGGGCACAACCTGAAAACATCAGATTTATACGGTACGTACATGGTCGAGCAGTTATTTTACCCATGACGCTAGCAGCTTGCAAGATCAGGGCGAGTTGAATTGTCCAGCCAACCTCGGAATCTCCGAACTGATCATAGGGTCAGGTCGAGTCTTCAAACCGTGTGCTAGCAGATACGAAAGACAGGCTAAAGCATGACGGAATAATTCGCTGAATCCTTTCATAAATAGCAGTTCAATAACGGACTAAACAACAAAAATAAGGAATGCTAATATTACATTCTTTAGTGGATCATTCATTCCGCTTACTATCTCATACTCTGTCAGCTCAAGGATCACGCTCGAAGGCGTGCTGATGGTTACTCTATCGACAAATGAATGAAAATGCACAAAACATAGTAACCTTGAGGATTTTGACCAACAAAATCGCCGCTCTGGATCGTAACCTGCAGAATGTCACATTGTTCGATTTCCGAAGGGAAAATACGAAGGCTTTTCTTCAGTAAAACTGAGCGGTGTGCCGCCATTGATCAGAAGTGATGATGTGAACGCGGACTCAGGCAGACAGGTAGAGACGTTATCAGAAACAGGGTCAACACAGGATTCGAGCCCGAACAGGATATTGCCTGAGACCGAATAACGCTTACCATGTCGATGCACAGCGGTTGTAGCTTGAGCATGGGCCAGCGTCGACAGTTATTGGAGAAAGTCCTCAAAACTCTTCTGTATTGCCGATTTATGTCGCCACAGCAGGATCACAGGTACTGAATATGAACGGACATGCACCATAATGCGAAGTTCAAGGAACCAACTTTCCTATCCATCCCTTCGTGTCGTCCGACGTATGTTTTAAGATGGTCCTAACCATATCTTTTAGCGGAGCCTTTGATCTCCAATGTTCCGACTCATGATTGCTGCTGAAATTCAGTCTTGGTTTCCAGTTTGAGGCGGGCACTGTTTGTCACTAGCCAAATGATTACCTTATCAACGCTGTACCGTCTATGTATCGATCCCGAGGCGAGTGACGGAAGCTCAGGATGTCAGAAACAGAGAAGAATGGTTTCTATCGATGGGCACATGTACGTTGTTGAAAACTCGCCAACCTTAATTCTTCTGCGAGTATAAGCGTATGCCCGTGCTTAATATATCATGGCTTTAAAGTTGCCGTCAGCCTTCTTACGGGTTCCCAAGACAGAGACCAAAATAGTGAGTCTGCTCGAGTTCACGTGAGTAAATGACGACTTCCCGATCGTGAAAACCGAGTCAACAGAAAGCGCGTGGCCTAGCGCAAGGTCAATAAATTACAAGCAATGCTGATGGCCCACTGGATATTGCCATTTGCCTCTTAGCTAGCTACTTTGAATCACTAGCTCGGTCGGCACAAATCGTCACAAATTTGGTAACATTCTATGTTACGATTTCTCACATAGGAACGTACACCATGAGAGCCCCTAATCGATGCTCGCGCCTGCTTGTTTTCAGAAAGCATCGAAACAAGGCAGAGATTTTATACACGTTTGTCTGGTGTGGAATGGCGACATTACGTAAATCTTGCAGCGATCGATCGGCCACTCAGCGGAAATACACCACTGTGCAGTAATGCCGACCAAACTAGGCACATATAAGCATAGATAATACTTTTATGCTTTTTGCACATTCACTTTCTCATACACGATCTCGCTAACACAATGACATGAATCTGTCATATCGAATCAACATCAGTTCCGACTCTCAACTTCGTCTGCGAAAGGACGTCATGGTGGGCAATATCGAAGAACACCTGAGATGATAATCACCTCCCGCTCTCAATGACGATTTTGGAGGCTGATTCAGCTGATACAAAGCAGATGAGAATACGCTTGAAGAGTATGATAGAAGTTCGAAAGAGATCGACAAGGTGCCATCGCTTGACCAAGCAATTCCACCTGGATTATTATCAGATATCGGTGCTGCATATGCCAATTCTAGATTCGACTGGGATGATATGTGTCACCAAGACAAAAAGGTTGGACCAGCAATTGAAGATAAACCTTTTGCCGCTGCCGTGGATGCAGTTTCAAATCGGCAGTTGATCGAAGGGAAATGCATAGTGGTCACCCACCTCTAAAGCAATTCGTCGGTGATGTAGATGGCCCTTGGGCGTACAATGCCGGCAGAGCATTGACGACTCAACGCAAATCTTTATCCATTCTCCATCCCGAAGTCCCCTTAAAAGGACATTTGTCACGCAAACTGGTTCGACAACACTTTGGACCAATCATCGATGTTTTTTTATCAAGCCTGCTCAATCCATTCTTGAGTATCGCAGTATCACATACATCTCAATACCTTCAACAGATCCGTCCTCTAATTATACGCACATGATCCAGTCTCAATTGTCACTTGGTCTGGGTGCAAAATGGTTTCAAGTCCGTATGGCAAGATACAGTCAAAATTACATACAAAGAAATCAACTCGTAGAAGATTCTGGATCAAGTTGGGGAACGCGGAATTGCTATGGATCCCATGAAGATCATTTATCTTTATGCCGGATCATCCAAGTACGACCCCGAGTTAAGCTTACCACGTCAACACCTGTTCTTCACCATTCTTCTGAATTTATTCTCTCAATGTCCATCACCAGGGCATTCATTTCCCATGAACATCCCCGATACCCATAGTACGACAAATACGCAAGATTCTAGAGCCACGAAGCGACAAAGAACAGCCCCCAGTTCCAACAAACTCCACTAAATCGTTTGTTCACCGGCAAGTTGCTCAACAAGTTCCAGTCAGCTGGAAGTCTGTCCGTCCTTCCAAGCCCAAATTCAATCTCAGTGACGGTACCCATAAAGAGCTCTCAGATGGATATGCCAGCTTTATGTTGGAATACGACACCAAGGTCATGATTCCACTTCGAAGCTTATTCATGTTCGACATCATCCGTCGAGCTCATCGGAGTTTAGGTCCAGGCAAGCTTCCGTTAACGTCGATCCAACCAGTGGCACCTCGTTCAATCATTGTGGACGTGTCATTAGCCGAGCGGCAGCAACATGAAGATCAAATGACGAGGTACAACACCAGTGATTCCAACTTTCACACCACTAGTTTACGTTTATGAAGGGATCCAAATGCTGTTATCTACGGTACCTGGAAATATACGCACGAAACCCCTGGCGTTTACAAGGTTCTGATTCAGCGGATTTCCCAGATTTTGCTTGAGGATGCTAATAAATCAGACTCTGAAAGGAGGAAAATTCTGGTGTCGTACAAGTGGAAGATGTCATCTGCTTTCTTGGCGCTCTACATAGAAAGGATGGGTGTTTATGTGTCGATTATGGACGCCGATCAAACTCCAGAAGAAAAGGAGGCAAAATTGGCGCAGTTCCAGATGGATCAAGACCGTCCCGCTCAGGTTATGGAAGATCCCAGCGAGGAAGGTTTTGTTCGTGAATATCCGCCTTTCAAGGCCGGATCCACAACGGAGAGACACGGTGCAAGAGTCATGCTGGTCTCCAGTGTTATCAACGCTGGATTGACTTGTCATAGAGCATCCATTTTGTTCATTGTGGACCCTATCTGTAACTACTCTGTTATCTTGCAATTCTGCGGGCGAATCAATAGAATTGGACAATTTTTCTTATGTCAAGGATTCAGTTGAGGAAAATCTACTTCGAGCTGCCAACCTCAAGCGCGATGCTGCTGAATCTTCCCTCCTTGGGACTCGTTCAGTCAAAGACTTACAATATAACCAAAATGCGGAGCCTGATAAGGATGCTTCTTCATCATCTACAATTCCATCCCCTCAAAAGCGTGACACCACTGAGAAGGACAAGACACAACGAAGAAGAAAAGTAGAACAGTTTTTGGTTCTTCCCTTTTTCAGCTCTGGTTCATGTACGTTTTCAACTGCTCAAGAGGAAGAGGATAAAAGTTCTTCCAAATCTACTCCCTCGGATCCAGGACAGGCTCCCTCTCAGAAACGCCCAATTTAAGAGGACCAACAAGGTCCAAAGACAAAGAAATCCAAGAAAGGTAAGTCTCAGCCTGAAAAGGCCAATTCGACAATCTCTCCTACTTCTAAGAGCATCGTCAACGACGATACCGGCGCTTCATCCTCCACGCCCAGTGCAGCAGCCCTTCCTGCGCCTTTCAACGGTACGAAGGGTGATTCCAGTAACGTCGTCGCAACGTCCAACGAAAAGGAGGAATCTTCTGCGAGAAAACTCGACACAGGGAAGTCCAAAGTAGTTGATCCAGTACCAGCAGCTGCTTCGTCTTCATTGGCTCTTTCCGTACCGATTTCTAGAGAACTGCCATTCAAACTACCACTCAAACTACCACTGCGTCCATCTGCTTGACAAGGTGATATCCCATCCGACACTCTATCCCTCGTACACGGTACTAAATCCGGAAAACAAATGAAGAAAGCCAAATCTGTCCCTTCTACTGGTGATGCCGACCAACAAGTGAACAAGCAGTCCGTAAAGCAGATACCTTTCGCTTCGTCTTCGAAACTTCCGACATCTCGAGCATAGAAGAGGAAAAGGAACTCCTTCAGTTGCCAGACCTCAGTCTGATGTATCCGCAACGACTTCATCTGTTGCCAAAATGGCAGACACTGAGGCTGAGAACCCCCTGGAACCAGTGGATCTACACAATAACAACAACTGTGATCGTTGACATGACAACTGTAGTTGGACAGGAGGCGTTGTCTGACGTGGACTACTGCATTCTCGACCTAAAAATAGCCTTGCTCAGGCAACAGCAAGGTATGATGACGATTCACCTATTGACCTTATTGAAGCAGGTCAGAAAGATTTGACAAGTTACCTTGATTAAATCGGCTGTGAAGGGAAACCCTATGAGCGTATTTTTCCTTGTAGAATAACTCCTCTTGATGGAATTGGCTTTTATATGGTATCCTGATAATAGAACAAGCTATGCTACAGATTTAGGAACCTTTGGTATAATAGACTAAATAGAGCAGTGACAATATCAAGACAAAGTCCAGGCCCATTCAGTTGGGCATGATGGCCAACACAATTGAATGGAGTGCAAATTGTGCTATCATTGCGAGCGTCCTTTCGAGAGTCGGGCAGCTAAGATTACCTGATACTCCATTACAAGACGTACATGGGCTGGAAGCTCCGAGGAATCTGCTCAGATTGTTCATGCTTTATGAGCGTAGCTGTGCAGAAAATCGTGGGGGCGTAGACGTACCACTCTCCAAGAGCCACATCTCATGATGTAAGGTTGATTCACTATCTCGATCAGTCACTACAATGGAGACCGGCACACAATGTATTAGACTTCATGACAACGGCTCAGAACATCTCTCGCAAGCCTATATAATCGGAAGCATTCCGCATTCAACGGAAATTCCTATTGTTCCCTGGTTATAGCGGCCGATTACCCCAAGCCATTGGGATAGGAGCATAGGGAAAAATGAAATGTCATCCAGGACGTACATACAATAGCAGCGAACCGAACGCTACACACTACTAAAATCAGCTGTGGATATGTATCGACTGTTTTCCTGTCAGATTGTTAGTAAAGTATGAAGACGGCTACCTCAGCAAGGTGCATCAACTGGCTCTGCCTTGACAGATGAGGACCAACGGGTAAATACGGTACAGTCTGGTTCTGCTGTAGGACTAGCAGTGCAATTGTGGTCGACAACAATTCACTTCGACAGGATATGTAGGCATTCGTCGAGATAGCCATCGGTCTCTCCCCTCTCCCTCAATGTCACCATAATGTCAGTACTGCATCTCGAGATAAGAATTGAGAGTCATCAATGGCCTGTGAATTCCTGACAAAGCTCTGTTTGTAAAGATCGCTGCATCCGTAGTCGGCTATACAAAAATTATGCTTTCCCTGCAGAACCCAAAAGTTTGAAAAACCTGTCACAGACCTTTGCGAAAGCCTCAATAGCTTCTTCTTCGGAATCTGGGAAAGGCTTCGATGCCAAACCCTTTGAGAGGGTCTCACAATATGGGTCTCGTGCCCACGAGTTGATGTTGAACTAAAGATTGGCAAGTCAGATATCTCGTAGTCGGATGAATGAAGCGGGGAAAGCATACCTTGGAAACACCACTCTCGACAAGATCTCGCCATAGTTGGTCGGGAAGTTCATCGGTACCATGAGCACATACATAAGGTATTCTTCCCTTGAATCGTTTTTGTAAATCTTTCAAGCTATAATAATACAACATGAGCGAGACGAAGTGGGAAGTTTCGCTCCATAACTTACATCTCTAATCGGTATTTGGGTCCTCCAATGAACTTATAACTTCCGTGAAGGTTCTGCAAATGGATCAGCCAGAATCACGAGATCACCTTCTGATACACTTACACCGTAGGATGGAGCCAAAATATGAGCACCAGTCCTGGAAAGAACAGTCAGTACCTGTCAACGCTTCCTGAGAGAATGCGCACTCACTCCTCCATGAAGTGCTCGGCATTTTCAGGATCTGTCAACATTCCACCTGTAATTTCTCTCAGTCCAGCTTCTCCACCTTCCAGTCGACCTAATTCAACCTCTGTAGCAACTCCCTGTGAGTTCACTTCGTCAGCAGGAAATACTATCTTGCCCTCACAATTGGACTCACAGCAGCAACACATCTTTTGATGTAGGGTACAGCAATTGCAATGTTCTCTTCCTCGGTATCGGCATGACTGGCGTCCACCATAATACTGTCGAACTTGATACCTTTTTCAGCAAGACCGATGGATAGCTCAAGATGCTCGGGATCGGTAGCATGGTCAAGATGCACGGAGATGGGTACTGAGGCATTATGCGCTCTGAGGAGCAATATCAGCTTCATAATGACGAATGGTATCGAAGATGACTTACAAAGTCAAACAGTATTGGAGGAAAGGTCCACCGCCAGCTGCCAACGTGATAGGAAACAGCTGGAGGATAGCAGGAGAATTGCTTCGCTCAGCCGCTCTGACAAGACCTTTGGCCATACCAGCATCGTAGCTATGCGTTCACGCAGCATTAGTAGTTGCGGTACAAACACCTGGATGTCCAGAACTCACCATGTCTGCGCGACTACACCATAGCCTCCTGCTTCGGCTTTGGCTAGGATGTCTAGTGTACGGTTGTTGCTGAGACTCATAGTGATTCAGTGTTTTGAGGCTTATTGTAGTAAACTTGGAGTGATATGGTCTTGAATCAATTTTCCAGAAAGATATGTGACTGATAGTTTGCATGGTATTTCTTCCCGCTTGCCGTCGTAATGTGACGATTGGACGTCAAGAAGTGGAGGAATCAAACACATGACCGGCCAACGGTAACCGGACCGACTGACATATCACATCAGGGATCAAAGGACGAAAAAGGAGTCTGGGTCAGGAAGTGGCGGTAGATTCTACAGTTGTTACCAGTATCGTCTATTCTTCTCAATTTCGGCTACCAGATCACCTTCGCTCCTTTTGGAAATTTCTCCTGCGGTAATTCTTATTTTGGCTCATAAAGCCGAAGAACCATGGGACCGAAGCGTTTAAAATCATCCCGGAAGTATGAATTGCAATACATGAAAGACCAACAATCATCGACCCCATCGACCCGGTTGTTAGGTTGCAGATATCCTCTCTTCCACCATAGCACACGAGGGCCTTGACAACAGTTGCTTCGCCACCAGGTGTTTACCCCAGCGCTGGCCCCGTACAACCCACATTTCCGGGGCAATATCTTCTGAATTATTCGGCCGGGGCGGATTGGGTCGGAGCATACAGTAAATGAACAACCAAAATTTGAGTGAAACAATCAAGTAACGAGTATTTAAAGCAGATGTAGCTGGTCGAAGTGCATTTTTTTCCCGACTCATCACTGATCTCACTCCTCACGTTCAAGCTTGTCTATCACTGCTTAAGCGAGTACAAATTACAACATGTCCGTCAACGGTTCGAACGACAACTCGAAACAGAAGCATGCCGATGAATGGCATGAGCAAGATGAGATTCTGGACCAGGACGTTGTAGCTTTAGCAGCTACATACGTACCAGGCTCCGATGCCGAGAAGGCACTTGTTCGCAAAATCGACAAACGAATCATTCCATGTATTTGGGTTCTTTATACACTCTCCTATCTGGATCGAGCCAATATCGGGTGAGTTTATGCCAAAGGTTGCGCAGGCTAGGGTAAAATCTAATTTTTAAACTTGTCACAGTAACGCTAAGACCGGTGGTCTCGAATCACACTTCAAGTTGACGTCGGACCAATACTCTATTGTCCTTTTGATCTTCTTTGTCTCTTATGTCATCTTTGAGGTACCTTCCAATCTGTTGATCGGTCGTCTACGACCTTCCCTCTATTTGAGTGGTCTTTGTTTCATTTGGGGAGCTGTTGCTGCTCTTATGGGCGCTACAAACAACTGGAAACAACTTGCTGGTGTTCGATTCGCGCTCGGTGTGATTGAGGCTGGTTTCGCTCCTGGTGTTGCCTTTTACTTGTCCTCGTAAGTAGAAGCCATGTTGAAAGAGATCGACGGAATGCTGACGGCTCCCCTAGCTGGTACAAACGTTACGAGCTTGCGAGTCGATTCTCTATATACTACACGGCCACTGCTGTCTCAGGTGCCTTCTCAGGTCTCCTGGCTGGATTGATCACTCAACATTTGAACGGAGCTCGAGGAATCGATGGATGGAGATGGCTCTTCATCATTGAAGGAGTAGGATCTTCCTTCGTGGGCTGTTTCACTTGGTACTTCATGCCCGACTGGCCTTCAACTACAAAGTTCCTAAGTGGTGAAGAACGTGTTCTTGCTGCTCAAAGACTTGCTTACGACGGTCTTGCCAATACTGCTGGAGCCCAGGGTCACATCGGTCATTGGGCTGCGATCAAAATGGTTATTACCGATTGGAGAACCTGGATGTTCACCTTCCTCTACATGCTTTGTACCGGTGCACAAACCATTCAATACTTTGTTCCCACACTTATCGGAGCTCTAGGATGGACTGGATACACTGGTCAATATCATACAATTCCCCTCTACGCCTGCGCTTTGTGAGTAATTCTTCTTCTGTGATGACCGGTCGTATTACAAATAGCTAACATTCGCTCTGATTAGCGTATCGATCTTGACCTTCTGTTTCACAGCGGATCGTCTTCAAAGAAAGCCTGAAGCCATCTCTTTGGCCGCAACTATGGGAACCATCTTTTTCATTATCGTCGTAGCAACCAAAAACCATATGGTTCAATACGTTTTCCTCATTTTCGCTTTCGGTTGTGTCTATGCCTTACCTCCTCTTGTGAGTGTTCGAACACCGTTCAAATAAGTAAGACCCTGTCTGACAATCGTACAGATCCTCACATGGGTCCCTAACGTCGTTGGTCACCCCGCCGAGAAGCGAGCGGTCGCCATCGCTCTCGTCAATGCTTTGGGTAATTCAGCTTCTATCTATGGTGTATTCTTGTGGCCAAAAACAGACGCTCCACGATACATCCCCGGTTTCTCCGCCACGACTATATTCATGGCTCTGATCGCAGTTGCTGCTCAGGTCATGGCCTTCCTCGTAAAGAAGTATCCTATCGAGCAGCCTGATGCCAACAAAGTAGTGATGGAAGAGATTGAAAGGCAAAGAGCCGCAGGAAGGATACAAGCCGATCAAGCTTGATGAAAATTTGCTTTTTCCAGTTTGGTCTAGTTGCCTCTGGTGCGAGTTTTTGTGGATCACAGGATTGACAATGTTCTAGCAATATGATTCTGCTATGTACAATACGACTATGCATCATTGAACTGTACCCGCACGCGGCTGAACCTGGTGAAGCTCATGATTTGGACTGCCATCGTGCAGAGTCTATTACTGCCCGAAATTTGTGCTGCGTTATGTGCATTGAGCATTTCGAGGAAGCTGAATGAGAAATTTGCTCTCTTTCATCTGGTCCATGTCCCCGCTAGGGCGAACCCATTTCCGTGGATCACAGGATGAATAATATTCTGGGCGATATGATTGTGCTATGTACTGTACTACTTTGCTTCACCGATGACAACTCGCAAACACCTGACCCAAGCGCGTGTGCGTAGCTCCGGAGAGAGCTTCGTAAATCGGACCTCGACCACCGGAGAGATTGGACTTTCGCGATGCTATTCGATCAGGATTTAGCTCATGCTACAGGCGATCCCAGCCCTCAGTGTTGGCCTACTCATAAAAAGGGAGCAGTGTCGCTTTGTTTCCAACGAAGAGGTATCACTGCGGTCTCCATGATCTCCTGGGCCGTCGTCTGATAGAACCCACCGCTACTCCCTTTGACCTATCTTCAGCGTTCAGCGAAAGTTGCTGTCCGCTGTATGCAATCCCATTGGATATCGAACATTCCTCATCTCGCTCAGGAGAACGCTCTGTTTCTCAACGATTAAATACAACCCCTGAGTGATTGAGGATACAGATACATAGACTGTAATTATCCTAGCTTCCTGGTGACGCAAATTGGGAGTTACTGGAAGTACTCGTATATATAAAGGCACAACGATGACGGCCGAAGAAAGTTACACGTTGGCCTTTAGTATTGTACTAGCAGGCATCGATGCACCTTGTCGGCTTCTTACGACATCCATCCCTGCACCATTAAATAGATTATACTCTTGCTCAGCGCATGCCATAATCTGCTGTGCCGTATCGTAGACCGCCAGGCGGCCTTGAAATCGGTGAAGTCGAATAGGGAGCGCAGCGCAGCGTCGAATCCAGAGTTGTGTGATGAGCTTGAGTGCCACACTGATGTGGCAAGACAGTGCCAACTGACAAATGGTATTTGTGAACCTCAGAACAGAACAGAGCGACACAGAAGCTGAGGTAGACCATGTGACCAATAGCAGCATACCCACAAGGTGTAGACATCTCAAGGTAGCTGGATAAAATGGAACATGGAATCACACAGATGATTGTGAAGATCCAGTCCTGGGGCTTGGTTTTTGGACTATGACAGTTGTGATGAACAAGAAAACAATAAGGGTTTATGGCCTAGTGGTATGGCGTCTCATTTGCATTGTGAAGATAGACAGCCGCTCTTGAGAAGATCCTGGGTTCGATCCCCAGTGGATCCACACTTTTTATACTTGGAGTAATCGTTTGGGGGATGTATGCGTTGTTTTCGGTCAGCTCCGATGTTGCGCTCATTTTTGGTGTCATCAGCGATCTCATGTACCGATGCTACCTATCTATGAGATTTCAAGCTCATAAACACACGCATACTGTTTATAGGACGGGGCGCTTCCGGGACGAAGGAAGGGAGGGACGATGAGGAGGAAGAAGTGTTTGTCTCCATACTTTGAGCCGCGCAAATTCCTCCCAGCCCATATTTCCGTCCTGATTAAAGGCTGCTCGCTGCTAGCTCTTTTGCTGCGGGAATTGGTCCACATGCTTAAAATACGTTAACTTACTGATCCAAACGTCCATAGAAATAGATCTCTCTTCCGGAGAAGCCATTCGTTCGCGTCAAAGAAGGTGCCACAAATGCCACACATTGAATAAATCCGGCCCTCGCCGCCACCCTTGCTTGCTTTTGAGCTAAAGTGCTTCCATGCAATTGCAACTCGAAGGTTGTTATTTCGACATGCAACTACATTTCACTTCAGCTTGTTCTTCTTAATCACGAACCAGAACTATCTGCATCACCATGTCCGGTAGGGATGCTCGAGATAGAGCCCCAAGGGTGAAGAACCGAGCCGCTGCGGCAGTTCAGGTACGTTCATCATCCCAGCGAGTGAGAAATGCTAATTGACCAACTTATCATTTTTAGATCACTGCAGAGCAATTGCTTCGAGAAGCTCAAGAACGTCAAGAGCCTGCTGTTCAAGCACCCAAGCAGAGAGTTCAGGATCTTGAGGAGCTCACAGAATTTCAGGGAAGAAAGAGGAATGAGTTTGAAGGGCGGATCAGATATTCAAGAGATAGTATAAGAGGTGAGTTTGGTTATTACGTCTTTGGAGTTGTGCTAATAGTATGTTAGCATGGATAAAATATGCTCAATGGGAATCCAGTCAAAATGAGTTTGAGAGAGCTAGATCAGTATTTGAAAGAGCTTTGGATGTAGATCCTAGATCAAATGAATTATGGGCAAGTCATATATAATGAGAGACTTCAACATGAGCTAACGTTTTTGATCAGCTCAAATACACTGATATGGAATTGAAAGCTCGTAACATCAACCATGCTCGAAACCTTTATGATCGAGCTGTTACACTTCTTCCTCGAGTCGATGCGTTATGGTACAAATATGTTTATCTCGAGGAGTTGCTCTTGAATATACCCGGTGCTAGACAGATCTTTGAAAGGTGGATGCAATGGGAACCGAACGATCAAGCTTGGCAGAGTTATATCAAGCTTGAAGAGAGGTATAATGAACTTGATAGAGCTTCAGCAATCTACGAGAGATGGATTGGAGTTAGACCAATACCGAAGAATTGGGTTACTTGGGCAAAGTTTGAAGAGGATAGAGGTCAACCTGATAAAGCTAGAGAAGTCTTTCAAACGGCGTTGGAGTTTTTCGGGGATGAAGAAGAGCAAGTAGAAAAAGCTCAACAAGTATTTGCGGCGTTTGCAAGGATGGAAACGAGGTTGAAGGAGTATGAAAGAGCTCGAGTGATTTATAAAGTAAGTTCTACAATCCGTTGTCTCGTTATCTATTAACATTCGTATAGTTCGCTCTGGCACGTTTACCCCGATCCAAATCTGCAAGTTTGTACGCTGCATACACCAAATTCGAGAAACAGCACGGTGATCGTGCAGGCGTAGAACTCACTGTCCTTGGAAAACGACGTATACAGTACGAGGAGGAACTCGCCTATGATGGGACAAATTACGATGCATGGTTTTCGTTAGCCAGGTTGGAAGAGGATGCTTATCGAGCAGATAAAGAGGATGGAGAGGATGTGGAGCCCACGAGGGTCCGTGAAGCGTATGAGAGGGCGGTGGCAAATGTTCCTCCAGCTTTGGAAAAACGATATTGGAGGAGGTATATTTATCGTAAGTTTTTCCTTGATCTGAGCGGCTTGCGCTAAACCCCTCTTAGTCTGGTTACAATACGCTGCTTTCGAGGAGATAGAAACGAAGGATTATGGTCGAGCCCGAGATGTGTACAAAGCTGCTATCAAGCTTGTTCCGCATAAGACTTTTACTTTTGCTAAAGTGAGCACGCTGCTTCACTCGCTGCTAAACAACGCTGACCTTCCGTCAGCTCTGGCTCTCTTACGCCTACTTTGAGATCCGACGACTGGACGTCAGTGCCGCCCGAAAGGTGTTGGGCGCTGGTATAGGAATGTGTCCCAAACCCAAACTCTTCTCAGGCTATATCGAGTTGGAAATGAGATTAAGGGAATTCGATCGCGTGCGAACGTTATATGAGAAATTCCTCACAGTGAGTATCTCGATTTAATATCGTGGAACACACCACTAATAGCCCCACAGTACGATCCATCACTCAGTTCCGGCTGGATACAATGGACCCAGGTCGAATCTGCGGTGGAAGATTTCGAGCGAGTGCGAGCTATATTCGAGCTTGCCGTTCAACAATCATTGGACATGCCAGAGATTGTATGGAAAGCTTATATCGATTTCGAAGCTGGAGAAGGAGAACGAGAGCGTGCTCGATTATTATACGAGAGATTGCTCGAACGTACTTCACACGTCAAGGTGTATATCTCATACGCACTTATGGAAGTTTCCGTACTTGGTGGCGGCGAGGATGAAGATGGAAACGAGATTGAAGGTGAAGCGGGTGATCCTGAAATGGCAAGAGCAATCTTTGAAAGAGGATATAAAGATCTCAGAGCGAAGGGAGAGAAAGAGGATGTAAGTGATCGCTTTTTTTCCAACGATATGCTGTTTACTCACAACTCTCGTAGCGTGCATTGCTACTTACTGCTTGGAAATCGTTCGAAGAGCAGCATGGTACATCGGAAGAACAAGCACATGTGGAAGAGATGATGCCTACTACACGAAAGAGATGGAGGAAAACGGAAGATGGAAGTGGAGAATTGGAGGAGTGTACGTATACCAATCTCTCTTTGACAAAGCATATCATCCTGACGTTTGATACAGACTGGGATGTCATCTTCCCCGACGACGAAAGGGATGCAAACCCAACGTCATTCAAATTCTTCCAAGCTGCTCAACAATGGGCTGCACAACGTGGCGAGGGAGAAGGAGAAGGTGGTCTGTCTTATGACTTGCCATCGGATTCTGACGATGACGATGACGATGAGGATGGTGACGCAGAAGAAACAAGAGCAGAACCTATGGATGAGGATGAATAGATACCATCATACAAGGGAGAGTCTGAATAATTTGCATGTATCGGTATTGTGCAAGTCTTACCTCAGCTGGCAGCGAAAAACGTTTCCCAGTCCATGGCTCAGTCAGCTTGAAGCATGCCATATCGCTTTCATTCACGGACAATGCGACCTGCAAACACCATATCTCCTAAGAGTTGTGTTATTAACTTTTCGTTATTTGCAATCAAGCATTCATTTACACGTACAAAAAAAAACGCTGTCATACAACAGGAAGGGCCAATCGATTCCTCAAATATACCAACTCCGGGAATTGCAAGGACAAAATTACACTTGATAGATACAGGTAAGCAGTTTTGCACCATGACAATAACTAAATTCCACCCATCGCCAACAAGTTACGCTCTCCAAACTTGAAAATAACCTGGAATCCAAGTTTTACTCCATCTACATAATTCCGTTTTAACCTTTAATTCATCCTCTTCTTGATCCAACTCCAATCGTCTGTGAATTTCATATACTCTATTACCGGAACCTATCTGTTCCAGATTTTCAAGCTTACTAGCTAGAATTTGCAAGTCATCTGAATTAGGCCCCCATTTGTCGGGTGCGTTTATGTGTAAAATCTTTAATTTGTTTCTACCATATTCGAATAATCCTTGACAATCTAAAACTGTAGATCTACCATTCACAGATATGTATAATTCTTCCAAATTCGGATTTGATTCTAGAATAAAAGTTAATGTATCTGACGCTATTACTAAGTTGATCAACGATAACTTCTGGATTCTGTCATGGGGGATTTGAGATTGAAAATTTTGATACGATGTTAAAGGTAGAAATAGATGTGAACCTGATAATGTTAGATGTAATGAAGTCAAAGAAGGGGAAAGTGGTAATATAGGTAGATCTTCTGATGTTACGATCGAATTCCTTGTTATATCCCTATGAGGTAATGTCATCGTCATTGAAAAAACTTGAAGAGACGGTAATGATGGTGCGTGTGATAAGTCTATTAATCCCTATGACAGCAAAGAACTATTTTAGCTAATGGGATATACGTTGGAAAGGTCAACTCACAGAGTGCGAGACTGCATCCAATGACAGCTCCTCGATATGATTTGATGATTCATGGAGAATTTCGAATACACCATCTTTGGTGATCCTTGTACATCCCCATAGTGTCAATCGTTTCAGCTTACTCAGGTTTGGTGCGATAGTCTTGAGTATGGCATCGTCAATCAAGCTTGAGCTCTAAGACTAACGTTAGCTCTTTAGAAAGGTGTCATGGCGTTGACTGACCTGGCATATAATTCCTAATCCCTTTAAACCACCTATCTTGCGTTCAGATAAAGATTTGATGACATCAACGAGTTTTGACTTTAAGTTGGGATCAGGCATCATTATTCGTAGATCATCCAAAGCGGGCATGGTTCCTATAAGGGCTGGATCGTAATACCTATATGAGTGACCTGATAGTTCCAGTGATCGAATATGTGATAAATCTGCTATTCGCTCGAGCAGGGAAGGATTCAGTGATCGATCCCGCTAGATGAACGATTTTCTTCAGTATCTCACAAAGCGAATCAATAACAATGAGAAAAACACTAACAGTCCAGACCAAAGATTCGAGATTTGCCATCTCTCCAATAGCTGTTTGTACGTGGTCGACCAATTCTGATCTTTCTTCTCCTCTAGCAGCCAGAGGGAAGAATCGCACGTCTGAACATCGGGATCCTCAGTATGAGTTCGATATAATGATGAGAATAGGGAGCTGACCTAATTTTCTGACAAGCTTACAGAGCTCCGGATGTTTATGCAAGGTATCGAATAGTAATACGAGCTGTAAGGGATATTGACGGACAAGTCAGCGTGAAATACTTTATTAATGATTTTATCTAGAGTCATACCTTGAAATGACAACCATCTTCCCCTATGCCATCATTCGCCATCAGCTTGTTTCCTTTACGAAGTGATGGACAAGTAAGCTTAGTCAGAGTGCTCACAAGGTCTTATCCAAATGTGGTTATACAACTTCTTCCTTATTATGCTATACCATTCTTTGTTCACTCTACATATATTTGCTAGGTCTCGAGGCTGATCGAAATTATCCAACACCAAGGGGATCAATTCTGGGTATTCGAATAGCTGACTTAGAGGTGATACCCCATTTTCCCTCTCTTTCCGTTTATCACCATTTTGTGGGATCGACGAAGAAGATGAGACAAGATGTATTGGAAGAGGTTGTGGTAGTGGATATATAGGAGGAAGCTTAGGTGGACTAGGTGGTCTGTATATGGGTTCCGAAGCATATGATTTGGGATTCGCAGCATGCCATTGCCTTGCTCTCAGAAACATCTTATCTAATCTTAATGGTTGAAGTCTAGGTCCATCGTCCAGTCGGATCGCTCGAAGTTCCGCATCGAGACCGTGAAGCATTGTCTCGTCCATCTTGATAACTGTGCAGTGAGCGTAGACACGATCCAGATGGGAGCTGCTCAGCTCATAAAGTCAAACGATGAAATGAGTATAATTAGCAGCTATCGAGATGGAGCATGAAAGAGAGATCATCCGAAGTGGAGGTGGTTGGTAACGTGAAACTTGTTTATGTGGCCCACTTTACGAACATCCCTTCTTTGTCGATTTATCGATTTGGTGATTTCGCTTTTAAAAGATGGTCTCTTTTGGTTTGAGAGATGTTGATAGACCTCAACACACATACGTGACCAATATCTTGACAATACAATATAACATAGCCGTACAATCGCAATGCAGGGCCTTACAAGATCTACGAACGTTGTTTCTACGTTTTCTGAACTTCGAACACAATTATTCGCAGGACCATCTAGTGAGTCTTCCACCTACAAGGAAATTTATGTGACAAAAAGTTCAACTTAACTCAACCAAACTTTTCGTATAGGTCTAAACACGCAAATACGATTCGCATCGAAAGCAGCAGGTGGTAAATCAAGAAACGGAAGAGATTCTTCCGGTAAAAGATTAGGTGTAAAGAGATTCGGTGGTGAGTTTTGACAGTTTATGGTCGAATGTAATTCTTGCTGATCCAATTCATTTCCTTAACTCTCTGTTGTCAACATTATCATCCTCTGCTCATTTTATCGAATCATCATGATCTTCCCCATCGTACAGACCAATATGTCACACCAGGATCGATAATAATCCGACAGCGTGGACAAACATTCTTACCTGGACAACAAGTATCTCAAGGAAAAGATTTCACTTTATACGCATTACAACCTGGATATGTTAAATTTTATCAACATCATTTACCTTATCCACATTTATCAAGACCTGATCAACCTGGACCCGATCCAAGTAAGATTGCTCCGGTTAAAAAACCAAGACAGATGAGTCAGTTCGTAGGTATCGTTTCAAAGAGAGAAGAGAAATTACCAAGGGATGAAGTTTCCAGAGGTAGAGAAAGAAGGTTTTGGGGTTGGCCAAAAGAAATTAGTAACATAAAAGAGGAAATGAAAGCTGAGAATATATAGACCTTATGCATAATTTACGATTCACGATTTATGAGCTTGTTAATGGCAGGTTATTCAAACATCACTGATAGCACACCCCAATTTCAGCCACTGTCTGTTGTGCTAATTACGACGAGTTAAGTCACCTCGCACATGCTTTGCAATCGCCTCGTCAAAGAAAATATTCCAATGCATATGTCTATCAAAATGAGGTATTTCACCCAAGCACCGCACCGTGATCAAGTTTGAGACCAACGTCCAATCCATATCCTCAGTACCCGCAAACATCTTTCCCATCTATCGCAAACAATAAATCTAGTCAGCTTGGTAATTTCCCTCGTTGGGCACTATATAAATTCACCTTACCTTACTACATCTACCATCCAGGCAGATTTCTGAAATGTTTCACATCTATGGCTTCTTGAGAATATGATCTAGGTTGCATGTGTTCCCAAATAGGATCGACATCTGGACCATCCAAATCACCTGCACCATCCCAACCCCAACACCAAACTATGACGAGGTGATCAGCATCAACACTCACAATATGGGATAATGTTCGGTATGGGTGATATAAGTGACCTGGTACAAGGTTTATTATCGGTCACTTACCATATTCTGGTCCGGGTTGGAAGGCCACCTCCTCATTCTCGTCGTCAGTGAACAGTCTATCATGGGGACCGTACCAGCTCCTATCTTGAGGATCAGTTCGAGGGTCATCGGGTAATCCTCCAATTCGTTTGTAACCTCGAATGGCGGTTAAGTTCCGTCGCTCGGGATGAATAATGTCATATACTTTCTGTGAAGGTGTTGAAATTTGATAAGCGATATTCAGTGCAGACAACGATCGGATGTACTCACCTTGTCATAAGCAAGTTTCACTCTGGGCACCATGACGATTCTACCGTAACCGGCGTTAAAGTAGTCATCTTTGGTTTTGTCCTCAATCAGCAAACATTATTGAAAAAACATGTATATAGTAAACAGACCAGTACTCACTGCAAATCAAGGAACACTCTGAAGCAGAACATTCACCTTCAGGTAATCTTGCCATTCTGAACTTGACATGAGGTGGATGGTAGAATGGTGCAGGATCCATGACTACAACTCCATTCCAGCATGATTGGACTAGTTTGATCAGGAATTAGCTCAGAGTTCATTGTTGATGGAAGAATAACAGCTCCCATATTCGTGCGAGCTTTACTCACCTTGGATAGGAAGATGTCTTTGGAATCGGTGATTCGATTCGGTGTGATGGAAGACTTGCTCAAATGGTGCGTTCTCCAATGCAGTTCCATTGATATCTCGCGCTACCCAGTTGTCGTAGAATACGGGTGCTCCCTACATCCATAGAGATTATTAGCACGGCTCCTCTCGAGAGAGATATCAGACCAGTATATCCGTAAAACTCGGGGCGACCGATCGGCCAGGTCCTCAAGCGGAAAGTTCCCTCGTTACATCTTCAGTCCCTCAATTGCCCTAAAATCTCCTCATCCGCTCCGCTCATATATATCCTCGATCCCAGAAAAGTACTCACAATATCATCGTGATACATGTAATCAGCGGCACATGTGATACCAGCATTTTGTCTTCTGCTTTGCCAAATTAATTCCAATAAATCATCCACACAAGGTAAGATATCGTTCATGAAAACGATTGAATCGAAAACTTCTCCTTCATTATCCCTTAATTCGTGTAAAGGAACCATGGCTGCGTTTCTAACTTCAGCCAAATATTCAATTCGATGATTGAATTGACCTCTTGTTCTCATTGAGGTTCTGATGATAATCCTCAATCCAACTGTTCTCGCTAATGAATCGAATATCTTGAGTAAAGCTTTAGTTTGATCATTTGAACCATTTTCGTAAATTGATACGAAAACATTATGATATCCTAATATAGCTGCTGTTCTGAATAAAGTAGCGAAGATATCAGGTATAACGTCAAATGAGTTATACAAATTGATTGCGAAGAAATATTTATGTTGTGATTGTACTAAATCTCTTTTGATATTCTCCATTTTCCTACCTCTATCAATATAAGCATTTTGGTTTTTACCCATTAATTGTTCTGCATCTTTTGAACCACCAAACATTTTAGCTAACCATGATCCTGAGTTTGACCATGATTTCTTGAAGCCAAACAAAGGTAAATATCTTTCTTTTGCTTGATCAACGTATATTTGTTGGGGCTGTCTCAGACATTCCTTTGTATGATGTGCTGATAAAGTTCCTACTAATTGTAAGATATGTAATCGTTGTTGTAATGATGGTAATGTGATTTGTGATCGTTGTAATCTTTGTGATCCAGATATAGCATTAGGTCTTAAATTCTTTGATCCACTTCCACGCCATTCTGTGTTAGACTGTTCAAAAGATCATCAGGTTGATCAGCTGGATTTCGAGGACATTTTTCACAAGAGACGCAAACTTACATCTCCACGTCGTAACAGCTATATATATATACGTCGTAGGAAGACACCATTAAACCATTAGCATTGTCCACAACGATACATCACAGTGAAAGATACACTCACCGAAGCTACCAGCAAGCCCACCAGTATACCAACCAGCAGTGATCCGGCTGACGGTAGCTTACGACCCAATGATAATGATGTGACAGGCTTCATCGTATCGTATCACTAGATCAGCAGACAGGAATGTGAAGGTTCGTAAAGACTCCGATGTTCAATTCCGTGTGGTCCCTTGACCCTTCTTGTGCGCGTCAGAGTATGTCTGTCCAAATGGCTGAGTCACTATAAATCCTAAGTTCAGTGATGAATGTTAACGAGGTGATTGCTATATGTTATGTTCGTTTGGAGGCAGCCTGGCCATGGCAGTGTGAATTAGTCGTGAATTGGGAACCGAACAATGAAAAGTGAAAGAAGCGCGTCTCTCTCAATGCCGCTCTTTTCTTTATTTCAACGCCCCACTTTGGCACGTATAATGCTCTGGTCGCGTGGGGAGGTGACACACCATAGTTCAATGTGGCAGTCACCTTGATATTGTCAAATCGAAATAGCCCAAAAGTTGCATGAGATGATAGATACAAAAACAGTCTCTCTTCAAGTTCAGAGGAGACGATGACGAACAAATGGCCACAACAGTACGATAGACTACCCCTCTGCCTTCCCAGCTCCCGACATCGATCACTCTTTCATTTCCTCGGGATCTCCTATACCGTTGGCACTGTGTCCATAATACATCAGCTCATGAATTAAAGATATTCCAGATTGATGTAACTCACTTGATGGCGAAGATAGCTTCGGCTTCCGGTAAACATGGAGAATCTACAATCTTACACACACGTGACGTCCCTCTTCCTTTTCGAAGATTGAGCCGGGTAGTGGACGCGTGAGCCATGATGTTACCTCCACTGTACCACATGTTAGCTGAAGTAGATCCATCGCGTGTAGACCAGCTTACATAGGTTTCTTAGCGTCCGCTACAGCAAATTGACCTCCGTCAACTTGAGCTACCACTTGATTGGTGACGACTACAGCGACACCGAACTACACAACATGTTGTCAGCTCAAGAACTGTCTCTTCGTACTTCGAAAAGTGCTCACCTCATCCGCCAATCGCATGAGCGTCCTCAAGAATTTAGCCAGATGCATTTGTCTCGCTGATAATTCTCCTCTACCTGAGAAATCCGTTCGATACAGTGATGTACATGAATCGACGATGAGTAGAGAGAATCTGGATATTCAGACGATTCAGTATGGATCTTAGTAGACCTCACCTGAAAAAGGTATTTACTCACCTCGATTCGGCCATCATAGCACTAGCTTGGACCAATAGTTGCAGTTGATGATCAGCGTTATATGCTCTTGCATAGGCGATGTTATCCAGTACTTCTTCTCCGTTCAATCCAAATCGTTCCGCTACAGCCAACATCCTAACAGGACGGAAAGTTCCTTCTGTATCAATGTACAAGCATTTGCCCTCACCGCCGCCCATTGATACAGGTAACTATACCATCGAGAGTGGTCAGCCGTCAATCCTACGTCGAAAAGTCGTCAAAGCTCACTTGACATGTCACGGCGAGAGTGTGACATATTTGGGATTTTCCAGTTCTAAATTCGCCTGTGCGCAATACCATGTCAGCGGAAGTTGGTAGCCCGGCTTTTATATTAACTAACCATAAAGTTCTGTAATCGCTCCAGTCTCGATACCACCTAAGACAAACGAGTTAGTCTATTTGATCTTGATCATTGGATAGAAGAAAGAATCACTCACCTCCTAAAATGGTGTCTAAGCCTGTTGATCCCGTGGTGATATGTACCAACTCTGATCGCCTTGAATGGATTTCAGTTGCAGTCGTGAAACCCATCGGCACCATCTTACAAGCTATACATAGTTCATGTCAGCTGACCATACGGAAACGTTTTACTACCAACTGACCTTCAGTGAGTATCTTATCGGCTTTCTGTTCACTGATCCCTTTGATAGTACATAACGTTTTCTTCGGTGTGAAAGCTACAGCTTCAACAGTATGAAATCCTGCATCTGCAAGTTTCTTCGTATCTTGGGCTGATATACCGGCTTCCTAGAGAGACACAGAGTATCATTAGTCATGAAGATCTTCAAATCCGAATGAGATGCATGAGAGTGCAGGTGCATTGAATCAATGATGAAAGGAGCATGAATTGACTTACTTGTAATTTTGCCACCAGTAATGGAGCCATCAATTCGAAATCATCACCTTCTTCACCTTGGCCGCCGGCGAAAGGATCTTGTTCTTGTGAAGCCATTCTGATGATATGTCCGTTAATGAAGAGCGATATGAGACAAGTCAGGGGTTACTCAATTGGAACAAGAGGATTGGATGAAAGGTGAAGAAGAGGAGGAGCTGATGATGTTGTAGTATACTTTTATTGTTTTTTTATAATATTTCTGAGAGAGACAAAAGAAATACGCGCTCAAAGTGAAATCCGATCGTTCATTTAGTTAATTAATGATGGAAAAATCAGTTGACTAAACCATACGCGTCGAATTGATCCCGCTAAGTGGACAGTGAAGTATTACGTAAATAACGCCGAAGGAAAGTGCAAAGTGGAGGAAACGAAGAAAGTTGAAAATATCTATTTTGACGATAGTTCAAGAGATTTGTTGATTTGCCTGGTTGTATACTCCATATTCTCATTGACGACATAGTGCTATCGCTCATAGATTATATAGATCATTCACACAAGATGAGTGGTATCCCGTCTTTGAATTCATCAATAACATCAGCATGGGCAACATCATCGTCCACCTCTTCTCAAGTACCTAAAAAACGAGTAAAAAGATCGATTGGATTAAACAATAATCCATCTTCATCATCAAATGCACCTTCTCCAAATCAAGGAGAATCATCGACCACACCTGCGAATCAAACAGATACTCATACACCTACACCAAGCGTTAGAAGGAAAAAACCAAGGAACGATCCAGAAACATTATCTGCTAAATATGCACCACCAGATCTGAAACTATCATTGTTAGGTGGATTACAAGTTCAAATCACTCAATTAATGGAAATTGTGGTCCTGCCTTTACTGCATCCTGAAATATACCAATATACCGGTGTACCTAGACCAAGAGGTGTCCTACTACATGGTGTTCCAGGTGGTGGTAAAACACAATTAGTGAAATGTTTAGCTGGTGTAAGTTGCATTTTTATCTTCATTAGGCCCATGTAAGGTATGTATCTTAATCATTCGCCATGACGATTTATACAGGAATTGGGTCTACCTTTTATCAACATATCTGCACCTAGTATCGTCTCTGGGATGTCAGGAGAATCGGAAAAGACACTTCGGGATACTTTCGATGAAGCAAAAGTAAGTTAGCTGTCGGACCCCGATGCCACCTAGCTGACTCATCGCACTGTATAGAAACTAGCCCCATGTCTATTATTCCTAGATGAAGTAGATGCAATCACGCCCAAAAGAGAAACAGCTCAGAGGGAAATGGAGAGGAGGATAGTCGCTCAATTGTTGACTTGTATGGATGGTAAGTTAGCGTTTTTGCTTCTTTACGTGTTTCGGCCAGATCCACCCTGCGAGCTATGATACATTCCGTTTTGCTGCGCTCAGCTGATATGATCTCGTATGAAACAGACTTAGCAAGTTCAGAAGAGCCTGTCGTAATCATAGGAGCAACAAACCGACCCGATTCGCTGGACCCAGCACTGAGAAGAGCAGGTAGATTCGATCATGAGATAGAGATGGGTGTGCCCAGTCAAGAAGGTAGAGAAGAGTGAGTGAGAATTCAGCGCACTATAGCAATCTAGGCTTCAAAACCCTTTCATGCTAATCAGCCATTTTTCAGAATCCTTCGAGTACTGTGTTCCAATCTGCGATTATCAGGCGATGTAGATTTCCGTTGGCTTGCCAAATCCACTCCAGGCTATATCGGTGCGGATCTAACAGCTTTGACTACCGAAGCAGGTGTAACAGCTGTGAAACGTATATTTGAAGAGATAGGATCTGGTGAAAGAACATTACCTGAACCTGATGGAATCGAAAATATGATGATTATTGATGATCCAATATTCTCAACATTACCTTCTGATATCAGAGAAACGCCAATAGCAAGATTCCTAATATCACATCCATCACCACTTACTTCAGATCAATTAGATACGTTATCGTTAACACCTTCCGATTTCATCGAAGCTTTGAAGATAGTTCAACCTTCAGCTAAAAGAGAAGGTTTCGCTACTATACCAGATGTAACATGGAACGATATAGGTGCTCTAAGTACTGTAAGAGACGAATTGCATATGGCTATAGTACAACCTATTCGGCATCCTGAACTCTTCTCAGTCGTCGGTATAGACGCTCCAAGTGGTGTACTGCTTTGGGGTCCACCAGGTTGTGGTAAAACTCTATTAGCAAAAGCTGTAGCAAACGAAAGTAGAGCGAACTTCATCAGTGTCAAAGGTCCTGAATTATTGAACAAAGTGAGCTATACCGTGTTCCGCATCCCGACAAAGCTGACTTGAGGAATGATGTAGTACGTCGGTGAAAGTGAAAAAGCTGTCAGACAAGTATTTGCAAGAGCAAGAGCTTCTTCACCTTGTGTGATATTTTTCGATGAGTTGGATGCGCTAGTTCCTAGGCGTGATGAATCGATGGTGAGTAACGTTGCGTTATGCTTCCTTCGTCATGCTGATCAGGTTTTCCATTCATAGTCTGAATCCTCAGCAAGAGTAGTCAATACTTTACTCACTGAATTAGACGGATTAGATGCAAGAAAAGCAGTTTATGTGATTGGTGCTACCAATCGACCGGATATGATCGATCCAGCGATGGTTAGACCAGGAAGACTTGATAAACTTCTATATGTCGATCTACCTTCACCTCATGAAAGGTTCGAAATCTTGAAAACACATACGAAGAAAACACCGATACTGGAAGATTCATGGGACACGATACAGAAAATCGTGGTATCAGATAAATGTGATGGATTCTCGGGAGCAGATATAGCTGCTCTTGTCAGAGAAGCTGCAACTTTGGCCTTGAGGAATGCATTAGAACAGATTGGAGCCTTTGAAGTTTCTTTAGAAAACGATCCTTCCCTAAACCTGAATGAAAGTGGAGTACCAATTGATAATGGAGCGGATAAAGTCAAAGTGACTTCTGAACATTTCGAATTAGCTTCAAAGAAAACATTACCCAGTGTAAGTAGAGAACAAAGATTAAAGTATGAGAGAATGAGAGATAAATATGCTGGTCTACCTACTAAAGGTAAAAGAAGTAGAGAAGGTGGATTAACTATTGATGATCCGAATGATAGAGAAAAGATCAAAAAGGAGAATCTTAATGGTGATGTAGGTATGAGTGTGGTCTAGAGTGAAACATGTAGTCCAACGTACTCTGTAGCTTCGGTGAATGCAGAATACTGCTCTTCATAATCTTTTGAATGCATATCCAGTTCACCCAATCCAATGACTCTGATTTTCATTGAGGTTGCCACGGTGATGACTTGTCCATAGATCACATACTAGGCGCGTCGGTGATGGCCACTTGACCACTTTCTTTTCCCTTAGATCCCATATCCCATCCTCATACGTCTCATATCTATCCCTTCACTGTCCAAGATCCCCTTCCTCGTTTTTTTTGGTTGAGTATAAGACACTTACATACTACACACATACGTCTCACAATCCAGCCAAGAGGGAGACTCATGTCTTGAATTGAACCGACTAATATCCTCCAACCTTGTTCCTCCCCTCTATAACCGGGATATCACACGTCAAACTAATCCATCCCATCAACCCTAACCCTACGAACTCCTTTCACCTTTCAATTCCCCATCCCTTTCCCTTCTGAAGAAGTCAACGATAATCTTCATACTCCCAACCATCATACATACGTATCAAAGCGAGCTTAGATATACACGAAACCAACAGCGAATCTCCAATACCGATATCATTCAAAGTCACAATTCAGATTCTTACCTATACTGAGCGGCATCGTGCTTCACTACCTCTTCTCCACTTTCTCACAACCCAAATCAATCAATTTCATAGAAAAGCTAAATAGATAGGCTGAACATCAAGATGAGACCAAAGGTGCTAGAGATATCGTATGTCCCTTTCATCCTTTCTTTTCCTCTTCTTTCTCTGTGCCATAGCCATACTTCCTATCCTCTGCGTTGCCTCACTGTATGCTCGGTCCTTCATCATACAATGCTAAGTATCACGCCTGACAGATGGCACGAGACTCAAGCTGTCTATTCATGTGATTTCCAACCTCTCCCTCCCACTCAACTTAAGAGGCTCTTAGCACCTTCTACTTCTTCCGCACAAAGTGAAGAAGACACCATCTCAGCAGGAGGAAGTAGTTCTTCAGGACCAGTCATAGCTGGTGGGAGACAATATAGATTAGCTACTTCCGGTGGTGATTCGAAAGTCCGGGTGAGCATATACCATCTTTCGTCCTGTCAGACATGATATTGTATGCTGACGAGATGGTCCTCCATCCCTCTTAGTTATGGATGATTCATCCTAATATCCCTTCAATCTCAACTTCCACACATACAGCTTTGACAGGACAGGAAATAACACCACATCCACCTAGAGTAGAATATCTAACTACCTTATCAAAACATACCGCTGCCGTAAACGTCGTCAGATTCAGTCCAAATGGTCAAACTTTAGCTTCTGCAGGTGACGGTGAGTATCCCTTGTCCTGATCACCTCACGGACCTATCGGTCATTTCAGTGATCATATTCCCTCATCAACTCTTCATTTCCATCGTTTCGTATGATGACGACGAGCTGACGAGAGATATTATCATTGATAGATGGAAATGTCATATTATGGGTACCGTCAGATAGACCTGTGGTGACTTTCGGAGAGAATCCAGATGAAGTTCAAGATAAAGAATATTGGAGATTGCAGAAAATGTTACAGTCAGTTGACAGTCCCTGAGAACATATACGGTCTCTCAGCTGACAATATCATCAAGAGTGACAACGAAACATGTGTATGACCTATCTTGGTCACCAGATGGAGAATTCTTCATCGCTGGTTCAACCGACAATACAGCTACTATATGGAAAGCATCTACTGGTGAGCTGCATGATCTTCACGAGTGTGGCCCGAGCTGACGACATCTTTCCATCAGGTGAATGCGTCTTTGCTCTGCGAGAACATACTCATAATGTACAAGGTGTATCTTGGGATCCGTTGAACGAGTATATTGCAACTCAGAGTAGTGATCGGTAAGTCACCACTTGTGACCAGAGACGATTGATTCTAATCTGAGTTCAGTTCGGTACACGTCAATACATTCACCATCCGAAATAACATCCCTGATGTTCATCCTGTATCACGGGCTAATCGGATGGAAATTCGACATTCTCGAACACCCTCGTTCCCCTCGAGCACCCGACCTAATCTCGCTAGACGAGCCTCCACCACATCAGAAACTGGATCAGTGATTACTACCACCTCTGAACATCCCGAGTACACTCCTAATGTACATCACACGTCAATCTCTGGGGCGCCCGCGACACCAAGTGCGTCAGTACCTTCAACGCCACAAGCGACCGCCATGAATCCACCGCCACCGTCAAATCGACCAGGTTCGAGACGATCTTCATTCTCAGGATCGCAAGCTGCTGCTTCACCATCACTTAGTGCCGCCGCATTTCAAGGTCGTGGACGTTCACCTTCTCCAATACCACCTTTGCCGGCGATCAGGGCGCCACCCGTATCGACATCAGCGATCATGCAACGTCTGTATGGTGAAGAAGGTGTAACTCGATTCTTCCGTCGACTCACTTTCTCGCCTGACGGAAGCTTGTTACTCACTCCAGCAGGTCAAATTGAAGACCAAATATATAAGGGGTCGCCCATGCTCTCAACACGCTCATTATCGCAGGATCCTATGGATCGTGAAGCTTCATCTTCGGGACCTTCTAGAGATCATAATTCCGTACCAAAGCCCAAGAACATAGATGCTGGTAAACCAACCGTATATATCTACTCGAGAGCTAATTTAGCCAAAGCACCAATAGCTCACTTACCAGGACATAAAACTGCAGCTGTGGCTATTCGATTTTCACCCATCTTCTACGACTTAAGAACTGGTATACACTCAAACCAATACACGAGCGAACCAAAGCACATAACTTTAGATAAGAATATACCCGGACCTATACATGTTTCACTATCAATGCCACCTCCTCCTCCCCCAGCTTCAACTTCATCGACAACAGGAAAAGAAGAAAAAGAAAGTCAAAAACCTTTAGGTAGCGTGTTCGCCTTACCTTACAGATTGCTCTATGCTGTTGCATGTCAGGATTCAGTACTGTTATATGATACCCAACAATCTGGACCCATAGCTATATTCAAGGGTCTACATTATGCTGGGTTCACTGACATTGCGTGGTCAGTCATCATGCTCAGCTTTGTCATACTCATGTTATTAAGCTGACACTGTTGTATCATCTATAGGTCACCCGATGGACAAACATTGATCTTGTCATCATCAGATGGATATTGCTCAATAGTAGTGTTTGATTTGAACGAATTGGGAACTGTTCATCCTACTCAGCAACATCATAGACAGTTAGCTGCTATCGCTCAATCGCATTCACATTCGCATACAACTATGCCAACACCTTTATCGCATCGAGAATCGATTTCTTCTACCAATGCAACACCTACACCCATGCCTCATTCCCCAGCAGTGAGCGTAGCTAGACATTCACCAGCACCAACATTGGGAATGAACAGAAGTGACAGAGAAGGTTCAAATGCAAGTAGTATCATAACGAATTACACTCAACAAAACGTCGCCACCACAATCGGGAATATCCCGCATCCTTCAAATACGAGTATAGCAAGTTCATCGGAGCAAATATTACCTACACCGTCAGATGAATTAGATTCCTTCAATTTCAAAAGTATCAGGAACAGTTCTCTCACAGGAAGTGAGAGTTCAGCAATGGGTTTGGGTCTGGGTTCGATCGAAGATCCTTCAACTGCTGCAGCTGCGGGTATCGCTAAAAGACCTAATACGTCTTCCTCAACGAGTACAGCTGAAGAAACCAATGCTACCACTGAAAGTCAACCTAAAAAGAAAAGAAGGATTGCATTGACTCATCTAGGCGATGAGGGCCAATGAGGGAGGTGATCAAACAGTAAATGTTGGAGTTTCGGACGACAAGACAAAGAGAAAAGCAAGATAAGTACAAAAGGTAATCAATAAATGATGAATTGATGTTAGTGAATACTTCATAGAAGGAAATGAAGATTTTAGGCTATACACGAACAAACCGTTATTCCAGGGCGATTTTTCCAGTGTATATTTTTGATTTCACGCTGTTCATGAGAAACATATATGCATGTATGACATATAAGCGTGACTTATTCAGTTGACCATAGGTGTGATCTGTATTAAAAGTATGATACTCGTTTCGTGAGAGAGAAGGATTATGATGGCGGTGGAAATAATACACAACGACAGAATGAATATCGGGGTACAGTACAAAGGATTAATTGTTGGAAGGTATATACAATCGATTCAGGGAGTACAAGCGATGATGAAGAGAATATGGCAGATCTTTCGTTCCGCTTTCTTACAGAGTTACAGAGTCCAGTATGTTAAGAGCGAGTTATCATCATATCGTAATAATGCGTGTCAGGATTTGGTCGTTAATCTGGATGTTGAGATTTATTTTCCTCGAGTAGGTATGCGATACCGTATTAAAGGCCGGCTTGAGGCAGAGGAATGTCATATCTCAAGTAGGAAGTCATCTTGCTCAATATCGTTTTCAGCTGGAATTGCAGTAAGGAATTGACTTTGATCGGGTAAATCAATGTTGAACGAATCATCGTGATCTAGTTTTGAAAAGGGCACTTAGCCTATGTATCTTTTACTGTACATGCCGAGTTTTTTGGACCTTCACTTACTTATTGCATCAGCATCCATGTTCAATGGTTTTATTTCGTCCAGTCGAAGATTGAATTCAGGTTCGGGTTCATGTCTCGAGAATATTATATCGTCTTCATGTACTGGCACCTCACCTAAATGAGATTGATATTCCCTTTCTAACAGATTTGTATACCATATCAGCTATGAGTTGCTCGTTTGCTTTTGCCGATCGTCATCTAGCTTACCCTGTACCCTGGGAGGCATATACTCAATATCATCTATATCATCATTCTCTTCAACGAGAACTTTATTCTTGCTTTTGTTCGGATTTGTGCTCGTATTGGTCGGACCAGGTGTGTAAACGTTCAAAGTACTTTTGAGTTTTGCGGATTTAACTTGTGCAGGAGTTCCAGTAGGTCGTATTGTTCTCTTGGTAGTTGTAGTTGAGACTTTACCGTTAGTTCTCATTGTGGAGGGTTTAGATTGAGCGGTAGGGTTATGTTGAGTGATGACGGGTTTCGAAGATAAAGCTGATCTTGCATTTGGGGCTGATGACGCAGGGGTTGAATTTAGTGGTTTACGAATTGATTTGACGTCTTGAAGAGTGTGAGCTGACTGATCCATCTCGATGTATCAGGAATCGACTCACCTTTCTTATCGACTTTCTCTTCTCCTGTACTATTTTCATTCTTTACTATGGACTTGTCAATTCCCTTCCTCAAGATAGGGTTGGATTTCGATTTGGATGGTATGGCATTTTCCTTGAATTTGATCTTGTTCGCTGATGATAGAGTATGTGTACCTACTCCTCTACGTGAAGGTACAATAGCATTCTCATCTTGTCTTCTTGAAGACATTCTATGGTTTCCCAAGGGATGGATTCTTATGATGTATATTTTGAGATAACAAGGTTGAATGATCTTTTATTTTGTGGGATGGATGAGATATTCGGGAGTATATCTATGAGAATTCCAAAAGTCACACGCGACCCCCGTTGCAGGGGATATTATTATTTCTGAATATCAATTTATTCGATTTTATCCCATTCATACCACACCGTAGATGACACTTGTACAGGACACTCTGGTTTAACCGGGATTGCAACTACTACTATTCAGAGTCATCAATAACACCTTCAACATCTCAGCATACTCTGCATATCAACTTATACCCAACTCTTGATCAGACTCACAAGGAGAGAAAGAGGTTGACTGTACTTCGATCGACGTTGCGTCAGAAAGGATCTATACAAAATGTCAAATATAGAAGCTTCTTCTTCTCCTGTTGATCCTAAATCAGAAGATGAGATGGATGAAAGACCAACAACGAAGAAAAGAGTAAGTAATCTGCTTGTCAACACTGAAAGGATCTGTCATGTCTATATGCTGACTGCTCTGGACAGCCAAGAATAGTTGATCCTGATGGTTAGTGTTCACACTTTGTATGTGTAATGCCACAACAAGCTGACGTATCAAATTCCTTTGTTGTTCTTCAACAACAGAAGAAGATGTAAGTTCAGCTGCTGCTTGATCTATCTCTACCATATGTCAGCTGACTTTCTCTATGCAGAATGCCGATGATGCCGTTGAAGCAAAGGACGATGAGAAAGCTGAAGAAGATGAGGGTGATGAAGATGAGGACGATGATGATGACGAAGACGACGAAGAAGATGAGGATGAGGAGAACGATGGTGAGAGGAATTCACCCTATAAGAGAGAAACGGGCAGCTGACTTTATGGTGAATCAGGTGAAAGACGTCGCAAGGTTAGCGAATACAAGCCCTTCTGAACCAAAAAGAAATTGCTAACATGTTACTATTCTTAGCGTCGGAGAAAGCAAAAAAGATATAGGTTCTTGGATGTCGAAGCTGAGGTAGACGACGAGGACGAAGAAGAAGATGAGGACAATGATTATGGAGATGGTAAGCTGCATGTTGCTTTACCTCGAAGCTACAGTCTCAGCTAACTTTATTTAGTCGCCGAGTTCATTGACGAAGCACCAGAAGAAGGAGCAGCTCAAAGTGATTATCAACATCGAAGATTGGATAGGTCATTCGGTAGAAACGAGGAAGAAGACGTTCAGGATATAGTTCAGAGACTGAAAGAAAGACATGCAAGAACAGCTGCAGCGAGATATAACGGAGATAGTGATGCTGTGCCCCAGCGATTGCTGATGCCAGGTGTCAATGATCCGAGTTTGTGGAGGGTTTATACCAAGGTGAGTGAAAATGTTTGCTGCTTGATTTGTGACACTTCTGACCCAGACACAGTCCGGTCGAGAAGCTGCTATTTGTGCTTCCATCTTCCGAAAGGTCTTTTCCCAACAATATTCCGCCAATCCTATCGAAGTGATTTCAGTATTCTTCCGTGATTCCCTCTCTGGTATGATTTTCCTCGAAGCTCGAACATCTGCAGCAGTCAGTGCAGCTATCAATGGTATTGTCGGCATCTTCGCCTCTAGGGGAGTCTCCCTCGTACCCATAGAAGAAATGGCACCGTTACTGAAAATCAAGAAGAAGGATGTCAATCTTATACCTGGAATGTGGATCAGAATGAAACGCGGTAAATATAATGGTGATCTAGCACAAGTGGTGGACACAGATCAAATTACAAGTGGTGTAGTAGGAATCAAGTTTATACCTCGGATCGATCTTACTCCAAGAGAGAAAAGAAAGGAAAAAGCGGCCAACGGAAAAGGATTAGCATCAGCTACGAAACCGCCTTCAAGGTTATTCTCGTATGATGACGTTAGAAAGATATATGGAAGACAAAGTGTCAGAACAAGTGCTCAAGGAAGCTTCTTCTTCGACAATGATGAATATATAGATGGATTTTGTGTCAAAGATGTCAAAATCGCTATAATCGAATCTGAAAATGTCAACCCAACATTAGAAGAAATATCAAGATTCTCAGGAGATGATCAGTCCACTGCGAAATTCGATTTATCGGCTATTGCAGATGCCAACAAAAACTTGACTGTTTCAGTCCTTTTCCCAGGTGATCAAGTTGAAGTTTACGAAGGTGAACAAACTGGTTTATATGGTTCTGTCGAAACTGTTTCGTCAGATGTTATAGCTATCAAAGCTGTTGGTGGAGACGTTCATGGTCAAACAATTGAGGTACCTTCTAGAAGCGTAAGAAAGAGATTCGACGTAGGTGAACATGTCAAAGTATTGGCAGGTAAAAACGCAGATGCTACTGGTATGGTGGTGGAGATTAAAGGTGACGTTGTCACTTTGATGTCAGACCAAGGGGAGCAAGAAGTAAGTTTTAATCAACAAGATGTCTAATGTAGGTTGTGCTGATCATCGATATTAGATCAAAGTATTCTCTAAAGATATCAGAAAAGCAGCGGATACGACAAACACAACGAAACAAGGTGGATTATACGATCTTCACGATCTCGTCATGCTAGAGTAAGCTATGATAGCCGAACCAGAAACAGTGCAGCTGACCACTTCTGCACAGTTCAACTACTGCAGCAGTAGTGACTAAAGTCGAAGGAGCCCTGCTACGTGTGCTCGACCAGAACGGTGCCGCAAGAAGTGTAACACCAGATCAAGTCACTATACGTCGAGATAACAAGCGATTTGCCGTAGCTACCGATTCACAAGGAAATGATATGAAAGTTGGAGACAATATGAAGGAAACTGAAGGCGAGGTAAGCTTTCTGTCTATGTCGGACCAAATCGTGCTTCGCTGAAAGCCTTTTTTAGAGTCGACAAGGAGAAGTAATCAACATCTTCCGATCACTTTTCGTCTTCCTTCACAATCGAGATCTCACAGACAACAATGGTGTTTTCGTTGCTCGAGCTCAATCCCTGATTTCAGTTACACCCAAATCTGCAGTTAGCGATCTGGGCAAAATGAACCCAGCTCTTAATCAGCAGCTTCCTTATGGCGGTGCATCTCTCATGCCTCCTCCCCCGACCAACATCAACAGGAATAGACTGATCAATACCCTTGTTGTGGTTGTAAAGGGAACAAGTAAAGGTTTACTGGGAACCATCAGAGATATACAAGGTGACAATGCCAGAGTCGAGTTGAAGACGAATAACAAAACGTTAACTATCGCTTTGACTTCCCTCAAGAGGAAAGAGTAAGTCCCGCTGCTTGACTAGAGAGAAGGATCGGCTGATTTATATATCTTCACCTAGTCAAAAGACCGGTGCGACATTCCCGCTCGAAGCTGGTGGTCAAAGCACCTTTGGACGTGGACCTGCTGCTGGAGGATACGATGTCAATCCTTATAGTGGGGCTCCTACGACCGTAAGTGTCTCAAGAAAGTGGGTTCGACCGTGGCTGATATCGGATCTCAGGGCGGACAGACTCCCGGTGGATTTGGTGGGAGAACGCCAGGTGCTCGATTCGGGCAGACACCCAATCCTTACGCTGCAGGTGTATGTATTCCGCTTATTCACATTAACTCCCAAGGTATCCGAAAGGCTGACTGTTTATCACAGGCAATGGGTGGTGGCAAGACCCCCAATCCATACGCAGCAGCAGCAGGTGCGGGTGGACGAACGCCTGCTCCTGGTTGGGGTGCAGGCGGTAAGACTCCAGCGCCAGGATGGGGCGGGGCGGGAGGGAAGACTCCTGGATGGGGTGGCGGGGGCGGCAAGACACCTGCTCCTGGCTTTGCAGATGGTGGACGAACTCCTGGATGGGGGGCTTCGGGTATGGGAGGTAAAACGCCAAACCCTTACGGCGCTCCTGCTGGACCTTCGGGTGGACGGACCCCTGCTCCGCAAGGTTCAATGTATGGTGCAGGTGCCAATGCTGGCGGACCAAGTGTGAGTCGCTCAATCTACGCCTCGTGTACCCTCTCAGCTGACTATGGTGTTTTAGTACGGTAATGGACCATTGACAGCTCCGACGCCGTATGGAGGCCCTACACCTGGAATACAGTCCGCTCCTACACCTGCCGCGCCATCCAATCTTTACTCTGCACCTACACCATATGGTGCTCCAACACCTTTTGCCGGGCCGCCGACTTATGCTGCACCTACGCCCGGTGGACCCCTCTCAGCGCCTACACCTGGTATGGGCGGTCCTACGCCCTACGGTGCACCAACGCCATTCGGAGGAGCTCCTACGCCTTACGGCGGAGGTGCGACAAATGGAGGTGTGGCAGGACCGGAAGGCATTGCATGGGATTGGGCATTAGATTTCCGTAATGTAATAGTCGAGGTTGGATCATCACAAAAACCAAATACCAGATCACCGTTACATTTCCAACGTGGATTACATGATGGCAAGAGATTCGGATACGACACTATCAATGGAGAACTGTGTCATTGTATATCGTTAGATGATCCAAATACAATCGAAGATATACCTGCCGAATATCTAAAACCATCAAAACCTGATCAACCTGGTCAAATGGTAGTGTGCGTGGGAGCATCGGGATCTCAAGAACAACAAAGAGGTTTACAACGAATAACTCAATATGAAAATGGTGGTTCCTGGATGATGGAAATGGATCCTGAAGATTCAAGTGCATTGGTTTGGGAGGCCATTGATTTGTGCAGAATCTGGAAGGTATAAGTGATGAAGAAAGATATGTATCTATCCTGCGTGAATACAATAACACTTGATGAATTTTCATACCACAATTCGATCCGGCTCCTTGCAGTTGTCAACGTCAATCACTTCGCATGCAGGAAATCAAGGATCGTCATTTGTTGAGCAGCACACCGTCAGGAGGACACGCCATGCATAAGTTAGTACCTTTATCTAAGTTATGATTTGCCTGCTGGAAATCTTGAGTATATACGGCTGTACCGTATAAAGGTATTCCCATCAGTGACTCTGTTGGGATCACTCAGAGTCCAGAGAAGAGTAGTCAAACTTGTCTGCTGCAGGGATTTCGAGTTTAGGCGAATCTACCCATCTTAGAGTGTTCTACATAATGTGCAAAATTGGGCTGTCAACCTTGGCGAAAAAAATAAAATGAGCAACATAACTTATAGACTTACCCAGATATTATGTGATTTACCTAAGGCATCGGGCCAATCGTGACATTTCACTTTTGCTGGTGGTCTTTTTTTGAGGAATTGTGACATCAGTGAACATTGAACGAGAGGGTAGCTTAGCATACCACGAAGGGAACTTACTTGTCAATCCAGTCTACAGTATCTCTTCTTTCAATCCATCGCTATCATCATTGGTATTGATATCCATATTTTGGTCTCGTCCAGGTTCAGGCGATGGCCATTCAACATTGCCTATCAACATAGCTTCTTCTCTATTATAAGTAGCATGAGCTCCAGGTATAACTTAGTATTTTACCAAAACCGAATTTCCAAAAATCCCATGGAATCAAAGCTGATTCAGACGCTTGACATTCCCAATCTTTTTCCTCTTCCCCTCGATTTCTATCTTTATCTGCAAAATGCGTCTTCGGTCTCGGTTTTGACCTTCTAAATGGTACGTTATAAGGTGGGTAAAATGGTTGGGGATTTAATACTGCTATTTCATTTCATGCTGAGAACACTTGACAAGGTAATAACTTAGAATGTCTGATCGATGTTTTGGCGTGATTAGGGAAGAGCCACAGAATAAAGATGTCTTCTACCAGATAAATCTCTTCCTACCCACCCATCATAAAAGTATTTTCCATTATGATCCCAACCACAAGTCATATCTGCATTTTGTTGTATATGCTGGTGTATCACTTCTAAGAAATGAGTTGCGCCCAAGAAAACATCATTGTAAAAAACAATACCTGTCCAAGGTTTATTAGGTTTAGGCTTAAAATTCCCCATCCGTGATAAATCCATATTATCAGGTAAAGTATCGTAAAAAGGTTCCATAGCTTCATTACGCATTGTAGCAAGCTGTTCACTCTATGAACGTTCTCCCAATCAACTTTGGGCGTAAGCGTTTTTATATTAATATTCTCGGAGGTACGCTGATATCCAGTAGATGAATTCTCATAACTTGTAAAATGATCGTTCCTCTGTCCCCCAATCCATTTCATCAGTAACGGCAACGAAGTGTTCTCGACGAGATTCCTTGAAATTTTTTTATCGGATGTACGTATCATGTCTTGAGGATGCGATACTAGATACAGTACGAGCACCTTCTGACTCACGAGCCATCATTAAAATCACACTCGATGAATGAGAATACCAACGATTCAGCAAGACTATTCTCCGCCGTATCGATGATGGGAGATACGAACCATTACCTAGGAATGTCTTAAAGGTTGTTTGAGGCGAAGGATGTAATGATGATGATATGTCTTCATCATTTATAGTGTTGAGAGTTGGCCCTGAACCCTTCGCTGGGAATGTCGGTAGTATTGCCGGTTCCTCCCTTCGAGAAGTGTCGAACGACATAATAAATGTCTTATGTTCTGTTTCTTCTATATTTTCTTGGATAGGAACTGGAATCAAACGGTCATGAGACAGCTCTATAGTTATCGAAATTTGAGAGCTTATTGAAATACTCCTCGAGTAGAGGCAATCCAGGTACTGGAGCTGATTATAGTATATTGTGAGTATCACCAGTGTTCAATTGCAAGGTCCGAGGTCAAGATATATCTTGGATGGGACTGCCAACTGGTTAATGTAGTCGCTCCTCTATAACGAGATAGCAACGGATAGAGTGCACATAGAGAGGGGCGGATGATCACCTGCATAAGGGGATTGATATATGTTTATGGATTTTGACTGTTATAACCTTTTTCAGGATGGAAGACATACATTCTATTCCCGAGGAGAGAAAGAAGGGGAAGGTAAATCCTTTTTGAGGGGTAAGGGGGGGGGGGGTCTTAGTGTCAATTGATTCAGTGTACAGGAAAGGAGATTTCTACCCGAGGGAGCGCAGCTATTCATCTCTGGATCACAGAGAGGAGTCGAGTCGTCCATAAGCCCTTGCGAATCCGTAGAGATCGAAGTCCCATCTTGAAAGGAAGGGACGTAGTGCGCAGAATGTTCGCTCGGGATAAAGGGGCCCAGATGGGTCCTCGGTCCTCGGTCCTCGGTTCTCAGCGTTAAGATATGAAAGGTTCCAATACATCAAAGGAGCAGATCTGCATTACTGCGAACCAAAGTTCAGCTCAAGATAAGTAAGTGTATTCGACTCGAACAATACGATTCAATCGCCACATGCCACATGCAATTCATACTCTTTCAGCTTTTCACTGTTGTTCTTCTTTTTGGCCTCCCAAATGTACGATTCTCTGCGTACCAGTGTACCACAGGTGATCACAAACCTGCGTATAGTATTCTGCATATGAGAGAAGCTGCTCATCATCACCAACTCTGGTGATCGTTCTGTACGGCACCTCGATCCATCCTGGACGACGTTTGCATCAAGTGTTATACACGAGTCCAGCTCACAGACTAACATTCAACGTCCCCAGCCGCTTATCTTACAATGGCGTCGCACCAATCTTCACTAAACTGCAATCGCAACAGTGCACACACAGACAAACACATGAAGTCATGAAAGAAAATCTGCATGCCCAATGTACAAGCATATCCCCGTCCCAAACAAGTAAACTCAATCTTATCAAGCTTATGCTTCTTGGGCTTTTTGTCTCCTCCTTTGGTCTCTCTCCTCGGCGATGGAAAGCTTGACACCCTTGCCTTTGGGCAAAGATACTTGAGCTTTAGCACCCTCACCGATAACGAAAATGTTAGAGAGTCTATGAGTGGGCGATAAGTCAGTACACCATTCACCCCTTCACCCTTCACCTTCTAGGTCTTGACTATATGTCAAGTAAAAAGGGAAACTTACCTGGTAGCGAAAGTTCTGTCCAAAACATCTTTAACGTGAACGATATCGAAACCACCCAAGTGTCTTTCTTTGTGAACGATTACACCTGATCGACCCATGTTTCGTCCACCGGTAACCATGACAACGTTTCCGGGTTCGAATTTGATGTGATCAACAATCTTGTTTTGAACAAAGTCGAATTTGACAGTGTCGTTAACTTTGATAGCTGGGTCAGGGTATCGGATGGTTCGTCCGTCGTGAGAGACGAGGTAAGGTACACCTTTGGGACCGAGTTGATGCTTTCGGACCTTGAGGAGCTTGAAAGAAGCCTCCTCGGGGGTGATTCGGTGGATGGTGAATCGACCTTTGATGTCGTAGAGGAGTCGGAAGTGTTCACCTGATCGCTCAATGGTGATAACATCTATTTTCATCCAAAGGGAAAGACCAAAATAACATTAGTCCTATTCCTTGAAACATTTCCCTTGCTTCTTCCACACGAAATATTACTTGAACACCCTCAGAACGAAAGTGAACTCACCCATGAATCCAGCAGGGTAGGTCTCATCAGTTCTAACTTTACCGTCAACCTTGATAAGTCTTTGCTTGACGATGGCTGTAACTTCTCTACCGGTTAAAGCGTACTTCAATCTGTTTCGAAGGAAAACTGTGAGGGGAAGGGATTCTCGGAGCTTGTGAGGACCGGGAGAAGGGCGAGGAGCCTAACCAGCCAACAAACGAGAGAAAAGTAAATACATTTTCCTTATTCTCTTTTTAACCGTTTACTTTTTTCGTGGCGAGATAACTCACGTAGGTCCCGCCCAACTTGTCGAGCATCCATGAGGATGGTGCTGCTAATCGCTTCAAATGCTTCTTTGGACCTCGACCCTAATGATCGAGGAAGCACCCAGCGAGTAAATCAAGTCAGCTAATGTCCCATTATGGTTTATATCCACCATCCGACATCCATCTTGGTGTTCCTTCCACCGATATCTTCCTTCTTTACGAGCTCAAGCACTAGTTGGAGTTTGAATGTCTTTGGAATCCTCCTTTCTAATAGTGCTGTCCTTGCTCCGGTTCTACCATCTCCCCGTTGTCGTCGTCGATAAGATGTTTGTCTAGGTGACTTACCATTTTGTATACTTGATGTCTGAAAGAAAGAAACAGTAACGAATGCTTGAATAATTCAAGTTTAATCACTTGAACAATGCAAAGCACCAAAGCGAACAATCCCTCACTCTGGCAAGGTGTGTATGGTGGGAGTGGTTCTGTACGGTGTGCAGTGCAGGTATACACTGGAACATGGGACAAATCTTCTTTATGGAACCGCCAGATGTTAAAACGCCGACCCCTGGCAAGCGGTATTAAATGGTAGTGGCACAACTCTTTTATCCTGTAACACCGATGATCCTGCTTTAACTCCGATGCATGCGATCCTTCGTTTGTATCTTTCAGCCCTTTACGTATGCTTACGTCATCCTCTAATGCATTTGATACCGCATGCATGCTGAACAGGGACGTGACAAGCGACTCTCAAGTCTCTGATTGACTGCAAAGCGTCCATCGTCCATGCTATTCTTATGAGGTGACATTTAAGGCTCAATCTCATCAGTGGTGTCGTAAAACTCCTTTGCGAATCTTTGTTGAACTTGTAACGTGCTTTCATCCTGATCAAATATCGATCAGTTGGCATGACGTCGAAGCAAAGAATTGAAAGACGCTAGCTTACTGATGTAGGAGCGATTCCTCGCATAGCGAGATATTTCCTTCCAGCTGTGAAATTGGTCGGTTAAGCGTTTCTACTTGCAATTGTTTTTTTTTTCATTTGGATCTCCGAACTCACTAAGCAGATCACTGTCAACTTCTCCAGATAGAGAAGATCCTTTCGAGCCGAACATGACACCGCCTGCCTCTTCAAGGATACATATGCCGGCCTGAAGAACGTATCAGCAAGTCTTCGTACTGCAGTGAAGGGCTACTCACACAGACATCCCATGCCCAACACTGATACATTTTCAAGTTAGTACGACGTAATTCATCAATCGTTTATGCTCAATCACACTCACTCCTACTTCCCAGTACCTAGTCACCCAAGGATCAGCTTCAGGGAGATTCTCCAAGCAATGGAGTATGATCTCACTCACATGTCCAATCCACCACTTGCAACAGTCGCGATGTTCAAGGCTGCACTACCCATACTTCTAAGTGAATGACACATCTTTCCTCCTAATTCAGGTGATGCAGCTAGAGTTTGGAAAGTTTTCACTTTGGATGGAAGGGCAGGTGCCGATCGTGATGAACCATACTCTATTGCGATTCTGGGATAGTCGGATTCAAGGCACATCATCAGTACTGCGTGTGAAGCTCTGCAAGGCAAAGGGCCCCTCCCCGGTGAGAAGTAACACCAGTGTTACCACGATCTTGGATATGACATAGAGTGGACTGACTCACAAAGCATGACCAAGGGACTGTAGAGGTTTCCCTTTACCGGTAATTGGCAATTTGGTCTTTCGATTCAGATAAGCTCCTTTACCTTTAGCAGCAGAGTACTATATTTCCCCCAATCATTCAGCGTTATCAACGAGCCATACACATTATCTGAGAACCTCATCAAGCAGGATTATGTCCTGTCACTGCCCACGGATTGTCACAGTGCGAAAGCATATCAATCACTCACCAGTTGATCCAAGAAAGGATTATATATAACTCCTACTACTGGTTTACCACCTACCGCCAATCCGATAGATGTAGCTACACATGGGAAACCGTGAATCTGTTATTACCATATTGAACGTCAGTTACACTTTGCTTCAGTGATCCGAAGTGAAGAAGCCATTCACAAAGTTGGTTGTACCATCGATAGGGCTTTGGAAGAGTATCTGGTTGTCAGCTCAACATTGCTTGACTGGGTTTGTCAGAGAAGGGGTTTAGCTTACTCGACTATATCAGAGTGTTAGTTCGCTTCCCACTTAGTCAAACACTTTGAGGGCTGATGGGACTTACCAATCCAAGTAGGCTCATCAGTAACTTTCTCTCCTTTGAATGTTTCTTCTCCGATACTAAAGGAGATGATCACCATCAGCTAAGCGTTCCACCATCATCATGCGGTCATATGGCTTAGAATTTGTAAAGACATCATCATTATCAAAAATTGAGAAAGATATCATTAATTATCTGAGATATGAGGTTACTCACAATTGATGATCGGGATAAGTCTCTTTGATTTTCTTCGTGATGAATGCTTCTACAGCTTTATCGACTTCAGTCACGAGCTAGAGAAGGATAATTGATCAGCAGCACGTTCGCTACCCTTCCAGAGGTCGCTCCTGGAGCGGGTATCATATCGTAGTTGAATCAGACGTGGTGACATAACTACTTATCTATATTAAGTATACACTCACATCGACACTGTTGACTTTTTCATCTTCATTAGAAGATTCAGAAGCGAATCGTTTCTGTTGACCTGCACGAATCATCTCACCCGCCTGAGATTGATTGATCGATGTATGTCAGCTCAGTTCGGTGGACGTCCGCTTGCAGTCCGGAACGTCCCGACATGTCGTGCGCCTAGAGGCTAGAACAGGTCTTCTGGACATGGGGAGAAAGTGAAATTGGTTTGGTAGCTTACTTCGAGAGCAAGGTTGATGGTGAATTCAAGGATAGAATCAAGATCTAATTGGGCTGACATGATGAATCACGAAAAAGGATGGAAGGGAAGACTGTAAAGGCTATCCTCAATGATTGTAATGAGTATACCCAGTAGAATATGACGGTGAACGATAGCTCATCCCCTTCTTACTCCCTCTCATGTTGTTGGAGATTGCTGATGACGCGAACATGATAAACAACCGGACCGGAGAGATAGTCGCGTGTATGCCACGTGTTATTTCAGTCCTTCTTAATCTTTCGGTCGATATCCCCCGATTACATCGCTCTCTCTCTCGCTTGGGTTCGTAATTTCTATTCATCAATCCACCCTTTATATTTCTGCTGAGATCACCAAGGACGACCCATTTGAGAACAGCATCAACATTGGAAAACCACCAGCTCATCTTAATTCGGATTAGTAACTTCACGAAATGCCACCTAAAGGAGGAAACGCAAAGAAAGAAGGTGGACGAGCTAAGAAAGCAGAGAACGAGGTGAGCTGGGTAGTGATTAAACTTGGGACTGGAATGATTGGAGGCACAATGACGGAGACTCATAACATCATCTGTGATGAGAGGACGAGCTAATGCCATAAATCACGCGTTGTAGGAGAAGAAGAACCAAGCCGCCAACGCTGCCAAGGCTGCTAAAGAAGCTGAAGAGTGGAAATCTGGAGGTGTGTCAGCATTCCCACATCAACCATATTTTGACGGATACGAAGTGCTGATACATCTTCCCCATTGGGTCTGTAGCCAAAAGCAACTCAAAAGCTGAAGCTGCTCAGCAGAAAGCTGCAGAAGCGGGTGAGTGTACTTTGAGATTGTATCGGACAAGATGTTTCGATAGACGGTGCTTTGGCTGATATGTTTCTGTTCTATTCATCTCCTGACTTATTCTCTTGATTGGACATCATTCATTCGGTCAATTCACCATTATCACTTCATCCTGATTGAAATTCTCGCCAAATGCCAATTATGACATCACAGCCCGTAAGAAAGCAGAGAAGGACGCATTATTAGCAGCAGAAGAAGCTTCTCTTCCATCAAAAGTGAAATCAGCCCCTAAGGCGGGCTCAGGCTCAGGTTCAAGTGCATCCAAGAAGAAGAACAATAACGACGTGTTAGTGAAGACGGGAACCGGTGTGGCCGGATACGGATTATCAGATCCATCAGGACATAGAAGAGCTAAGGATGAATTTGGAGAATTGGAAGAAACTGTTGAATTGAGCGCAAAAGGTATTGATGAAATGTTGGAAGCTATGGAATTGGTCAATCAACGTACGGATAAAGCTACCCTAGGTGCTAAAGTGAGCTAGTTCTGATTTATACCCTAGAACAAATCATTTTCAATATTATTAATGCGTATACCTTTAGGCCGCCATTTCGATCGATGCTCATCCAGAGGTAAGTCCACCCTTCTCATCTCATATACCTTAATCTTCAACTCCATTCTCAACGAATCAAAAGCTGATAGTCGAATATTAAACCTATGTAATACAGCGTCGATTCAAAGCTGCTTTCGAAGCTTACTTGGATAGGGAATTACCAATCTTGAAAGAAGAAGTGAGTGATTGTATTCAATTTGTTCACATGTGTATATTCAGATATAAGTCACATGTACACCTCTGCTACAACTTCAGTCTCGTATCCAAATTAAACCATTGTCGATTCGTTATATACTTTTACACACACACACAAAAGTATAACTCACTAATCCGCTTATAAACGTTAGCATCCCGGTTTAAGACAAAATCAAATGCGTGATTTAATTTATAAACAATTTCAAAAGGCTCCAGAGAATCGTGAGTAACCATTCTTCCATCTCATCTCATTTCATGTCACAGATCGCATCCTCCGCCCTATCTATCACTTGTCCCCATTTTATGTCCACTTGCTAATAATGACACAATTCATATTTCACACTTGCTATGGTACAGCTTTCAATCAAGCTAAAATAGCTTACAACGCTACTAAAGATGAAAAAGTCGATGCGCTCAAATCGATCATGGATTCTAGAGAAGCTAAATACCGTGTTGAGTAGGATGGATTACGGATAGAGATTAGAATTCTATCACCGAATCATGAAATCAGAGTAAACATCTTAGCTTAGTAGACTCATATAGCTGACGAATAGATGAACATCCCTTTCTTGTATATTATGCATATGAAGTAATTCGTTTGACGAGACTGAAAACGACTTTGCTTGGTCCGACGCACACATTGACCGAGCGGATGACTGCGAGACACTGTTCCGCAATAGACATGATTGACGACGGGATGAGTAAAAACCCACACGTTCGCAAGTCGCTCGATAGTGCACAAGAATATCCAACCACCTTGACCGCGGTTTCAACACAAGTAAGCGGAAACACTACACAAACTCTATCATATTGCATAGCATCCCTTCCAGCTCAGTATCAATATGTGATGTATAGTAATCCACGATTCAATTCCATACAAGACATACGTTTGAATGGAGCAAGTGGTTAAAGGGAAAAGGTGTTTTCGGAAAAAAGTGGATGGGCAAAAAGGGTAATGATGATTGACGAGGTATTGGATTCATGATGAAAATGAATAATAGATGCGATGGAGATTTCGGTTCTGCGAGAGCAAATGACACACAATCAGTTCAACCAATTCTTGTAAACCGCAACTGTGAAACAAAACTTACACATGACAATTCGAGGTTCAGTGATTGAAGTAGAGATCTGCAAGAAACCACTCGGAAATCAGCTCTCTGTCAGACTCGACTCAAATCTTGAACGTTTGAATTTCCCAAGAAGGAAGGTAGACATACACTCTTATGAGGTAAGACTGAAGCACCATTGACATAAAGTTCATCTTTTATGGTAACGTCATCTCCAAGGACTGTGATGTTTTCAACCCGAGTCTGGCATGGCAAATTTTGTTCAGCTAAATCGTCTGCACGAGCGACTGGTAGCTGAGTAGAGTAAAGCCTGCTTACCCATCGTCCGACATTAGAGTTCCATCCAACGATAGAGTTCGCGATCCAAGAATGATCTCTGACAGTTGCGTTTGACATGATAACACATCTTTGAAGTCTTACTCCTGGACCAATCTTTGCATCAGGTCCAATAACTACGTTAGGTCCGATAACAGCAGTAGGATCGATCTCGGCGGTCTAGCCGATAAATCTTTGGTAAGCTGCAGGTCTTATCGCGAATGAGGATCGACACTCACAGGATCTACCAAGACGTTACCGCCATATACCCATTTGTTTTGTTTGGGATCGGTAAGAAGAGGTGAGTGTTGAGCTGTAAGGTGAGAGAGGTAAAGGCAGGTTCCTGTGAAGACAAGGTCTGTCAGTATTTCCGCACACACCCTTTATCGAAACAATCAGACCCACCTGACAAGTAGTCTTTGGGTTGACCAACATCCATCCAGAAACCGGGAAGGTCGAAGGAATGTAATTGATGATCGGCGGCAATGGCAGGGAAGACCTCTTTCTCGATAGAAGTTGGTTGAAGCTGATGAGAATTCACCGATATCAGCTCTTTATTGCCTCTGTGCCCTGTCCGGGGATTGAACTAATTACGACTTGAAAGCCGTTTACTCACTTGAATTCTATCCAGTACACTTGGGTTGAAAATGTAGATACCAGCATTAATTCTGTTACCGACGAACTCCACTGGTTTCTCCACGAATCGATCAATGACTGTAGAACCAGGTTTGGTGACTACGACACCGTATGCTGAAGGTTCAGCAACTTTAGTTACCATGATTGAACCTTCACACCCATGAGCAATATGGAAGTCTCTACAACAAGTGGAGCAACGTTAGCTTCTTCACTTCCTAGAGCGGGAATGGCATGGTGTTAGGTGCAGAGGCACGCAACAATCTGAGCTCACCGGAATGCTTCGAAAGGGTAGATACAAGTGACATCAGAATTGAGGACGAAGAAAGGTGTATCATCTTTTCCCAGGATCTCTCTAGCGAGAGCGAGAGGACCAGCTAAAACACACAATATTCAGCACGAGGAGCTGACTGTATTACACAATAACATGAATGATAAGAGGGAGCCAAATGGAGGGAAAGTTGCTCACCAGTACCTAACGGTTCAGTCTCAACTGAGAAATGAATGTTGATACCGAATTCTTCTTCAGTCTTTTTAAGTACTGAAACCATAACTTCAGGTCGGTAGTTGACGGCAAGCACAATATCTTTTACTCCGGCCTATCGAGGAGATTCGGATGGAATGGGAATGAGATTTACGTAGGAGGAATCAGAGAGAAGGTGAGAAAGGAGAATCATACCAAGATCAGCTCTAGATTCCAGTACGAAAAGTGGTTTATGATGGAAGAACGTACCTTGACAAGAGCTTCGATTTGATGCAAGCTATATGAATGACAAATACACCGGTCAGTAAGCCACCAAACCACTGTAGAACCCAGCTCCAGCGACGTTGGAGTTCTCCTCTGCATAAAGCGGGATTCAACTCACATCATAGCCTAAAAATTGTAATATCGTCAGCTCTAAATACCTCTTATATAATAGCAAGAACAACCGAGCTACTGTCAACTCACCTTGTTACAGAACTCTACCAGTGGTTTAGGCCATGATAACTATTCGCATAACGTTCATCTTAGGTCAGCTCCAATCTCAGTATGCATGATTGTGAAAGATTCGATAAAATCGCGTCGACATATTTTAATCTAACGCGTCTTTTTGACGATGATGCATTTCGCTCTATTTCGTAGCGACAGGAAGGATGAGATTGAAGACTCACAGTCAAAGGTCTGAGTCGAGTACCGAAACCACCAACTAAGATCAGCGCGTATCTATCGTCATGAAAAGGTAAGCTTGACTCCGGCAACTTGCAGAGGGACTGTTCGGACGGTGAAGGATTGGATGAACAAAGGTCAAGTGGATTGTTAAACTTATCTTCATTTTTGATTGTGTACTGAATATGGAAGAGGGGGAAAAGAGTGTGAGTGAGTGAGTTGGAGTTGGTTGGTTATCAGAGATGAGATGAGAAAGAGTGAGGAGAGGAGGTATTGATGAAGATTGTTCGGGAGATGGGGTATCCAAGCGGTCCACAAGAGATTGAAAGAATGGTAAAACACCTTGGTGGATGGTGGTGGTGACCGTTTCCTGCGGTTTGTATCGACTATGGCTTTTGGACACGTTGTAACACCCGGACGAATTAGGTCAAAAACTAATAAAAATATACCGATTCAGGGTAAAAACATGTAAGAACTTTACTAGTATGCTTTTTGCGGAATTAGACTTCGGGTCTGGGTAAAAAGGTAGCTAGTTACCACGTGGTTCCTTGGGACTGCCCATATTATTCGATCCAATGAATTTATTATATTTTATCCCATTCGGTTTTCAAAAGGGTTTTTGATTTTTCAACTCACTTGCAGTAGGTTTTGTGTGCGGATCAAAAGTTATGAAGTATCTTGCTTGAAATTGGTATATTCACCTTATCATCTTTACCACTCACTTACTTTCAAACCAAACCATCAACTCACCACAATGCGTATCGAGAAATGTTACTTTTGCTCGACGAATGTCTATCCAGGACACGGAACGATGTTCGTAAGGAATGATGCGAAATGTTTCAGGTTCTGTTCTTCCAAATGTCACAAGAACTTCAAGATGAAGAGGAATCCTAGAAAGGTCAGATGGACAAAAGCTTTCAGAAGAGCAAATGGTAAAGAGATGGTCGTTGTGAGTCTCGTTTTCTCTGTCTTTTTCAACAACTACGATACGGCGTGCATGATTGGAGAGCGCAGAGGGTTTGTTTGGTGGTGGTTTAGTGGCAACGAAGATACCATACCCAACTCACCGTAGCTTGGTTGTCAACTCTCACTGCTATGCTGTCATTATACTTTGCGAACCCCAACATTATGTCATGCCCTCCAAGACATTTCTCACATTGGAATGCGTACTGGAATCGTGCTATGATCATTTACCCTCAAAATATCCTTCAGCCATTCTTATATTTGCCTCTTACCGCACAAACCATTTGTCGATAAGAATATTACTGATACATTACAAACCTTCATAGGACTCCGTCTTCGAGTTTGAGAAACGACGAAATGTACCTGTACGATACGACCGAGAACTTGTCGCTACTACGCTCAAAGCCATGGAGAGGGTCGCTGAGATTCGATCCAAGAGAGAGAAAGCCTTCTGGAAGAACAGGTATGTTCTCATTTCTATATACATCATGATCGTTTTCAATCCCTCTCGATTGTCAAGAGATAAATCCAGCTCCAAAACGAATATAAGCTAATACAATGTTCACTCCTACTACAGAATGTCCGGTAATGCAGCTAAGAACGCCAGAGACGCAGCATTATCGATTGAAAAACATATCGAACTTGTTCAACCTCGATCATCGACCAAATCATCTCTATCAACTTCCACAATCGAAGAAAAAGAGAAAATCAGAGAAAAGATCAAAGTTCGTGCAGCAGGCAAAAAAGCAATGGCTTTACAACAATTAAAATCTGCAAATCAATCGAAGAGAAGTAACAAGCAAAGTAGATTAATCCCTGCTGAAGGTGGTGGTATGGGTATGAGCTTGGATTAGACTTACTTTTCACCAAAAGTTAAGTTGGATCTGGACTTTTCGAATTAGATTTGGTCACTTTAGTTGCTTTCCACCCGTTCTCACACTTGTTGTATTATACTTGGAAATCTATTGCCCCTTTAGACGAAGTAGTTTCTATATATGGGAAATAGTTATGATATATTCTCTTTACGCTCACGCTTATGCTTCTCCTTCGGCTCCTGGTCACAATCAATCGCTTGCTTCTAATATGGTACTGGAAAACGCTGTACCATGAGCTTGGCGCGGTCCTTCCAAGCGGTATTCGTTTTTGAATGTGGCACCCTTATGATGTGACATTCCGGTAGTAATATTATTATCATTTCATTTTACCCTGAATGACAAAGATGGGGTTTGTTGTTGTTTTGTTTGGTCCAACTGTTCCAATGTGATCCTTAACCCCCACTCCGCGTCGTACAGTGGAATGAAAATAATGTGAATTGATCTTGTTAATATTCCTTGCTCTTGTCACTTGGCTCACACTTGGCTTACTTTCCCACCCAATACCATTGTGTAGATCGCAATATAACATTCTTTCTTTCCATCGACATACTTCTTTCCTTGAATTACCAAGACGCGAAATCACTCATCTTCATCCTCTCATTCTCTCACGCGACTCTCTTCCTTCTCACCACGTACGACTCGAATTCGATCTCTGTCTCGAGTAATTGGAAGACAGTCACACGCACGGACTATCACATACAATAACGAAGAAGATATACAACTACATTATAATCTTTGTTTGTGATATAAAGGATAGACGGACATCATTCAATACCGCTACCAGGCTATATTCCTTCCTCCAGATCGAGATCTCGATTAAACTTCGATCCAACCTCTCAGATTCGAATAGTGTCGTGATCTGACCAAAGAGGTAGATCGCCTAATCGATCTTCAGATAAGATTGCTATCACGCGTGAGTAGATTACGATTCTATCATTTCGATTTGGACTGGAGTCTGGATTATTCACCCGGAGGTTCCGAAGTCAAGGTAGAGAAAGCATTGTGGTATGGTAATGCGGGGGAGAAGTGATCGGAACGTGATTTGTGTCAGATCAAAGGATACTTGATCATCCTTTCAGTCCATTTGCAGGACTGTTAAAACATGATATGAAAGGTGGTGCTTTGTCGGGAGAAAGTGAATCGTAAAATCTGCTTCTTGATTTTGTTGTTAAGCCTTCGAGTTGAAATTCCTTCATGTTTTCCCTCATTGTTGATAATGGTAACAAAGTAATGGAATAAATTCACTGACAACAATCATTTTTCATGTTAATTAGTCATTTAATCGTAAAACGAAAAACTATCAATACATTCAAAATGCCACCTTCACCCACTTTGCCAACCTTGACTCTTTCTTTACCCCCATTACCTCTAATACCCACTTCACCACCACTCATCCCCCCTACACTGGATAAAAGGCAAACTTACGTCACGGTATCAGTGGTGAAGAACACAACAGATTCAGACACTTCTTCATCTTCATCAAGTAATTCTTCTTCTGGATTCCCAATCAAAATTGCCATTCCTGCTTTAATAGGTGGAATGGCTCTGGCGCTGATTGGTTTCGGGATTTGGTGGTGGTGGACAAGGAAAATCAAACGTGAACGAAGAGTGAGTAAAACCTCATTTCCATCATGAAATAAATCGTCGACTACTTAGTTGTAACGAGATCAAATGACCTCGATCTGGTTATATATGAGCTGGAATGATCCGATCTTGAACTGACCCATCCCCTCCCATTAGGCAGCTTGGGAAGCGAGACAACGAAAGAAGAGAAAGAGAGCAGAACAATCTGCTCGTCCATCCATTTCGTCTTCCAGAGCACCTTCAGGGTCAGGATCGAAATCACCTATGGAAGAAAAAAGCTTTATTCCACCCGTACCAGCTTTACCCAAACACGCAGCCACTCAAGATCCATATAAAGAAAGAGGTTATGGTTATTCTGATACCTCCGCACAACCTTCTTTCCCACCTTCTTCAAATCAATTGTCAACTTCGATCAACTCGAATTTGGGTTCAGGCGCAGGCGCATTTGGTTACGCTACTCAACCTGGTTTAGAACAAGATTTACAATATGGTTATGATCAATATGGACAACCTATTTCACAAGGATACAACAACAACAATAACAATCCGCAAGAGAAATATAGACATCAAAGAAGTAAATCGAATGATTCATCCAATCCTGCAAATCCATTCTCGAATACAAATTCAGCTGCTCCTGTAACTCTCGCGGCGCCAATCAACCAAAAAGAGGAACAAGGACAAGCTCAACCATTACCTGTGAAGAATGAAAAATCAAGCAAGAGAGCAATGGCAAGGATGAAAGTGGCGGATTCAGCAGCTGCGAATGCATCAGCCGATCCTGCCTATAGACATCAACCTAAAAAACCATCCCCATTAGCAATAGCAGCTGCAGAAGCTAAAGCTAAACAATTAGCAGAATCAAATAACAATAACATGGAACATTTAGCTCCACCCAATGAGTCGTCTTTACCACCATATGAATCACAAGGACAAGGAAACAACGATTCGAGAGGTAAGGCAGTATCAGGTGAATGGGGTGTAGCGTTGGGGTCACCAAACAATGATGGTCATTTCAATTTCAATTCTCAACAACCACAGGTCGAACAAGAAGATCCATATTTGAAAGCACAAAAGATAAAGTCTGGTTTATACACTCAAGATCCATATGCCGCTTATCATGGTGATTATAATGATGACGATGAAGATGTCTATCACCAAGCCGCTGAAGGAATGGGTTTAGCTAGTAATGGTATTCAATCTAGTACACCCAAGAAATCCAGATGGGTATAAATTGAGTTTGACTTGTTTGATCACTGAATCATCGAAAGGTATCTATCTGGATTTGAAGTGATCTTTACTGCTGTATGAAGAAGGGGGAAGATCTTTTACTTGATTTACTTAAGTTATGTTTGTTCAATTGGACTACGGCGGATACAAAAGGGACAATGTTTTCAATCTTATTTATCATCAATATCAAATATTTTAGTTTGTTTTCTACATACGCGATGTCACTTGATTGTGGAGTTTATTATGCGAATGGCTACATCCATTTCTAATTGAATCAGGGGCGAGCCCTACAACTTGATACGGTATGCATCCTTCGTGTCCAGATGAGCTGAGAGATGAAAGCTTTGCTTGACGGGAAATGAGCTTTGAATTCAATAGCAGGTGGAGAAAGCCACACGCCGGATAGTATTCGAGTAAGTGGATAGATGAGACGTCATCGCCACTGACTATGATCGACACGGAAGCTCATATCATCCCATCATTTTATTCATTATTCATTCATCATTCACTGCGCTTTAAACCGTTCAACTCTCAATCCATCTTTTCGATCTTTGTTCATCCAACGTACGCAGTCAAATCGCAAGACCAAGGAGAGAGATCGCATAGAGAAAGCAAACTCACTTGTATCCGTTTTCACCAGATCAACTAATTACGACCGTCTCATAACACTCGGACCCTTCGAACAAGCGAACCTCCTCCCTTCGCATTCTTGCTCTGCCGCCGTCGGACGACGAGATTCAACATGTCGACAATAGTGGATTCACGTCCAAGAGGCTCATACATACCTGCCGATTGTCCAAGTTGTAAATCACAACAGGAATACATACTTCCACCTACTTTTATAGGTACTTTGAGAGTGAGATGTTTTGGGTGAGTCGGGTTTATCTTTCTCGTATCGGCTTGTAAATATGGAGTGTGAGCTAGGGCGAACGAGTGCTTTTGGATTAGCTACAGATCCATTCTCAGTCATACAATGACACCACGCTGACTGTCACCTATATCCGCACGAATAGATGTAAACAATTCTTCACACACCCTCAACCCAAACCCAACACATCTTCAAATGCTAACAATTCATCCAGATTCCCAGGTATGGGATCTAACAATAACAACTATACCAACAATGGTGGTGGTGGTACATCAAGAGATACGAATTCATCAAGTAGAAGAGGAATAGGATCAGATAAAAATCCAATTGATTTGGCCTATTATGAAGTATTAGGATTAGATAGTCAATGTACTCAGGATGAAATCAAAAAAGCCTATAGACGATTGGCTATCAAATTACATCCTGATAAAAACAGAGATGATCCAGATGCAGAAGAGAAATTTAAACAAATCTCAATTGCTTATCAAGTTTTATCAGATCAAGAATTAAGACGTAAATATAATGAATTCGGTCAAAAGAATGGAGGTGGTGTAGCTGAACCCGCAGGTGGATTCCAAGATCCAGAAGAAGTTTTCGGTAAGATGTTTGGAGGTGATAGGTTCGAAGATTTCATTGGGCAAATCAGTATCGGTAAGTATCGGCTTTACTTTATACGCAGAAAGCTGACTATATCTTAACACTCACACTCACAGGTAAAGACATGAAAGACGCTTTCCAACAACAACACGAAGAAGAAGCGGGTGATTACATGATTGGTCCAACTGGTAAACCAATGATGACACCCGACGCGATGCAAAGGAAAATGTTGCGAGACAGAGCAGTAGCTGAACAAAAAGCAAGAGTCAGAAAAGAAAGAGTAGATAAATTAGCTATAAACTTGGTTAAAAAGTTAAATATCTATACTGAAGCTGCTAAAGGTGTGGAAGATAAATTGGTTGGAGCGAGTTTCAGAGTGAGTTATTATACTTGATTCACACCAAATATGATATTGGGAACAATGGATTATAGAGCTAATAGTGTATATAACAATCTATAGGAAATTTGTCGTCTTGAAGCTGAGTCAGTCAATTTCCTTCTTAATCGTCGAGGTAGAAGTTCATCGCTGATCAATCCTCTCCATTATGTTTATAGAGACTTGAAAGAAGAAAGTTACGGTACAGAGTTACTGAATGCTCTTGGTAGAGCATATCAAGCGAAATCTGCACAACACATGGTAAGTGATCTTTGCACGCAGTATAACCTTAAATCGAAGTCCACCAGCTAATACCATTCGTTTATAAAGGCTTCAACTCAATTCGCTCCTCTTGGATGGTTCCACGGTGCCAAAAACACTTTTAACGTGATGGGTGACACGTGAGTCTCCTGCATTTCCGTATCATTTTGTGTTCATAAGCTGAAACATGTGTGATTTAGCGTATCGACAGTCCGTTCAGCTCTTGAATTGAAAGCAGTGTTTGACAGACTGCAATTAGCTGAACAGAGTGGTATGCCAGCTGCGGATTTGAGGAAATTAGAAGAACAAGCTGCTGAACAAGGTATAAGGACTTTATGGAAGGTGAGTGGAGTCCCGAATCATTCAGTTATGGTTCATTCATTAAACGCGTATGGTGTAGGGTGCGAAACTCGAAGTAGAGAGTGTAGTAAGGGAAACCTGTGAAAGAGTTCTAACAGATTCGACAATTCCAAAAGAGAAATTGCATATGAGGGCTTACGCATTGGGTTTAATGGCTGAGGTGAGTTTACATGATCTCCTTAAAGAAGTTGATGTATGCCGGCTAATATCTGACTTTGACTTGATAGGCATTCCTGGCCATTAGAAAAGATGAAGAATCAGCTCCAACAGAAGATTTCGTAAAAGTTGAAACTCCAGCATCTAAACAACGTGATGCAGCAGCTTCTTCTGCCAATACGAGTAAACCAGCCGTACCACCTAGACCACCCACCACAGCATCGACCAATGCAGCACCACCACCCCTTAACATTCCTGCTCACCCAGCTGCAGCCCCGAATGTACCTCCTCGGCCCACTGAGAAACCTACTGTGGTTCCTGGACCTAACGATATACCCTCGGATCAAGAGAAACAAGAAACACTACATGCCGCTTATAAAGCTTGTGAGTACCATCATTCCCAAATGATAACTGGATGCGACTGACTCACTGCTCAATCGGTAGATGAAAGCAAAAGACGAAGTCAAGGGGAATGATAGAAGTCATTTTGGAGTATCCGGAACTTTTTGCAAAGATCTTGTAGATTTATACATATATATACCTTTTTTGTGCAGTATTATGATATTACAGCTAGCTTACACTTCTATATCGCAAATCAAATCGCGAGCATTTCTATTATCTGATCAATGTACCATTGATAGACATTACAACAAGTCATAGTGATGCCACATTGTTATGGACTAACGGACTAATGGTGATTAATCCAATCGTCCAATGTCATCATCTTCACCTAATTCTTCTTCTTCTTCCAAATCCAAACTCAACCAAAAACCTTCCCAATCATCTTCATGATCTTTATCTTTATCTGCCCAATCCATGACGTCTTTCAAAGCTTTGACGTATCTTTCACCTTCCATTCTAGTTTCTTCATTAGTGTAATATTGAGTTGGAAGATTGATTGGTGGATTGGGTCTTTTGGGATAACTGTCCATTGGTGGTGTCAAGACATCTATCAATAAATCTTCTTCTAAATTCTTCCTTCTCGCTAAATCAGACTCGTCTTCCTATGAACACATTACATGAATATCAGCTAACGAACTTTTGGTACTGAAGCACAGGACTTCTGTATCCTGACAATAGACCGTGGATTGAATGGAGAGGATGATTGCTAATCAAAGGAGTAACTTACAATATCGAATTCATCTTCTCTCTCATCATATTCAACATTCTCTTCTAACTCTTCGAAACCAGGTGCGAAAGCAGCCCAATTATCAGGACTTGAAGTTTGCCATATATTGATATCACCTGAAGTTGATATTGATGCTATGACAGGTCTTGTTGGATGCCACTGAGATCATTGTACGAGTACGAGTATGACAGAAAAAAACAAAGGTATTGTATCAGCTCGTGACACGATAGATATATCGAGAGCTTTTCGCTTTGTATTGAAGAATCATACGGATTATAGAAGAGAAAAAGAGGGAAAATCGATTACGGTCTAATCCAGTTTGATTTCGGATAAAAAACGAAGCGAAGAATTTTCAACTCACATCACAATCTATCAAAGGTTCTCTTGGACCTTCCAAAACTTTAACTAGAACCATGCTTTCTCTATCCCAAATGAAAACGTTATGTGCCATCTTATGTCCCGCACCACCCATGACATATTCACCATCACCCGAGAATCCAATCGAATGCCAAGGAGTTCGATTGACTAAATCTTGAAATCGATGCAAGGGCGTCAAAGTTGACGTTAATGGATGTACTGATAATAATCGAAGAGCTCTATCGGATGCTGAGAGAATGATGTTTCTAAAAACGGACAGAGGAGACAGATAAACAAGTCAAAATCAGTGAGTTCATTCCGTTTTGATGATGTACTCAAGGTCGAACTGTGATTTCGTTATAGATGACTTATGAACTTGTTATCTATACTTACTGTCCGGAAGCATCAAATCGTAATTGCCTTATAGCGGCATTAGCTACTTTGACTCTTTGAAGGACCTGTACAACCAGTCATCTGTCAGCAATCTTCCTTCTTCTTTGGTGAGCATCAGGAAGGAATATTTTCATTGGTCGGCAACAGTCATCTACTCACATATCTGGATACTGGATCTATCACTAGTAACATGCCATTTGATGTTCCAGCGTAAATCCTTGATCCGCAAGGAGAAAATACAGCGCAAGCCATTGATGATCTACGTCAGATGAATGTCAATATATTGTCAGCTTGTAAGCGTCGTCGTTAAAAAGAGTCAGTTAATGCCGTATGAGCATAATTTTGGATTGATAACAGAGGCCGAATAACCAGAATAGACCTGACTAACCTTTTCCTTGATTGCTCTTCTACATCTTGATCTTCTTCACCTTCAACAACATCTTGCAATATGTGCCTAGATCCATCTCTCAGATCTACCAATACGGCTTCTCCACATGTCAAAGTAGCTAGAACAATCTTACTATTTCTAGGATGAAACACTGCATTTGAAACAGGTGCTTCGAATCGGATAGTATGTATCCTAGGTGAAGATGAAGATGGAGATGCGTTGGATTTTAACATCGACTTTGAGTTTGAGCTGGCATTTGAGCTGGAGCTCGGGTTTTGGTTTCCGTTTAGGTTAGAAGTGGAAGTAGAGTTCGGTGTAGGAAGGGAAGCAGGGGTTTTAGGTCGTAAATATGGATGTGAAAGTATCGATAAATCCCATATTATAGCTGTTGAATCCAATGAAGATGTGAGTAAATAACGATTGTTTCTTGACCAGCTAATATCATTGATCAAGTAGATTTATATCAAGTCAGCTAAATAATCTCCCATTTCCTCGTTGATTATCATTCTGCTTTGGTTTGATTTGAACTGTTGGAAAATGAATTGTCACACAAAACACACCTTAATCCGCCAACAGGTTTAACATGACCTTCTAACAATCTAATCATACCCCTAGTTTCAACATCCCAAATTTCGACTACACCATCACTTCCTCCCACAGCCAGATAATGTCCCGCGAAAGGTCCAGAGGGGTTGAAAAGGACTGATACTCCCTGAGAAGATAATGTAGAATCAACTGCTTCTGGATATTTCTGAGCGAATGGATCTGGGTAAGGAAGGACAGAGGGAAGGAAAGAAAGAAAGAAAAGTTAGATCAGTGAATAGATCGCTATACTGTCTGTTTATAGGAATCGGCTCAATCGGAATGCAAAACTCACTAAGGAGCTGCTGCATTCTTTTTCAACTAATATATGTGATCCTAGTCTCTCTGAATTGACGACTGGTAGGTTTATCTTGTTGTTCAATTGCGGCATGAAGATGTGATCTCTTAATCTTAGTTTGGTTCGCGTCTTTTGTAAACGTCTTTTTTTCCGTCGGAGATTTGGCAAACATTAACATCCAGTCTCTTCTCTTCATCGTCGTTTTGGCTCGTCTTTCTCATCATCTGTTGCAACAACATCGTCCAGCTACTTATTGTATCGCCAGAACTGACTTGGGAAGATCGCTCAGGCCCCAGTGAAATACGCTTCTAGCCTATAAGATGCAAGTCCGACCACCTGCTGCTACTACACTCTCTTCCTCAATAGAATATCATGCCCCTTTACCACCTTCAATCCCACTATCATCTATAAACACTTTAATCCCGCGGTTGACTACAACCATCAATGATATTGATCATCTAAGGAATTTGATCGGGGCTGGATACGTAGATGGTTCTTTACCAAGCTGGTAAGTCTGATAGGTTATACATGCCGGTTCAATCCCGCACCTTGACTACTACTACGACTACGACGACATCGCCCTGAAAGAATGCAATGTAATCTGATTTCATCTGATCTGAATGAATGAAATAGGGATACGTTACTTCAGAGATATTCACTTTTATTAGGACGTATAAATGCTTTATCAAATTATATCTCACCCCCTTCTACTTTGACGACAACAACAACAACCACAACTTCTTCTTCTTCTTCCTCTGCTACTACTACTACTAATTTAGCTCCCCCTCCCCCTCCTCCATTATCAGGATACCTAGTACATCCCCTAAACCCTCTTCCGTCTACAACGAATACAAATACGGCGAACGGAGAAAATGAAGTCAACCCATTGGCTTTTGAAACTTTTTTTCAAGTTATAAATACTCAATTAATACCTTCTTTAACTAACTCACAAGAATCAACTTTATCAAATGATCAAACTCAAACGCAAACGCAAACGCAAACGCAAAATCAGCATCAAGGTTCATCTTCGGCGAAAACAACGACGACACGATGGCATACTGCCGACGAACTAAGAGGGATGGACGATAGAGCATTGGATATACTCAAGAGATCATTGAAAGATAGATTAAACAAGGAATCCATCAAGATAGATGTCATGAAGAGGGAAATAGATAGAAGGGAGGAAGAAATCGATTGGACAATGCGCATAGACGAAGCTGAGGAAGAAGATGACAACGATGACCAGGATCCTGGAGAGGGTGAAAATCAAGTGCAAGGTGATACAGGTGGAGTATCACAGATTCAAGATAAAAATAATGATCATGATGACGATGATGAGAGCGACGACGATCTGTTCGGAGGCGATGATGACGATGGCGACGAACCGATGATCATAGATGTTGACGCTGAAAAAACTGAGAGAATCGGTACACCGAAACAAGTTGATGAGGAGGAGAAGAGTGAAGAGATAAATTGGAAATTGGAAGATTATGTGAATTACATGGATAGCGGTAAGATACCGTCGAATATATGAATAATCAGTCAAGTTCTTTTAATCCCATTTTGTCTGTTAAACGTAGAAGTTGATCAGCTGTGTATGAATAGTTGTACATGTGTACATGACCTCTTCGTTTGATTGACTATTTCAGGTTCTTGATCAATTGTGAAAGAGAGAATCTCATTTCATAAATTATCGTCATTTATCTATCTATCACAAAAAGATATCCAAGTTACCAAATACTGAAGAATCAAACTGAAATGAGAATTACTACTACTAATTATCCATTTTATGAAACATCAACGGACAACGGACAACGTCCAATACCATTCCAATCAATCTTCAGACTTATCAACACTGCCAATACCATTGGCAATACCATTGGCATTACCGCTACCACTACCCTTCTTCAAACTTTTCATGCTAAATTTACTGGGGCTGTCATTCACTTTGGTAGACGAGATACTAGGGGTTCTATTCCTCAATTTCCCAGTTGTGGTATTTGACGAATTATTCCAATCCAATCTCAATCGTAATGATCCATTCCCATCACCGAGTTCAACCCATACATCCGCATTTGGAATGGCAGGTTGAACATGACTGAATATATCAATTTCAGCAGTACCCAATTCAGAATCCTTTCCTAGTGTGTGATGGTCTATTTACATATCACATACTCAGCATCAACAATGTGATAGTATGAGCTAAATCATAGTGGTGCAAAGACTTACCATAGACTGTCACGTTGAATGAAGTGGTACCAGGAGCTACGTTGTAATTGAAAGTTTCGTCCCTATCGAAAAATCACAAAAATCATTGGCATCTATCTAGGTCTGGCATCAATATCCTACTCACCATTCAGGCATTGATCCTTTCACATGATCTGTTTTGTGGGTTTTGCCTCCTAGTTTGATTTGGACATAAGGTTTTGTACCGGCTTTGATATCTTTAGCGGCTAAAACTGTTATTGACAAAGTGCTAGGCTCATTGGGTGTATTTCCTTCTCCTATTGGTAATGTAGTTGAATTCGATCCTGGAGTTAGTCCCAGCGATTGTGATGGTCCTTCTAATTCTGGAGCGATGACAGAGGGTTCGGATGCCTGATTTATAGGTAAAGGAGATTCTGTCCCTGTTGAAGGCTCAACCAAGACTTCTTTTCCTGATTTGTCTTTCTTCTTGATAAGACCAACTCGTCTTCCAGCAAATCCTCCGACAGCCCCTATACCATGTCCAACACCACCTATAACAGCTCCTCCCCCATGTACAACGCCTTTGCCGACTCCTAGGGGTACTCCTCCGATTTGGGTCACTACCCTTCCAGCTTGTGAAAAGGTTGATGTCTTCATCCGAGTTCGAGCAATAACTGCATACCGTAAACGAACATTAGCATTGAAACAGTGCAGCATTTGATCCTGATTGCAGACACTACTCACTCTCAGGTTGGAACAAGACCTTGACATCCAAAGAACCTTTCTCGCCATGTTTCTCCGAAACAACAGGTAAGGTCAATTCAGTCTGCTCAAAGGGCTCTAAGGCAGCTAAATCGATCATACCGCTACCGATGGGAGTGGCGCTTCCGACCTGTACGAAGAATCAGCCCCATGTCCCTCGTGTGATGTCAAATACTGTGATCTAGAGCTGATTGCCCTCATAACCTAACATGGAAATGGACCTACCCTGTCCCAGTCCATGATTTCGAAACGGAATTTGGCAGCTACTCGAGATGGTATCATACATTCGAACTGTTCATTCCAGACGGGTGATAGAGTTCTATAGTCAATGGATGGGTCAGCCTTTTTTGACTAGTTCACCTTTCCTCTTGACTCACTTCTTCTTCGTCTCAGATTTGAAGACTTTCATACCATTTAGCGTGAAGATAACGTAAGGCTATATCAGTACCACCTATCGTAAGTTATACGTCTCTGTGATTTTAGATATCACGATTGATCTAGCTTACATCACTTTTTCCACTTCTGTCAGCACCGTGAAGTCCCTTTGCATTGTTCACATGAACTCGTAGAACACCCATGTCTAGATTCATGTTGTCAGCTTGTGTAACCCACTACATGAACAGAACAAGATAGACTGACTATTGATACTCTCTCTTGGTTCAAGGGTGATATCAACAGGAACGAATCTAGCGGCTAGTTTTACGATAGTTCTATTCGATCCATCGGGTTGTGAAAGCACAAAGTCGGCTGGAGCTCGCTATGTGTATGATACCAGTCACTTATGGTCCTGATCAATAGTATCGATGAGATAAGAAATCGACTCACAATGCATTGCTCCAAAAAGTCCTTGGTATCACACTTGAATTCTGCCACTATATCATCTTCATTCTCATCAGAAGCGTTTATTCGTAACCAAGTACGACTGAAGTCTAACTCTCGGATAAAGCCTTCTCCCACCTATTTTCAGACACTCTCATGTCAGCTGACTGATCCACGGTAATATCATGGAAAATGCCGTGAAACTTTTTGTATGAAACGTGGTAAGAGCTAAATATACTCACTTGATCCCATGTAGGATGATTACTTCTGGCTTTACCAGAAGTAAAACTGGGCCAATAACCATCATCAAACATCACTTCCAATGAACCCTTCTTGGCGAGTTGCCCAGAGATAACTTGGAAGACTAGAACACCGGATTCTGCATACAACAACCGATGATTAGCACAAAATCCTAGCAAACAACACAAAGTGGTCCAAACATGTCACTCACGAGAAGCCATGATTTCTTCTATACTCAACTCAACACCTTTTTCGGCATCTTCAACAGGAGTTAATGCTCTACTATCGGCTACCGACAAGGTAGTTTGGGCTGTGACAGCCGAAACCATAGAGGCGTTTCCGATACTTTGAGAAGGTCTATGTCCAACGGTTGATGGCCTACCACTTAAAGATCCAGAGGGTTTATGTCCAATCGTTGATGTTCTTCGATCTCCATTTCCATTTCCATTAATTGATGAGATTGCAGTTGGGCTGATGGGACTATTGATAGATTGATCACCATTTGTGTATAAAGAATGATTTTCACCATCTATACCTCCATCATTGTTATCATTTAATAAAGCCTCTTCCACAGCTAAGTCAAGTTCATTCTTTTGAGCTTCAAAGCTTACACCTCCTTTAAATGATAAAGCAGGCTTGAAATCAACTTGATAAATTAATTCTCCTTTAAAGTGATTTGCTTTATCCAATTTGATTTTATCTCTTCTTTCTGAAACACCTTTTGATTTATATGGGAATTGATTATCTTCTGAATCGGTTTCTGCGAACTCTGATGATTTGATTTCGACGTATCCCAATGATCTATCTTTTCCGATATTCTGATAATCCATCACTTCAAGTATCACGCTTTCTCTCAAATTATGTATTGGTACGTAAACGATCTGATCCCATTCTGGATTCAAGTTATTATTCATGACTTCTGTTCTTGCCAAAACTCTGTTATTACCCATTACTCGCACGTATGGATCTGATTTACCACCAAGGGCAGCTTCGACGTTCTTGACGTCAACAGCCTTCTTCAACCAAAGTCGTAATATACCAATCGGAGGGACGTATGCTGCAGCACCAGCTACTGAACCGGTCATAGCTACAGGTTTCCACTCTGCCGTCAAGCGGATCTTTCCAGCTCGACTGCCCTTGAGAGGGAACCAATCTTGTTGTCTGGCTCGAGCTTCCAGTAAATCGGTAAGCTTGACAGTAACTTTACCCAAGTCTGGATCAGTGGCAAAGTCCTTGGAATCGACAACCTTGATCGTGATCACACTGTTGTTCTTCTCGGAAACTAAGAATTCGCAAGATGATTCCCAAATGGGTTGATTGGCATGTTTGACAATATTCGTCTTGTGCACTTCGTTTCTAGCATTTCCAAGGTAAACCTTTGCGAATGGATTGAGGTCACCAAACTTTCTAGATATATCGAGATCTTTCGCTTGATGAAGAGTAAGTCGAACGATACCTGTGTGTGTTTCAGGGAGAGGTTCCAGGGTGCCATCCGGATTCTTCTCAGGCTTGAGGACAGGAAAGTAGGATAAGTCATATCGCAATTCGCCACGGTCTTTACCACCTCCAAGAATTTTGCCGACGTTGCCTTCTTGTTCAGCATCGTCTGACAGAGTACCTAGCTCGTGAGAGACAGTACCCAAGAGACTGTCAGGTCGATGTTCGTTGTAGTCAAAGATATTGAAGTTGAGTACATCTGCAAGAGAATTGATAAGAAGAAATTGTGTATCATGCCAGGTTGGATTGGAGGTCGAAGGAATCGTTTTGGTATGGGTGATAGAGGGTTTAGCACCAAGTGCAACAGCAACGTAAGGATCCGGTTCACCTCCACCGAATTTGGTGGCTTTGAGGCCCCTGGCATCGAGAATAGTAATTCGCAATACACCGATGGCGGCATCGAGGGGAGTTCCAGATAAGAGTTGTTGCAGATCAATCGTGAAGACATTAGGATCATACATCATTGGACCGAGATTGGCGTGGACTTGTTCTCTGATGAAAGGTGCCAGACCTGGGATATTGTTGATGTCAAACCCGAATGTGTCACCACCAAGAGGTTTGAGCACGTAATCGAAAGTAGGTTTCTCGATGAAGGACATGTCGACAGTTTGTACATGAGGGAAATTAGTCATGAGCTTGAGTTTAACTCTGTAAACATTATCAGCGGTGTGGTCTTTACCGTTGTACAATATGCTCACCTCATTTTACCAGTAAAGCTCATGTCTTCGAGTAGAATGGGAATACCCTTTGATACCGCACCTTTACCTACACGAATAGTAAGAACAATCTTTGGGTTGACCCGCTTGGCAGCCTGGCGCGGGGTAACATCTTGAAGATCATTGGGGGTGAACGAAAGAGCCCAATCCATAATGACGATATCCTCGGGGCTAAGTGAGGTCAGTTGGAAGCGTACGTTGACCTTTGGCAAGCAACTCACGTCTTTGGAAAAGTCCGAACATAGTCAATACGTGGTGCTATGGCAATATCAGCTACTATCAGACTGATCGCAAAATCTAAAAAGGCAGCTGACCTTTTGTACCAACTGCCAGACAAACTAAGTCAGCATAGACCCTAATTTTACGACTTGAACGATGACTCACGAGTGAAAGTTGTTAACCTAATACTCTCGACTCCAGCTGGAGCTACACCGGCAAGAGCGGCATCTGTACTAGCGATGATAGTCTGACTGAGAACTGGTTCGTAACTGGTATTATGCGATATTAGCGACTTCGTACTTTAGTGTATTTGAAAGCATGATCTTCTATCAACGAGATAACTCACATCAACCAGAACCTTTCTAAGAAGCTGTTCATCCATTCAGCACTTTCCGTTTCTGTCACTAATCTAGTTTTGACCAATTCCCTTTGAATATCATCTCTCGCTCTTTGTCTTGTCCTTGAGATGGATAAGGAATAGTATGAAGAGCAGAATGCGAGGAGGACTACTATCCATCCCCACCCAAGTTGAAAGACAGTGAAGAAACGGGTAGTAAGAATTGCGAATATAATCTAAGGGAGGTTGTCAGTCGATTCAGGAATAGGTGATAATCGAAATTTGACAGCTCATACGCGAGAAGAAGGTAAAGAGAGGATAGACGTACTATTCCAGCATTATGAAACCAAGCTCCATACATGTTTTCGGATCTACAATCGCCGTAGAATCAGTTTGTGAGTTCAGACCGCTCGTTTAGTCGTACAATGAAGCTTACACATAATGAGCAAGTATGCTCGCTTCCTCGGCAGTTTTATCGTCTTTACCTAGATCTGCTACCTGTCTCCATCCTGTTTTGACCTAGTAATTTGATTCAAGATCAGCTTCTAATCTCCTTGAGAAATGCTGGACGGATTTGGCTTACCCAAGTAGGAACAGGTGGTGCAGCGCCTACTGGAATTGCTCCAGGTATATTTTCCTACATGATATCATCAGAAATTATCCCTTTGCGCATGCTTAGGTGTATAAGTTGGGAAAGGGAGTACATACGTCACCAGCACCTTGTCCTTCCGCTTTAGAAGCTTTATCTACGTCTGCAAGTGACACTGTAGGTAGAGGAGCTGATGTACTGGTTGAAGTGTCGAGCGTAACAGCTGTTTTTGACAACAGTTGTGTCAGTCTGACTCCCACTTTCTAATTCACAAGCTGCAACTCCCAGAGTCAAACATCCTTTATTCGCCTCAAGGAACGTTCCTCTTTCACACCCAATGGAAATGTCTCGAAAGCGTTCATGGGCTCGACTCATACTCACCTCTGGGTCCTAAGTCCAGATTTTCTTTTTTCGTTGCTCCAGGGACATAACTTCCAACTTGACCTAAAGTAGCTTTTATCGTACTTGAACTAGGTAGACCTAAAGCAGCTTTCGCGTCTGCTTTTGCAGCTGCTTTTTGTTCTGGAGTAGCGTCTGGGTCGAATGTCTATCAGAGTGGATGAACGGTATGTTGTCAGCATAAACAGATGCCAGAACGGACCTTGTCCATGGTGTCATTATTCAAGATGGATGAAAGATGTGTGAAGTAAAGGAAAGGATAAGGTAAGACTTACGTGAACGTGAGCACCGTTATGTTCATCTTTCGCAGCCATTTGGCTAACAGCAGTTTTGACATCATTAGTCATCCCTCCTGGACCTGCAGGATCTGGTTCCCAGATACGGTGCTTGTGAGGAGTAGCATGATCTATCGATATGATATCTGCCATTGTCGAAGCGAGTGCCTTTGGGCTGATAGGTGATATTAGCGGGATGAACCTCCAAGATCTCTAAGATTATTTGTTGATGTTGTAGAGATGGCAAGAATGGAGAGACAGTTCCTAAAGGTAAGATTTATTATGTGCTCCAAGAACTTCACCAGTTTGAGCCTTCTTGAACAGTCGTGTTGATGATGGCTTTTATTGTCGTTGAATGGTTATTGTTGTTTTTTTCGGGAATGGTCAGAGCGGGTTTACCACGACGTCATCTATTGACGTTGAGAATTGACGTTGAAAGGAGAGTAAATGTTAGGCCAGAATAAGCTAGTGCTCACTTGCGTGTATTGAGCGTGTGCAGCCGTGTATATCTAGCTATCTCTGATAAGCTGATGATATGATGGTGTTGTTGATTTTTCATAGACTGTTCGTGAGAACTGGACGACGTTACTTTTGTTATTATTGTTGTTACACTTATTACGCCAGCAGTGTTAACCGATAAAAATACCCTGAGTGCCCAGCAGATAAACATACCACGTGGATGAAGATGCTCGATGACGGAATCAAATCCAAATGTCAAAACCTCGAAACTGTTAAGTAAAAATATATAAAACATCTTCTTTTCTTCGTTCTTTTCTATTTCTCTTTCCTTCTCTCATCTTTCATTCTTGCAATATTTCAAATCTCTCATTGATCACCCATCTCTTCACTACCCACACGATCAACGCTCTCCAGTTCCTTGCCTATCTGGTATGTGAATATGTATAGCCATGTCATTACCCATATTCCGTGAGGACATTGGAGTCAAGAACTGCTTTTTTCGGTCGACTATGAGCTAAGCTATTTCTCTCGAAAAAGATTCCTACTAATCTGCTCATATCATTCCCTCTCGGTTGCTTATCATGCAACTACGCTCCTGATTCATACTCTTCTCTCTCTCCCTCTTACTTGTTATCCTGCAATGACAATTCTCCCATCTCCATAAACCCATAATTTCACATACACCTACGCCCCTTTATTCACGGCCTACGTCCAACCATTGACGCTCGGACGGGGAAAGGGGGGCAAGATCAAACCAACCTTCTTTCATTCAGGCATATACGGACTCTGACTTTAGTCGGTCGGGGATGGTATATCCACCATTAATTGATCTGTTGACAAAACTCGAAATGGTTTAATTAAGAATGAGATGGGACATCTTCTCAATACAGTATTTGGTATATTATGTAGTTTCGTGAATCTCTCGGTGATCCTTGTTTCGATTTCATGACATGATAAATGAATTACTTTGGAAAACAATCGTTATTTCATAGCAATGTGCTCGGTTTTCATCCAACATTACCATGTACTCGTTGAATTCGTCAGATAGTCACATACTATATGCATGGAGTTCCCTCTAAATATCGTATTCACAATTCAGTTTTATGTTCACTCGTCGTATCTCTACTAACACTAGATCATACACTTATATCTATCCCTTCGTCGTCTTCCACTTCGAATCCATGATAGATACTGAAATACTATGTAGTGCTATACACGTCAAGCCGATCAAAGCATCTTCCAACATGATGTAGGGTATTTTCCAGGAAATGGTATCAAAACAAACAGAAATGAAAAGAATTGAAACTGAGATGAAGGCGGATACGATATATATTCAAAAATTTGTCCACAAAGGCCATTTCACAATTGATCCTCATCTTCACCTTCCTGAATGTACACAAATAAAGTTTCTAATCATATTTCAAACGTTTCCACTGGTATAAAGATCTTCTTCACTTTCAGGAGATTGGGATTGAGCTTGATCATCTTGCGCATCGTTATCATCTTGACTTCTCGATCGTTTTATACCTCTTACATCATCCCAGTAATTGAAATTGGAAGTTGCTGTTGGTGCCATAGCCGAATCGATCATTCTACTCATACTTGAACTAGTTGATAGACCCATGTTCACAGGTGCAGAAGCAGGAGGCATTTGAACTTCCAGGGGAACTTGGTCTTCACCATACATGGGTGGAGCAGCTGAAGAATAAGCTGAATACATTTGCATACCACTCATAGGAGGAGGGTAGTTGGCTGTTTGTGGGTTTGCTGAATATACATCTTCAGGCTCACCCATTGTGATACTGGCTATTCTTGGTGCTATCGATGATGACATTCTTGATCGAGGGAAAGCTTTGATTATACGATCAGGATAGGCATTTTGATATCGATATTGTTGATTGTAAACTTCTGGAGGTGGAGTGGGTAATGTCAAAGTTACATTGGCAAGATCACCTGCAGGATCGTTCTGAGTCATGCCAGGTTTCCATTCGATGAGATTGGAATCTATGGATTGCCATTTGTTTTTCCCAACAAATCTATACTCAAGGATCAGCTTCCGGTTATAAAGAAAGTCAGAGCAGCTTACTTGTCAAGAATATCTCTCCTGGTGTACTTGTAATTCTCACATCTCTCGACGATCTTTCTTCGGACATCTCTTACAGCGATTCTTGTATGGTAGTCAAGCTCAGGCCATTTTTGCTCGGGACCTTCGTACTTCCTATCGCATCGAGCGGTAAAAGCATCGAGCTGAGCTAGAACTCTCCTTCCACGATGGAAGAAGGCTTGAAGAGTATCGGCTTTCTCCATTGGGGTACAGGTTGATGGAATGGACCCAATCAAAGGCACGGAATCAGAGTTGATGGTGAGGTCATTGTTCAGAGTGTAATAGAACAAAGGAAATAGGTGAGGAATATCGGCGTAGACTTGAAGAAGACCCCATAGTGAAAGCTGAGGCTTAGCGATCATCTATCATTCTGGTGAGCTATGATACCTATTCTACAAAGCCTATACTTACCTTTGGAGTATTGGTGAAAGAAGCTGATTTGGTCCTGTAGCCGGACTTGGATCCTCTAGATCGTTTGCTAGGCCTGAAATCATCTTCTTCTTCTCGAGCGGTATCTGAATCATATTCATCTTCATCATCACTTCTGGCAGTATGTTGATCATCGTCGAGATTGGCGTAAGAAACATTTCGTCCCATTTCCCTAATGCGAGGAGATGCTCGAACTACGTCACGACCATATACGTGTCAGTCGTACTCGTTCGTCCGAAATGATCATCGCTCACTATCATACTCACCAGGTGCGTCAAGTCGAAGACGTGGCTTGAATGGTGTGGAGGCTTTACGAGATCTACGGCTCCCAGTGCCACTGCTGTTCCTTTCGGCACGAAATCCAAACTGATCGATCATTGATTCAGTTCGATGCCCGTACTCCGTCAGCGGCACGGGATGACTTACTGTGCCGGGATTTCCAAGTCCCACGTCTTCGAGCAGCTTCTTGTTGTCCATGATTTGGGCTTGCCTTTCTCTTTCATATTCTGTGTCACCGTAAGCGAGAATATCGGCTTTAGTATCACCTCTTTCAGCTGACATAGTGTATTGATCATTACCGTATCCTCTGTCACCGAAAAAGATACTGTCAGGTTGAGGATGAGGACTATACTGATGTGAATGAGGCTGGAGATCGAAGCTAGGAGTCAGCGTGGAAGACCAAAGTTTTCTGCCTCCGTCTCCGAGAGTATCAGATACTTTTCGTAGATCGTGTGCTGCTGGACTGAGTCGATCTTGCCTGTATTCGAAAGCAGGAGTGACAAGTCTAGTAGTCTCCAGAGCCATATCGCTCGCGCCAGATGTGGATCGAGACATGGAGTAGCTGCTGCTTGGCTGAGCTTGAAAGATATTTGGATTGATATGTTTCGAATCGGGGTCATTCTGGTTAAAATTGAATGAAGGAGGATTGAATCCAAGAGCGTGATAAGGGTTGAGTTGTTGACCCGAAGCAGTTGCTGGTACTTCATTAAGAGGTCCTGTAGCGGAATGAGGAGAGGAAGAATACCTGGAAGATACTGTAGCATCGGTGGCGGAATTCATGGGATGCGCATGACTGACGGTACGGATCATGGGTTGAGATCCCCTAGGATCGTAGATAGGAGTAGTATTGGGATAGAAAGAGAGCGGAGGTGCGGTACTAGGATAGACACTCTGATAATAGGGTCCACCAGTGGGAAGGGACATCGAAGCAGGCTGGTAAGCTCGGTAAGCCTGAGGGTAGGCTGACATTGGATGAGGAGACTGTTCATGACCAGTGCTAGGGGAGTAATTACTGCTCGGAGGTAAGTTGAGAGACTGCTGAGAAGCAGATCGGTGGATCCTCGGAGACCCAACAGGAGTCGTATGGATTCTTTGATGAGTCTGGGGTCGAACAGGCTCGAAAGAAGGCTGGAACATGGACGAAGCCATCGTGTAGGATAATCTATCTGAGAGGTTGATAAGCGTGATGATGAGCCAAAGCTGGTAGCGATGAAGTAAAGTTTGTTCAAAAACAGCAAGGAGTACCGTCGATAGATGGATGAAAGGATAAAAAGATAAGTCGAAGAAAGAAAGGTGGTGGGGAGAAGAGAATTCAAGAGAGACAGAGTGGTCCGTTAAAAGGACACGAGGAGGTCGATGGCGTTGGGATAGTCATGACAATGGTATATGGGAAGAAGAGACAAAAACCGTCAGCGATGACTCAATCCGGAGATGTTAACGCCACCCCCTTGGGATCTTTGTGGAGCAGAACGATGAGATGTATCACTTACAACCTGTTAACCTCGGCTACTACGCCTGAGTCTATACAGGAGTACAGTGTAAGATAGTCAACCGATTGACAAAGGAAGAATGTTCGCCTATGAAGGGAGAGTTCACAAAATGGCCAAAAGCGATGTCAATGGGAAATAATTTGACATCGACGAAGCATTTTATCGGCCAGGGGTAGCCCATGATTGCGGTCCGTTGAAGGAGATCGATTCCAAGGATAGGTGATGCAGCAGTGGTAGTGTTCCAAGGGGAAAGCGGTAAGGGAGTTAAAGAAGATGAAGATGAGGATGCCGAGCGAAATGGATTGGCGTCAGAGGGGGAATGAAATCGCGTAGATAGTCAATAAATCAGCATGTAGTCTTCTGAGTTTCATGCTTGATACTATTTCGGATCAGAGGAAGGCTTTAAGTCGCAAACGGAACACAATAGGCAAAAAGGAGGGGATGAGATCAACCAAAGGACATTAATCAGGCAAAGGACCTTTGATCGGACGACTTCGGGTCCCCAGTAGTAGCAAGGTAGAATGATTACGAGATGGAGAGATTTCAGTTGGAGAAGGTAGGGGCAAAGTCCAGCCTTCAGAGCAATAATGAAAATGCAAGTCAGACTCACCTATGAGATGTTTTTCAAAGTCTAACTCAATTCGCCACGATAATAGAAGGCCACGAAGCTTGGCGAGGAGGCTGTCACGTAGGGATCTGAGCACGGCAACAATTTCCAGATGAGTGGGATGGGTCGTCAGGGGAGAGATGAGTGAAGGTAGCAGTTTTGATAGGAAGTGGTCAATTGGTGATAAGGTTTACTTGTAAAGGTAGCGTCCTACTTTCGTCGAAATCAATAATGTGTATTTTATGTCCAAAGTGATTTTGAAGAAAGGAATACAAAAAGAGAATTGAAGGGGGTCTTTGGATGATTCCTTGAAAAGAGCAGTATCTTGATATATGTCGCATTACTCACCTTTGACACGAAGAGAGAGTCAACAAGGTGTCCAATCTATAGTTAGTGGTAAGAGTGGAATAGTGGATAAACCAACTTTGTATGCTTTTGGCTTTTTGGTTAGTTGATTAGATGAACGATGTAAACCGTGTACAGTATACCATGTGCAGGTTTGTTTGTTAATGTATGTATTGTTGTTTCATCCAGCTGAGAGCAGAAATGATATCAAGAATCGACGAGGAAGGAACGAGAGAGAGAGAGAGGGATATGAAGCCGCGGAGGGTATTTGGTGTACTCTACTGTATGATGAAGGAAAAGGAATGTTTATTCGTTTGTTTTGTATGGATTCAAGGGGGTGTTTTTGGTTGCGCATGGTTTCACATATCGGTGGGTATATTGCATTTCATTGATACATGGTCAGTAAACGATCCTATCCATACATAGGATGGGGGAAGAAGCATAACGATATGGATGACTTGTTTCGGAGTGATTCATGGATGATATCGATGATGAACTCACCCAGGGAATTTGAGGGAAAGGATGGGGGTGGTCAGACGTTTTGGCTTGATGGGGTCTGATGTTGACGATAATGATGGATCAATGATGGAAAAGTCTCCGTATAATCCGATAGAACAGTGAGAATGGGTCCTTTAAAGGTGTCTTATCGAAGAATGATATCGATGATGGGTTCGATCGAGAAGCCTTTGAAGGTATTGAAGAATAGTTTCTAAAGGGGTATACCAATGTTCCTTGATGTTGATTTTGAAAGAGGAGAAAAAGTAAAAGGCAGAGAACAAAGATGATATCGAAGATGATGCAAGTAACTGGAAGCGATCAGGTAGACTATCGTTCAGGCTTAGTACGATTAGGAAACGCTGTAATGGTGATTTTGAGGGTTTCGCTCGTTGACAAGCTAATACTAAGTGATATGAAAAGAAGCACACTTCAGATTTAGACAAATGACGTGTCTGATTGTCTTCTTTTCGTGATTCCTTTTCCTCTTTGTCGTTTATGGTACTTACAGCAGTGCAGTATCGATATGAAAATGCGGTATTCGGGGACGTGCATTGGTACGTTTGATGGTGCCCCCAATGCGGTATTCATCTCATCAGTCTAAACTACCACTTCAAGACCCGCAAGCACATTTCCACCATGTCGCCTTGCCGTTCCTGCCGTATGTAAATGACGAGGAGGAACGTGAAGGGAATGTAATCAGAATAGATAGATAGACACAGATCCCATGACGACCGGGTTACCGCCGGTCTTGATGGTCTAGATTATCAAGTAAACATATAACACGTGTTGAGATGCATCTTTTCAGGTTTATAGTCCTCGCCTTGACGATGCATTGATAAGGGGTCCGAATGAGGGGTCATGAGGTCTGTTACCTTCCTCTTTGATGGTTTGACGCACAGATCACCGTTGCCATCATTTTGAATGGCGAAAGAAAGGGAATATAAACGCACCGACGCAGAAATTCATCAATCAAATCAGTCAGTGTTCACTTCTTTTAGCTTTATAATCACATTTCCCTTTTCAGCTTTTGTTGAGTGACAGAGTCAGTATGGAGATACACAACAAGAAGAATGGACACAAATAAACACACAAACACAGATTCGTCGTACTTTGTTTGTTGAACAAAACAAAAATTACGGGAAATATAGGTGATCAAAAGTTTGCGCTCAAAGTACCGCGTATCGGCGTCGACCGATCATTCCGGAGTGAACGTGTCAGGCTCTCTGTAACCAGCCCGTTTGAATCAAACACAATCACCAGAGATAGGTAGAGTTGTAAGAGGTTGAATAGAAACGATGCATAGTTTATGGTTTATCATGTGTAAAGAAAGGGAAATCTATGTGGTATCAACACTTGTTTTACATATTATGGTTTGAATGCTCAATGTCTCGCTCCTTCCTATGTAGCTTTGTATCCCCCTCGATTCTATATCATCCTTCGGATCCTAGAGATCAACACACCAGGAACCCGGTATGCTATGTGATGAGAAAGAGGATGTTGGTGAAGGGGGAGAATTTGATTGAGGAGAGGTGTGTAGCGGAGATGCGTTAAACGAAATATCGACTTGTCTTGAGAGAATGTCGATTGATGTGTGGTTATATACAATGGTGTGGATATGGATTCCTAGTACCGTCCATGTCCCAAGTAGGTATGAATTAGGTATATACAACGGTTATTGATTAAGTGGTAAAAAGGCAAACAAAGGAACTGATTATTGATGAGGGTGAATCAGAATCTACCGGATCTTCCCATCATGGTAGAATTATTTGTAGAGGGTGTATTTGGGCCCCAGTACGCTTTCACCAGACTTTGGACGAACTGGTTCAAGTGTGGACATGGATGTTGCTGTTGTGATGGAGAAGAAGAGGTAAGTTCGAGTGAGGATGATTTCGGTGACGAAGAAGGTGAGGGTGATGATGAAGATAATCGATCATATGATGGTCTGGAAGTAGGGAAGTTTATAGGTCTAGCGAGAGATGTCATTTTTGATGGTGCGCTGTTGTATTTGATTTGAATTTGAATATGAACGATGAATCTAATGGGTTTCAGCTTGGGTTGATAGATTTGTTTGATGAGGAGGTGCGTTTATAAAATTGCAAGTTAAGTTATGAGGAGGTGCGTTGATAAAATTGCAAGTTAAATTATGAATTCAATTGATAGGTAGGTAGGTAGGTGTCTTTGTCTCTGTGGAATATCGTATTTGGGTGAGAATAGAATTTCTGGAATATGGTATGGAAGGAGTTCAAAAAAAAAGGAATGGGGGGAGCTCCGGTCATTCATGAAGTGGGCATTTAAAAGTAAATTATTATATCGCCAAGATTGCGTGCGCTGAGGTGCTCCTCCCGGAATCTCGGTTTCTCGGGGTGTTCCGTGGGATTCTCAACCTCAATCGTTGTTGTTATTGTGGAACATTGGGTGTGCTCGCGGAATGATCCGAATTAGGTGATTTCATTGTTCATGTCAAGCAATCAGGAAATCAGGTTACTAGACTGGTTAGACGCGATATGAGAATTAGTATGATACGATAACGAATCCCCCCAGATCTAGAGCTCGAGCCCGAGTCGGACCTGTGGCTAGACCTGGAGCTAGCTACGAGGAGAGCTAGGAGGAGATAGGAATTGGGAGGTGCGATCTAAGCGGAGATCGTAATATCACATGTCATACGAGTAATGGATTAGAGGCGGCGTGCATGGGATCCAGATTGAAACTTTTTTTCCAAAAAAAAGCTTCGCGAGGGTACCCGAATTATCTCACAAAGTACATTCGGGGAAATCAGAATATTTCGACTTTGGTTCCCGAGCGTTTATAACTCGGGGGGAGTTGTTGGTGGAGCTCTTTTCCTCATGCATGAGTTCTCAGTTGTTACATAATGGTGATTCACTGGGTACTCGTAACATATGTATGCATACGTGATGTTGGTGGTTTCTCATGATGATTTGGATGCTTATATCTAATCTTTTGGATAATAATCCACTATGCACCAACTGAGATTTAGTCGTGCTGTTTCCAGAGTAAAGATGGCACGAGACATTTCCCCCACCTTTCGGGAGATCACGGATGGGGCAAATATAGAAACCATAAATAATAGGAACAAATACTTGTATACAGTCAACTGATCTTTTGATTTCAATCAAACCGCGTTTGATCACGCCAGATACAGTGATCAGAATTGGACGCCATTTCAGACGCGACGTGGATTTTTTATTATCATTGCTCGTGGACCTTCGGTGCTGGCTGAACTAGACTCGATCACGAATCGTCTACGATTTTATCAGATTACAAGATGGCACTAATGGCACTAATGGCACCACAACATTCAGGATTTCCTTGTGCGTATGAAGTCATCTCTCGGTTCTACGTTTCGCTCTAATTCTGATTGATCTGAAATAACACTTTCACACGGTTGTACATTATATTCCACCCAACTTCACCGCCACATTCACTCTAATCCTCTGCTGGTTACCTCCCAATGAAACGGAAGTAATTACATTGCATATATCATTACGTAAACCAAATAGGCGAATCCCAAGTTGTCTTGAAAGACTGACTCAGCATTTCTTCATATTTTCGTATCACACAATCAAAATCAGAACCGCATTTGTACTGTACTGCATTTTGATTTCATTTCTTCATATTACAAAGTACACAGCGTTGTCATTGTTGAACTAATCACTCGTTGATTGACAGCACTTCATACTTTCAAAATCGAACATCACACGAAAATAGCAAGATAATAATCAAAATGACCGCTCCAATGAATGGTTTCGCCACCAGCTCGAACGGTTCTACTTCCACTCAAGTCGTAGTCGGTTCAATGGAACGAATCGAGGATTATCAGAAAACTTTAACCGAATTGAAAAGTCATGGTGGGAACGTACAAGGTGAAATGGTAGATAGGATATTGGATAATGGTGAGTATATGACCCCTTTTCCATAAACGTATATATGCATGTAAAGCTCTTGATGTATATTAATTCTGTTTTTGGAACGCTGATAAATCAACTACATGATATAGCTACGTCACTTCCTTCACCACCATTAACAATCCATCTGATACTTCCTTTACCACTTACGACCAACCTTTATTCTACAATTCCCCCTTCAACTCAACTATTTATACATCTACCAACACAGCATACTGAAGCAGAATTGAGCTCATTACACTCTTCGCTTTCGCAAGCACAATTTACACCTCTTCTTCCTACACCCTCAACTACCATCATCTCTTACACCGCACCTGCTCCATCAGCATCATCATCATCTTCTTCCTCTTCTTTACCTACAGCTATATCTGTTCCAGCACCCTTTCCATCCTCCGTACGTCCCTTAGCATTGAAGAGATCAGGTGACAAAGCACGTAAAGCAGCGCTATGGGCATTGGATTCACCTCTACTTCCAGATGGAGGTAAATCACTCTTAACTCCTGAAGATAGACAAAGACCAGAATGTGTATACCCTGAATCGGATGGTAAACCTGTCAAACGTCGAAGAGCATGTAAAGATTGTACATGTGGTTTAAAGGAATTAGAGGAAGAAGAAGAAAATCAATCTTCTCAAGCGATCAAAGAAGCTCAAAAAGCTTTCTTCTTGGAAGGTGACGATGATATTCCGGAAATATTAAAAACTGCAACAGTAGGAGTTGAAGGTGTATGGCCAACTGAAAAAAGAGCAGAAGCTAAGAAGACAAGTAGTTGTGGAAGCTGTTATCTAGGTGACGCGTTCAGGTGTAACAGTTGTCCTTATCTTGGTGAGTAGTACACTGGTTGCCCATTTTCATTAAACCTTCGAGAGGCGAACCACCGGATTGAAACTGATATCGATATCCTTCATCAGGTCTTCCACCTTTCAAGCCTGGTGAACAAGTCAAGCTATCCATCGCCGATGACTTCTAAGCAACATCATCAACTAGCATAACTCGATCCGACTCAAGCTTGTATCTCAATCTCTTGCCCGCCCGGGAATGTTTCCACATTAGTACCACAAACTGGTTCACATCACATAGACGGTTTGATTCGATTTTTCCAACGTTTGGATAGGGTTTGAATACCCCTTATGTCATGTATCTCTTAAAATGAACGCCCTACTGACCATTGGTATTGGCACTGACCTCACTTCTCGGAGCAGCAACTTGAGAAACAGATCACTGTACCGTTCTTGTAACAAATCACTCAGGAAAATGCCTTTTAGCGAAGTTACATGCTGAAAGCTAATCCCAATCGATTCATAGTATTCCCAAATAAAGCGACGAAGAAGGAAATGCAAAGTCTGATTTTATATCGACAACATTATAATATACACAACTTGGAACTTAACAAATGACCACATAGATAAGTCAACCCCCGTTCTCCCTCATCTACCTACCGCTTTGCAATCGCCTGAGTGTCCTTTCAATCTCATCTTAGTCTACCGAATATCAGCCCTACATGTCCGGGTATTTGTTGACCAACGTAAGTCGAGGCAGTTTTGCTTGGCGAAGGTGAAGGTGTGGGAAGATATCCTTGGGTCTTTTCTGTAGGTTGAAGCGGTGGACTTTTTATTGTTCCTTTGGGGGTGATATCCTTGGAAGCTTTCTCAAAGAGCAAGGTCACCTCTGCGATTCGCATTGAGGATTCAAAGGGGAACGAATGGTTTCTACTCTCTCTCGGAGCTCCTTCACTTAAGTTAGCAAGAGGGCTGGGTTGTTTCTGCGCAAAATTCGACGGGTGTACATTGGATGGTGACCTTGAAGATTGAGGAGAATGGGTCAGCTTTGAACAAGTAGCCAGTGTTGTGGGAGTGGAGGGCCGAGGCGAGGTCTCATGTCCATCTGCACGGACAAGTGAGTTGTCTTCTGAGACAAGGGATGTATTATCTTCAATGTTGTTGAGGTGGTCGACTGATGAACAACTAGCTGATAGTGGCTGATGACTGTTTCAACTTGCTGAGAAGAAGAGCTAGATTCTTGGCGGAGTGTGAAATTATATCGATCATCATCATTTCCACTGGAAGGCGTTGCAATCCTCAAGTCATCTTGATCTTCAAGGGATGAATCGTCGATCACGGATTGTTCTTCATCGACAGGTCGATAGGATGACTTGTTATTCGAAGACTGTAGACTTGGCTCATACGCAATTCCATGGTAGTCGTTGTATTCGATTTGATTTACCGTCAGTATTTCCATGTCCTCATATGTATCCTATAGCAGATGGGCGTAATAATTGTCAGCTTTGACTATCATGGCTAAAGAGACAAAAGTACTTACCTCATCAATGTCTGCTTCGACAACAGTCACTTCAATACCAGTAGCAATCCTATCCAAGGTCTCTCTTCGATTGTCATCCCTCTTTTGCCTTTTCCTCGCCCTTTTCTCCTCTTTCCTTTTCCTCTTTTTCGCCTTTTCTAGGTTTACCAAAAGTTCGTCGTCAAACACTCTAACCTGATCGAAATCTTCGTCTGTGAGTGGAAAGGGAAGTATGACTCTTGCTTCTGGTATCTTGATGATCTGGCGGGGTAAAGGAGGTACACAGGTAAGTTGAGTAAAAACTGGATGGTCAAGGATAGATCCTTGACGCTCGTATTTGCATGGTGAAGGTTTGATGGGATGGACGGGTTGAGTACAATCGATGATTTCGATATCTTCTATTATGTCCATTATGGAAAAAGATCCTTGACTGGACGTGCTATATTCGGATTTCAGAAAGAAGGCTTTGAGTAGCTGGTTGCAGAAGAACTTCAGTGTTCTCGTCGGGTTCAATACCATTCATCATCAGATGGTAGCACGCAAACTTACAATTATCGGGAAATTTCTTCTATCCCCTTTAAAAGATAATGACGGGGAAGCTCTTATAACATCGCCTATGAAAGACAGATGGACACTAGTGCTGCTGCTTTCTCAAAGATTAACGATCACCGTCAAGCCAAGTTGACAACAGCAGGAGCTAAACAGCAGAAAAAGGAAGGTCAGTCTTGACAAGGAATTTCCTTTCATTCTCTCGTCAGCTTTAAGACTTGTCAGACTCACTTTGATCTCTGAGCGTACAGTATCCCTTCCGAGGTAATGATGATCAAGCAGTTACACTTAGCTGGCTGTGGTGAAGCCAGCCTTTTGGTCGATACTGACACTTGGAGAATACAGTGAAAAGAGAAAGTAGGAGAACAAGCCAAACGAAAGGTTTGATTGTTTTCTCTTCATGTTGTTTTGGTCCGCCTTTTCATCTTGATTATGTGTGTGTGTTCATTCAGAGGTCTGTGCTGTATCGAACTGCAGGGTATGTACCTCCCATCGACTTCTTTCTTTTAACACCCAGCGATCAAAGCACAACCATATGCCACCGTGCCACCCCAATGTTGAAACATACCTCCACGTGACAGTCATGCATGAGCCACGGGATACGAGATCCATCATGTTGACCGCATTTGGTTATCCTGGGAAAAAGGGCGTCGTCATCACTTTACCTGTTATTTGTTTGAGTCAGATCCAGATACCCGGTCCCGTATTACCACGTGTCATGTTGTTATTATTACGAGTAATGTCATGTCTCAAGAACGCGGTCCTTATCAAAAGAACTCATACACTCGTAGTATATTAGCACAAGCAATCATAGATCCTTATATCATATATCGCACACTAGAACAAAGCAAACAGCAATCAACTACTCTCAACAGTCGACAGGTCACCATCTCAAGAGCGCATGCTAAGATACACACAAATACAGTGGACAAACACAAACTAATACCGACATAGCATAGTAGTGAAAAGAACCGCGTCTTGATATCTATAGATAATCTTGCCACTCAGCTTCAAACTTCGACTTCGTTCTCGAGAGGAGAGACATCTAGCGAGGCTAAAATCTCATTCTGACTACATCTCACTTCTCTCATTTTATAAATATCATCATCCATCTCTACACTGTCATTCACAATATTAGTAAAGTGTGAGTCATCAATGTATGATTAATACTTGTCTTGTTGAATCTACCAGATAGCTGATAAAGTGTAATTGGCCTTCCATACCTTTGTTTCTTCAATTCATCCTTTACTCGTACCTATTATCTCGTCGTCATATCACTATACGTGCCACCTATCACGGATACGTGCATTATCTTTAACGATAATTCGATATTTGTAAACCCACTCTCACAGCTTTCTGATTGAATCGAGTTTGCTAGTTCAAGCTGTTCAAATCAAATCCTCTTAACCCAAATCAAACCCCATGCCCACGTCGGAACATGTCGACTCCGCTAGAAGCCGACTTCATTCCGATAGTGGGAAGGGTACCAGGGGAAGAGCAAGGAAGAGGCAAGGTATCCGTGCGTTCATCTCCATAAAAATGCTTATTGTCATCCATTCCGTTTTCGTGCAAAAGCTGACACCTCACTGTCTGCTATCATGTATCAACAGCGATAGACTTGAAGTGAGTTGTCCATCATCCTTCTCTCGTCATCTGACCATTTGCTCAATCATGAACTCCTTTTTTTGCTGTCCAGTGAACATTCCTCTTCTATCCTCAGTCCCATCATGTCGCACCTGCCCTCTCTAGCGGGTATGACTTCTCTCAAAGGTTTCTTACCTACTTCGCCGACTAAGCAGTCGACCAAGCTATCCTCTATCACTGCCAACGGAACGAGCGCTAGCAGCGGAACGCGGGCAATATGGCAGCATGGGGATTTGGCCGATGGGCGAGGCAAAATGTCAGGAATCGTTCAATTCATCTCATAGTCGGTGACGCTGATCCTTTGTCACACGATAGTCCTCTACTCCTAGTCACTTCCAAATCACATATTCTTCAAGTCTTCGCCATTTACACCAACAATATCCCTGATGATCCCCACATACCCGAAATCTTTCCTTCCCCGGAGGAAATTTGTTCTGTCCCTTCTATCAAATATGACAAATCCACTCGGAGATCAAAGCTAGACGAGGTGGAAATAGTACCCTCGAAGGAAGGGTCAGAACAGGTGTTGAGCATGACATTATTGGAAAACAATAGCGAATTACTTGTTGCCCTTCTTATTGCGAGTGAAACTTCAAGAAAGTTGTCGAAGAAATCTTTAGCGTTAGTTATTGTCAGCTTGAACACCGGAGTGGTTGTACGAAAAGTAGAGCTGGGTGTCGGGATTGCTGCAACAGTGCATTCGACATCTCGTATTATCGCTGTAGTGAGTAGCTCCCCGAATTTTTCACATTCTTGTTTTTCAAATTTGCTGAAATCATCTTCCGTAGACCGTTGCTCAACCTATACCTGCTATTCACATCTTAGACGCAATTACCTATCAACCTCTTCCCTTTTCTCCAATCACCCAAATTGCTAGTAATTCACATACCAATCTGCCTATCATCTCCCTTTCAGGTCGCTTGCTGGCTTTCGCCACGTCTGAGTCACCTCGTGCGCCCGGTCCCGATGGTTTAGGATCTATCGTCACCTCTACCAGCCTTCACGCCTCTCGAGCTTCTTCGTCCGAGCGAAGGCGCCCTTTATCCAGCGGTCAAGACACTCAGGCCGCTATACTATCATCAGCTGTAGAAATCGGTGGTGGAGTAGCTAGGGGAGTCTGGGCGGGCATAAAAATGGGAGCTAAAGCTGCGAATCGAGCACGGAATACTCGATTAGCAAAAAGTGCACCAACTGATACTAGTGGTATCTCAGCAGTCGATGAGACGGAAGACTTAGAATCTGAGAGCAGGAGTCTAGATGAATCTAGCGTTTTGGAAGAGATGTCTCCTTCCTCGCCAAATATCCCTCATAGCGAATGGATCAAAGTGGTAGATCTCTTCCCTCGCCCTGCCAATAAAGCAAGGTCAAGGCAAAGCAGGAGGCCTTCCTCCACTTCCAAAAGAACCGAGTCAAAGGCATCGAATCAATATTCTGTCGATGATGCCATCGAAGGTTTTGAGACAATTGCCCATTTCCGCTTACCTTCTTCGTCCTCGTTACCAATTGATCCGACGTCACCTAATCAATCTCACCGATTGTCCAATAATCGTTCTCACCCTATTGCTCATTTGTCCTTCTCGCCAAATGGGACGCAACTGCTTGCTGCACAAGATGATGGAAAGTCCTTCCATATTGTCGAATTTCATCCTGCTGGCTTGGACAGAGGCAACGTTAAAGGGGAAGTGAAAGGTCAAGTTTGGCATTTATACGAACTTAGAAGAGGTCATACGGCTGCAATTGTGAAAGAAGTCAGGTGGGACGAAGAAGGTAAATGGGTAGGTGTGGGAACCGGTAAAGGGACAGTTCGTGAGTGACCTTCCCTACTTCCACGAAGAAGACATCGGCAGCTAATGAATGGACAAAGATGTATTCCCCATAACACCATCAGGTGGACCTCCTTCAGCTTCCACCCATGCGACAGACAAATTCGTCAACCCATCTCAACTACATCCACTCTCAACCGTTATATCGCCAACCGCAAGACTACGGCCTCGTCTATCGCCTCATGATACTGATCCACTTGCAGCCCCTAACAAAGCACCGCCTTCAGAAGAAGCAGTATTCAATTTCCTTTCTTTGCGTCAACACCCTTTATCCAGGAAAACGTTTTATCAAGATATCTCAATGTTCCGTCCATCATCTAATACTCTAGAGCTTGCCCGATTATCAGTTCATCCTATGGAACATGCCAACGCGACTGAGAAAGAAACTCGCTCATTACAGAGAAGGGGTAGTGCTCTAACAGAAATGATGAGGAGTAAGGCGTTTGGAGAAGGGAGTGATTTGGGTGTTGAAGCAAATGTCAAAGCCGCTTGGAGCTTACCGGATGGTGTGGACGAAGAGCTGTTAGTCGATGGAACCTCCTTGGCTATTCATCAATTATCGCTTCATGGAAGCGCCCAATCGAAGTGAGTATCTGTTCTGCGGTATTACACAAGTCCGTATCGAGCTGACGTCAATATCTGTTCAAGGAGTCTGGCTCATGCCGAAATCCGCACCCATTGTATCAGTTCCTCCATACTACCATCATCGATATATTTATCACGTCAATTAGAATTTTTCGCATCTCGACCCATTGACGAATATTCTCCATTATCGATCTTGGACCTTGAAGCTAGACAGAGAAAGTTATTGTTCCGACAAGAGGTAGAAGCTTTTTCACCTGAGATCAAAGCCTTCGATGAACCGCTATTATCTGCGTTACATTCCGTCATGGAAGAGAAGCCATCTACACAGCTACCTGGATTGCCAAATGGACCACCGTCGTCGAAGAGATGGCCTGCGACAATACCTATCCAATCAGTGGCCGCCGGACTGAACGAGAGTGTAGATAGGGTAAGAAGGGAATATGTAAGAGCACAATATATCAGAAATAAACGAAGGGCAAATGAGAAAGCTGGATTGAGTTTAAGCTTTGATGAAGACTCTATTTCAATCAATAATTCATCTTTTTCAGGTAAGAACGAAGATGATGATGGAGAACTTGATTCATCTTCTTCTCCATATTCGAACATATTACCTACAAATTCATCGACATCCAATACAACATCAACAACTGAATCAACCGATGATATTGGTGCAAATGGTGATGGTGAATTTGCAAACGATGATGTCGAGGTGGATGAAGAATGGAACACACAAAACTGGGAAGAAGAATATAATAAAGCTGTTGAAAGTGACTCACCACAAGAATTAGTCTTAGGTTTGATGGACGAGGAGGAGGAAGAAAGAAGGAAATGGCAGATTAAAAGAGAAAAGCTGAAAAAAGAATATGCCAAATAAGGATTGGGTCGGTGGATGAGGAAACTTCAACCTAAATTGAGGGGACTGAAGTGGTTCAAACTAAGGGCAACGAGAAGGGCAATGGGATGGAATCGAGGTAATCAAACATGAATCATAAATAGCATAAATAAACATACGTTGTACAACCTCAATTGTAATTTTTTATAGCAACCCAGTCACAAAGATGCAAAAGTCTCACTTCTACACTTGATCCCGCTCAGTATAGAGGCTGCGTTTCCTTTGCGAGTGTTTCCCATCTTGATCTGACACTTTATGATTGGTGAGATGGTCATCTTTATACGAGATGGGGTGGTAGAGGGGAGTCAGCGGAGATAGCCGCCTTTCACCCTTTCTCATGTGTTTCCCCGATTATTTCTTCGTGTTGAAAGGAGTTCTTTCCTTTTTTGTATTCTATCACAACACCTAAACCATATCATTTGGCTTTCTCCTTGATTTCTCAGCTACTCTGTTATTTCCTCGTTGAACATCTTCACTCTATACTCTTGAAACTGAATTCAATTGAAGTGAAGAACGATGGAATTTTCCAATTTTGAGGGAGCGTCGCAAGTAAGTCATATCTCTAATCAACCTCGATGATATTGCCACTCCTGAATTGGATTATCAAGACGTTATTGATACGAATTGACTGACCTATATATCGTGAATTGCTTTCTTAGTACGGTCCCCAAGACGATGATTTGACCTCATTATACTCAGCTGTACCTAATTCAGTCATCAATGGAATTCCACCTTCGACCATAAATGGTGAAGATAATGATAACCTAACGAATCAATTAAGTGAATTGGGCATTGGATCAGTAGGAGGAGCAGGAGTAGGCCATGATGGAAGAGGTTATAATAACGAAGATGAATATGAGGAAAGAGAGATGTTAGGTGTAGGTGTAGAACATGCTTGCTCGTGAGCTTCCACATTCTCTTCGATCCCTTATGATAGTTCCAATAAGTTGAGAAACTGATTTCAATGGATATTTTATAGATATTGTGGAATACATAATCCTCAATGTGTAGTCAAGGTAAGTCAATTTCCTCTCTTCATACTAGGTGATACCCATATGTCTAACATGAAAGCTGATATAAAACGATCCTGTCATGCAGTGTTTGCACTGTAGTAAATGGTTCTGTAATTCTAGAGGAAATACATCAGCTTCACATATCGTCAATCATCTTGTTAAAGCAAAACATAAAGAAGTAGTATTACACAAAGAAAGTGCTCTAGGTGACACTGTACCTGAATGTGAGCCAGTCCACCACTCACACAGCTTAGCTTGAGATGCTGACAACTCACCAACGTCAAAATAGGCTATAATTGCGGTAGTAAAAATGTTTTCATGTTGGGATTCATCCCTGCTAAGAGCGATACCGTAGTAGTATTACTCTGTCGGTGAGTTATCCAGTTCCTTTTCGGTAATACATCTGTGATTATACTTGATACTAACTTGTTTTCGTTGTCAATCTAGTCAACCATGTGCAGCCCTGACTAATTCAAGAGATATCAATTGGGATACATCACAATGGTCAGCTATTATAGACGATCGACAATTCCTCTCATGGCTGGTCAAGATCCCGTCTGAAGCTGAACAGCTTCGAGCAAGGCAAATTTCTCTAGCTCAAATATCAAAATTGGAGGAATTGTGGAGAGATAATCCGGAGGCTAGATTAGAGGATGCAGAAGCTCAATCCGGTGAAGAAGAAATGCAACCTATCTTATTAAGGTGAGTTTCTTGACCGAGGATCAACATCTACCGGACTTCTCGCTGAACACGAATAATTTTTGATTGTAGATACGAAGACGCATATCAATACCAGAATATCTTCGGACCTTTGGTGAAAATCGAAGCGGATTATGATAAGCGAATGAAAGAATCACAAACAGAAAATGATATCACCATAAGATGGGATATGGGTTTGAATCAAAAACGACTCGCATGGTTCTGTATGCCCAAATTGGAATCTGGAGAAGTCAGATTGGCAGTCGGGGATGAGTTGAGATTGAAATTCGTTGGAATCACTGGTGGAAGCACTGGTATCAAAGGAATGTCAGCTTTCAATAAAGGTTGGGGTGGTGGCGAGAGCTGGGAAGGCATTGGGAGTGTCATCAAGATCCCCAACAGTGAGTTCAGCTTATATGTCAGGAGTAGTGTCATGACATAGCTGACCGCTTCTACTCGGTACAGATGTGTCCGATGAGATCTGCTTGGAATTACGACGAAACGATGGCGTACCTGCCGATTGTACTCACGGCTTCTCAGTCGACTTTGTCTGGAAAGCTACCAGTTTCGATAGGATGCAAGCGGCAATGAAAACATTCGCTATCGACGAGAAGAGTGTTAGCGGCTACATTGTAAGCCTCGATCTCGCGTGACAACAACGATGGGAAGCTAACCCTTGTGTCTTAGTATCACAAATTGTTAGGTCACGAGCTAGAACCTCAAGTATTACGAACCCAGATGCCTAAGCGATTCTCAGCACCCAATCTTCCGGAACTGAACCACTCTCAAATGGCTGCAGTCAAAGCTGTACTACAGAAACCACTCAGTTTGATCCAAGGACCTCCTGGTACAGGTAAAACTGTCACTTCCGCATCTATCGTTTACCATTTAGCCAAGATGAATCCTGGTCAAGTCCTCGTTTGTGCTCCATCAAACGTAGCAGTTGATCATTTATGCGAAAAGATCCATCAAACAGGTCTCAAAGTAGTACGAGTGGCTGCCAAGTCTCGAGAAGCTCTAGACTCAAACGTCGCATTCCTCTCCCTTCATAGTCAAGTTGCAAATGCGGATACTCACCCTGAGCTCCAAAAGCTCATTCAGCTCAGAAACGATCAAGGTGAATTGAGTCAGAGTGATGAAAGGAAATATAAGAGCTTGGTGAGAGCTTGTGAAAAAGATGTTTTGAATGCTGCAGATGTTATCTGCACCACTTGTGTCGGTGCTGGTGATCCTAGATTGGCGAAATTCAAGTTTAGAACTGTATTGATTGATGAAGCCACACAATCAGCTGAACCAGGTGAGCCGTATCATGCGAAGTAAAGTTAACAAAGCTGACTTGTCCTTCGTAGAATGTATGATTCCCCTTGTCATGGGTTGTAAACAAGCCGTGCTTGTAGGAGATCATCAACAATTGGGTCCCGTCATCATGAACAAGAAAGCTGCTCGAGCAGGATTATCGCAGTCGTTGTTCGAAAGATTGGTCATCCTAGGTAACCGACCGATCCGACTTCAAGTTCAATATCGAATGCACCCTTGTTTATCCGAATTCCCTTCCAACATGTTCTATGAAGGTACCTTACAAAATGGTGTTACTGCACCCGAAAGATTAAGGAAGAATGTCGATTTCCCCTGGCCAGTAAGCGATACGCCAATGTTCTTCCATCAGAATTTAGGAACAGAAGAAATATCTTCAAGTGGAACCTCATTCTTGAATAGAACAGAAGCGAGTAACGTTGAAAAAATGGTTACCAAATTTTTCAAATCAGGTGTTTTACCTTCACAAATCGGTGTAATCACGCCATATGAAGGCCAGAGATCATACGTCGCATCATACATGCAATTGCATGGTAGTTTAAAGAAAGATCTATACAAAGAAGTTGAAGTGGCAAGTGTAGATGCTTTCCAAGGTAGAGAAAAAGATTATATCATCTTAAGTTGCGTTAGAAGTAATGAACATCAAGGTATTGGTTTCTTGAATGATCCTAGAAGATTGAATGTCGCTTTGACTAGAGCGAAATACGGTGTTGTGATTCTAGGTAATCCAAAAGTCCTGAGCAAGGTGAGTTTGTGTGATATGATCACGCTGTTTTCCATACTCATCTTTCTCATTTAGCACCCGTTGTGGCTTTACCTCCTTACGCATTTCAAAGAGAAATCATGTTTCGTTGAAGGTCCTTTGGGTAATTTACAACCCAGTATGATCCAGTTCTCAAGACCTAAGAAATCATTGGCAGCAGCTATGGATCCATTCAAGAGACGCGAGAGTCCTGCAGGAGAATACATGGACAAGAGTGAGTGCATCCCTTTCGAAAGACATACAAGACAAGATCTGACAAGAAATCACCCCGTGTCATCTAATAGATGTCGGCAGAGTTCCAGGTCCAGCAGCAGGAAGGTTTGATCCATCATACTATCGTACACATAACACATTATCATTCGTTCCATCTGATGCACAATCAGTGATTTCACAAGCGATAACCAATTCTGCTTTCCCCCTATTCCCATCTGGAGTCAAGAATAAATCGTATACTGGATACGCTTCATCAGTCATATCACAACAACCTACGAATGACACAATTGGACTGGCTCCTCCTTCTTCCTCAGCTGGTGTAAAACCTAATAACGGAATAGGTGGAATCGGTTATTCGCAATTCGATAGAATAGGTGAATTAAACGGACATGCAAGTGGAGGATTGAATCTTAATGGAGCAGGTAAATTAGGAAGACGAAGTAGTTTTGGAAGTGAAGCTGCTTCTGCATCAATGTATGCTTACGGATATAAAGGTGGTGATAACGATGAAGATGGAATGAGTGTCGCTCCTTCTCAAGCTGGGATGACAGAATTCTAGATCTCCTTCTTTGATTGGATAAAAGGGGAGAAAGAGAAAGACAAAAGTGTAAAAGGGATAATATACACTTGGTTCAATCGAAGGTGAGAATAACAAGAACATCAATCAATCAATCAATCAATCGATCGATCAATCTTGTCGATAATCAACTTTGATCACGATCTTTCACAAACTTCATTGGAAAGTTAATAAACGATGAACATGTGAACATACAGATAAACCAGAGGAGATAGGCAGATAAATGGGATGAGGGGAGGACGCAAGGGGACAAGGGCGTAGGAGTATATGTAACTATCAAGTATCATGCTTTCCTTTCTTGTTACATAGTGCAACCAGCCGAGAGAATAACAGTACCATGCTCAGTATCTTGTATATGGTTTGATATGATATAGAAAGTGCAAGATGTTCAAAGCAAAAATGCTAAATGTATGCATATTCCGTCCCTTCTTACATTGATTGTTTTGATATTCTGATGATTCTGTCTTGCTGTATCAATGCTTACGTAACCTCTTTTCTCCTTGTTTTGATACTAATGATGATATTCGTCCTTTTAGTCGGTACCCAAAAATCCTATTTTCCATTGATATGACAATCGCCTTCCTCTCTCTTACTTTCAATCAACCCCTGTATTTCTTATATTCAGCCATGATCAACTATCGAGGAGTATTCACATCAGCTGAGGTCTTTTCTCCCGACGCTTCGAGTCCAGTTGAATAATCAGCTTACTTCATTGAACACTAGAGTACATATAGTATGAGGTGTGATTCTCAAGAAGTGAGCTGTTGTACCTATGGATTAAATGAAATGGGTCAGCATTTTTGCACTTTTACCTTTTCATTACTGCTCCGACGACAAACATCCGAGAGCATCCCGAATCTCATTAATTACGACTCAATCTCAAGCTCACCTTTATACCATCCTGCTATACCTTCAGCTTTGAACGTTTTCCACAGACAATCTATCGGTGAATTATATAATGCTCCTCTGACTTTACCCGTTATAGGATCTTTGATTGTGTTTTCTAAAATGAGGGAAATTCAGTTAGCTTGTTCGCCATTCAGAAGAGGAATTTAAGAGGAAGAGGCAAATGTGTAACACCAAGAGAATGAACTTACGATTATACATTCTTGTTAATGCCTATATTTTCATATTGAGCGCCGTCAGCTATGTTTACTAATCTCTTTTAATCTCAATACCATTGGCTTGACAAAAGCGCTTCTTGTTCAGTCAAAACCCAATCGAAACTCACTGTATCAGCCGGTCTGAACATACATCAATAATGATCAGCGGATTGCCTCACGATACACGCAGTAGATAGTTGACCACTCACTGCATCATTACTAACACACACATCGCCGATAAACAACTTGCTGTAAAAAAGGTGTAGAACGAATCATCCTTCATACCCCATTTAGTCAAGTAATGTTTTCCTAGAGTATATGACGGTAATTGTACCGATGACCCCTATTTGAAGGAAACAGGCAGATGTATCAACGCCTCGCTTCATTTCTGCCGTAATTCCCCACTCCAAGTGATTCGTAAAGTATTTTACGTCCTCTTAAAATCTTACTTAAAATCGGTCATGACGAAGGTAGCAATTTATGTTTCAATCGTGAATAATGACTGGTAAACTCACCATTGCAGTTCTCAAGATAGCAGTATTCACGCCTCTCCATAAACCTAATACACCATCTGTTTTCAGAATAGATTTCAAAGCATCCGCAGTTCCTTTATAATAATGTTGAGCACCGACGGGTAAAGCAGGTGAATAAGCTTGTATACGAGCTTTAACAAGGAACAACGGTGATCCAAGAGCGGCTGTGAAGAGGAGAAGATAACATCAGTTAAGAATGATCAGCAGACGAAAAGGTTGATAAGGACGCTAGGGTATCTTGAATAAGGAATGACATGATATACTTGACTGGAGGATGGTTTGAGGTAATAAAATGGTTAAATAAGCGTACCTCCAATACATCCAGTAGCTGCTCCAGCTGCTATGGCTGTGGAGGCTAATCCCTCAGTTGGCTTTCGTCCTATAGCTCTATTAAAACTTCTTCTAAACGGTTCATAAAATCCCAGTCTTGATCCGTTTAGCAGGATCTAATTGGGTGTTAAAAACAGTGATCAGCTGATTGACAGTCTCCTGAACTCTCAATATCGATGGATAGGACTCACTTGATATCCATACTGTAACACACAAATGAACAATGAAGAGACACCGGTAAGCAATCATCTCTCGTGTATAAGATTGGGGGAACTAGATCCCGTTGACGGATCGATATGATCCCACTCACAGCAGGTACTAAACCCCTTTGTAAACCTTTTATACCTTCATTCTTCCAAGTTTTGACAAATACATCAAATACATTATTATACACTCTTGGTGCTCCTGGATTATGTCTTTGTAATTCTCCTTGAAGTTGCAATCTAGTCTTCATCGTTTCCGGTATATTCGCTGTGAAGTGAACGGTAGTAGTGTATCAGCACACGAAGACGTGCATTACCAATTGGTTTTCACGTTATATTGTCATAAATCAATTCTTTGGTACGGCTATGCCTTGGACTTGGATTACATCCAAGATGATTTGTGAATATAACTTACATATAGTGACTGCTCCGCATCCTGCCAAACCACCACACATGAAACTTTCTAATAGAGTTAAGGGTGCTTGAACAGGTTTAGTGGGTGTGGGAACGTTCACAGTCGCTGGTTTAACAGGAGTAGCTAGAGCAGCTTGAGGGTTTAATGAGGACATGTTACCGAGCCTGATGAAGATTTGTTATATGCGCGATGTATATGAGATGAGGTGTAGGTCCAGATTAAATTCGCTTTTATCCCGTCCGGTGTATGTATTCTATACTCTCGCTGTGCCTTGGACAAGCTGTTTATCTTCTCGAAATTCAGACTGACAAGGAAAGCCAAAATGTCCTGCTTTATAACGAAGATTAATTTCCTTTAAATAGATCAAATTCTCGCTATTTAAGTTCAATCCGCTCTTGTCTGCTTGAGAGCTATCAGGTATATGTGAGCAGATGAGATGGGATGAGATGAGATCCGTTAAACACTTTGAAAATGTGATGACGAATTAGATGAAATGATCAGACACAGATCTAACTCGATGATTCGGGTTGAATTCCGAATTCACGTGCCTAATTCAGATCAGCAGGAACTGGAAGTAAAGCATCATCGCACGCCTAATCATTTGAAATTCGAAGGAAGAATCACATTTGTGAAGCTTCCCTCTTTTCATTTTTGTTATACAATCACAGATGCCAATGAAGACACTCGACCAAGCTGATCATACATCGACACCAGACGTCGATTAGTCGAGTGAAGTTTATTTGACAATGCACTAGGGACCGCTGGTGTAAGGCATTGAATCGTTGATAGACGAACGTGCTCAATCAAAATTACAACTTTTGGATAACTGATTATATCTCCCACAAATGAGTAGCTAGCTAACTTCTCTCACGTTCCTGCACCGGCAAAAGTCTCGGAGGGGATGGCACTGTATCGTATTGAAGGCGCCAATCGTCTGTCCGATATCAAGTCGGGTCAGCATTCCAACCATTCATCCCGACCTTCACATTCGTAAGATAGCCATGAACTGACGGATGGTCGTTCTTGGTAACAAAACTTTGATGCCATTTGAGTATTAGGCACTCAGAGTCAATCAATTACAAAATTACAATCTGCCAGTTCAGATCAAAGGTATACAAACTCTTGGCCTACGCTGGTGTTCGCTTGCTCTTGTTTCAAACTATTTCTTAAGAATCGGCTTACATCTCAGAAAGGATCCTTTCGCCTTCAGGTAGCGCTGGTGCTAGTTCAGCAGGTGCTACTAAATTCCAATTTCTTCCAAAGCGAAAGAAGATCAGGATAGATTTACTGTATAGCTACCATCTGTTGGTATAGACTCAAGAACACTTTACCGATTGTTGTAGGATCAATGAATACCACTATTGATTTCTTCTGAAAATACAATCCCACGTTGATCAACCTCTATATCTGGATTTCGGACATGATTCAGGATTAGAATCGATTGTAACAGCTATTGGATTATTGAAGGATTCTTATAATGGCGATTTGTCACTTGAAGAGATTAATTAACAGAGACAACGAAGAAGTGGTTGGATAGCCTCTACGGTGAGGTAAAATTATAGTCGAAAGATTACTTTGTTCATCAAGTGGTTCAGTAAGTGAAGTTTTTACCAGATTATGATTAACTTGTGATCATAACAATCCTCTTTGATCAATATCATCTCATCCTGCAATCGATCCCCTTGGACTTGGAGAAAGTAGAGTATGGCTGATATCTCTATTCGTCATCCTCACTTCACCTCGCGCAGAACGAGAAATTGATCAGGATGATACCTTAACGATGGTATTTGACCTCTTTCCACCTTAGGAAGAATGTGATTCTTCTTGCGGAGCAGATAAAGGTTTATGCGATTTATCACAAGTTTCATCAAAGCACAAGAATATAAAATACAAGATGTTAGTCTTGATAATTGCTATAAGAGTCAGTATTTTGGGGCAAAAAAACAAAGGAATGCAATCACCGACTTCGTCGTCATCTGAATGAGATGATAAGGGAAGACTGATTGCGATATGTCGACTCCCTCCAGATTACTCCGGAATCACACTTTAGTCCTGAGTCTCCTAGCCTTTCGGAAGAATGCGAGAACGAGTGAACATAAAATGGATCTCGAATGGAATGAATTCGAGTATTTATAGGAGGTTGACGGAATCACAATAACACTGGAACCAGCATATAGATAGACGAACGATTTACAATATAAGACCAATAGTATATTGAGTGAAATATCCTCTATATTGCGCGATACAGAACGATGATCCTCAGTTGTACGGACGTTTGCACTATATATAGAAACAATTGGGAATTTTTTTAATCGTTGCATGAGACACCATACTTGGATATTAAAAAGTGAACGGAGAGCGCTTTACTCCAATAACCAAGGTCTCTCATCCCAGAACGTGTCTTTGATAATATCTTCATGAATGATGGTCAATTCACCATCTATACCTTCGAAAGGTTTCGCTTTTTTAGGAGTTTTCACTTTTTGTTCTTGAATGGGTACTGAACCTGAACGTGATTCTGAACCTGGTCTCTCTGATTGCAATTCCGATTCCGATGAAGGCACTTTGATGGCTTTCATATCTTCCAACTTAGCAGCTATGGTATTCGTCGTCGAATTCGTCACTTCGATATCTGCCGCTCGAGTTGGGGTTTCGACGAGAGGAGAATTGTGCGAAGAAGTAGAAGAAGGTATATTTGAAGGTTCAGGTGCTATACTTGAAGTTGAGGTTGAAGGATATGGCTTTCTTACACATGTACTTCCTTTTCTGTACATTGCTGGTAGATTATTGTAGTTTATGTCAAACTTGGAAAAGAGCAGTTCATTTTTATCCTTTGAGTCTGTACCCTATTTGATTCAAGAGGATCAGCAAAGTAAACGTAAATTCGTATAGCAAAGAAGTTGTTGTATCTGATCGGAAAACCGAGTCACTGGGCAGGAAGGTAATAACTCACCTGTAAAGCTTTATTCGCTTCCGCTGTCGATTGCCCACTTTGCACCAGAGCCCAGAATACTGTGTTGTATAGATTATTGATATGAGCTAATTGAGAAGGCATAACAAATCAGCTACGAAAGTTTGAGGATCTCATGGATAAAGACTTGTTGTCTCCCCCAGAGAACGCAGCAGCCTTTTCATCTATCTATTTTCGAATAATGCCGTTACGTATCGTACTCCACATCCCCATGATAGTAGTGAAGAAGCGACATGAAGCAATTACTCACTATCAGCCTGTCTCCAAGCGAAATAATCTCTAACCTCTTTCGCTGATGGATACAATACGACTCTACTATCGAAACTTGGTGAATATCTTAAAGGCTCATTCGGTAGATAACGTGACCAATTAAACACGTATGCTGATGTGAATAGAGATACTATCGAAGATGCTATCTTACTGTTTTGATCGATTTGCATATAATTACGAAATAAGCTTGAGTCACCTTTAATAAAGGGTAAGAGCTGGGAGATGAAAATGGAGAAACATACCTTCTTCGTCGATTATATAGTTTCGTGTTTTTCTTGAGTAAGAAGCTATTCAACACGTATCCATGTTCAGAATCAATCGGTAATATTCTCATCGTTCAATGGAAACGATAAGTTTCATTTGAAAATATCAGATGTTGAACTCACCTATACTCATCACTTTCACCAAAAGCCATTATGACATCCTTGTATTCATCCATTACCGTTTTCGCTGCCATATCCATCAGATCAAGTGCCCTTCTATCATTCGGTTTTGAGAATGAATGAGCATCTGAGAATCTATTTTGTAATGGTATCAAACGTACAGAGTTAGTCAGAGAAACAAACAAGAACGATCAGATACGTACCCGAACCCTTGGAGATAATGTCAGATGAAGGGTAAGGGAACACACATGGGTGGAATGACAAGAAAGATGAGGAGAGGACATAGTAGGATAGAAGTTGAATGAGGATGCCAATGTATGCTTGACGTGGTAATGACAGATCTCCTCCTTGACTGGATTCATGACTGAAACATTGACGGGAAGAAAGAAAGATAAATGACAATCACTTGTGAAAACCTCTTCCATCTATTCTGACCACTATGAAAGTTCCTGGCATTAAGGGATCGGGCAGTTCATAGCTCCTCACATATTCGAATCGTGATTTTGCCATTGCTGATATCCGTCTGGATGCCTAGGGATGATGGTGCGGTATGCGATGTATATGAATGTTTGGGTCTATCCAGTCATACTCAACATTATCTTGATAAGATGTCGTGAGATAACAACTCGATCCACTGAAATTCGTAAACATTCCTTTGATGACGAGCTTTCCCACGGTGACACCATCTACCCGCTTTGCTTTTCTATGAAACGTAATCGTGAAGATCATGCATATGGCCATTATAATCTGCTTCGCGATGTTCAATTGAAAACGTAAGATACATCACGATTTGCTTATTTCATTAGGGGAATAGATAAGGGACACCGATCAAACTATAAAATGTATGAACAAGAACGGATACGGGCATTCGCGCAGGAGGATATCAAAAAACGGGATTCAAATTCTGAAACTCAACGAGAGAAACAAGAAATCTAAGCGGTAGCAGAGACGATGGGAGCAGCTGGTGGTTGCCCGCTTGACATCGGCTACAAAGAAGTTGTCAGCTCTCGTCAGACGAGCCTCTACGTGTGACTCACTTCCCCCTCAAGCTTCAAAGGCTCGGTGGAAATAGGCTTTTCAAGTTTAGGAGCTTCGTCAGAAACAGCGACGGGAGCAGCGGCATCGGTTTCAGCAGATCCAGTGGCTTCCTCTTTGGTGATCTCCTCTTTGGGAGAAGCAGGTCCGTGAGTCTTCTTGATCTTGAATATATCAGTGATTCGAGCGGAAAGCCGTCGGTGAGCCTTGAGGTTGGGTTTGTGTGCCTGGACGACAGCAATCAGCAGGACCATCGCATTGGACTGCGAGGACTGGAGTATCTCACCTCATCTCTGGTTTCTTTGGAAACCTCCTTGGCACTTTCCTCTTTGGCAATAGCGGCGGCGGTATCGGTAGATGTGCCAGCAGCGGTGGCGGGTACCTCACTGAGCAGGTCAGTATGTTGTGGATCACAATTGGACTCACGGCTCTTTAGGAGCTTCTACAACTGGCTCGGCTACTACAGGAGTAGGTTCAACAATAGGGACCGCGGTCTCGACGACAGGTCCTGAGATTGATTCCGGGACAGCGGTCACAGCGGGCTCTGAAGTTTCGGGAACAGGTGTGGCAGCGGGTTCAACGGCAGTAGAAGGTGCTTGGGCGATGGGGTCTGCTTTCTCGACCTAGGATTGGTCAGCTCTATCCTAGGAAAAGAAATTCGACATTTGTCCTCACCTTAGGGGTCTTCTTCTTCTCCTTCTTGGGAGACTTGTCTTTGTTTCCGAAAAGTTTAGCGAAGAAACCTTTACCTTCAGCTTTGGTCTTCTCTACTTTTTCCTGCATGATGTATCAGCTTCATCCGGACCAGACGTATCATACAGCTCACCTTGACTGGAGTCTTCTTTTCCTCCTTCTTCTCCTCTTTGACCTCAGCAGGTTTAGCAGTCTTCTCCGTGGTAGCGGGAGTCTCAGTCACAGCTTCAATAGGTTTATCAGCTTGAGTGCCGTCAACTTTGGTGGCGACATCGGCTTCGGTGTGATCGGTACCAGCCTCTGCGTGGGTCACCGTAGGTTGCTTATTAACCTAAGGAGTCGGATATGACAAGGATTTGTAATGAAAGTAGTGGATACGCGAGGACATCACCATCAGCATGCTTCTTGGAGTAGTACAGGAGCGTTACTCACATCATCCTTAAGAGGCTCGACTACTGATGTAGCTGCGACTTCTTCAATAGGGGCAACCTCAGGCTGAAGAGTCTCTTTGACTTCCTCGGCGGAGGAAACGGTATCAGCAGGAGATTCAGTAGCGGCAGTAATCTGTTCCGTTGTGACCACCGGTTCCATTTCAGTTTCAGGTTGAGGTTCAGGTTGAGATTCCGATGTGGATTCGATGACGGGTTCCGGTGTGATCACAACCGTTTCCACAAGAGGTTCAGATTCAGAAGATACAGGCGATGATTCAGTTATTGGTTCGGGCGTAGTTATCGATTTGGGTTCAGGTTGATCAACGATCGTGGCCGGAGTCGATGTAGATGGTTCGGATTCGTGTGTAGGTTCAGCCACAGGTTTAGAGGAAGAGGAGGAAGCGGCACCAGAGAGGTTGGTGTGAGTCATAGATGAGATCAAGTCGAAGAGAGCCATTGTGAAGGTATTTATAATGGGTACGTGCGGCAAGATCAGAGGTGGGTGCGTTGTCAAATAAGTTGTTTCCGTTTCAGACAATTGAGATGATTTGATGCGTTATAGCAGATGCAGGTGAGATATAATTTGTTAGCCAACAGTTTTCGAATTGATATGACAGATAGATGAGGTCTTCAGATGAGAGATGAAATGGAAACAACAAGAAAGATATCGAGAAAAGGAAAGCTCAAAAAGGGGAAAGGAGATGTCATGACAAAGGGAGATGTTATGAAACGTCGAAATTTATTGTTTATCAAATTAAGGAGAGGCGGGAAGAGCTTGGTCCTTGCATGTGGAAAGTTTGTTTATGCAAGAAGATAAGGAATGAATGGTTGTCTATGTGGACTGAATAGGGATGGGGAAGAACGGAAAGATCATAGACCCATGTGGATGAATGGACCGGAAGTAGGTGGGGTGGCAAGACGTTTTCGGTTCAGTGATTTATTTCTATCATGGGAAAGGCATGATGATATGAAGAAGGAGGGAATGAATGGCTTTTTTCAGGCCTCGTCGGAAACATGAGAAAAGGAACAAAATAACAAGACTCGTTCGTTCGTCCAGCGAGATAGGAAGTAAACAGCTATAAACACGACACATACCAAAGAGGCTGAAGGTTTGAAGAATGATGGGACTCACCTGTTTGTGCTCTGCGGTAGACATGTTGATTGATATCTAAATTTCAATGTAAAGGGAGATAGTCGTGAGAGGGTTTAATGGGAAAATGGTGATGAATGAGTGTGAAGAAGGATATATATATATGTGTGTGCGTGTTCGTGAGTATCAATAAAGAAGAATGGGACGAATGCAAGATATAAGAGAAGAAGAAAGTTACAAATGTGAGAGGAAATGTAAAAAGAAAAGAATGATAGAAAGAAAAAGGTCGAGTTTCTTTCTTTTTGATTCGTAGAGCAAACAGTATAGTAAGGTTCGTACTCCTTTTCTTTGCGGTGGCAAAATTGAATGATTTGTGTCAGGAGATCCGTGCATTCTAGTTCAACGCTTGGTTGAACAATGAGTTACATGACACAGACTCCTTTCATAAGGTGTATCAAAGGAAATCATCTGCGCACCAGGATACAGTGCTCCAAGCCCTTGTTCATTCCTTGATAATGGTGGCGTTCATCATGATAGATGTATTTAGACATAGCATACTAGTTCGTCAATATCACCTGCTGATAAGGTCCAATCTCTTCTTTTGCTCTCAGCGAAATGACTTGTGAAAGAAGGATGAACTAACAAAAGTTTATTGTTTGGGTGGCAAAAGCTGATAGAATAATTATGAGTATATTCTGAAACGCCTGACGTTATTGTGATTCCCTGAGATAACAAGGTCCAAGCTTGAATTTATTTCCCATTGATTTGTGGCTTGGCAGATGACAAGCAGAGGGAAAATGAAAGAAAAGAAACAGTGGTCCAGGTACAGAGATACATTTACACTAAAAATATCATCCCTGAACTAAAACCTCGCACGGGGACAAAATAAAATAAGAAGAAAGAGAACAGTGCGGTGATGATGAAACGAATGTCGATGACAAGAGAAAGAGTATAACAGAATTCACATACTTTAGTCGAATGTTCAGGATCAAAAAACCCAGAATATCTATTGTCAAATTTCGGTTGAAATGTCAATTCTTGCCATATGTGTTCATACAATCGTCCTGATGCTGCTCGAAAACTTGGCATAGCTCAGAATATCAAGATGTCCCATGCCTTCTTCCAGCATTTCACGATCAAGCAAGTTATCATATTGGTTGCTTCTCTCGTCAGCTATTACCTCAATTATCGTTCCAAGGCTTGTTCGAAGTGTCAATTGTTCTTTTGCACCGATAAACATGCCTTCTCTACTGGAAGGCAAGTTGATGTACGATGAATATGGTGTAGCAGATGATAGGGTACTTCGGTGGACACTTCTCCACTATTAGCAGGAATCAGATTTCTTCCTTCACCTAAGATCGTCATTGACCTATATGGTATAACCGATCCATTAGATGCTCCCTTTCTTTTGTTTGGTCTCTAGTGGGTGCTACTAAAGCCTACGGTATTAATTAGGAAACTATTGAAGATCATGAGCTTTCCCATACAGAGGCATTCGCTCCTTGGCCATGGGAGATCAATCTCATTGAAGAGGAACTGACAGAGACTTTCTAGAGAAGAAACTTTCCTCTCAAAGAGTTCTTGAAAGGGAAAATCACGAACTGATCTCCGATCGATATACTGGATAAAATCGATATTTATCGCGGTGCGGAAGATAGAGTACCCGGCGAACGGAGTATGCAGTCTGCCGAAAAGCTGAAAAGTAAAGGAGCTGAAGTGAAGGACATCTATCACGAAGGAAAAGGCTATACATACATTTGATCATAATATTACAGTGAGCACCCCGCGTTGTCTGTTACATATAGTATTTTATATGATGCTAAACTGGATAGATTGATGCTGATAACCACTAATATTAGGGTCCGCTAGATCAAGGATGGAAAGAACATATCGAACCGATGATCATTTTCGGTAACAAGGCATCTTCCTTGTGACTATTGTAGCATGTGATGTGACAGTGCATGTATCAGAATGAATTAGGATGATCATGATGTGGTTCATGCTTGTATCACTAAATGAAGCTGAGCTGTGTGAGTTTTGATATTACGTAATATGTGTCTTTGACTACCTCCACTGTTTTTACTTTCTTCGCAAAATATTTCTTCAACAAGTGTCTCTGCCTTAACGTTGTTGTCAGTATATATCTATCATCAGAACCTCCCATCATCGTCAAAACAGAGCGCAAGAGCAGGACACACAATCGCAACATCACCAATCTATAGGGCTAGCAAAAAGGAAATCCCATTCAATCGAAAAGAAAATAAAAATGGCTCCAACCAAATCATCATCAGGAGGCTCGAAAGTATCAGCACATCGTATAGGTTCATTACTATTTTGTCCGGCCTGTGGAACGCTGTTAGATTTACCAAGGGACGATCAAGATGAGATCGCTTGTCATCAATGCGGACGAAGGGAACCTGCATCTTGTGAGTGATCCGAAGCTCAATGACAAGTTCCCCTCTTTGGAAAAGATAAAGTGAAGGGAAATCTTTCTGTATCACCCTGGAGTCAGATACCATATTTCAATATTACAGAGATCACAATCAGGAACAGGATCATATACTAACCAAACAATGCTTGTACAGCGTACGAAAACCTTCCAACCAAAACGTATTCAGCACCAAACGCTTTCCCAAGTGAATTACGTTCCAAGAGGGCTTTAGTGCAAAATAAAGTACATGATGGTGAAGCTGCTAAAGATAGGGATCCAGTGGTGAGTTGGAGTGTTCTATTGCGTATCAATTATCTCTGCGGGTACAAGGATATATATGTTTCGGCTTGATCCCCGTCATATCAGCGAGCCCGACCGATAAGATATCGAAAGTCGTAGTAAAAATGAAGAGAATTAGTGAAATTCAACTTTGTTCACCCTGTTGAGCGGGGGAGCGCAATAACCCACCCTCATCGATCATTCGTGAATGCGTAGCACCTCAGATCCTCTTTCTCAACAAATCCAAGTCTCCAGCTCCTAGCGTAGATAGTATAGCTTCCCTACAATACACAGGCTGACTTCTTCAATTACAAATATAGGCACAAGAGAAATGTCAAAAATGTGGACATATCGGATTATCGTATAAAGAAATGCAACTTCGTTCAGCGGATGAAGGATCGACAATCTTCTACAAGGTAAGCTGCCCAGTTCTAGTCATTCCTCCTTCCATTGATTCGCTCGGGCAGAGCTGATTTTATCTGGGATGGTGTAGTGTTTGAATTGCGGTGATCAAACTTCCACCAATAATTAGATCCCTTCATTGCTTGTCAATTTTTCCTTTTCCCCCGATATAAATCTCAATTCGCAATCTGCGCTGTACCAACATTAAGACATTGTATAATCTCAACCTAAAATGCATTTATATTATACTTATTTTATCATTACTTATATCTAAGGTATTCATTCACCTATCCCAAAGCCAATGCAAACTTGGAATACCCGATTTAACGTGTTGATTTCTGACGATTCGATTCTTGTTCATCAACTTTCTTAATCTCTTCCCATTTCTTTCTCATATTTTCTTTCTCCTTATTCCTCCTTTGGAATATCACTGTAATCGCAAGAAGGGTCATCCAAACTACCAGCCAGCTACAAGATTTTCGTGAATGATCAGTTTGTAATCAATGATACACTCAAGATTTCTTTGCTTCCTAATTCATAGTCTGATGACATGGTCACTTACCCCAGATTAACAGCGAAATTCTGAACGAGATGATTCTTAGTTCCGAATGTGATACATTTAGCCATGTCGACTGTGGGCACAACAAGTATATATTGATCAGCTGATGATACTAACATACCAGTCTTTGAGGGAACAGCTGACTCACCTAAGTTCCATATAGGTGTCCAATAACTGTTATTTTCGAGGCATTGTCGTCCAGAGGTCAGTTTGTGGTTCAATTATCACGAAGCATAACACTCACCCATATCGATAGAAAGTAGCCATATCACCTACATCCAAGAAAGCGACAGTGACCTAATCGATCCGGCATATCAGTACAGCCAATAACAGCCATCTCCGGACAAGATAACTCAGATCCAGCTCCAAAATGAAAACTCACATTCAAGATAACCCAGAAAATCAAGAAGAAAGGGAAGAATGGACCCAACCAAAGATACATAGTTTCCATAACGAAACCTAATGCAGACATTGTAATCCAATCTGCCATCCAATAAACCACGAATCCACCTTTACCGAATTCTCTAGTGAAATTGATCAGGAAGGCTAATGAAACCAAAGAATAATGAAGCGATAACCAAAAGTATGCTAAATATGATTTGGGAATTATCAGTTCTAAAATGTCTACCTGAGTCGGTGAATTCCGTAGCAGAAATTACTAGGGGACTCACCAATGAATGGCACGAGAAGCTTGACCAGTACTTCAGAAGTCTGAGTCAAGGAATCTTGGATTAGAGGTAAACCCTGATTGTTCCATGTTACCGAAATCAAGAATGTAAACTATGTCAAGATAAAGCGAGTTGTACAATCAGCTTTTCGACTGGATTCCTCTTTGTGTATTGTGATACTAAATTGACGCTTACGATAATCAGATAAACTGTTCCGACAGTTGTTGAAGCTATACCCTGTATATCGTTGATTGATCGTCAGTATACCTATTGTCGTTAGGCACAAGTAGACCTACGGCAAGTTGATCAAACGGTCTCAAATTATGTTGATTGTAATTGAACGGAGCAGCAACTGCCATAGCTTGAGAGCCAGTGGTAAGGACCGCCGATGCATTACCCAAAGCCAAGATCTGAGAAACCAATGTCGTAGCAGCTGAATTACCAGCAGATGTCATTAACATCGTACCTAGACGAGCGACATATTGATTTGAACCATAAAAGTTTCGTGCTTCTTCATATATAAATGTCATAGCGCCGGTGGCTGTATACAAGTTAGATATGAGGATGAGAGATCAGCTCAAGCTCCTTCTGTGCTGTGCGAACAGAAGGGTCGAATAAAAACAGGGTGTAATCGAGCAATACTGAGACTCACGCTCCCACATGACACCTTCTGTTAAACCTCTCCAAACACCACTTGTCGCATTTGAATTAACGATCAATACACCCCATACATCCTGATTCAAAACTTTTTGTTCTGCATACGAATACGGATCCAATCCCTGTCCACCTTGTACGATTCTGAAATTTGATAGGGTAGATGGATCAGCTTCGTACCATCCTAAATGAGGTTCAATCGCCATATTCTGTTGAATGGCAGTTCTAATTGCTGGACCTAAAATCGCTGGATGGGAACTACTACTTGGTGAAGCGATTGAATCTAGATCTAAAACTTCAATTGAGAAATGTGATGCTCGGGATATTTGATCATAATATGATCCGAAATAAATCGATAGAAACAAAAACATGAATATCGTTATCATACCGAACGTCTACAACAAGAACATCAAAATAATCAGCTCATTCCCGTTGAGTTTCGTGTTGATTTAGTCCGTCAAGTATCTATCACTCACCATGAATGTGAGCTTTGCCCATTCTTTCTTCCCATCTTTCATCTCTTTCGAAAAAAAACCAATTCTTGGTTTTCCATCTGGAGTTTCCTTGGATCTCAACACATTCCGAAGCGAAGGAGAATTAGTGAATGGCGACATGGGATGTATCGGACCGTGCTTATTCTGCTACCAGGTTGAAGCAATGGTGATTAAGGGCTATAGCCAATAATGAATCGTCACAAAATGAAGACAGTGAATAATTGTTGTCAAATATCTCGATACATGTTTACATATTTCTACTCCGATTTTACAACATTTTAATCTCCTCTAAGCTGTAGTCACTGACGTGGGTCGACATCATTACTGACTTTTCCCAAATTTGTCAACATATTTCACGATGTACGATTTCGGCTAATTCAAATAATATACCTTCTCTTCCTCCACCTTGCTGAGTGTCTTATACGATCTCGAAGGGTAAAATATATTCGTAAGTAATGGAATAACGGAAGATGAACGTAAAAATACTTCGATCCGATGTTCAGATTTAGATTTAGATGGAGGACCAAATGAACGTTGTGGTTACTAGATATGACGTCAGGAACCAAATATCATTTGCCGGAACCAGTGGACAATCCAGCTATTTTCGGAGATGTCGTTTCTGGTCTTTTGTCGTTCTATCCAGGTTGTCATTCTTCATTCGGCAGACCATCGAAACCCTTTCCTGGAAGTGTACGAGCATATCGGCATGCATTACTTGATTCCAAAAAAGAAAAAAAGAACCTCGCAAAATGACGGAAGTGGGTGGTGGTGTAGTTGACTGTGATGATGTAGTCTATTTAGATCAAAGTACAACGCATCTTGATATTTGCTAAATGATAAATTTCATGATATGATGGAATTATGAACAATAACATTTGTGCTCTTTTAGTTGTGTTAAAGTAGGTGTATTGATATCATTTGTCATTCATTCCAAGCAGATCATCAGCGAATTCATCAACATGGCAACTCCAAAATCACCCACACTAGGTCGTCCACTGTCTTTCCCTCATCCACATTCAGACATACCGGAATCGACGAATGTCTTCTCTGATCAACCGACAAATCGACAAAGTGATAATGGTCAATTCACATCGGTACCTCTAAATGATGAGACTAGTTCACATATGAATACCGAATATAACCATTCATCAGCCAACATACTTGGTGGAACGGATACGTCTCAAGCAGTCAATAATGAGGAAAATGAGATATCCCCTTCCGCTCCTTCCGCAGTTACACCTGAGTACACCAACACACAAAATAATCCACCACCAAAGGCAAAGTATCTACCTCAGGTAGATACACACGGACTTCCAGAGAAGAATAATCCTCCAGCAGAGGCTTTCAATGGGGAGAACGAAGCTTCTTCATCTGAGACTATACGTGATGGATCATCATCATCGTCTCACCGGACAGATCAGAGTGATCTTCATGATCCATCAGAAAAGAGATTAGCCAAGGCTGGTGTACTGGCAGGATCCGCTGCTGGAGCTGGAAATGCTGCAAGACACGTTCTTGTCACAAGAGATGGAACTTACGAAGAAGGTGGAAGAGAACCTAGAGGATGGAAAAGAGTTGAGGTTCCTGATAAATGGGGAATCGCTTCGAAAAACATAAAGGAAGCCAGATGGTCAGCTTTCAAAGTAAGTCGTCATGGGTATGTAAACAATAAGCAAACAAAAAACCTGACGAATACAACTATTCGCAACAATAGAAAGCTCTTGTGCTGTTTGGATTCATCACTTTATGGTTATGGGCCTGTCTTTCGATTTTCTGGGGATCGACATATCGACTAACATCATTTTTACCATCTTTGACTGTTCACGTGATACCGTTCGATACTCCTTCTTCGACATCATATCTGAATCAACCGATGATACAACAATTCGAATATGTGGCCAATGAACCTTCCTCTGTCGTTCATCTAGGATATCAAATTAAGGATCCCGCAAATTATCCAAATGGTCTGGATGATGTGAGGAGAAGCGTTATAGCACAAGAGTGTTGGGCAGCAATAGTGATCAACGCAAACGCTAGTTCAGCTTGGACGAATGCACTAAATAATGGTGACGCAAGTTACGATCCTTCAGGTGCTATTGGAATCTATTATTCAAGTGCCAGGTTCTATCAAGTCGTTCTGCTCTACTTTGACGCATTGGTAAGCTTAGTTTATATTTCAACTCCTTTCCCTTCAGTTGTTCTGAGTCATCTCACCAAATTTCTCGTATTACAGATAAGTCGAGATATCGCAAATCCATTGGCAACAGCTCGATCACAAGCACTAAGTGCTTTTATGAGTAGTTCAACAACCAATACCGCTTTATTGACCAATGCAGCACGAGTTCCTCAAGCTATTGGAGTAGGTTTTGGATATACTATTTTCGATGTTAGACCTATACAGAATTACGCTTGGGCAGGCGCTGCTCCAATGGAAGCTAGTTTGATCTACTTTGTGAGTTTGATCTTGGGTTAACAATTTTACGACAAACCAGGTATTAATTATCTGTGAGAATTGCTGAAACTGACTTTTGACTTCGATCATGTAGATCATCTTCGCATTCTACTTGTGTATGTACGGTGGTATATCAAGAATGAAGTCTGGATTAGGTACAAGGTTGAGAATGTCATCCATGTTAGGTATTAGATTAGGATGGCCTCTCTTGGCGTATTTCTTCATCGTAAGTCACAACCAGGCAGTCCTTCTCGCTCTTTTACTGATAGGTCCATCATCTGTCTGATTAGTCACTTTGGCAAACATTGATTGTCAGAGCTTGGCAAGTACCTTTGACCGATCATCTAGGTAGAGGTGAGTCTTCGTCCTCAATCGTCAAACGCACCGCCAATATATGATTGATATATATGGGTTATTCAGCCGGATTCGTTACTTTATGGGCATTAAACTACGTTACAATCATAGCAAGTGGTTTAGCAATGGAGACGATGTTAGCGATAATAGGTATCAGCTGGTTACCGTTCTTCTTGATCTTATGGATTATCTGTGCGTATCCATTATCTAAGCGAAACCACGACAATGCTCATCAGTTGTCCTCCGTGTGCTCTCCATCGACAGTGAACATCAGTGAGTTTCTCTGAATACACCTCGTCCTCGTTCGATCTAAGCTGAATCTTCCTGTTCATCTCAGCTTCGTCGTTTTATCCAATCGAAATGATGCCAAACTTTTACAGATTCCTGAGATGGATGCCTTTCGTTCACAATGTTGAAGTGAGTACAGTTGATACTTTTTACAAATCTGGCGGATATCAAGCTAATTCATGGTGAAACTCGATGTAGGGATATAAAATCATCGCATTCGGAACCAACCTTCAACATCGATTAGGATTACATTTTGGGGTAATCTTCGCTGTGATCGGAGTAGAGTTGATTTGTTTCCCCCTTGCACTGATATTCGAGAGATGGTCAATGGACCGGAGTAAAATGAGAGAAATCGAATCGAAAAAGAAGGAAGAAAAGGAGAAGGGTCATCGTGAACCAGATGGAGAAGCGTAAGGCGCATGTTATAATTTGGCCAGAATCTCCATAGATTTGGATACAAGATTTGGACACAATCACTGTATCTGTGTTATATGTACATATGCATACGTTGAGATGGATGAGCGTAAACTAAGATTCCATCCTACTTCTTTTGCTCTGGGACTTGGTTTAAAAGACCTTTACCACTAAGAGCTGAAATGAGGTTATCAAGAACGAGGATTTCCATCTGCAATGTAACATAGTAACATAATTACATCAGCGTTCTGTTTTACGTAGCTAGCCTAGTGGCAACTCACCTTCTTTTGGGAATCTCTGGTCTCAGTACCCATATGAGGGAGAACGGTAATTTTGTCGTTGGACAGTAATTTGGGGTTGACATTAGGTTCATCAGGGAAAACATCAAGTCCAGCGCTGAAGAGCTATTTGGAATGCTTGAATCAGCTTTCCGTTCGTCTCCCCCAAAAGTGGTTATATAGAGTGATAGGATATCAGTATCAACAGGATAACTCACTTTCCCACTATCTAAAGCTTCAAGTAAAGCATCTTCATCAACTACAGCACCTCTAGCAGTATTTACCAAAACACTTCCATTTTTCATTTGATCAAACTGTTTTTTACCGAAAGATCCTTTAGTCTTATCATTTAAAGGTAAATTGAGAGAAACAATATCTGCTTGAGCTAATAGATCATCAACGTTTGAGATGTATTTACATGGGAAATCGGGTGGAGGTGAAATCTCATTTCGATTGTAATAAATTACTTTCATGTCGAATGCAATTAATCGTCTTGCGAGGGCCTGTAAAATTGATCACAAAGAGGTCGAGAGAGAGAGAGAGAGGTGTGGTAAATGGATATGATAAGTCTCGAATCTCAATTCCTTGGATAGTGTAATGGACTAACCTTTCCAATACCTCCCATACCAATAATACCCAAAACTTTCTCTTCGGGATCACGAGCAGGTAATAAACCAGATTTCCATTTTCCTTCTCTAACGTTCACCTCTGCTCGGTGGAATTGTCTCATTGCTGAAATAGCAAGGAAAGCTCCGACAGTTGCAGTTGCAGCATCTACTGCTCCTGGAGTATGGGAGACTTGGATGTTCTTAGCTGTAGCAGCGGCAATATCGACTATTTTGAAGTCCCATTAGCTCTTTACGTTCACGATATCAGTCAGGACAGTGCACAGCATGGTTTGATAATTCATAGTGTGATCCGGGATAAATGGAGGTGCCTGCTATACTGTGATGGGCAAAATAGACTTCGACTCACTCTGATCGTATCCAGCACCATTATGAGAGATATATTTCACGCTTTCGGGCAGATGTTCAATCAATTCTTTATCAAAAATTCCAACAGCTGAAGCAGAATCATTATGTCTGTAAATAGCTACGATGTTGGCGTATTTACCACCTGAAGCTAAATCTTTGAAGAATTCCTCTCTTGACGATGAGGTGAGTTCCTGCAGAATCACAAAGAAAGGTGGTCAGTACATAAAAACCAATCATCAATGAGGAACGGTGTCTTTGTTTTAGGTTGATAGAGTCCATAAGGGTATATTTCTTGACAGAGTCAAGAGGGGATTCACTCGAAGAAGGATTCACTTACAAGAACTTCAGCTACGGCTCCAAGTTTTGTTTTTTGTTCTTCTTTGGACCAAACAATACCGTTTTTGGGGTTGGCTGAATATCATACATTGTTTTCTGATGAGCTATATTCTCGGGGAAAGGAGAGGTCCTTTCGACTCACCAGCTATGAGGACTTGGGGTTTGGACATTTTGGTTGTATTTGGTTTGATTTTGGTTAGAAATGGGCAGAAAGTCCGAGTTGAGTGTGTTTCCTGCGAGCTGTTGGTAGAATTGGATGGAAGATGTGAGATGAAAGTGGATACTTAACGCAGAACATTTTGTGTCCATTCCCAAATTGGTTCCCCGAATCAATCACTATGATTCCGATATCGGGCCGGAACAACCGATATTCAGAATACCATCCATAACCGCCAAAGTGGGGAAACAATGGAAAGTTACTCGACTGTTGTCGATACATACGATATGCTGCGAGTGTGCTGGTATGAGACACCGTATCATACATCAGATACTTATACCAAGTGGATATAGTACAGCATATGCATATTATTCCAGCTGGAACATGACAGTCATCTTTCTTTCAGAAATCATGAACGAAACAGTATGCGTAATGATAAAGAGAAATACAATGCAATTTATGAAGACAATGTGTACAAAAGAGGAGGAAGCGGGCTGAATGAGGCTCTTTGTCGACATGTTCAGACGTTGAGGTCTTTGAGTGAAGCGGACCAGTTGGCAACTTTACGATGAGCCATGACCTGAAGTTACTGATCAGCAACTGAAACAGATGCAGGAAACATGACGGACTAACCTTGTCTGCATTGAACCCAAGCACTTGCAATCCTTCCAACGAGGTCGCTCGTGATAGCGCAACGTACGCTTGACCTTTTTCGAATACTTTGCCAAGATCGACTTTCACTCGATCCAGCGCTGAACGAGTTGGCATGAGTTGCGACTCTACACTTCATCGACAAGGAGGATAACACTTACTCTGACCTTGAGACTTATGGATTGACATTGCCCAGGCAAGGATAAGAGGTATCTGTGGGCGAATAGCTCGTCAATAGGACGGTCATGCAGAACGGTGAGCCAAAGATGGATGACTCACTTGATTTCTCGATGCCTGGACCTCACCATTAGGCAATTCAGATTTGAAAGTATCATGTTCGACTAGCAAATCTCTTGTCCCACCTGGTACATTAAATCGAACCACCGGAAGGGGTTTTGCAAAGCCCGAAGCCATTTTTTCTTGCAGTACCTCACGTACTTTCAAAGCCTTGTGTATCTCCTCTTCGTCTTTTCCCTCCATATCACCATTAGGAGCCCATCTCCCTGCGCTATCAGTGTAATATATATGTTTATGAGAAAATCCTACTACTCTGCCCATTGAACCATTGACCAAAGTTTCATCCATATTCTTGATCAACATGACCTGAGCATCCACCTTTACTTCAAGGAATTTGGTCGCCATGAAATTTCCAAGGAGCTTCTCGCGTTGGACAGCATCAGAAATCATCCCTCCATCTGACGACGTATAGCTGTATCCGTCCGTATTCAGCTGATTCAGTTTCACAGAGTTGGCTCTGTCTACATCTTCACGCCGAGGAAACAGTTCTGTAGCTTCGAGGTCGCCATGGTATTCAACTGAACGTGCTAGACTTTTGAAGGCTTGGATCGACTGAGGAGTGAGTTTACCGAAACGCATCTCGTTCAACATATCGATAAACCCTGATTACGGCTGTTAGCGTCTGCAGATGTGATTCAGGTATATCACTTACGCGGGTCTTTCTGACGGAAGACTTTAGACAGATTGACGCTCATATTGATGGTTTCCTGCCACATATCCGCTTCGAAGCAGAATTTGGGCATTGAGTTCCCTTTAGTGACGGGTGGTAATTGGAAGAAATCACCAGTCACAACGATTTGGATCCCTCCGAAGGGTTTGACATTCTTCCGTATTATCTGACCGATCTTACAGAACTTGTCGAACATCCCACCATCTACCATGGACACTACAGAGCATCATGTTTGTTGTTCATCAAGATCCACATGACCACTGGCAAATGTTAGACTCACCCTCATCGATGATTAACACTTTTGTCCTTTGCCATCTTGCAGCAGCTTTCTTATTTTTCCTCAACTTTGCAACTAAAAAATTTGCGTCTTCAATCGCTAATCCCACGCCACCAAAAGAATGCAAGGTAACTCCACCGATGTTGCATGCCGCTATACCGGTTGAAGCTGTGATAGCTACTGCGTCCGGCGCAGAAGTGTACTTTTTGCGGAGATTGACGATGAGTTCTCTTAGAAGAACAGATTTACCAGTACCTTCAGGAAGGGTATCAGCTAAGCATAATGTGCATGGACTGCATGGGAAGAACACACTTACCTGCTGAACCTGTAAAGAAGATACTCTTTCCCTCTGCTACCACCAGCTGCATGACTTTCTGTTGTTCTGCACTCAGTACGACTTTCTGCTTGATATTCAATGTTGGACCTGAAGTTCTGCCTGAAGATCCGGTTCGAGCCTTGGCTTTCTTGGAAGCGCTATTGAGCTCCTTGTTAGTGCAGTCTTGTATGATTCTCACGATCGGACAGGACTTACGCATGTTCTTCCTCCCATGGTAAAGCTCTCTTAGGTAAACTAGGTAAAGAAGGTAATTCTTGTCGGATAGACGGTTTTTCTAAGCCTCGCATTCGGGAAGTACCCCCCAGAAATTCGATTGAATCAGATTTCATGTGAGCGTGCATACCATTGGAAGACCTGGATCCAGATGCTATGGAATCAAGTTTGATTTGTTGAGTGGGAAGGGATGGTTGTGGAGTAGGAAGGCTGGGAGTTGGATCGGTGTTTTGTGACATTGCGGCTAAGATTGCTTTCCTTCTTCTTTGTGCAGGAGTCTCTGTTGACAAAGATGTAGATGCCGACGGGGTGCTACTGCTAGATTTGAAAGTAGAAGCAGAAGCGAAGTTGGGCGGCTTAGTGGGGACAGAAGGAAGAGGTGGAAGATTGCCTTTCCTTGATATTCTATAATGATTAGAAGTTTAGACAGAGATAACGTAGGAGTTGGGCTACCCGAATATAAGAACTCACCGTTCTGGACTAGGACTCCAATCCATCGCACCAGAGGAACCTTTCAGAGTAGTCTTACTAACTTCAACTTGTTCTTCTTCCTCATCTTCTCCCCAATCCCTCTTGAAACTATTCACTCTGGAAAATCCATTTTGTAATCGACTACCAGAACTCATCGAAGAACTTGAGCCTGACCGAGAAGTCACGAGGGAAGGCATGCTGACCCTCTTGATTATCCAGGTATTTTGTAACAGTGTTGTATGCGTGAGTATATCGACAGGAGAAGGAAACAGATGTGCAGATGTGGATGTGAATGATAGAGGAAGATGTTATGGATAGACTTGGTTACTTGGTTGACGCGACTTTTTCCACTCATTCTTTCATCAGATCTCATCTTTTCATCATTCCATCATCATTATTACTTTATTTGTGTTTTATTATTATTATTTGAAAGCGGCGCGTGCGTAAACAATCCCACTGTGTGATCTCTTTAAATCAGTACACCATTTATAAAATCCCTCCTTTTCACTAACTTATATCAGTAGCCTCCACTTTGCTCCACGTGGAAGTCACACTGCATTCAAAATATTTCAGAATGAGAAGATGAAAATCAATCTCTTGTTCATACATAACAACATAAGGCAATCAGAGAAAATTTACCTTTGAGCGCAGAGCAAAGGCAGGAAAGCTTGATACGATACAAGATGGCAAAAGATAAAAAGATCAAGAATGCTTTCAAGCGATCTGAGCAACATCGTAAAACGAAGAGGGAAAAGGAACAAGCTAAATTAGCTCGTCGTATGGAGGTATGTCGCTATCATCCCGTCTTGTGTGTATCCCGATGTTGACGCCAAACGTTCACAATAGGTCAAGAAGGCAGAGAAAGACAAGGAAAATGGTGCAGCTTTGAAGGCTGAAAGATTGGCTAAAAACGTCCCTAGAACATTGGACAACTCTCGTCAATTCGACGCTACTTCTTACCTCACCGCCGATCCAGCTACTTTACGAGATCTGGAGGAAAAAGCAGCCAGGGCAAGTAGAATGATCAATGGCGAGGAGCCAGAGGAGGAAGAAGATGAAGAAAGTGATGGTGATAATGGTGAGGATGATGGAGATGAAGACGAGGAAATGCCGGAAGCTGGACCTTCAAATCCCAAAACACATCGATCAAAGGAAAAAGAGAATGGTGATGTAGATGAAGAAGAAGAGGGTGAAGACGCAGATATAGCGGAAGAAGCTGGAGCTGGTGAAGAAGAAGAAGGAGATCAACTAGAAATCATACCTGATCAACCTCAACTTCCACCAAAAATACTTATCACAACTTCCGCATCGCCATGTAAAATGACATATAACTTCTGTGATGACTTGAAAAATGTATTCCCTGGCGGTGAATTCTTCAAGAGACCTAGAGGTAGAGGATACGAAATTGGTCGATTAGCCAGATGGGCAGCTAAACGAGGATATCAAGCGTTCATAGTCGTGAACGAAGATCACAAGGCGCCTAGTGAGTCTGTGCTTTCTATTCACTGGTGTAACAGATTGCAGGATAGCTGCTGCTTCTTGCCTTGGACCATTTGTATTCATAGCTGGCTGGTTTGCTGACTTGATTACTCTTAGATGCTATAACGCTGATCAACCTTCCTGCTGGACCGACGGCGTACTTCAGACTCAGTAGCGTTATCTCCAGTTCTCAAATCTACGTGAGTCGTAAATCATCAATCTGAAACGTTGAGTGCATCAGCTGAATGTCGGTAACAAAAGGGTCATGCTCGTCCATCGCCTCATTCCCGTAAGTGTTTGGATCAGTACTGACACGTTAATGCGATATCGCTAAAAGTTTTCCCTTCTCTATATAGCGGAACTTATCCTGAACAATTTCACAACTCTACTTGGTCACAGTGTTGGTAGATTGTTCGGATCACTCTTCCCTCCTCAACCCCAATTTAGAGGAAGACAAGTTGTGACACTGCATAACCAACGTGACTTCTTGTTCTTCAGGCGTCATCGGTGAGTTCAAGCTGCACAGATACACCTCACATATTTGAAACATGTCTTGACTTTGTCTGTAGATACATGTTCACCTCTCCCACGTCTGCCAAGTTGCAAGAGATTGGACCACGATTCACCCTTAAATTGAGATGGCTTCGTAAAGGTTTACCATCAGTCACAGCTCCTGACGGTCGCGCACCTGCAGGAGAGAATGATGATGAGGAAGTTGACGTTTCGTCAGATGAGGAAGTTGATGCAGCTGATTTAGCAGCAAAGGAGAAGAAAGACGAGGATGAAGCTATGGCTGAGATGAGTATGCCCGATAAGCAAAAGAAGAGTAAGGATGCAGGAATCAAGGTTCCCGGATTGGCAGAGGAAGGTGAATACGAATGGAAATGGAAGGTGAGCAGATCTCATGAAATCATCGGTCGAGTTAATCTGACAAAGCTAATTGACCACCTGGTCGCCATAGCCCAAGATGGAAGTTTCGAGACGAACTTTCTTCTTGTGATTAGAATTGACATTGCCTCTCTATGCTACGTCTCTCTCTGTGATGTGTACTATATACCTTAACCTTCAATGCATATCACTCTGTTTTGCGTTGTTTTACACGTCCATCCGGATCCCGTAACGCTCAACTTGCTGCGGGTATTGAACCAAACTATTTAAGCATGAAAACAAGAGTATTTCTGTTTGGCGGATATCACCGACCTCATTGCCCCTGCCCATTAACCTGCCCTTTCCGTCAAAACATGAGATAATGATGAAATGTAACTTAATCAAAACATTACTTGGTTTACGACTACATTGCACACTAGCATCTCGTCAACAATATCGTGCAGCACATACTGTTATAACAACTTCGACTCGTCTCTCGTCAAAGCAGCTTTAATTTAAGGATCACGGTGAATCACTAGGGATTGCAAGGCAGAATGAGTGATAATGTATGTATAATTTATGTTCCAACCTTTCACTTGGTTCAACATCACCGCGCTTCCGGAAAAGAACTCAGAAAGTAATCTGAATCTTATCTTAGTACGTCAGAGGTCTGGTACCGAAGATCCAGGCTATCTTAGAAGGAAGTGACCTTTCGACGATGTAAGTGGATGTCGAATCTTCGTGATTCCCGAGGTAAAATTCTGCCAAGCAAATAAGCTCTTGCAGTCCCTTTTCCTACTGTATCTTTCATTGACATTGCGATGCGCAACTCAAAACTAACCTATCTGTATTATATTCTTATAGCTCAGCGAAGGCTGTTCGGAAACAGCTTGTCGCTCGTGGTGAAGACGAAGCTGCAATCAAAGCTTCGAGGGGTCAGATAGATGAGGAGGTGAGTGATTGTCCATCCAAATGGGTCTGCTACATATGTGGACGGACTCCAGATCCAGCAAAGCTGAATCGAAGCCCAAGGAATGTTCCTGAACTGACTCATTGGTGGTTTTATTATAGATCAGTACGATATACGATTCGCTCACGTCGAACGCACCACCTTCCGGTCCCTCGTCACCTGATATACCACTGCAACCGAAAGCTGAACCTGGTTCATCTCAACCTCAACCTCTGAATACATCCGTCAAAAGGGAGAGGGATTTCAAGCCGTCCGCATCTGTCGATGAAACAGACGAAGAAATGGCTCGTAGACTTCAATCTGAATTCAACGATCAATCCAGTTCTTCCAGGCCTAGAAGAGCGAACGTCACTGGTCCAGCTAAGAAGAAGAAGAAGACTACGAAGAAAAGAGTATCCAGAGCTAGTGCAGGAAGTGATGAGGAAGGTGGAGAAGCTAAAAAGAAACGAAAAGTGGATCCCAACAATCCTTTCAATAAAGAAATGATCCTAAGGTAAGTAAAACCTTGTGCTGTCCACACATCACATCCTTTTCAGAGGTATTGTGATAATGAGCTCGCAATTATCTTACATCATGACGGAGTTTAGGCTGATGGGATTCATGTCAACTTTACGTGATAGCGACGCACTCGCAGATTTAGTCTCGGCTCCCCGTTTATCTCGTCCTCAAGTCGTCAAGCAAATATGGGCATACGTCAAAGAACACGATTATCAAGATCCATCCGACAAGAGATATATCCTCTGCGATGACAAGTTGAAAAAGGTCTTTCACACAGATAGGTTACATATGTTCACGTAAGATCAAATCCCTCACGTCTCCGTTCAACTCATCTCAGCTGATGTGAAAAACCTCAGGATGAACAAAATATTGGTGGATCATCTTCGTAATCCAGATGATGTGATATTCAATGATGAAAACAAGGCCAGCGTTAAAAACGAAATCTCAACAACTTCAGTTCCATCTTCAATACCGATACCGCCAAGACAGGAGATATCGGATGAAGAATCGCAAGACGAATCAGAGGATGAATAATATTAAGACAGTTCGATTCCATCTGATGCAGCGGAATTTGCTTGGAGCTGGGTACTTATGTAGAGTCTGCTTTCCAATATCATTTGTATGCGATAAAGAATGCGTTTCTGTACAGGATGTTTGACAATGATAATTCGTTAACAGCTGCAATCATCTGTGAAAATTGATTTTTGGTCCAAACGATTCCATCATGCTAATATACATGGTTGGCGATGTATATTGCACCGGAACTATGGAACAAGTCCTGGTGATGTGGAAGAAGCACCGGCAACATCGCTGTACAAGGTTTCTTTACCCTTATGCCCAGTACCACTGGACATCTCAGATAAGGACTTTGAAGTCGTTTTCGACTTTTCAAGCTCTTGAAGTAAGTCCTGCATGTCGAGGCTTGGCAAGATGGCGGCCAACGCGGCTTGAGCTAGATCTTTGCTCTTGACATCAAGCGATTTTGACGGTTTCGGATCCGCGGACAGCTGGTTGGTCGAGAGGGAGGTACTGTCGAGGTCTTCTAGTCGTAGTGGAGGGAATCTAGATCCGCCGAAACCACTTTCTGTCTGTCATCAATTATAATGGTGAGCCATCTTCACCTTTTTGCCGGTAAGATGCGGCAGTATCATGCGACTTACCTCAATGATATACCTAGCGAGTTTGTCCCAAGCGCTTTGTAGCCGTTCCTGGTGTTTTAGAAATCCTTCTTCTCGGACAAAAGCTACTATCTCTTTCTCTTGAAGGGATGAATTGACATTTGGGTCTTCCACGAGCTTTGGCCTATCAAGTATGAGCTTTTCGCCTTTTGACATCTTCTGTTCCAGGTCTTTCAACATCTTCAAGATTATCGAAGTCCAGATCGGGTAATCATCGAGACGACTCAGGAAGCCGGTTGGCTTCGGATCATCTTGGCTGAACTCAGTACATCCTAGAACAATCCGAGCGGATACAGATTCTTGAATGCCGTCCTTCCTCCTCTCCCAATGCTCATATATCAGCAGACGTCAAAGCGCAGGCTATAATATATGACGGGCTTACGTGAAGGGATGTTCTCGCACGTACCAGGCGTATCTACACGACGACCGAGCTGCTCGGCGAGAATACTGTCGCATGTTTGTCTCTCTTTCCCCAAATCTTCCAACTGTCGTCGGGAGCCTGCAGTGTCTTCTGACTGCTCCTGACCATTCACCTTGAGATGGCAAATCTGTTATAAGCGCGGACGCCCATCACCGAGATATGATTCAGACACCAGGTACAAATGTAACGGTACTTACGCAATCTAGAAGAGTGGTGAGACGAAGATTGGTGAGTATACGAGAAGCCCACATGATTTCGTGCAGGATCTCCCAGAATATCAACTGGACATATATGTCACAAGATGACACTGTTCGAAGAATCTCCACGTTATTAACGAGTCGTCTACCATAATACCTGTCAGCTTTTGACCATCATGAAGGGGCACGAGCTTGTGCGTCTCGAGCTTACCTTGCAGCGGCTTCAAAAGCAAGTGACATCTTCGAGGACGCTATCGCTGCGACCTTTGGACCTACGTCATGTAATCATTTGAAGAGACTTGAGGTATCCTTGATCTGTGCAGAACAAGTATAGGTTAGCCGACCAACGGTACACCGTCGCATGGCAATCACTAACCAGGTAGTATGCTGTACATTGGTTGATCTGATATGAGGATAACTTTAGAGCTATCACCTTCGGAGCGCTATTGAACAGTACATGTCCTATATAGGATGGTTCAACATATGACACCTCATCATCTAAGAATCTGCAGTTTAGGGCGTTGATCTGGGCAACAAGGTCGTTCTGTAGATGTCGCGGAAGCGTAGGGTGGTTTGTATGTTCTTGAAGCATCTTGTTAGTCTCCCACCACTTGAGTCTAATCCTCATACTGTATAACACCAGTCCTGGTATGTCCTTGTGAGTGGTAAGGCCTATCTTCAACATGATCTCATTGATCTGTTTCATCGATAATCGATGAAGGGGATTCTCAGCATAGCATCTGCCAAGAAGTTCGTACACGGTGACGGTACTAAGTTGTGCCCAGAGTCGATCATCTGTTTCAAGAATGGGCGAGATAGTAAGCCAAATTTTATAAGATGCTTATCACTTTCGCTGAAGCACCCACAACGAGTCTGCCAAGGCCAAGAATGGGCATGGAAGGGAACATCGCCTGTCAGAATCTGCCACATCTCTTTTGGTTAACATCGCTCCTTGCACGTTGGGAGGCGGAGTCAAGGTTCATACTCACTTGAAAGGCAGTCTTACCAAAAGCGAACACATCACTTAATTCTGTCGGACCAAGTACGACCCCTTTGATTTCACCCTCTGCGGAGGCGAAGAGCTCAGGAGATTTGAAAGGCCTGGAGTCTTTAGGAGCACTTGACTCCTCTTCTCCCTCTTGGTAACCGAAATCCGCGAGCACAGCTTCGCCTTTGTCGTTGATCAAGACATTAGCAGGTCGGAGATTGCCATGAATTATACGGTGGACGTGAAGATGTAGTAGACCCTGAGCCACTTGATGAACGAGAGCCACTCGATCGGCTTCAATCGCTCTATCGCTGTCGAGATAATGCATTACGTCGCCATGAGGCACTAAGAAGCGCATGATCAGTCTCTCGTTGCGAGATCTTTTGAAAACCATCTGCAAGCTTACTGTAATCGCTCACTAAACACCAATATGAAGCAGAGTCTCGATTGACCGTACCCACGAAGTTGATCAAATAAGGACTAGGTGCATCTCTCCACTTCTTGATCTGATCCATGTAATCGACCTTCGGTGAGTTTTCAATCTGTACGGAGCAGAGTTCTACCAATTGAGGTAGGGGAAATTGCTTGATTGACTTGATTCGGACCGTTTTGCCTTTCCAAGTCCCCTTCCATACCTTTCCCACGGGCTTGTTCCCGTCACTAAGTCAAGACCCCACAACAAATACTTTAAGTGACCGGGCATGGGTAGAGTGTTCGCAAAGCCTTACCTGAGGAGCCGCTCTTTCACTAGGCCCAGGTCATCGATTTGTACCTACAAGTGATTGGATGGGTACAAAGGCTCAGTAAACTTTTTGAGAAGGATCGTAGATAGATTACGATTACTTACTGAAGCTTGTTGAGTGGATTCATCCTCGCGGACCATATACTTTGAGTACATCTTCCACTGGGCGATTTGAATGAACAAAAGGGGATACAGTCCGTTGTGACCAAAATATAAACAGGCAGAAATCACTCACAAGATGTCGCTGGGGATCATTCGGATTTTTGGGATCCCCGTAGGTAATCTGGCATACAATGTAAGCTAGGCCCGGAGCAAACTCACTCTGTTACGTTCCCTGTGTACGAAAGAAATCACTCACATAGGGTCCTTCGTAATGCTCTGGAGAATGAGCTATCTTGTCGGAAAGTATCTGTCGCAGAACGATTGTAAGAAGCGCTTTATCGGGTTTCACCTTCAGACTACTCACCGATGACACTCTCTGAAACAATCTCATTCTGAGGTGATTGATGTCTTCGATTGAGTCGTCTGGCTTTAAGAAAGTAGAAATAGTACGCCTTTCGCCGCCCATGTGAGCAAGAAAATCCTTAACTCGATCCGGTGCCTCTTCGATGTTACTAGTATTGCTCGACGCCTTATTCAAGGAGGGACCGTCATGGATGATCCCCAAAACCATGAAAATTTGGTGGATTGGCTGCGAGCTTCCTGATGCTTCTGAAAGCCCGACCTGGGAGTTGGACGACGAGTCATCTTTCATCGGGATTAGGGAAGAGTGGGAGGCGGAACGATCTGCTTTGAGATGATTTCGTAAAACCTCTTGAAGAGTCCGCATTTCGCCGACACTCAGGTTATCTACTCCATACATTAGCTTATACAATGATAAGAATGCTGAGCTGAATAAGTAGAAACTTACCTAAACCAAGGAAGTCACTGAGATCGGTATTACTCAGCTGCTGAGTTCCAACAAGAACTCGTCGTAACGCTGATTCGTCACGCTGTCTATACTGTCCCATATAGTCGGTGAACATGGCTTTGATTTCGTATACTCCCGTGACGTTGATCATAATGCCACATTGCTTTTTTGGCAGAGCGTGTCAGCTGAATCAAATAGTCTCTTTCGTGCGATACTTTATCATTAATTGTTGACTGGTATACTCACTATGAACTGGAATCTGGCATCGTCAAGACGTCTTTCCATATCTTTCACCCATATCCTCGTATTTGTTTCTATGAAGTATCTCCTTGAAACGATGATTTCGCTCCGCGATAGCGCCCATCGAGTTTGTACATTCTGTCAAAACACTGCGGTCATAATAGCTGATCATCAGTGTATCGCTCAATATGGCTCAGTACAGATCTTTCTGGGATAAGAGCCGAGTTACTCACACATAGAAGTTCCTAATGGTAATCAACATACGTGCAGGTAGACTGAATTTGATTGAGATGAGGCATTCTTGAATAGAAATTGTTGTTTCAACCGCTGATCGGACCTAAAAACCCCAAAAAGTGTCAGGTGAGTAGCAGAACATTTGAGCATTATGAGACTATACAAGGGATATTGTAGAGGGCAGAGCTCACCAATCCTAACGCTTCCAATTTCATGTACACGACCGATTTGATATGACCCATAAAATCAGAAATCATCTTGATAACTGCGCCTGCAGGTGCAATAAGCTCGACTGTCTTGGCGATCTCTCCTACTAATCCAGTGATGATCTGAAAAGTGTTCAAACGATCAATCTTCTTCTCCAATTTGACGAGCTCTTCATCGTAATATCTGGTATCTACAGATAGTGTGATGTTGGAAGCGAATCTAATCAAGGTCTTGGCAGTCACCGGCTCACTTTGATATGATTCATCAGTAACCATAAATCCTTATCGGTAGAGGGGAGAGAACCTACTTTGGGCCAGGTTTGAGTGTTTGGTTCTCTCTTGTCTTCCCAGGCGTTTGGCAAGTCTCAGAAAGACTCGGGTCTGAAGCTGGTCCTAGATATTGGGTGATACCTTGAATTTCATTCTGCTTATCGGTTGGGGTAGATAGATATGCTGGTTTGAGGTCGAAATTTCCATTATGAGACTGTTCACTCGTAGCTGAATATGTCGAATTGCGCTGCGTGGATTCAGGTAGGATGCCTAATGATTCTGCCGTCAGCTTGTGAGCTGCTTTCACCAATGCATGCATTGTGACTGAGGTGGCGATGGAAAGTCAAAACACAATGCCCAGCGATATAATTATATCAGGTTAAAGGGTAAGTAAGGGATGGGATCGAGGGCTGTCGCCAAGAGACAAGGCGTTGTGCTCGGCTCAACGGGGAGTTCTGAAAAGGTCTTGTTCAGGAAGATTCGTCGTGTGTGTATGTGTGTGTGACCAGTCGGAACTTCATTCATGAAAGGGACAAAAGGACCGGGAAACAGATCATACTGTAGCTCATCGCATCCACCTCCGTGGTGTGTCGAAACCAGCGAAACAGAAGGTGATGAACCAGGCCAATGCATTCGATTTTCTGACCAGAAACATAAGATGTGGTCCGTTCGGAATTCAACGCTTCTATCATCAAAAGTATATACTCTACATGCTTAGCATCCTAGACTCCTCCTTCGTCATGAGAACTCTGCGTCGTATTAGCATCGAAAAACCACATCTATTAAGGTATAAGTGTATTTGACTTACGTAGTACATCGATATATTCAATCTACATCTCTGGAGGGTCTGAGATCACCTTCTGGTGAAAACCTCAAAACAGACAGATGGACCGCACTAAGCATTGAAGACGATACTCAGCTTCTTATCTTCCGCATCCGGAGCGATCCACTCACTGTCTTCCTCCATTGGGCTCACTTGTCTTGTACGAGTATTGAAGAGGTTGATCGTCTAGGCCCGGTAATCGTCTATCTATTACAGGAAGACCTGGAGGTAAAGGTGGAATTGATCCTAAGCTAGGAGGAGGACTAGGTGATGCGCTACTATTCGAGCTGGAAATTGAAGGAGCGAGTTGAATGCTGGGTAGAGGATCTGCATTTTGAATAGGATCCTGAGCGAATGTCCAGAAACCCCACGGCTCCCCAGATGATTTACGAGCAGGAGAGATGATGTTGAAGATAAAAGTGGTCCCTGGTGCATAGTCAGATACAACCATTGCATAATTACTGGCTGTGAGAACTCCGACAACCTGTTTCAGCAGAACAGTTAGACTTCGACTCATAACGAAAACGAAGATTCAGATCCACATACCATCACAATATCGGTCTTCTGCACTTCCCCATATCCCTCTTCTGCCGCATCTTTCAGAATGTCGTCGATATTCTCGATTAAGTATGTCTTCAGCTTCGAGTAATTCCTTATCATATGTATCTTGCCGTCCTCGATGATCAACTTAGCAGCTTTTTGACCAGGTTTTAACGGGACGATGCTCTGCTTCCTTATGATCTTCCTGTTTTGATCCAGGCATTCATCAGTTGTTTGTTGTCGCCAATAGACTCGATAAGCGAAAGTGGTGACATATGTTCACTCACGTGATCGTCTTCCTTCTCGGTTTGAACGCCGACACGATTCTAACTTTGAAGTCCTTGGCTTTATCGCTCACTAGCTTAGGGTAGACTGCTGTTTCCGTTACCGGTATCACATTATATTCCGTGACCATGCCTGGCAGTACTCTCGGTCCAGCGATGACATTACAGCCGATGGCGTTATCGAGATGAACGAATTTACCCTTCCTCATGAAACCAACATCACCTAGGGCTACATTGCCTGGACTCCACAAGGGAAGGTTCAGACGATCAGAAAAATCCCTGTAATTGAAATGATTTCTGAACCGCTTCTCGAATAATCCATCGTCGACTGGGTCAGGTAGTAAGATAGGCAGCTTTGGTTCGGGAACAGGGGGAATATCTATGAGTTTCACCTCTACCACTGGTGAATCATAAGGAGGGGTTCTGCGGCATGTTTTAGCTCCCCTCATCGCTCGAAACTACGAACCAGGACATACCCGTCATCTACAGAGACAAGAGTATTCTGAGAATACTGAGAAGGAGCCGTGATCCGTATATCCGGCCCACCACTACCTGTGACTACCAAGCAGCGTTAATAGCTGCGGGGTGACATATGCAGTAGCAAGCAGCAACTCACTGATGTCTTCCGTACCAGAAGCCGGTTGTTTGATCTCATCCTGTGATTGACTCGCCTTCTCTGTCAGGCTTGCACCAGGACACAGTGATCTCCGCAAGTCACCGCACATGGCCTGCAATTTCGCACTGACTTCGTCGAATGTTGGTCTGATCCGCGGGGAATCCGCTCAACACCGAGACATCAACGCGTATAGCTCGTTAGAAATTCCAGGAATCTGCGGGGGACGTTCACCGGCTATTTCCGAATGAGTGTGGTAAATACAGTATTCAAGGCAGAACATCCAGAAAGTCCTCACCCAGAATCGACGCTTTTGTGGTCGTGTCGTCCAATGCGATGAAAGGAGTCTCGCCCGAGTAAATCTATATTTTCTTCGATTAGTTATACAGCAGGAGAAAGAGAGCTTCTGAAACACACCTGGAATATCGTCATAGCAAATGAGTAAACATCGCATTCTTTGCTTAGCGGATATAACCTTAATCGTTCGGGAGGCTCAAACCTAAGTGTGCCGGCAACACTGCCGGAGGACGAGATAGATGATTTCGATGTGATATCAAGCTTAATTCTCGACAAGCCAAAATCACATAGTCGTGGTAGCCCTTCGTCATCAATCAGTATATTCTGGCCCTTGAGGTCACCATGAATGATATCGCGAGAGTGAAGATATTCCATTCCTTGAGCTATTCTGTGGATAAGAGGCAGGGGATCGACTTGTTGTCCGGCCCCTCTTGAAAGGTAATCGGTAATTCGGCCGTTTTTCACTATGAATTGGTTAGGCACATCAGCGCTCTAAAACAGATTACGGAAAAGCAGGAGCAGAACTCTCACTCCAGGGACTGACCAGAAACCAAGGTGCAGGGCCGACCGAGCTAGAAGCACCTAAAAATGGAAGTATAAATTCGCTGTCTAGCTGACACCAGATCTTTACCTCTGCCAGGAATAGCTTTGTCCCCAAGAAGGTCAGGCTGCTGATTATACGATTCAATGAAAGGTACTGACATATTTGTCGGTAAGGGGAGCGAGACTCTTAATCGCCACTTCTTGATCATTCCACCTTCCCCGATACACCCGAGCAAAGTGACTGTCGCTGCAGGAAGGGGTGTAAGCTTATCTTCTCTTAATACTGATGAGGTCCACTCACGTGATTCGTTCTTCCCTATATATTTCATATTCGGTAATCGTCCACTGTATACGCATGAGGTAAGTAGCAGCTTACATGTATGGAAATCGAGGAAGAATACTGACAACAGGAAGATCTTCAATACTCCTCTGGCTCTCAGTGCGAAGATACTATAACCAGATTCAGCGAGGCCTTTAGTCTGAAGATGCTTCTGTAGCTGACCTTGAGAAAATTCCTGCAAAAAGCCCCTCGTGAATCCTCGATGGTCCAATCCTCTGACGTTACTTGCCATGCCCTTCGAGATTGACGGGTGGTAGATCTTTCTACTTCCGGCATGGGGATATGTGCGGGAGGCAGACCTTGGTCTTCGTTAAGGTTATTCCCATCCACTAAGAGCTGCAAAGGATTTTCGTCGGATGCAGCGGTCCCCGTAGTAACTACTGAAGGGTAGTATGGCTGTGGTGTTGGAAACTGAAGGATAGCTTGTGAATGTGGGTTCACAGGTGGATATCGATAAGGATCATCGTATTGTTCCTCAACAGTTCGCTGAAGGGTCATGACAATCTCTGGTATCTCTTCATCTGCAGAGGGACAAAACATTCAGTCTCAAGAGCGATTAGAGAAATGATAACTTACTTTCAATCATTTGGCGTGCACGTTCTGGAAAGCGAATAAATTGGTCTAGTTTCTTGGCAAACTCTTCACGGTCACGCTGTCTGTCGATTCGGGCTTGCTCCTGCAGTTGATTCATTGACACAAGGTGTTCCAGCTAGTTTTGCTTGTCAGCTCATTTGTGGACAACATTGATCCATTGAAATCACCATAAAGCTCGCTATATACATGACTGTGTCACTTCTAGCTGTCGCTATCTGTCTCTGCATTTGAGCAGCGTACAGGAACAACTTGAACTTTGATCGACCGACGAATTCTTCGAGAAGATCTGTATTACTGGTGAGCTTGCTGAACCAAGACTGCCGTCAGTTGTGAGAACTCTCCATCAAGGAGAGCTGGTAATCTTGAACCTCTCACCGATAGAGTTTCACTATATCAGACCGCATCTGTTCCGACGGCGGTGTCGCACTTGACTGGATTTGCCTCTGTACTGCCTGAACGATGGTTATTGAGTCACTCACCTAATATTTACAAACAATTCAGCTCTTCGTAGGTATAGAGACGAAATGATTCTGCATCACTCACCAAACCCAGTGCGTCTGACTTGTTTTCCATGACTTTTCGAGCTGCGTTTAACATCTGACTAAGGCAAACCATAATAGCTCCCCCAGTTTGTAACAGCGGTACAGCCGATAACAGTGTACCGGTAAATTCCAAAGCAGAGCTAATGACATGAAGCCCGTTGATCGACCTCTCTGCCTTTTCTACCGAATACCCAAGAGGGTCGTCTAGAGCATCGGTCGGAAGTCCAAGACTTAAGCGGGGCGCAGCTCTCGTTGATGGCATCTGATATGAGAGGGATTGGTTCAATCGAGTTGGAGTGTCGAGGTCATCAGATGCCGAATTCTCTAGGGGACTTTCGGCGATATCTTCGTTAGATATCACTCCATTAATCCTCAATTGAGGCCGAGAAGGACGACTAGTCGATGGAGATGAGGGTTCCCCTGAGCTCGAAGTACGGTTTGACCGGAGCCAGGGAGATGATGAAACATTTGTAGATGAGATGGTGATAGGAGAAGTCGGTGGTCTTGACATGATGAGTTCGAGAGCGTTTGAACGGCTAATGAAGTTCAAAGGAGCATACACCGACAAGGATCGATGTAAGATGAAGGATGGAAGCTTGAAAGGGGTTTGATTAGTGTTGAGTGGGGTTCCCACTTTGCGCCAAAATTGGTAATTGGTCAGTGCGCAAACCGCTTTCTCTTGAAAGAAGATTACTTCGCCACTGGTGTGCACTCACAGTATTGATAGGTATCGAGTATCAACCAAGTATGGACGCATTGAAATTGGCCAGTAGCGATTGATTAATAACAATATGAACAAGCATAGAGTGGAATGGAAGAAATGAATGAAAACTATTGAGGGATTTGTTTTGTTAACGACAGGAAGGGGAACTGATGTTGTGTTTAAACGAGAGGATCGCAAAGGTATATGTATATGTATGGGTATGACAGCAGGGAGTGAATTCATTGGTCATTGTTGGGGGTGGCAAATCCATAAATGGAGGTGAGGGAAGGGGAAAGGGGAGGGATCGTGCAGAGAAAAAGAGACTGAAAGATACAGAACGAGAAAAAGGGTCAAAGGAAGGGATATCACTTGAAACACCACACACAGCCCTACATCAGATCTGTATCAATGACGAGGGGTCATCGTAAGGGTAAATGAAGATCTTTGACAATATAGTCTTATGGCGCAGAAATCGTAAACTCGATTAGTTGATGAACGATGTAGGAAAGCGAGCCATATACCAGAGGGCCGCCATCAGGATAAAGATTGGCCTGTGGATCGTTAGTACAGATAGAATAAATAGCATGAGGGACGGTGAACATTCCATCTCAACGTTGAAATCTATGCAATACATTCAATGCTCTATTGCTTCTTCAGTGCCTTCTCCCTCAACTCTTCGGGTAGCCATTCTACAGGAAAGCCTCTTATTCCACCAACTACATCATGTCTTTTGAGATAGGTTTGGTCAGGTGACCAAGTAAAGGGGTTTTGTCGAGTTCGCTTTTTACGATGACGAGAGAGGAGATGTCGGGTGTCAATAGGTATATCAGCAGGAAGAGGCGATTTGAGATCCTGTAAGTGGGCGATGATGAGTGTTATACAACGAAGAATAGGCCACAACGACAGTGCAACTCACATTTGCAGCTTCTACTAATCTGTCCAGTATATTCGACACTTCTTTCCTGTTCTGTTGTGTATTTCCGAATCGTTCCTCGGCGATTTTGATCCAGCCTTCCTTGCCTTGTTCTACTCCTGCATGAGCACCTCCATTGGGTAAGAATTCTTCTTTACCTGGTCTACCTGGACTCCACCTTGGCCCTGCAAGAAGCTTGATCCGTTGAGTCGCTTCCGGGGTGGAAAGTGGGAGAGTCGATACTGGAACGAGAAGAACGGATTTGGTGTGGAATTTGGAAGATGGTGAAGATAGGTCAATTGTACTTGTTAAACGGATCGACGATGTAGGAGGAGTAAAGGTGGTTGTGTTTGCGGCTGATCATTTGGGAAGGACGTCAGCTTGAGTGAGTAAACCCGAGAACGTATATCTCCTCAATAACATGTAGTGACTGAGACTCACCTTTTAAAGCTTCCCTATCTTCATGCACTTTCCTAACGAGACCTTCCCCCTCTTGTATTCTGAACATTCTCATCCAACCAAGGGAAGTGGCATCGTCAAAGTCAAATTTGGGTGTACTCATCACAGACCATGGTTTGTTTTTCTTTGATGATGCTTTTGATGGTGCGACCGGTGTATCAGGGAAGAATGACTGAGGAGAAGCATCGGACACTGAAGAATCAGGCTTCGATTCTGACGACGGAACGGAAGAGGAGAAAGACCGTATGATTGGTCGGACAGACGACGAGGAAGGAAGGGAACGGAGTGTCGTTCTGGATATTGACATCGTGAGGTGATTTTGTACAGGCTGATTTATGAACAAAAATCAGTGAAGTTTGAATTGATTAGACGTCTGTTTTTGCAAGAGCTTTCAACATTTATTTAATTCTGGCGACGAAAGCCTGTCACGCCTAATGTGGGATCACTGAAGATTAGGCACGCAAAGGTTCGAAGTTTCGGAAATGTTATTTTCGTTCGAGTTTTGATTTTAATTCCTAATTGATCAACCCATGCAAGTTCTGTACACATATCGCTAAGTGAAACGGAACATAGTCTTTGCTTGTCACCTCAACCTCCAGACGACTTGCGGCAGATCATCAAACGAATTATATATCACTGTAAATTTAAACAAACACTGCTTTTGTCGACAATGTCGTTCACCATCCCTCGCCCCTCCTCATCCTCTTCATCCCTTCCCAAGCTGCGTACGCTTGTGCAGAGGCGATGCAAACATACCCACTCTACTCCACAATCGTTATGGCTTTCTCGAACTCACCTGAATCCGGCTCCGTCGGTACCACCACCAATGGTCCCCACATACCCTATGCGAGTTATCCTTTCAGACGGCTCAACATTCACAGCATATACCACCGCACCCACGCCTTCAACTAAAAAGCTTACTCGTGACGTCCTGAACAATCCTCTGTGGTCGCCAGCGAGTGAAAGAAGGGGACTGGGAGAAGGAGAAGAAGGGAGAGTTGGAAGATTCAGAAAGAGATTCGAAGGTATCGCAATGGAAGATGAACAAGCAAGTGAAGGAAATAAACCAGAAGCAGCATTCGCAGCTGGAGATCTTGATTGGATGTCAGAAGGTGGTGTCGAGGAGAAGATCAGCGAGAAGCAAAGAAATCCTGTGAAAGCAGCGAAAGGAAAGGGAAAGAAGAAGTAGAGTATTTAAGCAGAAAGACACTTTGATTCGATATACATACGACTATAACACATTCACCGTCGATCATTCATGTACATCCTTAAACTCCTCGTCGCTCCAATACTCTTGAGAACATGTGAATACCTTTACAACATAGGGTGTGATTCAGTATCAGTTCTCAGCTTCGGATATTACAAAATTTTCAGAACGAGCTAATTGTTGAGCGGTATCAACCTTGTCAGCCAGTTCTTCCAAGCTCTTCGCAAGATTCCTTATCTCGGACGTATCTAAGCTGTCGACGTAAGTACCTCCTAGCGAGATTTCGCGGAGGACCTTGTGCAGCGCAGAGACGTTCTTGTTTTCGAGGGCAGACGAGATCTCGTACGAGACTGACTTGTCAGGGTCAGGATATAATCTGCTTAAGTGTTCGCATGGCCAAGACATATTCTCCACTCTTTTTCCAATTCTCTGCTCTGTGCAGAGAGTCACGACAGCTAAGATTGATCCTCTGCATCCGGTGGTCACCGTATCATTGGCCAAGGAACTTAGCAAATCTCGTTGCTTCATGGTAGTTATACAGTTTGACTTGAGTAAAGTACTGGCGCATTCTTGCATGAGGTCCGCAAATGACCGGTTCGAGGTGGGCCTGGATATAGCTGGATCTTCCACTTCATGCTGCTCGATCTGTGCAAGGGTAGAGGGGTCTTCGGCCATCTGATCGGAGGTAGGGGGATAGGAGGAAACATTGCTGAGATTGCCCAGACCTTCGCAAGAAGGCTGTGCGGATATCCGGGGAAGTTGAGACAAATCGGTTTCTATCTGTGGATTCCCAATCGATCGGATAAATGTTGCATTGCTGATCTCGTTTTTCCTAGGGTGACGGATGGTTTGATCGTTTTGATATCTTCCGCGAACCGAAAGCACCTGTGAAGGCTTTCTCGGTCTCCATTTCTGATCGCATTCAATGCAGCTTGCTTCAAGTCGATCGTTTCGGGTACGGTGTCGGTGAGCTGCTTGTTATGATGAAACACACTAGCTAATCCGTTGTATACTTGACGAGCCATCTCTACAACACTGACACTCCGTCTACACTTGTTTGAGCCTTCTATAATGGTCTTTGCAATCTCTTTAGTCCAGTCCTTATCTTCAGTAATGAAGGAAAGGGCAGGATGTTCAAAGCGATGCATGCTGGTGGCTAGGGTCTTTTTAGCCTCCGGGATCATCTGGCTCATGTATTCTTCGGTCTCGCTGCGAACCGAAGGGGATAAATCTGGCTCAAATACAGAATTGGAACGAGAAGGACACGTTGAGATAGAGGAACCAGAGCATTCTTCATCTACATCGACCTGATACTCTGATACTCCGACATGATGTATATTCTTATTAGGATCTGGACGAACAATGTGATGATTGCTGAGACTGATGGAAGAGAAGGGTCAGATATGATGGGTTGGAAATGAGTGAATCTCGTCAAGATGAGGTGGTGAGTAAGAGAGAGCCACAGAATAATTGGAATGACAAGCAATACTGTACAAAGCTCTACGCATATGAGAGGGTCGCGGTCTTTCGTACAAGCTTGAAAGGACGATATGTTCGCGACGAATACCCATCAGAATGGTAGACAGTCTCAAAGGGTCGATCCTGCCAGTATACATAATGTTTTGCACACATAAATTCTGGAGAACAAAGCAAAAGGTAGAATTCTGGACAGACCTCTCTTTATCAATGGAGAGGTGGAAATGATGACACGAACGCATTGCTGTGTTCTATGATGCATTCTCTGACGCTCAAGAAGACACCTTTTATCGAGAGACGGACCGGTGGGTTCCGTTCCTGTTTTGCTCGTAGCTGGCCATTGAGCCTCTCACTTGAAGTACGTTGACATAAAGAAACACTCTCAAATGATACACCGTCATGTATCCCAGCAGCCGTCTTAGTATCAACGTACAACCGTCTGATAAAATGCCACTTTGATTGACACACTGTATTCCGGTTATTCCGATCATCCGAAGGTATACCATCATCCAACGAAAGACAACTCGTTCAACCAAAAGCTATTTGCGCTCTTTCATATCATTGAAAGATGTTGTTAGGATGATCAAGAGAAATGGTCATGCTGTGAAAGAACCTTGGGAACGATGGTGAGCATCGTAAAGAAGCTGTGCAATTGAGGTCTTCAATATAGGTGCACTGACCCATTCCCCTTCGCACTGACCTAAAACACAATCAAAGGATTCTTGGTGTGTGTGTTTTTTTGGTAGGTAACCAACGAAACCACCTGCTAGTCGACTTGAGCATTGTGTTTAATCTTTACATCTGATCAACAAATACTTATATCTTCATCATCCTCTCTCTCTCTTAATCACTGAATCCCATCCATCATCCGTATATCCAACTTGATTTGGTGTACACTGTGGTTGACTCAACTGACACTCTCGTCACTCCACGGTCAATCGACTCAGCTTTGTTCACTTTGAGTGTGTAGACGTGACGTGTGGATCTCATAACCGGGATAACTGGAACGAATGTCACTCTCATCGTCTTCCTTTTCTCCTTGTTCTCCCTCATTTCGGTAATCATCCTATCCCTATTCAGTCCTATTCCATATTCCCCCTTGCTGAAATACTTCAAATCTTATCTACCCTGATCCAAAGTAAGAGAAAAAAAATTCTTCGACTCGCCACCAACGCTTACTTGGTCTTCCAATTGGATATAACTACTCGATCACAGTCGTAGAACCCTCCCTTACTCTCCCTATCAAGACACTCATTATACGTTCGCACCCTTCGCATTATCTCCGTTTTACATAAGCAGCATGTCATCTCCACCTCCCCCACCTCCCAAAGACAGCCTATCTGGTCCTTCGCCTTCTATCAGTGATAGATCAAAATCCAAGTTATCCCGTGACCTCCTCAGGAGACCCAAATCTCCGACTGGATCGGAAAAAGGCAAAGGTAAAGATAGTGGAAATAAGGTGAAAGAATTCTTCGCCGGTTTGGGGTCAAAGAAGAGGTCGGCATCTTCAACTGGCAGCGATACTGCCTCAGCATTTCCACAAAAAAACCTAGAAGCAGACCTTGGTAGCGAGGTCTTGGGGCAATTGCCGACATCCTCTGCCCCAGCTGCAGAGAAGGGTACCCTCAAAATCGCTACTCTACCATCTCACTCGACCCATGCCGTCGTGATACCCGCTACCCAGCGAATTGGCCCAGATAAAGTGAAAGGATTGTCCACCTCTACCATCAGCTCCCAAGACTCCGCTGATCTCTTTCACCAAGCTGTCGTGAACGCTCAGAAGAGAGTGGATGCTCTCAACACCACCACATTCATCCTCAAAGGTGTCGCAGCTGGTCTAGCTGCGGGAACAGCAGCTTGGATGCCAGGCGTGGGAGAAGGTGTCTCTGTGATACTTACAATGATCTTGACAGCGGAGAGTATCTCAATAGGAAGAGTGGCTGCATTGCGATTAGTAAGTCCCATATTTGTATACTAGTACTGATGAATCTCTTGAACACAGGTTGAAAGATCAGCTACCGTACTTGAAGCGGTCGAACAAGCTATCATCCAACATAAGGGACTGATACCCCCAATTATGATCAGTAACGTCAATCAGCTCTTAGCGTATATCATACTCGTTAGAATTTACATACTCATTGCTAACTTGTACCTCAGTCACCTCCACTCCAATAATCGTTTCCTCGTCAAGCTCTCGGAACGGTCTTTCCTCAAGCTTTACCTACATTCTGAGGAAACCTCTCGTCAAATAGGTGCGGCTACTGAAGATCTTGAGGATTTCGTTAGAGTTTTTCAGGTGAGGCTTTTTCTGCTGCGACAATGGCACTGCTCATGTACGGGTTTAGCTTCAAGCTCAAATCTCTATCGCTGCATGGGAGGAACAATCAAAAGTCGATCATGATCATGATATGCAGGTTTTACTTCAAAGGCTTGATGAAGCCAGGGAAAGTGATCAAAAGATGCTTGATGCACTGTCCCTCAAGAGTGAGGAGACACTTTCCCGGGTCATATTGTATTTTCTAAGCTGACTTGTTTCTGTAGGCGAAGCTCAACAAGAGGCAATCAAGACTCTTCAAAGAACGCTTGACCAAATTCTCGTAATTCAGCAAGTCGAATATAATAATCACCACCCTTCCTCTCCACTAGCAGCGTTCGAAGGAGCTACAATGATGGACAGTCCCACTGTTCCCTTTTCCATATTGGACCCACCTCAAGCGGTTCAGCCGTCAGTATGGACTACTTTCGCACCCAAAGGAACCATTGACTCCACATGTTCGTCATCCGATGGCCTCACAGACACTGGCTCCAGGAGCAAGCCACCAAGCCAATGGCGAGTAAGTGGCCCACCTGCTAAATCGATGTGGGAAACAGGACCTCAATCGCCAGGAGAGAAAGGACCTCATAGGGAATTTTTCGAAAAAGCTCTAGACGTAAGTAATCTCGTTCCCTCGTGGACGACGAGCATTCTAATACCTCTTGCAGGTCCTTCGACGAACCAGTACTGATCAAGGCGAGATACCAGAGGTGAGTATCGACAACGTCGACTATGCAGCGATTGCTTATCTCTGCTATAGTGGACTATAACAAATTTGGAGATCTCCCATAACGAGAAAATCACGCATGAGGAGAGAATCAAGTGAGATTGACGTAAAATCATTTCAGTGTACATGGCGCTGACCCATTCGCAGCTCCGGATATTTCTCGGTCATCTGGCGGGGTCAGTGGCAGGGACAGGATGTTGCGATTAAGGAACTCACCCCAATGGCTGATCGTCAGGTGTGTTACCTCTTTTTTCATGTGAGTTATGGATCACTGACTTGTCTCAAGCTGTTTGTGAGGGAAGTCGAAGTGTGGAGACGGCTCAGAAGCAAACGGGTTCTTTCGTTTTACGGAGCATCAAGTACTACAGGTCCTCCACCTTGGTTCCTAGTCAGTCCTTTTAGTGAGTGGGTCTTGCTATATCTCTAATCGGCATGCACTGACAGGGTAATTAGTGAAAAACGGGAATGTACTAAACTATCTTTCGACTAACCAAGGAAAACAAGCCAATAAATTGGCTATCATTTGGGAGATGGCTCAAGGCATGGACTATCTCCATTCGCGTGACATCATACACGGTGACTTCAAGGCTTCCAATGTCTTGGTAAACGATGAAGGACATGCAGTTATCTGCGATTTTGGGCTCAGCCAACTGAAAATGGACTTCACTACAAAATCTCAAGAAATGGTCAATAAACCTACACCGCTTGCCGGGACAATGCGATGGCAAAGTCCAGAGAGGCTATCAGGTGGGATCTTGACCAGAGAGAATGATGTTTACTCTTGGAGTATGGCGGTGTACGAGATTTTGACTGGTTCTATTCCATTTGGGTACGTGGACGACAGTGTAGCAAGGAGAAACATCAAAGGTGAGTCTTATCTCAAATGCAATCACTACTGATCTAATGCTTGTACAGACGGTATCAGACCTGCTCGGCCTGCAGCAGTCGAAGACTCGTTGTGGTCACTATTGACTCGGTGCTGGGCGCAAGACCCTCAACAACGTCCACCATTCGAAACAGTGGTCGAGCAATTATCCAGCATGTACACTCCTGCGAAAGAGCCAGAAAGGCAGCGGACACATGTTACGGGTGAGATCTTCTCTCAGCTAGATCAATCAGTAAACTGATGTAGCTTATCATTGATCAGTATCCTCGTCAGAGACCACAGAAGCTTCGTACACTACAGCTAGTGAGGGGGGAGTACCAGAAGAGCAACGGTGAATGTTCCCCCAAAGATGGTGGTCCAAGTTGATAATTGCTAATAACACCCGTGTAGAGCTATATCTCCTGCAACGAATACTTTACCGCTTCTCGAATACATCGATGACGTATCTAGCTCTTCCGGCTCTGTCGCATCGATACCTCCGCACCTAGAGACTCAGCCCTCGTTTGAGTCTGATCGGACTGAAAGGCATTATCGACACTACCTTTCTCATGGATTCGACGACAGATTGTCAATCGCTCTTTGGTTTCCTTCTCCTGTCCCTCTTGGCAGTGTAGGCTATATCCGACATGGTCAATTCATACACTTGATGGATGCTCATATTCCTCCTGTGGGTGTGAGGCAGCTACCTCCATTGCCTTACCTGGATGAATTCAGCTCCCTCCATACAACTAAAATTCCCGTGAATCCTCGAGGTGCAACAGAGAAAGGCTTAGATATGGTAGCTGCCGTCACCAACTTCATCAAACCTAGTGGGGAAAGCTCACAGTAAGCTTTCCTTGTCCATGTCTTGCGTAGCGTACTAAATTGAATCTTTGTTAGAAAAGCGATCAGTCGCCGAGCGTCGTTTCCTCTCAGGCCAGGTATGAAACAAGCAGCGCTCGTCGTCGAAGATGGCACTTTCGAAATATATAACTCTTTAACAGAATGCAGGACCTACCTTACAGCCAATATCTATTGGATATTGGCACATTTTGGAGATCAACATCAAATCAACAAGGAAGACGTTATCATTGTAGGTATTGACCAGTGTGGAAGGAAGATTTGTAGCTGATACGTCCTGTCAGGTTGTTGGCACCCTTACAGCTCAAAATTACGCGATGGTGATCTCAAATTTTGCTCCTCGAACCACGTTGACATTCAATATCCATGCCTCGTCCTACAGGACTTCCGGAGATCCTTGGGGAACATGGACGGTCAATAGGGAATCAATTAGCGATCAACCCAAAGCATTCAAATCTGTTCTAGGCGTGCAAGCGTCTGCCTCGACTTCCAAAACTTCGGGGACGATCCCGAGCAGAACCAACACTGCAGAGTTGGATGAGCATGAATTGAAATATTCGTGCAAAGTGTCAAGGGTGTCTGGATCTTCCCCGTGAGTAACTGAAAAAGATTAGCGTGTCCTAAATGCTGAGTAACCTTCCTTTGGCTCTATTAGTGATGCCGTACTCCTGGCAAAGCTCAAGTTTCCACCCGGTGGCTCTGATCCCACATTGTATCCTTAGTCTGAATGAAAAAGACAGATGGTCGGTTATAAGCAGAAAGATGGGTTGTAGATAGTAGCTTCGGAGACGAATGACAATGTGCACAATGAATATAAGAACCGACAGACTTGACTTCTAAGATAACTTGATTTGTAACAAGCTAAAGGTCTGCGATACGTGCAATAAGATCAATCGTCCCTTCTGCAAATCCAAGAGCGTTGTGACCACCATTGCCTCCTTCCCACCAGACCACTTCACCCCCTTCTGATCTTTTAAATGATCGAATGGTTCCCCACCTTCCATATTTGGTTTCCTCTATTGACTCCGACTTGAGTGAAGCAGATGCTAAGATCGACAAAAACACTCGTGCAGACTGGGAATATGGAATGATGTCGTCGTCGATGGAATGAAGGATGAGTGTAGGTGAAGAGGTGTTCTAAGAAGGAGCATTGGATGAGATTCAATTGTAGCTTTGATTTGGAATAAGTGATAAACATACATACCTTCAGCGCTGTGATTGAATCAAATGGATGAGCTAAGAAAGATTGAAAGTATCCTATAGTCTCCAATCAGCGGATGGGTAAAACAGCCACTCCTAGATGTGGAATGAGTGTTACTTACTCTGAATTGGGGGGATTGCGTTCAGAGGTTTTAGAATAGGTATGGCATGCAGTATACGGTAGCTGTGTAACACGAACGATAAGTGATTCTTGGTGAATTCGAGGTGATCAAGCGAATTTCAAGAAACATACCTCGTTAACAGCTCTGTAATTGAGGTGAAAGGAGCAATGAGTACCAAAGCTCTAGGACGTATGCCTAGATGGATCTCACTCATTGTTAGGTATGGTCAAAAGGCTTGGTGCGAAACCCAGACTGACCTTCATTTTCCAGTTGACCGGCCAAACCAGACACTACCCCAGTACCTAGACTCTGTCCAGCTAATATTACATTCTTCGCCGTTTCTTCCTTCGTAAAACCTGTCCTTCTCATGGTATGTTCAAGGAAATCATACGCTGTTCTGGCGTCTCTCAACAGACCTTGCTCAGACGGTGTACCTGTGGAATCGCCGAAACCTCTATAATCTATCGCGACAACATTACTAATACATCTTCAGCCATTTTTCTTGCTGAGCAAGGGAAGAGCGGGACAAGTGACAGACAAATGCGAGTCTAATCAGGTAGACTTACCAATCAAGTGAGTTTGAAAAAGCAGAGTAACTTCGAACTCGATGAGTCACCGCCCTTGTACCTGCCTGAAAGTAGCAGTCAAAAGATAAAGAGCTGTCAGGACATCTCCAATATCACTGGCAGCCACACGTACGTTGCCATGGAAATACAAGACTGTCGGACGTTCCCCTAATGCTTTGTCAAAAACGTCTCCACTCAAAGGCCTTTGAGGAGGGAACGGTACAAGAGATTTATAGCTTGATCTAGGTCTGCCTTGTGATTTAGCAGCCCATCCCGACAAAGCGGGACCAGTCACAGCTCACTTACAGGATATGCCAAGCACCTATCTCTTCACCATCTGCCGTACTCAGCCTAAGGTTACGAGTTTTGAAAGCTATATCGCGCATATCATCAGCTTCACTGAACGATCAAGACTTGTCAGAAAAATAGAAAGGTAGAAATGTAGACAGGTGCACTCACGACCAAGGCCATACTTCTGTGGATTCCGATAATCTGGGAACAGTGGCATGGTTACATGATGGAGAAACAGCAATCTGTACAGGCATATCATTGCTGAAACATCTGCAGTGTAAAGTTTGGGAATGAAGACTCACTCTCGCTGGACAACAGGTATCGTCAACAGCGCCAAGATGCCGCAGTAGACCAACAGTACCAGAATAGGAACATAATGCGCTCTTGTGAGCAGCTTGTTCATGATACCGAGTCAATCTTGACCCCTCGCAATGATGCAATATTCCATTGTAGCTAACAGAAATAGCAATACGGTTTTTGGGAAGATTAGGTTCATTAATTCACCTCCACTTCCAATGCTCGGACACCGACGTGCCGTTCCCGCCGGATTATCGTTGCATGTCTAGTCCCGATGACGAAGACATGCAATGCAACGACATATAGAACAACTTCCTCATTACCTCTGTGTCATCTGCATTTTCCGCAAAATAAGATACAACAAGATGGTTGTATTCCACATAGGTGAGTCGAGGTATCCGAGAATGCCATTCCTACGACCGACCACTTCACGTGAAAGTTACGCTTACTTAACCTTAATCCAGTTGCTTTCAAAACTCATTCTTCGGCGGGACTTCAAGCTCTCCGAGAGGGGTTCCTCGATCTGCCAAATGTATGCCTACACCCTAAGACTGGACAGCCATATATAAAGATAGCCCGAGGGGGTAAACAAGTCAGCACAGAAGGGAAAGATCGAGGAATGCAAGTTTGCTTTGTCATGGAATTTGAGGTGAGTAATTACAGCTTCGGGTTGTTCAACCGGCAGGCTTGCAAGAGAAGCATTATGGGACAGTATTGACAGCCATGATATACGCCAATCATCGAGAGAGACTGACTTCATGCTCTCTTCCACTGTAGACGGAAGACGACTTGGAATATTATATTGATAAGGATCCGGTTCATATGGAGTTTAAGGTATGTCACTGGCCATCTTTTTGTTCTACACATAATGCTTGAATCACGGGTTTAAGCCAAGGTCAATACTGAACTGACAGTATCTGAGCGTAGAACAAAGCCGGCGGTCAGTGGGAAGTCTTAGACGTTGTTGCTATGGACTTCAATGAGGGCGTTTTCTGATTCACGTATATCCCAACGGCAATCATACACAAGTCCGGTCATGTATTTTTTCATGGTGCCCGTGAAATTGTATGCAACTGATTGCGTGTATGATACTCCAGTGATTGATATTGGTATAAAAGGAAAAAAAGTATATACAACAAATGCTTGTGATCCGATCCCGTCTTGCTTTACGTCTAGCTATTCTTAAGCTCTGTTTCCCCTTTGCATAGTACCGTATCCTTCTTCAGCGGCATCATTCATTCCTGAGCCGGGACTAAAGAGACTTCGGAGCACTTCTGGAGAAAGACCTGCAGCCGCCGCTTCGTTGGGATGCAAAGCACTCACACCATGACCTTGTGCGGCGAGGAGTTCTTGACCTCGAATTCGCAAGAACTCTTCCAGGCTGCGGTTCGAAGTGGAGCATATGGGTAAATCAGGAGAAGAGGGACGAAACCAGGGATGACGTCTGTTAGTACGCGGTGATCATGACGAGCTGAACGCGTGAATAACTCACAGATGAGCGTTTCTCGAATTCGCTTTCCATGCAGCAAGGAAAATATCTCCCGCAATAGGAATGAAACTGTAAGGGTTTGACTTAGTTGCTGTCTCAATCAAGAGATTTTGCTTGACTTACCCCAATCCTGCAGAAATGGCATTGTTTGCCAACATCTTGGTGAGAAGACTTTGAGGGATATCAAGCTTCTTAGAAGGGCTGACAATCAGAAAGTAGTTCAATCCGGCGTCTACAACGTCACCGAGACCCGGTATGATCCCTATGCTCATACCGAGACTGTCAGCCGGATGCTGTCCGGTGAGATTGCTATGATAAGACATACCAATGAAAAAGGTCCATCCAACTCTAAAGCCACACAGGTTCATTCCCTTGTCTAAGTAATGTGCCCTTCGTCTAATCTTCTTTAAAGCTTTCTTATCTCTTTTCGATAAACCTTCAGGTAACGGTCGCTAAAGACATACATGTACCACCAGATCACAAAGTTTCGTCAATACGCAGCTGCACAGCCTGGTGATATTGTTATATCTACTTACGACGACCTTCTTCTTTTTTCCTCTTTCATCTACGATGACTTCTATGTGAGGATCGATAGGAGCTTGTTGAGACACCCGGTCTTTCAAAATTTTCTGTGCAGGGCGGTAGAAACACGAAATCAGCCAGTAGCCATGGTGGTACATCCCATATCATCACGATACAGAGGGAAGAGCGGAAGGGCCTGAGAGCTCAAAAGAGAAGTCGAGAAGTCATGAGAACGCAGAGCTAGTACGCACCGTAACTGCTTTCGAAGCCAAAGCAGTCATATTGAGCTATCTTTGGGGTTGTGGTAAGAACGCGTTCGTATGCTTTTATTGATCAGAAAAAGATCGGCAGAGCAGATCACAGCGCTGGTCTATGTTTGTCGGTGATGATGCAAGGGGGGTTGCGGTATATATGGTCAACACATTCTTTCCTAGGAGTCAGATGTCATTCAAACTTCAATTGATTGAAATGAGGTGGCAAGAACAAACGACAAAACAAAAAAACACAGCACCCCCCCTCCCCTTATGACGTATTTTATACATTCACCACGTGGTCACACGTGTCGAGATTTCGATGTTCTCGCTATTTGTTTATGAGATGTCGTTCAACGCTTTCCTTTCGAGGCATGTTTGGAAATGCATAGATCGGATTGCGACATATAACCAAATTATCAGCTAGTACACTATATGGGATCAAGCAGATTGTATCATTGCTTTGAGCGAATCAGCGATCTGCTCCTGGCTTTGTCCTTCTGCCCACCAAAAGTCGTTCGGGTCTTTATCGTAGAGGGGACCATCGGCATCGTTTTCAGGACTTTCTTCCACATCTCGCCTTATCCGTTTCTGCGGTATCGCTTCCTCCCCTCTTTTTCTCTTGATGATGTATGTGAGATACTCCAGCGAATGAGCTTGCTGTTGTGGAACAGGTATGGTACCAGGTGCCAAAGGCGGACCAGAGAACCAAAGAACGTGACCTCTCGCATCTCGTTCAAATAATCGAGCTACGGTTTTGAGTATCTTTAGTTCACAAGTACGTCAAAAAAAGGCAGAGGAAGCTCACTAGTGTCAGAAGGAAGTGCTTCTTTGACAGCGCTTTGATCCAGAGCTTGATGACCGCCCATGGCTGCGACAATCGTGCGATTTGGGAAGAGGTATGACGGCACGGGGGCTGAAGGATGCGACGAAGGTACAGGTGGCCGATAGACGGGTTGTGATTGACCCTGGGGTGTCGGCGTTGAAGGCATAGCCGATCTTGAAGGACCAGAGCTGTGTATCGGAGCAGGAATTGGAGTAGGAATAGGCGATTTTCTAACAGGAGGAATATCTATAGCAGGTGGAGGTTGAACTTCCCTCCTCGCTCTTTCTCTCCTTTTTGATCTTTCCCTATCCTTCTCCTTTTCATCATCATCGTCATCGTCTTCATCGCCCGCGGTGCCCTTCCTGGGCTCTCCGAAGAAGCCGGGCCCTTGCACTCCTTGTAAGAAAGGCGATCTGACCATAGGTATTTCGATGTTCCGGTCATAAGGTATAACCGACATGAATTCGGTTTGTCGCAATTCCTACTCATCGATCAGCGTTGTTGGTTATGTCGAAACTTACATCAGGAATGCAGCTGTTCCAGTTCTTGATCCTAACCATGAGGTGTTCTCTATCATTAAATCTGGAGTGACAGACATCTGGGAAGATATTAGTGGGATTGCGTCAAGCTTTTTCATGACAACTCACAGCTCGGCCAGCCTGGGTAATACTCTCCAGGACGAGGTTTACCACGTATGTACTTGACGTAAAATTGGACAGATATCTTTTCCAGTATGTCTTCCACAGGGTGGTCACAGAAGTGACCGGTCTTGAAGACCTCTCGTTCATAGAACATCTTGTCGGCGGTGTGAACCGTCTATTGGGCAATTAACATCATTACGGAAAGGATGATTACAGTAGACTCACTTGTTCAGGTCGGAAATACCAACAGACAGTAGCATGATGAGTTCTGTAGCCTTTGGTGGGAATGAACGTTTTGAAAATTTGCCCCATTATCGGTCTCGTAGCATCATCGGGATTTATAAGATGCACGTAATCACCTGAACATCAGCCGAGCACGCATGATCTGATACTCACCCGTTTTGAACGACATTCCCTTGTGTCTCGCTTCATCTGTGAATTTTCTATCCTTGGTCCCAACTCTGAAAGTAGTTATTCCGAAACCGACTTGATCTTCAGCAGCACCAGCTTTCAGATCTTGGGCCGTTTCATGCATTGACCTAGCATTACCGGGTCCAGCGGGTAGAGAAGCGAAAAGGGTGGGAGAAGGAGCTGGAATTCCCGATGCAGGAAGTGCCATCGGATAGGTAGCAGTGAGAGCGTTGTATAACCGTTGAAGGATGAGGACATTGCCATATTCGATCGAGCCATCGTGGAAATAGCGTCTCGCTTTCTCAAAGAGTCTCCACATGTCCATATCGAAGTCTCGAAGCGTTGCATAGCGCCCAACCCTGGCGGTGGCCTGTATGCCGGCAAAAGAGATGGAAGTCTACATTGGTGAAGTCAGTGATTGATTAGATTCTGCGGATTTAACAAGGTGAAGACAATGAGTGCGATAAAACACATACATTGAAAGATAGGTATGGAATATCTGCCATGGCGGGGAGGATGTCTAAAACCTCAGAAAGCCTTGTTCCACTGTCGACAGCTGTGAGTTATTTCTTACTAAGGATCGCCGCATGACTCACTTGACATCTTTATACCCTGCAACAGCACCTGCAACTGCACGTATACGATGTGGCCACATAGCAGGTCCCCCTGCACTCCTCTCATAATCTGGAGCTCCTTCTCCGAACCAGCCACATCCAGAAAGTCCACCTGGAGGATCTCCAGGTAAGGTTGCTGATGGTCCTGACCATCTTGGCAGCGTCGCATCAAGAGCCGCTGTGATCTTTCTATCCTTTTCGGCTTGTGACTGCCTTCCTCTTTCTGAAGGTGTTGGGGAAGCGGGTTGAGTGGGTCCTTGAAGGTTTCGTGCAACAGACGACGGTATAGTGATGGTTGCTCGAACAGTAGGAGTAGGCGCTGAAATAGGAGTAGGGGAAGGTGCAGCAATCGTCATTTCAGAAATTGGAGGGAGCTCGGGTTCAGGTGCCGGGGGCAATGGCGTGATTTCAGGCACAGGACTGGGTGCTGTTTTGATCTCGGGAAGGGGTGTGGATGATTTGCTCGGCATGGAAGACGGCCCTCTCTTCTTACGAATGGGTTTGACTGACTTATGATAAGGATCGACGCTACTGAATATACCAGCTTGAGCCCGTGTTTTCCACTCGCTAAGGATTAATTCCTGAAATTTATAGCGTCAGCAGTAGACGTAAAAGCTGTCAAATACATCACTCACCTCTAATTGCTTTGCGTCAGCCCAAAGCAGAGACTCGTCCTCGTTATCTGAGCAAGGGAGTGTCAGTCCTTTATCGCCGACGATTGATAACATGGACAGCTTACAATGTTTAGCGTTTAAGAAAACCAGATGCAACTGCTTGTAAAACGCTTCTGGATTTGCGTATGTTTGTTGGCCAAGTTGCGTCTAGAGAAGATGGTATCAAAAATGATTCAAAGGAATATCAGCAAGGTTGTGTGCTCACCGATATGTTATCTAGACATTCTGGTTCTGGTATCGCTTGATAGTAATCTTCGTACTCGTCTCGGTCGGGTAATTCGCGAAAGATGTCACTCATCTTCCGGCTTTACGAAAGTCAAACATCAATGGTTCATATTCCGAAAATCATCGATAATCCTCATTCGCAATCGACTCACCTCCCGTCTTTGGCCTTGTAGACAGTCTCCAGCATCTCCTTACATCCTTGCCACTGATCTTCATTCATCCCCTTCCCATCTATCAAATCGGGATATATGGTCGGTATGGGCAACGCGTTCTGCCCTGTTCGCTGACGCGAGCCACTTGCTTTTCTTGGCGGCATAATGGTTACAACCCTTCGTCAAAGAGGAAGAGGTCGTTATGCAGGTTGAACAGCTGTGTACGCCAGAAAGAAGGAAAGAGAAATCATATGCATGATTGGGCTTGGGGAAGTTGTTGGGTTGCGCTCTACTGTAGTATTTGTTTTGTCGTGTTCTCGCACTCCAAATCACGTGAGGTGCAGCGTTTGATTGCAAAGTTGATTACAGTCGACAACAATGAAGGGGAATAATCTCATTACAAATAATTTGTAATCACCCTTCCGGTTTTAGCGCCATCCAATATTTGTACTGGTACAGTGACGGGGTTGTGTTCTATAATGATCCAAAGCGAGTACTGAAGACGACGATCACTTGCAAAGTACATCTTGTATTCTCAGTCTATGAGTTCACGAAACCCTTTGTCGTTGTAATTATTGACCGCTGCTAAAATGCTCGATCACGTTTCCATCTCCCATCAGAGTGAGTCAACCCACATATCGATATCTTCGCAGTGTTCCGCTGACAACAAATGTCCTTTGTGAAGACGGCCTTATCCTCTGGTCTCGCTCGTTTACGCCCACCTTCGCCTCCCTCGCACAGACAGCGGCTTCACCTGTGAACGCTTTGATTAAAGAAGCTTTCATCGAGGGGAAAGTTCACAATGAGGAGGAAGGATATGAAAAGGACGGCTACAGTGTCAGGTGGACCATGGAAAATGGCTTGGGATTGGTCTTTGTCGTGAGTCAAGTACTCTCCAACTCCTTGATACTTGACGGCTAACGGATTCTCCATCAGGTGGTCTTTCCTGCCCTTTTGCCCTTGACCTACATACCTGAGCTACTTCAGCGAGCAAAACAACTCTTCATTTCGCTCTTCCAACCGTACCTCCAATCTCTTATCGACTCTCTCACTTCTGGTACCCTAATCCTTTCTTCAGCTTCATCCACAGCTTTGAAATTATTGAAAGAACAATTGAGTGAGCAGAGGTGGGATGCAATTTTTGACAGATGTCTAAAGAGCGTTGAAGGGGTAAGTGCATGATAGTAAGATGGTCCAGGCTCAAACTGACGAGAACGAGAAAGGCAAGAAAACCTACTCGGACTCCGATTGCCCTTCACAAGCAAGCGCAGCTCAATGCGGCATCGGACGCTTCAAGTAAGTCCGCCTCAGCGTTTCGTTGTTCTGCTAACATGCGACATAGCTCCTGCATTATCGGACGGCGAAAATCTGCCAGTGACCGCTGAAGAGATAGCTAAGAACGTGCAGGCTCTGAAGACCAAAATGAAAGGAGGCCGTGTCAAAGGTGGTAGAAGCGGGCGGGGCGATGGGTTAGTATTCCTCAATAAAGTATAACGCTAACATTCTCTAGTCTTTCACCTTCACCTTCACCCTCTCGAAAGACGCCAAACAACGCCACAACTAAGCTCATGCGAAAATGGGGAGATTCATCAGTCAGCGTCAATGACATGGCTGAGCTGGACTTCTCTGCCCCGGACGAGACCAATGTGACGGTTGATACGGACGGTTTGGTGTCGACAGATGCTTTAGGTACTAGGAACTCGACTGGGGCATATGAAGTTGCCGATTGGGATTACAAGCAAGGAAAAGCGGATGATCTACCAACAGAAGAAGAAATTTTAGCGAGAGGCACGAGTCACATGTCTCCCATGACTAAGGTAGAAGAGGATATCAAAGGGACAAGCGCCTGGAGCAATGTTCTTTCAAGATTGACTGGAAAGAAAATTCTTACGCAAGAAGATCTACAGCCTGTGTTAGTAGAAATGGAACGACATCTGATGAGCAAGAATGTCGCCAAGGATATAGCGGAAAGAATGTGTGAGAGTGTAGGAGCTGCGTTAGTTGGAAAGAAACTCGGAGGATTGAACAGTATGTCGTTCTCACTTCATGTCGTTCTCACTTTGGTTGCGCTCCTTTCGAGACTTATATCGTGCTGCAGGTGTCAAATCGGAAGTTCAGAACGTATTATCCGTTTCTTTGACTCGAGTCCTTACTCCCAGAACATCGACCGATCTTCTGCTTGAAATCCAACGAAAGCGATCAGCTTCTTCACTCGCTTCTCCTGATGCGCCTCCAGACCCGTACGCTCTCACCTTTGTAGGAGTCAATGGTGTAGGAAAATCGACCAACTTATCCAAAGTTTGCTTCTGGCTTCTGCAGAACGGTCTGAGGGTTCTAATTGCGGCTTGTGATACTTTCCGAAGTGGAGCAGTGGAACAATTGAGAGTTCATGTTAGGAATTTGGGCGCTTTGGGTCAAGAGATGGGGGACAAAGGTGTAAACAAGATCGAACTTTTCGAAAGAGGATATGGCAAGGACGCTGCTGGAATTGCCAAGGATGCCATTGCTTATGGTAAGTACAGAGACCACCATTTAACATCGATTTGAACTGAAATTGCTTCTTAGCCAAAGAAAATCGATTTGATGTCGTGTTGATTGATACTGCGGGTCGAATGCAGGACAACGAACCTCTCATGAGAGCCCTTGCTAAGCTCGTTGCTGTCAACAGTCCGGATAAGATCATATTCGTGGGGGAAGCCCTAGTCGGGAACGAAGCTGTCGATCAATTGAGCAAGTTTGATCGTTCGCTCAAGGATTTTTCAAGTGCTGGAGGAGTGCAGAAGAAACGGGGAATCGACGGTATCATTCTTACCAAGTTTGATACAATTGTAAGCGTAATGCAGCTGTTACATGAAGGATCGAGCTGACTTGAGTTCTGAAGGACGATAAAGTCGGCGCAGCTTTGTCTATGACTTATGTCACCGGTCAACCAATTCTGTTTGTCGGATGTGGACAGACATATACCGATCTTCGACAATTAAGGGTCAATCATATAGTGCAAGCATTGTTGTCATAGTTTATAGCGTGCATTGAGGTCATGTAACGTATTCATAGTTTTGAAAGGTCACTGATATTACAGAATCTACCTATCTCATTCGCCATTTATCTCGTGCATTAGAGTCTTGACCAACCCCAACATTGTTCGAATTTCCACTAAATCTCCTTCCCCAACTCCTGCTACCTGTTCCCATGTATCTTTTACCCCTTGAGCCTCGATTCTTCTGGCGCCTTGACCATGGTCTATGTATATCTCTGATCTATCCAAGACTTCTACATCGGTATTAGGATCTATCGAAGCTTGATCAGAGGCAAATCTACTGGTCGCAAAGCCGAAATTCAACGGTTCTACAAATGAGATATCGGTTGATTCGTCCTCTGCGAAGCTCAGCTCCAAGTCTTTGATCTGCTCATCGGGATCTATACAATTCCACCGGTTGGATTCGGTTTTTGGTAATGTCGGAGTAGAGATGATATCTTCAAAGCGTTTATGAGATGTTGGAGTCGCAGGAAGCCGAGTGGATCGAGAAGGACTGCCTAACCCTGCGCTTGGGCAGATGTTGGCGATAATTACATCCCGATACAACTCGGACTTGACTTACCTAGAAATCCTGTTTTTGGACGGAATGCGGTTCTGTTCTTGGAATGCAACCCGAATAATTGAGAGCGATATGCCGCTTTCGTGCCAGGTTCAAAGACATGGATGGCTTTGGAGTTGTTTAAATCAGTAGAACTTCCAGATTGAGACATGTGTTGCGATTGTTGCTTTTCGCATTCTAACGAAGGGGTGGGTTTCGACCTTCCCGAAGTGGTCGTCTTGGAAGCCAGCGAGATGGTGCGTTTAGGTGCAAGAGGAATGGCTGGGTTGGTGCGAAGGCGAACAGGGGATGGAAGTGTAGGGTTGCTCAAAGCCAAAGTCGACCGACTGGGAAGTAGTGTCCTCTGTGAAAATCTGGATGGTACAGCAGGTGTAGAGGGTATGACAGATGAGCCATTCTTGGAAAGAACTGGCTGTCTAGTCGATCGAAGAGGGAGAGAAGGAGGACGAGATAAGCTCGATTGCTTGATCAAACGTACTGGAGCGGGCAAGCGGGAGATGCTTGAGGGAGGTCGGATGGCGGGGTTGGACGGAGCTCGAGGTAGGCGAGACTTTTGGTTATCCATATTCAATGATCGAGTTCAAGCTTGAGCCAGATTTAGAAGAAAGACAGAACTCACATTATCAAGTGCATTGATGTTGGTCTCAACGGTTTAATCATTATGTAGAATATCGTTCAACACCTTTCCACAGATAACACGGGGAAAACGGAGAGTTGAGTGATGTCGGAATGCATGCTACAAAGTGCAGCCAGTACTGGTATGGTGACAGAGGTGTTATTTACGCATGTGGATGTTTATAGCTGCATACTTGACGCTCACTGCTTGTATGCGAATAATCATGAATAGCACGCATGGAAGGAAGCTATGGAGATCCCCGCAGACTGGTAGGAATACTCGGTTTAAAAGTTACAAACCTTCGTGGTTCTTCCTTTAATGCTCACTTTCATTTCCACCGCTTCTCTCGTCTTCCTCTCGCACTGCACTAGATAAAGTCATCATTGCTCATCGTTGTCTTTCTATCTCGAAGGCATAATCACGCGATTATACAGATTCGATTTCTCCCCGATCCATTTACTTTACACTCCTGTAGCTGAATTGTAACTCGCTCACTGCCAATGTTGCTCTTCATGCAAGCCTGTTAACGTGTAAGATCCAGTCACACACGTTCGAAAAAGTCACAACATGAGTCCAGCCTCATTTCCCCCACATCTACTGTCGCTCTTGTCATCCCCCCAAAGCGGTATAGACTCTGCTACCGATGCGTTGGAAGAATGGATCTTGCATCGTCGCTCAAAAGGCGATACTCTGTTTGACGTTTCGGTCGGACTTGCGGAGCTCGAGGATAGAGTGAGTTTCAGAAGACGATGTCCATGTGCTGATATGTCAGACCCCACCGCACTTGACGACTGCGTTTGATAGAGCGAGATATGTTACCAATGTACCTCAGCCAACAGACCTTACACCCCCGATGGGTCCATTCCCTCTCGCTCGCTCAGCATCACCAGCTACTATACTCCACCATCTTTTATCGCAACCGCCTCCGTCCATTGAACATTCAAGAGAAGTCGTACTTGAGTATGTGCTAGCGCGCGAAATGAAGTTGAGAGAGAAGAAACCGGGCAGGGGCGGGAAAGGTACACTGGGGAAAGACGGATTTGAAGAGATCAGTAAGAGATTGGGCGAGATCGAATCTGGTCTTCGAGGAGAAGCAGTCAATAGCACGAGTCCGAAACAAATGATGTCAATCATGCCGGATGCCTATCCTACACCTAAATCAGACAAATCGCTTGGACTGGACGAGAATCAACAAATTGGATTGACTCTGGTCCTTTCACTTCGGATGTCTTTGTCGTACTTCACTCTTCAAGAACTCACCAATCAGTTGCTGCTCCTCGCCCTAGGCGACGCGGAAAGAACTTTGGTACAGCACATAAGGCGAAGAGTACCAGGTGAAGGACGGTGGGGAATTGGCAAGGAACTCGAATATGTTGAATCTTTGGTGTGTACCTGAGTTGTCAAAGTCAACGCTTATTCCGCATTTAGACTCTACCACGTCGTCCTGCTCTTCGGCCCGCATTTCGATCAGCAAAATTGCGAACATTGCTGCCTTCCAAGCCTTTGTATCCGATCCAGCTTCCCGCGCCGTCTAAAGCGACTTGTATCAAGCTTATTCAATCACTGGCTCGAGAAGTAGAGGCTGGAGGACCGGTGGTAGCGGCTGGTCATACCGTGGGCGGTTTCTCAAGCCCGACCACATATTCTCCGTCAAACGAGAGGACTCATTTCTTGTCCCGGAAAGGCGCTTCTGCTAGTCCTACAACCACATCGATGAGCTTAGGCAACAGTCCTCAAACCCCATTAGCTTTTCTACCACCTCCACTGCACTCGCCGGGCTCGGGCGATGCAAGGATGCCTCAAGCTAATCCTAACGCTCTTACGAACTATACCATGGAACTGATCTCAGAATTTATCACCAGGGAGAAGAGGGAGCATATAGCTAAGAGTAAATGGGCGAAGTCAGGTAGGGAGCAATTGGGTAAAGAGGTAGGCGATATTGAATCGGCGTTATGCCTCTCATCAAAGAGTAGTCCTACAGCTTTGACGCCGACTCTTATACCTATCTTCCTCCTGCTGCGACGAACATTTGCTTTGCCACGGTCACCTCTACCGTTGAACATTACCGAGCCATACCTCGATATATTACCAGCTCCACCTGACCCTGACGACGTTCCGTTTCGGGAACCGACAGTCCAAACAACCACAGCTTCTTTATATGTCAACCCCCGATTGGAGGACGCGGCGGCTGCTGTGGTAATCGAGGAGCTGGTTGAGACAGAGAAGGAGAATGTCCACAATGCAGGAGGTACCGGGCAGGAGCTAGTGAAATGGTTGGTCAATATGATTGATAGTGTGGAGAAACGCGTAAGTGGGATACTGGCACCGTAGAGTTGCAGCTGATTATACAACAGTTCCCGGACGGTTCATATGGATCGGTCTTCGCGTCTGCAAAAGAACAGATCATGAGACCACCACACAGCTCCCCACCAGCAGGCCACTCTATATCATTTGGCAAACAACCTTCGGTTCATCGCCGCGCCAAATCATCCGCTGTGAACGATACTGCATCGACCCTATCCACACCGCCCAGCATTGCAATTCGGCAACTACATTCGCGATCGCACAGTATGCCTAGTCGTCAAAGCACTTATGACGAGTCCGAAGACAGCAGCGGATCGGACTCGGACTCACCGCCATCTCAAGCCCAGATTCAACGACCGGTTGTCATGACATCCGTGAAACAGCTACCTCCTCTACAAATGCTCAGTCCAATCGAAATGGACGATAAGCGATCTAGCGCTGGTGCTTCAAGCGGTGGGTGGTGGGACATCGTATCAGCGATGGAGAATGACAATCCTGCACCATGGCAGGAGAGTCGGCCGATTCCTCAGCGACAAAGAACTTCGAGTGGAGCAGCAAGTCTTGATTTACCGCTCCCACCGGGGGCTGAACCGGCTCAAGTGCTCGATTTTAGCGCTCCCATGATGGCAAATATGTCGAAGCTTGGTCTGACACCGCCCACACCTCCTCGTCAACTGCCCTTCATCAAATCATCGCCTTCCCCTGGTCAACGGTCTAGAACGTTGCACAACAACCCTCCAAATGACCTGGTTTCTTCGCCGCACCCTAGGAGTGGACCAAAGAGCCCGGGAGGGGATTATTTCAGCGATGAAAAATCGCCTCCGCCTCCTCCTCGCTTTGATGTGCCTAGTGACTCGCCTCGGTCTAGCGGTGTATCTACTCCAACGCAGATACACTCAAACGTAATATCACCTGCAGGGACCTCTTCACGCTCAAAACTCGGCGTTATTGGCAGGTCCATGTCACTTATACATAAGAAGGATAAGGAGAAGGAGAATGAAAAGGCGAAGTCCAAAGTGCAAAACGCGCCTGGAAAGTGGGACAGGAACATGGTAGCTAATATCATGGGACCACCAGCAGAACGGCGATGAAGAGGTGATATGATTGTTCTAGTTATTGTTGTAATATGAAAAGCGCATGAAATAACGATAACGTAGCACGTGGGAACCAGCGTCGATCGCACCGGGCATTCGGTTGTTGACATTCCGTATATATGTATTATTATATATATGTACCAAATATATATGTGTATCAACTTGCTTGATCATTTCTCTTCATTCTCACTTGCATCTACCCGCCATCATGTCCAATATCGTACCACCGTATCCTTATCCAGTCACAAATCAGGAGCTCATCAAGACTCACTCGCTCGAGAAACATTTTGAGGGAGGTTATTTCGCGCAAACCGTAGTTATTGAATCTTCCTTGCCCTCTGATTCTGGGGATTCGGATGCTCCCCAGTCTGCCGCCTTGCAAGGAAGGAAACAGGTAGCTTCTGGATCGGGTACAGCCTTGCTGGGTGGGGGACCTGAAGTGGATGGAGAAAAGAAGTTGGATGCGAGTCTAATTTACTATCTCCTAACGCCTGATAGCTACAGAGGTAGAATGCATATGAACCTGCACTCGGTAAGTCCATCACCCAGGTACATGGCTAATTTGTCAGACATTCCATCTCCATCATTCTGGTCGAGCATTGTATACTCTGATTCGTCCACCAACTACCCCCCAAGGTATTCCAACAATTCATCGAGTTGTGGTAGGACCTGATCCTGCACTAGGCGAAGTCACTCAGTTATTCGTGCCAGGTGGATGGTGGAAAGCAAGCGAAATACCCGATGAAGACCTTCTACTACTCGATGCCCCTGACGCGAAGAAAGGGAAGTTGGAGGAGAGTATTGGATGTTTGATAAGTGAAGTGGTAGTTCCAGGATGGAACCCGGATCAACATCAATTTATTAATGAGGATAAAGTGAGTCAAAGATTGAAGTGTTCATTGCTGACTAGACAGCTCAAAGCGATGTGGGGTGGTCAGACTGGATGGGAGCAGTATACGAAATACATTCAAGCGCCAGAAGGCCTGGAATACCTGGACAAATAGTGGATATATAGACATGCATGTTCAATTCTTTGCCATCCATTCATCTATTTGTGATTGCGGTACTGTGTCCAGTCTATGAAGGAGATAATCGACCTGTATATGTCAACGGTATACAGCAAGCGTTTGACGTACCTCTACATCTTTGGTCAATGGAATGACCCAATCCCTATACATGCCAACAACCGCAGCGAGGTCAATTTTCCCTCTAGATGCCATTTCTTCATCAGGTAATTCGACGACTTTGCCGTCGGCATCCATTTCACATCCGTACACTCTTGCCTTGTTGGCAAGTCGTATCAGCAGTTTTGCTTCGACGGCGGGCTTAGTGATGAGCCCAGCCAGAGCATCAGGATTTGGATTGAGGATATGAGGGATAAAGTCATGAGGCGCAGAGAGGAATTTGCTCTCGGATACGAACATGCCTAAAAGGTCAGCCAGGTAAAAGTGCAACGACGTACCGAAATGTATCCTTCGGCTGAGAGCTTGTAACACCTCTACATCTCGAGTGGCCGCGCTGCCATAGTTTCCATCGTCCTCTAAAGTATTTGGCACGCTACTTGTGATGCCTGGAACGATGTGCCCAACATAAAAATCAAGAATTCGGGAGTTCACATTTACTGATGGGTGTTTAGCTGCCGGCTGGTGCAGAAGAGAGGGGAGAGACTGTGGTTTGATAATAGGTCGAGGTAATTTATCCAGTGAAGTGAAAGCGTGTTCGTCGGGACTGTCTGTTAGCGTTGTTCACTACCACATGGGGCTCACCTAGTATATCTTCTCGCCTTGGCTGTAGGGTATCAGCGGAATTACTTGCATCGTAACTCACCATGAAACGATTCTATCTCAAATAAAAACCATTCTAACCAGCTCCCATCATATTGAAGCTCGTCTTTAAATTCTCCAGCTTGGTAAATCTTCTTGTTGTAAGCGAATTGAGCTCTTTCAATGAGCACTGGGCACGTTAGCGGGGGATATTCCGGACGGACTTACGAAAGATGATAGTATCTTCCAACCGGATGAGCTGATTTCTGATATGATCGAGCGAGAGCAGCTCTGATACATCTGCTCCAGAGGTGAAATTCATGGTGCGACTGATTGTTGAGGAGTGAGATGTGAGATTCAGAAAGCAGAGATAAAAGGGACAGACATGGGAGAAGGCAAAGCTGAGATCAACAAACCGCCGTTAAATGGGGTACCGAAATGGAATGATCCGAGTTGTACTAACCTACAACAACCATCAATCTTCCTCAGTTTCTTCCTCTTATCTTTCTCATCTCATTGACAGTCGACATGGCACCGCGTAAGTGTCACGCTTCCTGTTGACGCGTTGCTCATGATGCCGCAGATCCTTCAGTGTCTCCCTCATTCCCAACGGCATCACCGAAACCTCCCGCTCCTGATCCCAATATCAACCCGTACTCAGCTCTTTCCCCGGATTTATCAGAGAATACATTGGGCAGCAGGAATGGGGATGACGAGATCACTAGGTTGCTTGGATTAAGATCGTCTCAGAAAGATCTAGTCATATATTCTCGGCGACAGTTGCTGAACATTGGCAAGAACTCTCGTCAGTTTGGACCTCCCCCTGGCATGGGTAGCTTGGATACTTGGTTTGGGTAAGTAAAGATGAAGTGAAATAGGCTGATAAGTAGTCCAACGTCGAAACCTAACGCTCAGCATGTGGATGACCCTGCTATCGCATCGATAGGCCCACCTCACTTGAGTAAACGAGGTGGCTTCGGAGAAGGATTCGGATTTGGTGGTGGTATAGGAGGACGGAATCTCGTTGCGAGGGGAGGCAGAAACATAGGGTGGGTCGTATAGTACAAGCAGTTGCTGATATCTAGCCTTCGCCGACAACCCGAGAGTTCGCTTGATGTCAACGGGCTGCCCATTGATAATCGATCGTATGGAGGTCAGATGGGCCGCTTCTCGGTGAAGAATTCTGCAAATGCTGCAATGAAGCTCGGCGGAGATGAAGTCAGAAAGGAGAGGCGCAACGATGAATGGAGGAGAAGTGACAACGTTCGTGCCCCAAGAGACAACAGCAGGAGAAATTATCAACGAGAAGAGGACACATCAGAACCTGCTTGGATGGATGATGCAGCGCCGGCTGATCCAACAGTTCCTGAAGATCCATTGGTACAATTTATCCCTGGTGAAGATATGATTGCGGCTCATAAACGAGCGATGAAAGCTAGGGACGTTCCTAGGGATGTGAGTATTGGCTGGAGAGGAGACGGCGGCCTTCCTGCTTTCTTTGGTAGTGATCCTGCCATTGCTTCGACTTCTGCACCTGCACCTCCCCCAGGATTGAAACCGAAGCTGTTCAACGCGGCGGATTATCTGACCCAGGCGCAAGAAGTGGAGAATACTGTCGCTCAACCTACACCACCTGCTTCGGCGTTCTCCAGTCGGTTCCAAAAGTTCTTCAACGCCACGCCTGAACATCAGCAAATCGAAGTATCGCAACCTAAGGAAGAAGCTAAAGACGATCGAATGGCGAAGCTGATGGGCTTACTCAGCACAAAGGTGGGTATGATATTTGGATTCTGTGAAATTTGCTGATGATTCTTAGACGAGTCTACCTCCTGATCCTGTGTACGCTGTAAGCGAACAGATGAGACAAGCGCCAGATCCTCCTTTTTACGGATCTAGTCCACCACCATCATCCCACCCCAACGCGTTGCTGCAACAATTGTACGCCACGAATCCGCAGGAAAGACCCGACCCTCTTCAGCTCTTAAGCCAAGCTCAACGTCAAGGATTCGAAAGACCCCCTCATATGTCGATGCCTCCGCAGTTTGCTCGCCCACCGATGTATCCTCAAGACGAGCCTGAAATGGGCTATCCTTTTGCGCGTCCTTTTGGACCACCTCCACCTGGGTTCATGCCCCCGCCACCACCTTTCTTTCAAGGACCTCCAAGACCGCCTGCGGGCTATCCTCCTAATTTCACTCCCCAACAGCAACCACGACAATACCCGCTCGCACCTGCTCAGCAAGATATGCTTGCAACACTCTTTGCCGGTCTGGGACCGAGAAATTAGTAGTATACATCTGTAATATATGCATTATCCCTGACCCATGTACCGTGACTTGCTCCATGACCGCCAGAGGTCTGCCCATAATTCTATTTCACCTCCAGCACCTTCGCCGAGGCCGAATGGTGTGCCCAAACCTTCGCCTTCTCTGCCTCTGGCTTCAATTCGTCCTCCGGCTGTCGCAAGGTTGCAGAGTGCGAATAAGCCGGATTCCAGCTCACGTCGGGTGGTGGGTGTGAAGGCGGAGTGTAAATCTGCTGCAGCACGAACGTAAGCGACGAGAATCGCTGGTGTGTGTTTTGCCAAGGGACTGGTTTCGTGACCTTTCAGCCTCATTTGTGTCAACGCGACAAGAAGTCTTGAGAACGCCTGGGTATTTTGCAAGGAGGAAAACATTGCGCAAATGACATCGACGGTTTGGGGTAAAGTACTAAGGATGAGGTCGGGTCGGCGCCGACTGAGCGCGGTCAGTATATTGACGAGGAGTGGTAATGACTCCGGGATGGAGAAGAGATGGATGACATCGTCGTGTTGGAGCGCAAAGGGCTATTTGTTAGCGTTATTACGCGGTTTTAGCTTACCTTTTCTTCCCCGATCATCTCGAAGAATGTGATGACTTCAGTGTGCGCGGATGAAGAGAGGACGATTTGGATGGCGTGGCGAATCGGTTCGGCGCCTATGGGTTAGCCTGTACCAGCATATGAAAGACTCACTGCTGCATCGGCTGGAAAGAGCGGTAAGAATGCGGACTGCCGCTGAGGAGGCAATGGTGCAAGCGTATATCGCCTGGGGAATGTTGCCCTCGAAAATCGTCTGCAGTGTTGATTCGAGGTCAACTGTCGGTTCAGCGGTGTATACGATGATGGCAGCAGCGAGAAGCTCCTCGACACTGGCAGATTCACACGCGAATGCTTCAAGCACGGATCGCGCGAGATGAGAGCTTGTGTTTTGCAGAAATGAGGTAAGGAGTTTTGGAGCAATAGCCGCATGCGGTGTGGCTAGTATGTCAGCGAGACTTGCGATTTTAGACTTACGAGGCAGGCCTAGCCATCGTCCCGCTCTCGTGAGAGTGTTCCAGCAGTCAACGGAGTCGAGGTCGGTGTCAAAGTGCGATGATTTGTATAGGTAGAGGAGGTTTTGATGGATGGCAGCGAAGCTAAATGATAAGCGATGGTAAGATGGATGATGCTTACCTTTCAAGGCTTCTTTGCATGGCTATCGAGAAGAATCGGGAAGTCACGGTAGAGTCGTCTAACTTGATCATGTAGTTGATGATCCCGGATAGGCAAGCTTCGTTTTGCTCAGGAGATTGACATAGAACGCTACGATTTAGCTATGTAAGTCTGCGTTTCACTCACCTCATGGTTTTACTCCACAGTGACAGTGACGCCTTGTCGCCAACGGCCGCAGCTTGGGCTACCTGCGTCAAAAAGACAACGTCTCGTGACTGTATGTTAGCGGAGTCGCATTCATGCATACTCACAAATGGTCCTAGTTCACCTTCAGTTGCAATACGGTCGAGCCATGATGAGGCGGGATGAATTTCTTTGACCAGACCAACAGTCTGAAGCTTGATTTTCCGATCGAGGTAAAACGGTGGACATGCATTGAGAAGTGGAAAGCGTGGTGTGGTGAGGATTGACTCAATAGCGACTGTTCATCAGCGGATTCCGGATATGGAACTTACGCTTGAGATTTGGCAATTCCCAAAATGTCGCCGTGTTCAGTTGAGATAAGCGAGGCGTGATTAGCTCGGCGAAACGTTGTAGTTGAGGGAAGGATGCGTATTGACTGTTGTCAGCGACGTTCCAGATTACAACACTTACTCTAGGAGGACGATGCCTTGATCTATCACCACTTGCCATTGCTCGCTGCTCGGGTTTGATAGATGGATGAGGACTGCATCAATTGTGTCAATCGGAAGGGCCTCTAGGGCACCCCGGTGGAATATGAAGCGTAATGTTTCCAGACATAGTTCAGGGAGACTGTGAATTGGGAGATTGGGGTAAGGGGTGCAGGAACTGTGTAGAAAGCGTTCTACATTTCGAGCGATTCGCAATCGACCCGCTTCGATGACAGGGTTGGCGGTAGGCGACCATGTGCTAAGTAGTGAGACAAGATCGGAGATTGCGTCAGTTGCAGATTTGGCTTGCAAGCAGTAACATATAAGTCTACTTGTGACACCGATCATTGCAGCGGATGCAGTTGACCGTGATTGCTCGAGGTGAAGTACTAGGAGTGTGACGATTTCGTTGGTAGTACCACGGGCATTACCGACTGAGCGCAATGTGTAGATCATATCTTGGCGAAGATGTTTTCCCACAAGCGGGCCTTCGGTGATAAGAGTGTATAGTGAAGAAACGATGTCGTCAGGGAGGTCTGCCGTAAATAGCCCATTGAGGGAGGAGACGATGAGCCGGAAGAATGCTGGTAGGGAGTGCGTGAGTTGGAAAAAGCGCAATAGGGAGGAGAGAACGGATCCAGCGACGTCACGATGGGTCGCGGGGCACTGATCGTCAGCGGGAATCGCTATGGTAACACTCACGGCAAGACACCATCGGACGATGTTTGGTCCTAATTGCGCTTGATCGTGATCAAGCCGCTCGAGGACTGCCAAGGTGAAAAGAATCACACCGATGACAGCGGGATCGTTGGATGATAATGCCTGTTCCGACCGATGAGCTTCTGCTCGGAGAAGTTGACCCCATGTTATTTCCCTTTCAACATAACCTCCCCATGATTCTATTGATTGCCAGAGGGATGATCGGGCGGTATGTAGCTCTAGGGAAGGGGGGAACGTTTCGAGATATGCGAGGAACTGGGTCAAAGCGTTTCGTACGGCATCACGTTCTTTGGAAGCGACAAAGACATCATGAGGAAGCTTACTGCTGGACGCTTGAGTGAAGATGGAGTAGCGATGTGTGTGGTAGATGCTGATGAGGGAATGAAAGAGGGCTGGCAGAGCGAAGGGTAGATAGTGGTTGATTGGTTGGGAAAGAATTGGCTGCAAGGGATCGGAAAGTGTGGTTGGTGTGAAGAGCAAGGCCGAGGTGGTTTGGGTCAGTCTGTTTTGAAGCGTACAATGGGTTCGATATGCCTTGCAGTGAGCAGGTAAGGCAACAGCGACGATTTGTGCGATCTAAAGTCAGCGGTGTTGCAACGAGGAGACTTACTTTCTTGCCATTTGATATCGATGTCAGGCTTTCTTCGATGCGTGAAGAGACAATATTGGTGAGCGGCAACAGCGGCATGGATGGTAGGTTACATAGGGATTGTAGAACACTGACCCATACTTCGGCGTACGCTTCGGTCTTGTGTATGAGCTGCTGAGAGGGGAATAGTAGTGTTATAGTCTGGCAGGATATTGCGAGGAGAGCCTCGTCTGCGTTGCCGAGCGACTTGAACAGGGAGGAGATAATCTGTAATGGTGCTTGAGCAGGCGAGCTGTGCGGCGATGTCGCTAGCAGTAGCTCGTGATACTTATGCTGCCCAAGGGGGGATGGACTATGCGTGAGCAGGAATTCAAGCTAATTCACTCACCCTTTATGATTTCTTGTCCAAGATTCTAAAACCCAATCTCGAAGCACATCAGCTTTGCGGGGGACGTGGAAAGAAAAGTCATTCCATGCAGCGAGAGCGATGTCTATTTTTGACGGGAGGTCCGGCTGCGGAGGATCGTTGGGTGCTCTCAGATGCTTGATGAGGCCTGAAGCCGAAGTGTATGCTGGCATGATCGTATGAAGAAGAGGAGAAAGAGAAATTGTAGAAATGTTTTTGTAAATATATACATATATATATAAGCGGAATTGATGGTCACGTGACATGCATGAAAGTCTACAACGGTCTACTGCGACGGTTTGTGGTGGTTGTATCGGTGGATGTAACGGATTCGGAGCGCACTTTACGCGTCTCTATAGTGGGGAGGAGGCCTTGTCTCTGTGCGGTGACCGTACGTAGCTCCTGTTCCACTCGATCTACCTGTCGCTTCATGTCAATCAATGCACCGGCAGCTTGAAGAAGGCTATCAAAAATTTCGATATTGCCGCGAGTCGGCATGACCAGTTTGTGAGCGCTGATGCCCAGTTCGTTGAGCAGCTCGGAGATCCTGATCGATGCATTGGGTTTCGGGAGTGGGATTTTGGTAGAGCGCAGGTGGACAGGCTGATGAACGGGATGTTTACTAGCGAGGTGAGACGAATGGGGGTTTGAAGGAGGTGGAGGAAGGTGATATATACAGTGGGCGAGGTCGAACGCGGCTTGATCTTTTGGTTTTTTAATCGGAGGAGGAGGGATGGGTGTCTCAGTCTCTTCAGGTCGTTTTCGTTTTTTGTTCTGCATGTCAGCGAGTTTATTGATGGGGAGGACTCACTTTGTCAATACCAAATATCGTTTCCACATTGGACTGGTTGAACTCCACAAGACCACTATCTAGACCCATAACAGTGCGCATGAGATCGTCCCTGTCGGCTCTGTATCGTCGTTCATTCTGCTCCATCCGTTTGATCTCGATGTAAAGAGCTTCTTCCTCAGCGATCTCAGCGGCGGTAAGGTGGAACAACTCAGAAGCGTACTGTTTGCGTTTTATCTCGCGGGATTTGTCAAACGCATACGCGTGGATGAGTTGTTGCTGAGCTTGAGGATCGGTGGCGGCCCGTGTACGTACTAGACGCCGGCAAATGGTGTAGTAACGGTCTTTGATTTCCTGATGTTGTTAGCTTGATCAGAGATTGAAGGTGCTCACCTCTACGGATCGCTTTTTGCTTTGGTATGCGTATCTATCCGCGGCTATGATGAACCGGAGGTCGTAAGTTTTAAGTAGGTCAAAAAGGTAAGCGGTTTCTTGGGAGGTCCAATCGGGGTCTGCGAGGTGTTGGTCGTATTCAAATTGACTATATTCCATAAGTGATGGACCGTGCAGGTTAAATTTGCCGAAATACTCGACGGTGTCGGTGTCGTTCCTCGCCCAGTGATGCAATCGTACATTGTCTCTTGCGGCGGGTGTGAATGGTGTCCATGACCTGGATGTGAGCGTATTTTCTTGGGAGGACAACTCACCAATGTACTTTCGATCTTATCGTCGGTCTCTCTCGATACTTTACCGCGGACAACGACGCCTGTGCTTCGGCGAGCGAAGGAGCATTGTCCCCGATCAGAGCGTAAAGTTCGCGGGATATTCCATCGGGTTTTTGTCTCGTAGCTTTACGTTGAGTGGGAGCGGAAGGTCCTGCCTGGGGCAGATTCAGGATTGCACGTACGTCAGAGGATGTCATCGCGGGTCGATGTGTTAGTATGAAGTGTGTGAAGATGAGATGTACTTTGAAGCTATTTGTTGGCCATCGCGGCAACCTCCTTTTGTTGTTATGACATGGGCCCTCGTTGGTAAGAGGCGCGCAATACTTTCTATGAGAAGCGTTTCCGTCAAGCGGAAGGTAATCGTGTCTGTTAGGCGCGTGGGCTGCGCCATGCCATTCAAATTCTTCTCATTCAGCGGAGGGAGCCGTATGAAGATCCTCAGAATCACATCAACCTTTCTAAAAGTGACATTTAATGATCAACCGCATTTATACCCCGAACAACCACAATGGACATCCGCCAGGCGACGGTGAGTACGACGATGAGGTACTGAGCTGACGTTCAGATCGACGACCTCATAGGGATGCAAAATGCTAACCTACTGAACCTCCCGGAGAACTACACGTTCAAGTACTGTGAGTTATCCTTCGTATGCCTGGCTAACACGTAGACCTATACCACGCCCTGACATGGCCGGAACTCTCATATGTCGCCGTGGACCCTCGAGGACGTATAGTGGGATATATCCTTTCAAAAATGTGAGTTGTTCATATGCAGCCACGCTGAAGACCAAGTAGGGAGGATGAGCCATCACCTAATGCCGAACCGAGCGGTCACGTCACATCCATCTCCGTGCTTCGCCCCTACAGACGTCTTGGTCTCGCAAACAAACTGATGAAACAAGCTCGTAAGTCAATCCTCGCACTATCTTGCTAATACCCACAGAGGAAGCCATGGTCGCCCACTACGACGCTTCTCACATCACTCTGCATGTCCGAAAATCCAACCGAGCGGCTATCTCCCTCTATCGAGATACTCTTGGCTTCGAAGTGCATGCAATGGAGAAGGGCTATTGTGAGTGGAGTCGTATATGACTGTTGCTGACGTTTAGACGCGGACGGGGAAGACGCCTATGGGATGCGATACCTATTTAAGACGCCAACGCCATAGAGACATATATGCATTTTTAAACAGCTACCGTTGCCGCGAGAGTTACATATCGGCATACCATATCCCTTCTTACAATCTCCCATCCCCATGCGACAGATATTTGACTCATCCTGCGATGCAGTTTCGCTCTGATTTAGTAACAACGAAACTGAGCAATCGATTTACCGGAAAATACAACCGATTTACGGTATCACCACTGTCTGTCACGGAACGTCGGGGTCTTGGACAGCTCTGCAGGAAGCATTTGGCATATATCACACACTTACCAATTGTAGGAGTATTCCCTCCCGCAGCGTTCACGGAGTAAGTCTTATCAATAAAACATTATGATAAACGTTACCAATTTCAGTTTAGAGAGGCAGTGGGTACAATCGGCGATCAATCAAGTATACGCGGAATGTGCGCCTCTTCCCTTGCGAAAAAAACTGCTGATCCCCCAGCCTAGCAGTAGCCGCGGCTCTGTCGATCCGACCAGTGTTCATAGGCTGCCTCATTGAAGTTTTCATGCCTAAAAGGGAATCATAACGAAAAAAGGAGGTCAAACAGGATCACTGTGAACGAGCATTCAGTCTACATCGTGTCATATGTGTCCAGCGAACGTTGACATCTATCCCACGACGTTTTTCAACAAAGGTCAATACACCCATACGTACTTTCCTGTCAATGGCCAAGGTGTTCATACCTGCAGTCGTTCCAATGCCGGGCCTGACGGCCGATTATTCAGTTCAGTCGTCGGGAGCTCTAAATAACTTAGCAGACTAGATGAGTAGACCAACGTAAAAGTCCGCTTAATAGTCCGCTCACCGTCTGGTCGCGTTCACAGCGACAGATTAACGCTACATAGTCTGCTCAAAAGGGGTGTTAGGCGACTTCTCGGCATAGCCCGTATACCGGTTCAGGTCGTGTGAGAACGACATAGGACTCTTTTTCATCCCATCATAACGTCAAAACGGTTTCGACTGTAGATCTGGAGGATCCACAAGTGTCAGAAGCATCCCTGCATGCGGCCCGGAAGGAGCTGAGGTCAATTAAATCCATAAATAAACCCCTCAATGAGAGGACGGAAGGTAAAAAGCCCTCCCCAAACCAAATTGATGTACGAAAATCCCGGTGTGTCGGCCTCTGCTCAACGCGACCTAGATCAAAGGTCAGTGCGATGATCAGACTCAGTGAGATCCTTGTCTACTAGACGCACTACGAATAATAGGGCAGCTTGCCAAGAGCTTAATCCTAATGACCTCTTTTGGGCCGATAGGTCGATCGCGTTGATGAATGTCACGATGATCAACGTCGGCTCCAGCCAGGATGCCCGAATCGTATAACGGAGAGCCAGATAGGCAAGGCAAGAACGGTATAGGCAAGGGTATTGGTATACCGTTCGGTGATGAACGATATCGTTGGGGCACAACGGTATCGATAAAGATCGAGTTAAAGTAGTACTCAGCTAGGGATAGACTTCAGAAGGGACAATAGACGTTGTAGCTTCTAGGAGAGACCGGAATCCGATGAGATATCGTCAAGGTATAGGTAGAGACAACAATTGAGAATTCATAGGGAGAAGACTAAGAATACAAGATATATAGTTGTGTGTATATATATATCCATGGTACTCAATAAGAGTAGAAGTTGAACCAACAATATCCTCATCCTAAATACCTTTTACCTTATACTACTATCCTTTCTATATCTACTTGACGATATCGTTGAGGGCGGAAGTATATCTTGAGAGCGGGAGTATATCTTGGGTTACGTAATGATAATATTGTTATGCCGGCGTAGCCATCATGACAATGAAGGTGGCAATGTGAGTCACCTGGGATTGGACCCGCTAATCTTTAGATCGGGGTTTCCCGTAAATGTTGATAGTGGTCTTAGGGCTGATGGATTGAGTGAGGACCTCTTTCAACAAACTTTCGGAAATAGCTCATTCTCACTCGTACGCATCTCTTCCTCACGGGTCGCTAATCAATATCGCTCTCCCCCCGAAGGCAATGTGCTCGCCGACAATGTAGGCTTATTATCCTGGGGTGCCGAGTGTGTATACGCCTCTCAAAGCTCCTATCTTCAAACAACCCAAGCTAGCACCGACCCTTAACTTCTCACTTCTTACCCGACCAATCTATTGTGATAGACACGAATACGGAAGTGAGACCCGTAGCATTACATTTCAAAGGTTTGGAGCTGTAGATGGGGTACAACATCGTCTGGGAGAAAATGTTGATACGCCATAGTCTGTGTCGAAACAGGTTCCGATGGCGTGAAGGAGCTCTGCGGTCTGACTGAATTACACTGGTCAAAGACCATAATCTCCATATTGTATGAGCTCGGTGACTTGTAATGTATTGTCAGCAGTGAAGGTCATATAAGATGCAATGCACCTGAGCAGATCGTGTCATGCGATTTACTGCGGTTGAGCTTGCGGTGAAACTTGTGGTCGAATCATACGGTGTATTACGATCTGTCCCAAATTGCTTTTTGCAATTATGACGGATGGAAGGTAGAAGCGGCATGGGCACGATATTGATTGTGGCAGGATTTGACACACTGCGAACTTCTCTGTTGTGGCAATCCGATATCTATGTCTGCGGTTCCTTTCATATAAACATCACATCTCAAGCTGATCTCATTTTATTTTGTGATGTATATCATAAGTCTTCATGTGCTTTGGTCATTTGTATAATACATATGTCACAATGGCTACCGTAGTCGGTCGCTAACCACTGAACCACAAAAGGGAACAATGAAAATTCCGATAGGAACGGAATTTACCCGACTATATAGGCATGCGTTGTCATGGACGACATGACAACATACCCCGGCTTCAATGTAACGCCTACACGGTGTATGCCTTGAGTTTAGAACCAGGCAGATATGGGACCGACTCAAATATAAGCAATCTAAAAAAGTAATCAAATTTCTAGTTGAAGCTGGAGGGAACCTTCTTCCACTACAATGACATCACAATTCAGTTCCGGGACACATTCGCGCGTTTCAGACCATCGGATTAAAGATTCACCACTGAGTGGTGATCGTGTTCCAAATCCAACACCTTTGTTTGCAGATGTGTCAAAGTTGGCCGAATTGACACAATCAGTGACCATCTGATGGAACAATCAGAATAACGGAGTGAAAGAGCCTATCCAAAGATCAGGATGGAGATAGTGGGAATGACAGGTATCGCAGTGTCTACTTCGTTCAAACAAGGGCTTCAGTGACAGACAGCTACAGTTCAGCGTAATCATCTGCTCCTTGGCGCAAAACAGCGTAGGTAGCGGTCGATGAGTTTTTGAATATATAAATGGCATCGAAAAATATTGTTTGATAACTCTTACTACAGTCAGCAATTAATTAAGTTATAGCCTCAACTATCCTCATAATTTACAGTCCATAATACCCAATCTACAACCTCCTTTATCCTGGGCATCTTGACAAGCCAAAGACATACATCCTTCCCTTTGGACAACACATACCCCGCGCGGGTCCACAAGGTAAATTGAGAGGTTTATAAAGTTGTAGCCGATGTGGTGCTGTAAGGTGGTGCAGTGGTGGACTGATGCGATGGTCACAGGTCTGGTGACACTGTACGGCTACGAGACCAGTATACAAGCAAGTTTTTTATTCTTTTTCTCCTCTTGAAAGCTATCGTTCTGATCTTGTACAATGTTGGTAACCTGTCTTGATCAGGATTGGTATTCTGCGCCTCATCAACGGCCAGCCAGCGCTAAATATCGTGGCAAAAGATCAATAGCTTCTAAGTAGCTACAAATCGATATTGAGATGCCGCAAACCATGGTACAATCTTACTACACAAGAACTATCATCAGGGTTGTGGGTTCTCAAACAGGTGTCTGATCGCAGAAGTGTAATCTCAGAAGCGTGTCTCGGAGGATTTGATCCCAGAGCAATGAGCTTTGCAGCCAATTCCCAGTAAAATGATACTGCATGAAGAAAGGGATGGATGGACCGAACTACATAGTAGTGTCGTGGTATTGAAGGAAATAGAGCCAGCTAGGAATAGACTTCAGAAGGATAGGCATTGTAGCTTTTAGGAGAGACCGGAATCTAATGAGATATTATCAAGGTATAGAAAGAGACAACAACTGAGAATTCATAGGGAGAAGACTAAGAATACAAGATGTATAGTTGTATATATATATATACCCATGGTACTCAATAAGAGTAGAAGTTTAACCAACGATATCCTTATCCTGAATACCTTTCATCTTATCCTAATATCCTTTCTATATCTACTTGACAATATCACTGAGGGCGGAAGTATAACTTGAGAGCGGGAGTATATCTTAAGAGCGGGAGTATATCTTGGGTTATGTAATGATAATATGTTTATGTCGGCGTAGCCATCATGACACAGTGTGTCAGAATGCTGCATACATCACAGATAGTGTAAGATTTACAACACTTAAAAAAGAGGTAATATCGTTTGTGCTTTAGCGTGATGATGGCACAAACAATCATACACAAACTAGACAAGGTGTAAATAGCCTAAAATAATAAATGAATGTGTGTGGAGGTGTAAAGAGATCACCTTCTTCGGATTGTAGGGTTTCCTGACCAGAACTGTTAAATCCGTACTATGGGAGTGACTAGACCTATAGTAAAGTGGACAATAATGATAGAGAAGCTATGATGCCTACTAGCAGCCGGACAATGGTAAGAAGAGTGTAGCTATGAAGTCAAATGAGAGTAACTTGTGATAATACATTGATGAGAAGAAGAGAGATAAAGCATGTGTAAGATAGCTGCTTTATATACCTTTTCAAAAGGGGTGGAGCCCAAAGTGGTACAGTGGTACCAGACTGGTGCAGTAATACAAGTCTGGTAGTATTGTACAGCTACAGGCAGATTTTGGGACCAGTATATACAACTGGTTTCCTTATTGTTCTTCTCTTCTTGGTGCTATGGACTTAAATCTTGTGCAAGGTTGGTCATGTGGTTCTAGTCTTGACTTGGATTGGTACTCTGGTTCCAACCTGCTACTATGGTATCATCTCAGTACAATAGCTTCATAGTGTAATGATGTCATGGTATGACCTGGAGATAGTGTAGCGGTACAAGTCAGATCCGACGTTGGTTATCGTGAAGAACCCCCTGGGTGTGAAGATTCGAGCTGTCCTGAATCAAAACCAGCTGTCACGAATCAAGCTGTTGTTATCAGTCGGTTGGATTGTGACACTGTAATAGCCAAATCTTTAGTGATTCTTACATGACTCTGCGATAACTCGTTGATATCGATTTGGAGTTTTTGCAGAAGAGGTTTGAGTCGTATGGTTGAGGCTCCTTAGTCGTTTTCCTTGAGCTAGGAAGTATAAACTTACGTGTAATGTGTTGTCCTATAATACCTTTCGGGGAGAAAGTCAGGACGTGATCACCAACTCGGTACACAACGATCTCCAGGGGAGTGGGAGATTAGGATCAGGATGCCAAACAAGTATTAGAGTAACAATAAAGACACAGCACTCATTCCTATATGTCCAAGACTTGCAACCCTGATCAACCTCTAATTCTCCGCTTTTTGTTTTTGGTTTCTCATGCGGATCATTCACTTAATTCCAGAGAAATCCCGCAAAACTAAGATGAGATCCGAAAATCATACTGCTAATGCAAACTGAATAGGCCCAATGCCGGAGCCATGTGTCGTACTTATTCCTACAGCCTCAACGACTCCTCACAAGGTCACGAAAAATAGCCGTCCAGCTTACTCCAGCCTACGCGGTTCATATCTGGTATCATGGCAAGCCATACTCATAGTCCCCTTCTGACATTCGCTCTCCTTCAATATGCTCGCAAGTTCTGGTCCCGTGACCTGCAAGAAGTGAAACATGACAAAACAGAATCGTTGCTTATGGGAATGAGCTCGAAGCAGCAATACAAATGCAGTCATCTCAACACGCGACCGCCTTTTTACTAGTACCTTCTGCGCTATCGAAGCAATGAGCTCGACGTCACCAGTGGCACGGCGGTCCTACACAGAGACAAATACAGTTTGGTCCAAGACAATCATTGCGAAGCGTACTCGAATCTGAACCACGAAAGACCGGTGAAGGATACACTTGCCAGATGCTCATGGAAGGAATACATAGAGCTTCATGTGGCTTGCGTGCTAAAATACAAGTATCTATGACCTAGATCTAGGAGACTAACGGAATTGATTAGAGGAAGCTTCGCTCGTACACTGACAACCGGCTTGCGCAGAAAGGTATCTTGAGGTGTGACTAGCAATATTTCGTATATAAGACACGTCAGCCTCGTCTCGCAAAGGAGATTGAAATCAACGACTCTCGTTGAGCAGATATGAGCTACTCACTATCCCTTGGCCGTACGCGTCGATAGTTCGGCTCATCCGCGGACAACGGGATCATCGTTCCCCTCCATCTTGAGCAGCGAGCTCCTGGTGGTCCTGTAAGCTCAACGTATACTGAACTCCAATGTCAACCATTTCGGATCCTGAACTCTTTTCGCTTCCGTCGAATATGCTGCTGGCAAGACTTCCTGAGGTTGAACTCTGACTTGACCTGGTAGATGTTTGCGAAAGTAATATATCGGTCTTGCCTACCTGGGAGGACATGACTGACGATGTCTGCATTGTCTGCATCCCGAGGTCGATCGAAGGTGGCGGCTCGCATATATGGTTGTCTTGTTGTTCGACGAGTCAGTCTGTAGCAATGAGTGTGGCATAAGCGTAAAATGACCTACACGCCTCGCAGTGCTGCTCTGAATATTGCCTATCACATTGACGTCCAGCTGAACAATCCGGTCTCTCCCGCATGGCCTTAGATATCGTGTATTTGGCAGACGAGTCGCGCATCTCTCTGCCCCACCACTCGAATAGACCTGCCTATATATGTGAAATAGTCATATTCAGTTTGTTGAACTTAGTTAGCATGCCTGGTCATTCGTGAAACGTACACAGAAAACGTCTTCCAGACAAGCACCGCAGATTCTGAATCGATTGGCGTCGAGGAATGGCTGCTGTATTTCTCTCTGGAATTCATCACTTGGATCGCTGGTTTTAGCACGATTGAGGAGCCCTACAATCCCGTCAGAGGCTGTGGCGATATCGGAAGACAGCCAATCCGAGATGAGCAGCAAAAGGCTTTCGGAGGTGTACTCGGGGCTGTGCTGCAAATGGGCGACGAGGGCTCTAATTTCAACCCAATTGTCTCTGTCTGTTTGTCAGCGCAAAGATCATGGTATGTCAGGCAAAATCTGAAATTACCGGAAGGTGGCCGCAACAGATTCACTTGGATCACTTTCTATAGCCAGATGTAAAGGCGACCAATGAGAAGGCAGCCCCGCTTCACGAAGGGATGAGCAAACGCATGTGTTGGACTGATTCAAGCGGTTTAGTCCACTGTGTATCCGTATGACAGCAATTGCCCGCAGTGTGCTCACAGTAGATCTACCGCAAAACCCATCTCCGCAAATGGAACAAGTGGCCGTGGAAGGTCCGTGGGATGGACACAGACGGCCACTATAGCTGATCAGCACGATATTTCCTGAGATCAAAATAAAACGCTTACCATGCCGCACACAGTATGTGATCTTCAGGCGCCACCCCATCAGCCAAGATGCATCGAGAAATTTCAGAGGGGATGTGACTTCGAGGTATCTTTAGCAGCAATGAATAAGTCACTTGTTTGACTTCGTAGATTTGGCTTTACCCTACGGGAATGGGGCACACCCATACTGCCTCCTCAGTGGGATAGCAAGATGGGCACGGTTGCCAAAACCGGGTGAGGCTTAAAGTATCTGGGCTTGTCGAAATGACCGGAAACTTCCTGCTGCTCAGCCTTGAACCGTTGGAGGGGATCAAATATTCCACCTACCTTGATGATTTTTTCGTTGCCAGAGGGATACAGTTTACGAGCAGCCCGCACTTCCTCTTGCGACCGAGTAGCAGAGGGCTGCAGATCAAGAACAATTTGCACAATTGATTTCGCTGAAGGGCATGGGATAGCTGAGGTAATTGGAGAGTGGCGGCATTGGGGGCATGTCAAGGGGGCTGAAGGCTTGTCTGGAGTCGAAGTCGATCCCGACACTGTCGGAAGCGACTGAAAGATCAATATGTAGACAGGCGTCAGCGTTTGGGAAGAAGGGATAGTTGAAATTGCCCTCACTGCTAGCCACTGCATGACACAAGACCCGCAGAAAACATGTCCACATCCGTCGAGTGAAACCGGCTGGTTTTACAAGTACTCAGTACTCATCTATCAGCTCCATGCCGCGCGTCACCTACATTCAGATACAAAGCAGCACAAATCGGGCATGTCATCTCTACCTTGATCTTCCTCAAGATTTCGTCTTCCTCATCATCCGATTCTGTAACATTTTTGAGCCTGAATTGGGAGCGCTGATGACTTGATGAGGCCGAGGGAGACTCGCTTTTCCTTATTTTGGTAGGTCGTGGTGAATCTTCCATCACCTCGCGGTCAGGTGAGGATATAATAGAGAACATTGTGTGTGGTCACAGCATTCAGAGATCCTGCGCTGTGAGGATTGGGAGGAATGTCAGCCGAATCACCAAACGGATCGAGAGTTGTACTGACGTCTCCTTCACTTATAGCCTCTCCTCGTGACACTGATAGAGTGGAGATGAACTCGAGAGTGAGAGATGAGGGAGAAGGTGCTTTACCATAACGTTTTGAAGAAAGAGAAGGGAAAGAGGAAGAAGGGATGAGGCTCGAACAATACGTATGCGTCTACATATATATGCAGAAGCCACACACACAAGACGTACACACATACACACAGGTTGACTCACCTCCACCGGGCAGAGCATAACCAAGGGGAATGCGCTCATCACGTGATCTTCGTTATTTGCCTTTTCAGCGTTCAGGATATCAAATTACGCATCACAAAAATCACAAAAACCGACTATCACCCGGGGTATGTTGTCTGAGGGCAGTTGACAGTCATCAGTTCTATCTTCCCTTCTTGTATCACACCTTTGGCTACTGCATGTAGCATGTAAATTCGAGAGTCGTTGAAGAAGCGTGCATCTTTAGATGGTCGGATTTGCAAACCAATAATACTGATAAAGCATGACAGGACATTGAATGGCAAAATTACGACAACATACGGTGGGTTTTCTCCACAGTGCTCGTAGGAATCCAAGGTGGCCAGCGGAGACGTCTTGACCTTTCCGAACTTGAATGTGACCATCGATAACCACTCTGTACCGTGTACCTGCGGATCGATGAGGGATGCAGCATTGATCACATCCGCAGTCTCATTTCTCGTCCTGAAGAAATGATATAACATCATGACGAAATTTTGTCTCAGGCGCGCGTGCGTCACACGCTTTCCCGTTCATGTTTGATGATGTTTGGTGTAACATCACCATGATTGTTAAGATCATTATCATCCAAGTCAGATTCACATATTTGCATTGCATCATCGACTGTCATTGATTAGCCACTGCAGAACATTTCTCAACGACTTGATGATTCTTCTATCTAAATCTGTGGTAGCAATTCGAGCCGCGCATTATTAGTGTCTCAGCAACAAAGATCTTATAGACTGAGACTAGGGGTTTGTGGACTAGCGTTTCACGAGGAGAAAAAAGGGGAAGCAAACGACAGCACCCACAATACGACATCAGAGGGACAACGATAAGGAGTAACGCTTGGACGGCATCATAATAAATAGTGAGTATGAACACACACTTGATGTTTTTTTCCTTGTTGCTCTAAAGAATATTATCATATGGTCATTGACGTCGTGCGGTAATTCACTCTACATCTACCGTCCATATCAAATGGCTTACTCTCCACCTCTTCCTCTTCTGCTCCTCGCACCTCCTCTTTCCTCGAATCACTCTCATCCTGGTTCCCGTTCCGACGTTTCTGATGAGTCCACCAGATCCACATCATTAAACACTACAGCTTTACCCCCTTCATCTTATAACCGTGGCACACACTCTGTCGAGCATCTCCTATCTCTACCGCTCCTTGCTCGCTCTTTCGACCCACGGCGAGACGGCAAGGGAGTCAATCGACACATATTTCAAGGATCTCACACAAGCTCGGTTCCGTCGTTGATATCCAAGATGTCGACCACACCTCAAGCACCTCCCAAAAAACCTGGTTTCTTCCGACGCATGTCGCTTTCGTCTTCTCAAACTCGCCCTGAAATCCGCCCTTCACTTGCTTCGAACGGCTCTTCGGGCTTACTGAACAGGAACTCTGGGCGATCAGTCTCTGGATCTCATCACAGAGACGACATGGTCGCCGGACCATCTTATGAGACTCTTTCGCCAGGAGCTGCTCCTGGTACTTTTCGGAACAGCAGCAACAGACCTCCAGCCACCGCTCACGTGAACGGGAAGTATTTGGAGCGGGCGCCAATGTTCGGACAATGTGAGTAATCTTTTGTGAGGGTTCTACTGACCATGTCAGCAACGAACGGCCATTCTAGAGCAAGCACAACTTCTTCCGCATCCCCTACCCCGATTGCTACCGCTTTCATCAAAGAGAAGTCTACACAGACCTCTTCCACGCCTCGAGCGAGACATCTAATACATCCTGCTTTGGCCTCGCCCCCCAATTCCCCTCCTCGAGGAATGAGTGCATCCTCGCCCTATGACTCGGTGAAACATGTTTCTTCGCAAGCAACAAGCAGTACGCCGAAACGTGTGGCCAGCAAAGCTGGTGGAACGTCTGATTTGAAGGGGACTGATATGAACGGTGGCATGCCAGCACTCAATCTCTCGCCCCGCAGCGTCAGCGGTAAGTCAAGTATTCTGTTCTTTGTGATTCGCGCAAATGCTGACTCCGTCTGCCGTCAGGACCTCATCCAATTCAGGTTCTTGCCCAGACGACACCACGGTCCTCGAGCCGGAATCCACAGGAATTCCGATCGACACCATCACATAACCCTTTGATAAATACACCTCCCATTCCAGTTGCGTATCCTCGACCTACTCCTGCTTTTACATCGCCACCTTTAGATTCTCTCCCTCGGCGAGACCCAACAAAGCGGACCAGTCGCTTTGATGATGCCGATGGAGTGCCTCTGCCCGAAGGAGCCCAAGCGCCTGTGTATGCTCTTACCGCAACGCCGGCTGAGAAAGGTCACTCCGATACTCGACGATCAGCATCATCAAGCCGTCGCAATCACTCTGTCAAGGTGGAGAGGCGGACTGGCATACCGGTAGAGGCAGTTAACAATGCTCTAGCCGCTGCAGAGCCGCGAAAAGCTTCTCACAACAATGTAGCTCCTTTATCCCCTGCTACCAAGGTCAGAACACATGAACAGCTCACTGAAGCTGGCGCATACGCCAGAGCGATAGCCGCTACCATGAGCAATCGGCAACCCGAGGATCCGGTCAGCACACCAGTTCCGCAGCGACGTGTGTCAAGACCATTACCAACTCCACCCAATCCAAAACACATACCCAGTAACTCTTCGAAAGCTAACATGGTAGTCATAGCAAGTAGTCCCAAACCCCTCGGGGCGCCTCCCAAAGTAGAGAGAAAGACTTCTGCAGGCGACAATATCCAGATCAACGAAGCAACAGTCACTTTTTTGAAAACGGATCTGCCTCGTCACAGCAAGAGATCATCGAGTCAACCAATCAACTTTGACTTCCCACGTTCCCCTACGCTACCTCCATTGCTTGATCCTCGTAACAGCGAGAGCCCTAAAAAGGATCCCGTTACTCAATGGACGGGACCCTCAGACTCAACAAAATTGACTCATGACAGTACATCTTTGCATACAGTTCGATCACCCATTCAAGTGTCATCGGCTCTTTCCAGGCGAGCGGTTTCTTCACCCCTAGCTAGTCCGAGTACTTCCTCAAATCCCCAAAACAATACACCGCAGATGCAAGTTCCGGTTATCAATGCAAGAGAACGGGATTTCCGAGATAGGCCTAAAGCGACAATTACATTCATCTTGCTCCCCGCGCAGATTCAGGCCGCTATATTGCCGCATTTGAGCATAAACTCGTTCCTCTCACTGACAGGTGCATCCAATATCATTCGGAAACGATTTACCGGCGAGAGCGTCGGTAGATGGGTGATGAAGGAATGGGGTGTAGAAATCGACAAGGCGAAGGGACGCACGTGGCCTAATTTGACTGTTTGGGAAGGGTTCTGTGAGTTTCTTGCTTCATAGCCTCCGCTGACAGCAATTAGTGGAGTCTTTACTTCATGACCCTCTCAGCTATAGCACGTACCCTCCTCAATGGTACAATCTTCTTCAGCACCTGTGTCTGTCTCATACCCTCATCGTTTTACATCTTCGGCAGCTACCCCTAACCGCATTCCCCAATGCTCCACCTTTACCCTTTGAGGATGAAATGGCAGTGCCGACTTTACCTTTTTCCACTTCGACGCATAGTTTTGGCAGTCACCGTGCTCGATCCCGTATGGGCAGTGCCGCCGGTTCAGACTCGGGTAGTCTTGCACCCAAGACAAAGATGCCTCGGCAAGAGAGGCTGGTAGAGATCGTAATGCCCGAACCACTCGCTTCCCAATCAGCTCAAGATAGCGAAGTAAAGCTTGATGCCCAGAAGCCTCGTCGTCGCGGTTCGATTAGTTCTATCGCTTCTGCCGCTTCATTGTCCTTTGGCCGCCGGCGTAGCGCTAGCATCAACATAGAGCCAAAAGTTGAAGCCCCATCTGGTATACTATCTGGTAAAGCGGCTCTACCACCAGTTAGCTATCCGGCTGCGAAACGTTACGGCTTCAAACGGCATGGCGAGCCTACTCGATCACGCACGTCTTCCGAGTCCGGTCGACCTGGATCTATTTTCTCGGTACAGAGCAATCCCTCAATCTCAGCTCACCAACGCGTATCCAGCGTTTACAGTGGACGTCAGTCGTTCGCTATAGACCGAAACGCGCCGCCGATACCAAGTTTCCCTGCTGAATTACCAATGCCACCTCCTATTGGTGGAGGTCATCGATCTAGCTTTGCAAGCAGCGATGCCAGCCGTCGGTCCGATCACGGTGGATCCTCTCCTGTAAGCAGCGGCTACAATCCGAGAAGAGAAGTTTACACTCCACCTCCTAACCGCACCGAGCCAACTTTTGAACGTCCGATCCCTTTCACATTCGGTCGATCTCCAATACTACGAGTATTCGTCCCGCTTTCCGAACGTGTCCAGCGCTGGCCTTCGGCTGAGGGCGCCGCAACGGCTGTGAAAGAACTGGAGAAATGCGGTGCTTTAAGAAGGATGAAGCTCGGTGATTTGGTGGTCAGTCGAACCATTATTTCTGTAACATGCGCTGACCCTTTTGCCAGGTCAACACAGCGATCCGGAAACCGAAAACCACTGAACATGTTCTGCTTTTTGTTCCGTTTATCAGGCATCTGCTCGTTCCTCTGGAATATACCTTTTCTCCGACTGGTCATCTGCCTATGTATGTGAATGGCTTTCACGTTCCCCCTTCATATTATTACCCGTTTTTACCCACACCCCAGATCGTATATCTCGACCTCACGCCATTTGCCAATCAAGTGATACAATCTATACGACTTGCGTACGACCGAAGGGATGTGACCGTAGCTTCCGGCGCACGGTTGACCGCGAAGCGCTATCTACATGTAGCTGGGTTTGAAATACGGCCAGAGCATGTGGTTGCTCCTGAATGGCACGGTATGGTGTCTTTAGAGGCTGAAGGAACGGCAGAAGGGAAACAAGATATTGAGAAACGCTTGGTCGGCGGGAATTTACATCCCTGGGAGGTAGTGAGGGACAAAAGCATGATAGGCACAATCTGGCTGCGACTTGTCAAACAGGAGATGCAGTCTTAAATCACGCTATGCATTCCTGTAATCACGTTCGTTTGCTCCTTTTGTTCTTCCTCTTCTCCACAATTCTCGCGTGTGACACTTGTTGTTGCTGCTGCTGCTTGACTTCGTCAAACGTGTCCAGCAATGCAGAATGGACCCACGAAGCAAAGCCTCCAGCAATGAAGCCTAGAATGGAACCCACTGTAGGTGTAAGAGGATAGCTCTGTCGTTGAGTCAGTAGTATACAGCGATTTGTCTCTCCGCATCGCTCACCTGAAAAGGACGGTCCCAGTCCAGAGGTATAGGCACAACGCCTACCCAGGCGCCGACTAGAGTTCCAATAACAGGATATACCAATGCTCGTTCCAATGGAGTTTCAGGACTACCTGTCAGCTATGATGTTGTCCGCCCAAATACTCACCGAAATTCGCAGAACAGCCGCGTCATACGAAACCTAGCATAAGTCCCGCTGTCATAAATCGAAGGGACACCTAAAGTTTGTACCACTGGCCAAACGGTAAGGATCGAAAGATGCATGGCAAGTAAAGCGGTGTGAAAATGATGGCTGTTGATGTTATTAGCGAAAACAAGTCAACTCTGAAACTCACCTATCGATAGGAGCTCCGAGGGTAACCAAGAGAACGTAGATGACAACGCTAGTGGCTAGAATTGACAAGGAGCACTGCCCTATCCTCTGATCAGTCAGCTCAGAGCAATTTTCAGACCGACTAACCTGTAACATCTGTTTGTTCCTCTCCATTCGCTCTGTAAAGTCATCAACTTGATCCACCTTCTTCACCGACGCGGCCCACCATCTACGCATTCTTGATCCCCACCATGACATACACAAGAGCATACCGAAGAGATCCCAGACCATTGTCGCGAGAGGTCGAGAAGTCATCGGCGTTAGAAAGGGGTATTCTGGTCTATCGGCCGACGACGATTGCGTAGGCTGACCGACGAACCATGGTGTTGACCGAGGCAGCAGCACAAAAGACCCACACAGAAGAGCTGAGAGATAAGAATGAAGAGCAAAGTACTCTGGAAGGTTGAACATGACCTTTGCCATGTTGTTTGACTGAGCTGACTGGGAAAGAATAAGTAGAAAGACCGATGAAGAATTAGTTGTCAACTGAGACGCGCACTCTTGAAAGCGTTGCTGCAATTCACGTGGCGGTTTAGCACATATTTTTGAGCCCGCTAGGCTGAGATTTTATCGCTGTGCACCTGCTGTAGATGCCGATGCAATGATCCGTTTTCATATTATGCTACACAACGTCTATCAAGGGGTAAAGTCAAGGTATATATGAAATTCAACGAGGCTCGACACTATTTGTATTCCTTCTTGATAATTCGATCGATCCTCCCGGAAGTCGAGGATGGATCTCCACATCTCCAATATCTTCGTCTTCATCGTCCTCAGGTAGGCCAGGTAATTGTTCGAATTCTCGAGCATGTTCCAACTCGATCGGATTATTTTCGTTTGTAGTTGTACTGTTACCTTTCAACTTCGAGCGACCTCTGGATTTAGATCTGGTAATACGTCTGCCTGTAGCATCGAGCCCTGTCACCCAGTTGACATCGATCAGAGTCTGCTCTTCAATCCTCGATTTATGATTTGCACTCACTCGCGAGTTCCTATTGCCCTCCAACAGCATTGTATCCACCTCGCACGCTCCCTCTTCGTTTGCTTCCTCCTCCACCAAAGACACCTTCGACTGACCCCAATATTTTACCGAAAAATCCACTTCTAGATTCTGCTTCTGATTTATTCGTGATTGGTAATGTTGATCCATTAGAGTAACGTCTTCTAGATCTGCTTCCTACCAAAGAAGAGTTTTCAGATCCACCTGACCCATCTTCGTCATCTTCTCCGTCTGATCCTGAACCTTCTTCTTCGTCCTCGTCATCGTCATCTAGCTCGGGTTCTGCATGACGCTTCAGCGACGAAAATTCAAGATAAAAAAGCATCGCTTACCATCCTGGAATAACAGATTCATCTCTTCAAGCGGTACACCTCGAGTTTCGGGATACAGGAAGTACACGAGTACGAAAGACAGTGCACAGAAGAACGCGTGCATGGGGTATAATCGCCACCCAATCAGTTCTTGGAAGAGCGGGGTGGAAACGCCGACCCAGTAGTTCTGGTGGAAGTCAGCGATATGGAGCGCGGAGCAGTCTAACGACACATACGAAAAGCCAGTTCTAGCACCCAAACCAACGTTAGCTGAATTTTCAACTATCGTTGAGGACAGACTTACTGTAGCTGTAGAAAGCGAGACACCTTTTGCTCTGAAGGCAAGAGGCATGATCTCAGGAGGGTAAAGCCTTATTTCCAAATCAGCGCTGTCCATCTTTCTGAAGTTTGCCAGGCTGCTCACCAAGGTACAGGTCCCCAACTCATTCCGAACGCAGCGTTGTAGATGACCACACAAACGACGACTGATCCCACTTCAGCTCCTGTTTTTACGGCATTTTAAGTGTAGATATGGACACACCTGCATTGGGAGTAATAGCTTGGTCTATATATATCCACCATCCCGTGGCAGTCAATGCTATCGCCATGGCTACAGCCCCAGTGAGAAGAATTGGTCGCCGTCCAGCTCGATCCATTAAGAACCATCTGTATTGACGAGTCAGATCGCCTGCTACAAGGGATAGAACAGATAGCTTACGGAGGTATAGAACTCGCTATGTAAAATAGCGAATTGATACCTGTCATCAAGATTGCATCTCGACCAATCCAACCTGCCTCTGTATGTATGTGTCAGCGGAGTCTTTCTGCTGACAAAGGGCTTGGGACATACGTTCAAAGACCAGCGCTACTCAAAAGTGGTGAGCAGAGTTCAGACAAGTATCATTGTTATGCGACTCACGGGCATAGTATGAGATGACTGCATGCCATGATCAGTTTCATATCACATAACTTGATAGAACGGTCCCGCTTACCGTTGATACCGTTCTTATCTCAGCCGTTAGCGACTGACCGTTGCGATCCGCATCGCAGACACTCACCAATTGAGCAAACATCTGACTGCTCATAGCAATCAAGACCCTACCTTTATATCTTCTCCAGAGGGCTGTATAGCTTCTATCACCTACTGCGCGCTATGTAAGTATCCGTAGTGGATCAGCTGGGTTCATGTACAAACCAGATCAACTTACATCTGCAAGAACAGCGTCTTTGATCTCCTTGAATTCTTCTTGAACACTATATGAATCTAGGTCTTTCCCTTGGAAATCCGCAATAACCGCCAATCCTTCGACATCTTGATCTGTGTCAATGAGGTATCTACAGCCGTCACGTTAATCAAAGGCACATTCAGGCAGGCCGAGGCTTCGCCGGGAAGTTGACGAAAAGAAAAGCCCGAACCTACCTAGGTGATTCAGGAGCGACAAAACTTCCGATAGCGAGGACGATACCTCCGATACATTGGATGGATAGGGGTACTCGCCATGATAGGTCGGATTGTAAGTATGAACAGAGATAGTCTATCCACTAAGAGAGTGTCAGCTGGAACATGTATGGGAGGTGCTAACAGTGATTGTTTGAGGGCAGAGTAAGAGGAGAAGAATGAGGATGACTGGATAGAGTGGTTCGATCGGCAGAGCCATGTTCAAAGATGGACTGTTGAGTACGTACGACAGAAGATGCATATCCAATGATGTTTCCAGTGAATTCAACAGATCCTAACAAACCTCTCTAGATGCCTGTCATCAGCATCATAGCATTCTTGTTGTGATTAAATGTAAGGAGAGGAAGGAGAGGACTCACATGACTAGCAGGTGATATTTCAGACTATCAGGCTCACCCAATCAGTATGCTTTGATCAACTAATCATACGAGAGTGGTCTGAAAGGTAGATAAACATACCTGATAGATTGGTACTACCATACTTAACATCCCGACACCGAATCCACTGATGATTCTACCAAGAATCATAGTCTTGAATCCGATGCACCAAGTCTGAATCGCGCCTCCAACAGTGAAGACGAAAGCACCACTTCTCAAAGTCATCCTTCTACCGTAGTTATCGGCGAGATGAGCTGCCAAAAGGGATGTTACTGTAACCGCCCAGGTCCAGATATTAGCGGGTCTCGAGCTTCCCTGACAGGCAACAGCGTTACGGATGGGAGATAGAAAATCATACGTACTGAAAGCTCCTATTTCTAACACCGCTACCATACTACTCGGAGATTTCAGCTCGAAACAAAGGCGCAGAGACATCATGAGACATATTACTCACTTCCCCACTTCCCCGGCGGTAGGTGAATCGACTAGTAACAAATGAAATCAGATCGTGCCGCTGAGTAATCCCTCGAATGAACTCACAGTACGCTCTGACGAGTAGGATAAATGAATACAGGCATTAGCTTCTTATATGATGGTCTTGGATGATACTGAAGTACTTGATGCAGTGAAAACCCACTTGAAATAAGGTCCAGTGATCACACCTGTATCTTAGTGTCAGCAGGATGAATAGTCCGTTTGCATGCGCGTTGAAGCCTACCAGACATAACCCTGCCATCCGAAACCAATGATATTGATTTAGTATTCATTCTCACATGATGCACATCATACTCACCCTTGATCGTATCTATTAGGAGAGTTGATCAGCTCTAAAGACCCGATGTATACAAAGTAAGCTCACCCAAATAACCATACTCCTATACTCAGGAACACCGAAACGCTATACAATAGCTTATGGCCCTTCAATTTGTGATCTGTTTTCCCTCTGACCAACGGGACAGATATCTCCGACATATTAGCTTATTACTTCGATCTGGTTATCGCTTCATGTGCGAAGGACAAAGTAATTAGATCGTTATTCGTTGAACGTTGATTGATGGTAACAATTGGTAAGATACAAGGCGCGGGGGTGTTTTTCTTTTGCCTTGCTTTTCCTGTTGACAAAGGACTGTACTTAACCGTCTCCTGTAGCAATTGCCCAACTATACCGGTGCCACTGTAGATGACCAGGTGTGGGATTGCCTTTGTGATAACGTTTGTCAAGCGGAAAACCGACTACTGATGTAGAGGAGTGCAACGAGTAAAGACGCGATGCTGTACCGGAGTTGGTCCGAATGGGATTGAAGCAAGGGAAGCTGGAGGAAAAAGGGCTTCGCCCCATGTGGCGCTAGTCATAACTTTTTGATGATGTGGCGCATAAGACCGAATGTGCGGACGAGGTCCTTTGTTTTTGCCCCCCGTGAACTAAGGAATGTATAAGTGAAGATAAGGTATTCATTGATGAATGCATGTGAGAGGGGGTTGGGTCTGGTCGAACCCAGCGTCTGCTGAAAAGTACTTGCAATCATTATATGACCATGAATGAAGAAGGTGAACTCGTTCACATGACACCACACAGCCAGGCACGTAATATGCAGAAACAAAAAAGAGAAATATCATTTTGTGTTCACTCATCTAGGAAGAAAGTACAGTTCGATGCATCTCTGCGGAGATTATCAATTGGGTAAAGGTATATTCTGCAACAAGACTCGCCAAACTGCCCAGCCAATCCGTCCAAAACCCTCTCCTCCGCTACCCTTACCTCCCGCCCTCCTTCTAGCTTCTTCAGTGACTTGATCGTTGAAAACTCCGGTCTTGCTCCTCGCATCTATGATGTGAGAGACGATGTTCGGGGTGAATTCAGGATGGCCTTGTACAGTCAATATTTGTGCAACGGGATGTGAAGGTGAGGACAGCGGATGATAACGAACGAAGGAGTGTACAGGATATCTGGTAGTGGAAAGGAGGAGCTGACAAGACGGTGGGAGAGAAGGTACATGGTCTCGGTGCTGGAATAGAACCTTGTTAGCGTCTTCCAATTTGGTAGTGATTGAGATTTTGGACACGATAATTCACCATTTGTTCGATATACTGAGAAAGGGAGGCAATGTCAGCCACCGCAACTCATAAGTTCCCTAGATTTGCTTTACCTACCACTTTGAGGTCACCGCCATGACCTGGAACTTCCTTTCCCTCCGTTTGATCTCCTGTCCAAGTCCACCATTTCTTCCCTTCTTCAGTCAATTCACAACCGTAAACACCGATTTCCCACCCATTTCCACCGCTTGTACACTCTCCACCCAGGGCTAAAGATATAATTTGATGTCCGAAACATATTCCTATAAATTTCAGATGACTGTGTTGTGGTGAGGATGTCAGACGGCGAATGAAGGAAATGAGAGGAGGGATGAAAGGATTGGTGGAGTCGTGAGCAGTATGTTCTGCGATGGCATATATCAGTCAGCCTAGTACTGAGTGGTTTCTTGATAATTCTGTGGCATTCGATAGACGAACAATTGTATCGCCTTTCACGTCGTAAGATGAGAGGGGACTCACTGGATCCAGTCAGGACGATGGCATCATAGCCGTCATGGGATCCAGCTAACAGCTTTTCTTCAGCTGGATACTCTCCTTTATCCACAACGTCATAGCCATCCATTATAAGTTCGGTATTCTTAGCTACAGCAACATCGGGATACGTTGAAAGGGATTGTAAGAGCCATCGTCTATAAATATCAAGATCTAGCCCAAATTTGTCAGAGAGCAGCACACAAAACGATTATGCCAATGCTGATAATTGTAGATAGGCTGAAGACTATTCACTTACATGTACCATCTTCCTGTATCACTGCTGGTACCTAAAGCATAATCGAGATTAGTCATTTGTCTACAGATATCACTTTAAAGAATGATAGTACATACAGGAGTATCGTTAATCAGCAAGGCTATTCGCATGGTTCTTTTTGTCATTTTCAATATTGATTCTTTCTTGTTCAATTATAGGTTCTGATAAAGCGTAGTGTGTTTACAAGCACTCTATTATGTCTTTATGGAATATTAAAAATGGAGATCAAGAGGTTTATGCACAGTGCGAGTGATACATGAAATCTCAAGGACAGGAATCGAGTCAAGAGATGAATGATAATGAGAGGTCTATTGATAACGCAGATAATGTCGTCTTGCCATCTCACAAACTATTATTATGTCGGACGAAGCCGATCTACCTTGATGATTGATCAAGTCGGATCTGCGGAATCTCTTGTTACAATGCTTCTTAATCTAACGAGAGATAAGGGGGCCTTGAATGCTTGAATTGTCATAAATGACACCTGTTGCCATGCTTGGGAACCAAACTTCTGCGTTTTCTACGCTGTCTACCATAGAGTATCAATAATATGAACCTACATGCATCTTCCCAAATTACTTCAAAACTACTCATTATCCCGGTTATTCTTTATTCGATCCTCCACTTTTCTCAATCCCTTTCTCTTCTCAATCGCCACCCAAACTGAACGACTCATTACTCATTCACCTTTGATAGCACAAGCAATCTGAAGTCCATTCATATTTGTAGTTTGGAGTCTCAACCTCGTTGTCATTTTCCTCTTGTCAATCCATCATGTCGGGAGAATCAAGTAACGCTCTGGTTCTTCGAACAGGTCCTGCCCCGAAAATCATTTCTGGACCCAAAACAGGACAACAATCATTATATCAACAACATGTCCTAGATGTGAGTTCATCTTGTCGCTTTAGTCGATTCATCTGCGTGGTTGCCACAAACATTCTCAAACTTCTTTACTGATTATGTTATTCACAGGAAGACACATACACCGACGCTTTATCCCATATTATCAGCAGAGACTTTTTCCCCAATCTTCCCCACTTGCACGCTACGAATGACTATCTGACAGCCTTGACGGAAAATGATCCCGAGTTACTTTCGTCCTCTATTCGCAAGTTGGCCCATTTGGCTCAAGAGAAAGACGCTGGTAGGACTCCAGTTGGCGGTAGACGAAGCTTAGATGATATCGATGTTGAAAGAGCCAGAAGAACTGAATTCGCGATGACTGGAACACCATATATCTCAATGCCCGGAGCAAGAGGTGGAACCACTAAAACCCCCATCGGTGCAAGAGGATGGGAAACTCCGAACACGATCGGCGAAAGCTCGAGATCAGCCAGGAGAAGATATGAAGATTACGACGAATTGGATGGCTGCGGTATTAGCAATAAGATACCGGAATCTGGATCTAAACCTATCAAAAGACAAAGACAACGTATGATAAGAGACGACCTGTCTTTGGACGCTTTCCAAAGAAACTACACTTCGGAAGACAACGCATCATTTGTTCAAATAGTAGAAGAGGAGAATAAGAAAAGGAGAGAAGAAAGATGGGGGTGGGCATGGGAAGCTGAAAAGAAAGCCAATCAAAGGAGAATAGAAGGTGAAGAAAAAAGAAAGATGATCTTGCACGCTGCCACAACTGGTCAATGGAGAGTCAACGGCGAGGGGGTGAGATTAATTGGTGGATTGGCAGAAGGTGGAAGAGACAGGAATGATGGTGAAGCTTGGCAGAGTACCAAGCTGTTAGACGGCACCCAAAATCTGATCTCAGCGGAAGGCCCCGGAGGGGAGGATGACAAGAGCAGTGGTGCTCTTGTGTCTCATTTGTCTGGATCGTCTTCGACAGCACTGATCAAGACTGGTGAAATTCATTCGGAATCTCATTCGAAATTAGCAGGAATAGCACTCCCACCAAAACACCCACTTACACAAGCTTTGACCCAAGCGGGTCTTCCAGCGACCGCCATAATATCCACAGAAGATGGACAGATTGTGCCTCATCGCGAGGGGGCTTCTGGAACTGATGATGGAAGAGGAAGGGGAGACGAGGAAAAGGCTTTGAGATTGAGAGTCGAGGCTGCGGTCATGGGTGACGGAGATAGAGCAACAGTCTCCTTAGGAGGTAGCGGTGCAGATCAATGGGGATATAAGGTACGCGAAGGTCTTCCCGTCTCACATCATTTTTCTGAAAGCTGACAAAGCTCTGCACCAGACTAGGAACAACCTGATGTTTCCCGCCGATTCCAACTCAGCACCGTATCCTAAACCCCGTTCCGAGAATACCGAACCAGTTGCCAATCCGCCTTCTATTTCTCACGCTAATACAAGATTACCTGAAGAGGAAGAAGTCAGACCTGGTAGAGGTGCAGGAAGTAGTAGAAGAGGTAGCAGTCCTGCCAGAAGCTGGGTTGATGCGGCTGTGAAAGGGACTCCTTGTGAGTCGTATTGGTATACATTAGGCCAGGCATTGATCGCTAAAACTATGTGCTATAGATCACCGCGAACCTTCAATGCCAACGATTAACAACTACCCATTACTTCCCAATGATCCATCACCTTCTCCACAAGATCTGCCTTCTCTGTTGACCTGGGGAACTTTGCTTTCCACTCCGCGAGCACTTGACGGCAATGATGATCCTTTAGATACGTCAAAATCATTCCGACTGCCAGAGAATAAAAGACGCGATGAAATTGGAAGAAAATTAGCTGATAAGGCAAGTCGGTCCATATCAGAAAGAGCAAAATCTTTCACGCCCCAACGTAGTGGATCCACGTTATCGACCACCCTTCGAGCTGCTGCAGACAGATCACGCCGCGCAGAAAAAACACCTTACAATGGGAAGGGGAAAATGCTACCTCCTTCGTCAACGATGACACCGAGAAGGCAGGCGGATAATCTCACTCCGGCAGCGAGAAACCTACTAGAAAGAAGTGTAGGTAGATCACCACTGATTCATTCAGGTTCTTCCTTTGGTCGTGCAGGAGGATTATCGACTAGTGGGAGGAATAGAGGAGCCGTGATGGAGAACAAGTCTGGATGGGGTGGCAAAACCGAAAGAAGAATGACCTGGACGCCAAGTCCGAAGAAATGAGTTTAATGAATGTCACGAAATTCAAGAAATGGTATAGTACGAAATGCATGTATGCATTTACCTGAGTCTACCGAAAAATTTAGCACATTCACCCCATCAATTCCAGAATTGACGCTGTCTTTCCTATTTTCCGGAGTGTGTATCCTTCTCCCACCAGATATCTCTTCCTGTGAAATTTCACGACTAATCTCTAATACAAGTTAACAAACATTGCCCGATTCCGGGTCATCGCTCAAACCTTGCCCTCTCTTAATCTACGATGGTTGATGCCCATCCTACCGTCAATTCCGTTCGCTACTGACCCATCAGGACCGTATCGCGTGAAAGCTGATGAAGCTCCGCCAGTCGTTGTTCGTGGATAAGGGGTATCAAGATCGGCTTGAACGTATCCTGTAGCGGAGGAAGCTGAAATGTATGAACCACGAACGAAGTGAGTGAGCCCTGTTCTGACATTTTGAGATATACTAAATAGGGGGTGAGTTCACTCACACCCGTCATATCTCGCTCTTGGCGTATTACCGCCATCCCCCCACGCCATGGACCCGCCTGCACCAGCAGCTGAACCAGCTTGGGAACCAGGATAATACGCTGAACGAGCTACGTTTTCTGGCCTGTTATAGGGTGATATGTGATTCTGATGTGCTGCCGGGCTCCACCCAGCCGGAGCTTGATTCGGGGGAGGTCCTGCAAGCTTGAGGACAGCAGGAATTTGTCAGTACTATTCCGTTCAGGACAACTACTAGCAGGAGACACAAAATTAGCCGGGACACAACTTACCTCTCTTCCTTCAAGATACCCATAGTGACCCATTCTACCTTGTTTCATCATGGAGGAGTCATATGGTCTTAATCCTCCATCGGCATGACTGACAGATCGGGCGCTCGTAGGCCTAGTGTGATCCATCGTTGAACCGGCTTGATTGCCACTCACCACCATATATGGATTATAGCCACCTTGCATCATATTTCCAGAACCTACACCCGCATTGCCCCATTGGTAGGGATCATACATCATGGAGTTTGCCCTGGAAATGATGGGAGGTCGAGTCAGAGGTGAAGGGGGTAAAGGCGTCGTTGAGGGTCGGAGAGGTGGTGGTGAATGAGCACCATGAAGTGGCGAATAACCAAGGAGATCGGGTGTTCGAGGATTTCGAGTAGACGATTTCCCATCACCAGACACGATCCGGCGGTAATATGTAGTAGGTCGTTGAGGATAGGTAGGTGACATTCGCGAGTTCGAGGGAAATATGTATAAAGCGCAATAGACCAATTGTCAGCTTCAATTCTCTCTCTTCAGCCAAGTCACACCCCGGGAAACGCTAATATATACACGATGGTCACAAGCAACATTAGGAGAGATGGTTTCGGAGCTCCTTTATCGTCGCAACCGAACCCTGCCGTCCCATCAACCGACCGAAAGGAGCAGATGAAACGAACTTCTGCCACCGGCCGGCACTTGATCGAACATCGTAGCGTCACTTCCGAGCCAACTTGACCCAAGTAGATCAAAAGGAAATGAAAATATGGAATAAAGGCGAAGTGTCTAAACCAACCCATTAAGCGAGCCGCCTGTTCCCATTCCCATACCCATACCCATACCCATACCACTCATTCCCATCCCTGTCATTCCCTGACCGGCTGTACCTGCCATCCCAATGCCCATATTCCGCATACGAGGGAAGGCTTGTCCACTACCCGCACCGGAAGCCATCATATTGTTACCACCACTACCGCCACAACCGCTACTCAGACCGAAACCGATGCCGCCGTAGGGAGTAGGCTGAGCTTGATGTATAGGCTGTTCGTAGCCCATACCCGTACCGTATTGTCCCGCAATGGACTGTAAAGCAGAAGGATGGAGGGGTGGAGTCGTCCCAAACATGATTGGTAGGTTGATCAAGAGAAATGAATGGCGTAAGGAGGATACAAGAATGTGAGTTGTTGAGGGCAAGAAGGGGTGATCAACAATTACATGGGTTATTATATATATAAATCATGTTCGATCACCCCTTATTGCAGCTCTTTGGAAGGGTGCAATAGTTCGTGACGGATCCAGCAAAAATGGGGTGGACGACAACAAAAGCAGAAAGGCAATCCTTTCGAACAAAGGAGGATGGATACCAAGGGATGCAATGGACATATAATCGCACAAAATCCTGAAAGGATGATCATGAAAGTACACTTACGGCTCATCATACCTCTCCACAGGTATGAGGGGTGTAGAGTCTTCTGCATTGGATTGATTGGGTAGTGTTGGAATTGCATCAACGTGTTGAGCTGCTCTGCCACTGGCAGCAAGCAAAAACAGCACATCAGCAACATACTATCGCTTCATGCAGGTGATTCTTACGATAAAACTCACTGGTAGTCTGGAACTACTCGTGGATCATCTGCAATCAGTCCCATGCCCCACCAATAAGACGGATCCCAATATCCTTGTTCTGGATAATATCCTTCTATACCATGCACCTGTCCCGTTCCCGTTCCATTATCATGGTAGGCCATTCCATAAGGATCAGGATATCCCCAACATTGCGCTTGAGACATATATTCTGGCATACGCTCTTGTCCATGATGCTGGGATTGTGTTTCAAGCACTTGTCCATTTTTCTTTGCCTCACTGACATCTTTAACCTTCAAAGGCTGATTCTCAGAAGTTCTTGTCTGTCTAGCTCGATTTGGCTGTGACAGCGTCGGATGAGGTAATCTGGGGATTGTATGGTGATGATTTTCGTATTCTTCTGAATGTGCGATCCCTTCTACAGCGCCTGGTCTAGCGACTTCTCTTGCTCTTGGAATCCAGTCTCTTGTTCCAAAAGTATCAGAATCTGCTATACCACCCTCTCGTTCTGCCTTTTTTGCTTTCCAATCTTCATATTCTTTCCGAGCTTTCTCAGCCAATGCGGGGTCGTAACGGGTGTTGTGATTTCCCCAATGTGATTCTTCTGATAAGTCTGCGTTATCAGAAGAGGGTGAGAAGAGTGGAATTGGAAGAGTGTCATCAGGTTGATTTCTCAACATCGAATCGGATGCGCGGAGTGGATGCAGCCTTGGCCTAACTCCTATATGGACAGAGGTAACCCCAGTCGGAGCAGCACGTACTGGTACTCTTGGCAAAGTAGGGGGGAAAGCTGCGAAACAAGTCGATCAGCTCTCCAACTTAGATAGAAGTGAGGGGTACGAGACACGCGAAACTCAACGAGCTGACTCACCAACATATCTTCCTATATCTCTTCTGACTCTATCTTCAGCCTCCCTTGCAGGATCTCTTCCAGTCTCCCATATTCCGGCTCTTTCCCATTCCATATCTTTCTGTCTTTGTTCCTGTTTTTCTTCAGCCGATATACCTTTCCCACCTGCAGGTGTATCAAATGCGCGGATATCAAGCTGGCGAGTATCTCTGACCATTTCTGCTTCCCACTCCTCTGCTAACGTAACCTCCGTTCTAGCCGGAGAAACAAGTTGTTTTGGAACCGGTACTCTTCGGCTGGAAGGGGGACGATGAGGGGCGAACTCGTGTGAAGGTTGAGTGATTTGTGCTCTTGGAGGCTGATCCTGTTGGGTAACACGACTACTCGATGTTGTCTTAGTGGGTGTCATTGGGTTCGAAGAGATCGCTCTGGCGGGCACTGTAGTTGGTCTGGACAGTGATGCATTGGTTCCAGCTCTTGAAGAAGGTCTTGATCCGGCTTCAGAACCACCCAAGTTGGTTTTGGATGGTTTAGTGTGGATGGTTTGTACTTGATCTCTAGAGTTGTGCTGGGTGACTTTGCGAGCAGCGTTCACTGTCGCTTCCTGGTACAGGGAATTTTTGGAAGAGGACTGTCGAAGTTGTTGTGACGAAGGCTTCGATCTCACCTTTACATCAGATCTGGGAGATGATGGAGCGGAAGAGATCATTGAACGAAGTCTAGGTCGTAGGGGAGAGTCAGTGAGTCCCAGTGCAGATGAAGATGAAGTAGACATGGTGGATGGATATGTGTTAGAACTGGACGTTGATATGAAACTATCTCGGAGTGTCATGCTGTATTGAGGACGATATGAGAATTCAGATAGAGGTAAACTAAGTTGAAGGTAGAATGTAGATGATTGTCGTTGCATGAACACTCACAAGACTTGATTGCTATTTGTGGAGTCAGATGCTGTTTTGTTTGACTGTGTTTGTTTTGTTCCATTTAGCTTTTTGGTTAGTAGAATATCATTCAACTTGAAGAGGTCAGTACTCATAGTGTGTGTTTGGCTCAAATAATAGATCATCACTCATGCTTTTCGGTGGGAGTTTGATGATAAAACCCATGAAGATGGGGCAAGCTGATGATATATGGATTCCTTGGAGCGCTATCTCTGATGACAAAGTATCGGAATAAAATGCTATATCGATCGGTCCAGCATCAGTGGACATTGATCACTGCGAGTGACAAGGATGAGAGATTCTTCCAACCGTCGTCGGCATCAGACGGGTACGGCATGATCGGTCAATTCTCCACAACCGCTCATTACCCTGATATTAATGCAGATACCGGTCCGAAATTAACACCTCCTTTTCCACAATCCGAAGAAATCTTGTTGTGACTCCGAATGTGTTTGCTCAATCCCGCAAGCTGAGCAGCGCTGCCTCACAGATCGGGTTTGGAGCTACGCGGGCCTTCAGGGACCTTTGCGTAAATGAGTGGCAATGACAAAATCAGGAAATCAGGTGGGACAATGGTGAAGGGGGACCTCTCTCCCCATCTACGCCCCTCTTCTCCCCATCAAGATATGATCAGGGTTCATGTATCGTATTTCAGGCCAGTCTCCTACGGCCCGGAGCGTCTCATCCTAAGAGATTTTGGGCGTCTTGATCATTAGAAAATAACTTGTTATAATCAGAATATACAAGAAGGAGGCGTAAGAGATCGCAGGACTTGTTCTTTCTTGCTAGCTTGATAAGTTTTTCACCAAATAGAAATATCGTTTCTGGCATTCATAATGAGTGCTACACAGGTTAAGAAAGATGCCGACAAGGGCGAAACCATTCAGCTGGAAGACGCCGTCGGTTTCGAAGATCCAGTCAAACCCAATGATCCCGTCGTCCGTGATCACAGTGACATCTACTATGAGGCTATGGAGAGATACCCTGATGACTCTCATATAAACCCAGACGATGAGAAGAGATTGAAACGAAAACTTGATAGGAGGATCATTCCTCTTTTGGGTATCTGCTACTTCTTCTACGTGAGTGAATACCTTTGTGAGTTTTTGATTGTGACTATCATTGACGATGTTTTACCGTAATTCTCATTGATACAGTATGTCGACAAAACAACACTTTCATACGCTGCTATTTTCGGTATCAAAAAGGATTTGAATCTAGGCAAACAGGATTATTCATGGCTCAGTTCAATCTTCTATTTCGGTTGGCTTGCTTGGGCGATTCCATCAAATCTGATCATGCAACGTTTTCCTCCTGCCTACTACCTTGGTGCCAACATATTCTTCTGGGGTGTCTTTTTGATGTGAGTAAACGAAGAAGAGCACTTTATGTATCGCCTGCTGATTCGGGGTGGTTTCTCTCAATTGACAGGGCTCAAGCTGCTGCTAAGAACTTCGCCGCTATTGCTGCTTTGCGGGTCATTTCTGGTGCAGCCGAAGCAATTGCTGATCCCGCGTAAGTCTGAATGATCTTCTCACGCAACTCGGCAAGCCGACATGCTGAACCTATGACAGTTTCATGTTAATCACATCGATGTATTATACTCGAGCTGAACAACCTTCTCGAATTTCTTGTTGGTACGCTTTCAATGGTATAGGAGTTGCTGGAGGTGGATTGATCGGTGCGTTCGAATGTCGATTTATTCCTGCTGTACAAATCAAGTGGATGCTGACATTTGCCTTCCTTTCTTCCAAAAGGCTACGGAATCGGTAACATCAAGGGGGCACTTGCGTCTTGGAGATATGAGTTTTTAGTGGTTGGGGCGGCATGCTCAGCTTGGGCAATATGCCTGCTGCTTTTCTTACCAAACTCTCCTGCAAGTTTCAGAGGTTTCACTCATGACGAGAGATTGTAGGTCACACCTGAAACCTCCTTATCAGTGACCATTTCGCTCACTGAGGCTGTCACAATATGTAGGCTTATGATTGCTCGAATGCGAAAGAACCAAACTGGTATCGAGAGTAGAAAGATCAAATGGGGTCAAGTCAGAGAAGCGTTCGCAGATTACAAAACGTACATGTTCTGCTTTCTTGGGTTAATCGGTAACATCCCCAACGGCGGTATCAGTAATTTCTCTACTCTTGTAAGTCGCTGCGAAACGTTTGTTTCTTAGTAGCAATCTGCTAAGCTGACTAAACCAACGTCTTCAGGTTATTCAAGGTTTAGGATTCGATACGCTTCATACCGCCTTATTGGGTATCCCCCAAGGAGCGTTCGTTGTTGTCTGGATTGGTGCCGGTGCGTTAATCAACGATAGACTTCCCAAGAACAGCAGGACCTTTGTTTGTGCACTTTTCATGTTGCCTACCATCGGTGGTGCTTTGGGGTTCCTCTTAGCTCCCAAGGATGCCTACATAGGGAGATTAATCTGTTTGTGAGTAAATCTATCTGATCAACCAGCACGGACAAAGACTGATGGCCGTATTTAATTGTCATTTCCAGCTATCTCACCGGATCTTACCAGTGTTCATTCGTACTTTCACTATCGTTGATTACTTCTAATTCAGGAGGTCAATCAAAGAAGATGATTGTATCAGCTATGATCTGGTTTGGTGCCTGTGTAGGTAATATCGTGGGACCATTCTTCTTCAAGACAGAGCAAGCCCCCAAGTACTCTTTGGGTATTGGCGCCATCCTTGTCTGCAACATCTTGGAATTCCTCTTGTTCTTCGCTTTCAGATTCGCCTTCATGTATGAGAATAGAAAGAAAAAGATCGCCCTGGAGAATTCACAAGAGATTTACGACGCAAACGCAACCGCCTTCGCAGACTTGACAGACAAAGAAAATCCCCATTTCGAATATGTCTATTAGGTAACAAACAAAGAGTAGAGATAGAAAATTATTATAGAAGTTTATACAAGCGATAATAAATAGAGTCGAGATGTCCCGTATTGTCGTTGATCGGTGCCATAACGGTGGTAAACCCAATATGAAATTCAGAAGATCCCGGGTTCAGATTTACGATGTTCAGGTGACGAAAAACATCCACTGTCATGTTCATGTTTGTACATATCGGTCAATGGTATACGGTACGAAGCCATCGTTATGATATCCCCTCTTTACAAAGTCAGCCTCTAAGCAGACTTCTGGTACCCATCATTTCCACTCGTAAACCCGTAGCGCTTCTGCAAATGAGTCGCGAGCATGACCAAGACTCGAATAATAAAAATATTGTACAAGGTACATTTGGAATTAGCATTGACAGCCTGATGCTTGAGGTACTTCTTGAGGAGTAGATGAGACATCGATTTCTGATAACGACATTCAGGTATTAGCGGTGTCAAGTAGTGGAAAGATATGTTAAGTTCTCTCAGCATCCTGCCAAACGAGTACGACTGCAATGATGTCTCTAGCACCATGCACCGGAGACAAGAGGAACGGACTTACTTGTATTTGCGGTTTCTTTCACTTCAGCGCTTCCACCGGGTAATGCCATGGCGATCTTCTTGAACAATGTTTTGACGTTGTATCCCGCTTTGGCAGAGGTTTCTATTGACATGACACCTAATTCCTTTGCTCTCTTGTCGAGCTCTTCTGGTGTCACTTGTCTATTTGAAACGACCGAGGTCAGCAAGTGCCGATAGATTAGGGAACCTAGGGAACCTGCGCTTAAAGGGGGACCTTTTGGGCAATAGGGTAAAGCCGAAGTCCACTAACTCACCGTTTGTCATTAAGATCCGTTTTATTCCCCACCAGTACAATGATCACATCTTGACCTCTTTCGTTCCTGACGTCGTCTACCCATTTGGTCGTATTAAGGAAAGATGTTCGGTCTAGAACCAGCTCGTCGCTGTCAGCTCTCCATGAGCGACGTGGTTATGACGGCGTCATATGTTTAGACATACTTGTGATATCGTATACTATAACGGCTACTGAAGAATCTCGTATATACGACGGGATGAGCGATCTGAATCGTTCTTGACTGATCGGAATCATTGTACAATCAGCGGATGCTGCGAAACAATTGGCTCCAGCGGATTGAGGTATGGCTCACCCTGCAGTGTCCCATAGTTGTAATCTAACCGTTCTATCTTCCAAATACATAGTCTTCGATAAAAAGTCGATACCTATCGCGATTTGCAGGTCAGCGTACAAGACGATACATTTCAATGAAGAAGAGCGTACCTATAGTTGCTTGATACGTATTGTCAAAGGTGTCATACATCTATTCCCATCGTCGTTCAGCGGTCGTAGTTTCAGGCAGACAAGCGAGGAGGGAGACCCACAAATCTAGTAATTAAACTCGTTTTTCCAACTGACTGTTCACCAAGAAAAACTAACTTGAATTTCTTCAATGGCGTACTCGCAGAAGAGAAATCACCAGCAGTGGAAGGGGTTTGAGGATTGGACATTGTAGAATGGCTTGAAAGATGATAGGGAGAACGTCTTGGATAATGGGATGCCGCGCTCAGAACACTGCACGGTTGTACGAGTGAGTTTTCAAGAAGAAGACAGAGTAGTATCGAGGCTATCGATTTGGCGAGTAAGTCAGGCAGTGATCAAGTATGATGGATGTGGACGATTACTAAGTATTCAGTGTAACAATGGATAAGAGATTGAGGTTAAACAAGCCGAAGATCATTCACAACAGCACAGCACGTTATACAGTTAAGCTGATAGGCGCAGCCAGAAAGTGTCATCAGACTGACATAGGCACGCGTTCCACGCGATTGAGCCCCTTCCGCGCGACGGATTGGCCGTACTCTGTTATTGACGATATCTTTGTTAGTTTACGCATTTCATATCACATTCTCAGAAGGACAGCGACTATATCAGGTTAAGAGCAAATAATGTCACAAGGAGGATACGCCGTTGTAGATGTCGATGATGAGGTGCGTTCGTAGTTAGCATTATCTGATTGGCAAGTACTGATAAACCAATTCCTGCTAGATCAATGACCAAGGGAATGGTCTCGAATTCAAGAGTGAGTCTGGCGATAATCTGCTTCTTGTCTGACTCGGGAATCAGGAAGCTGACTTTTGTCCTCAGCTTTCTTACCGACCGACACTCACGCACCTCGTGCGACCTCACCATCGCCTCCAGACGTACCTTACAGTCCATTCAATTTAGCATACTACCAAACCTACTTCGATGTGGAGACCAATACGGTTCTCAAGCGAGTTGGAATGGCCATGATTCCGCGTCCGGGTTTCATAGCTGAAAACTGTGACGGTCAAATTGATCTTTACGGTATGTCTGTTCTCGTCTATTAGGATGATAAGAAGCTCACTGATTCTATACTAAATTTGACCTATATGCTTTTTAGGCCCGTTTTGGACATTGACAACTTTGATTTTGACACTTTACATCACATCGACACTGATCAGCTCAATCTCTCAATACCTCGCATCATCCCACGCTAATTCCAATCTTCCATTACTATCAACAGCAGTGTCAGTCATTTACTTTTACGGATTAGGTTTACCGGCTTTATTGTGGGGTGCTACCAAATGGTTGGGAGTAGGAGAATGGGGCGTAGCCGAAGCATTGGGCTTATATGGTTATTCAATGGGAGTATATATTCCTATTAGTTTGTTGTGCCTTGTTCCAGTAGGCATATTGAGATGGGTACTGGTGTTTGGAGGGGCAAGCAGTTCAGGTTACTTTTTGTGAGTAGCATCATCCAAGTGCGATTGGACTTGATCTGACGTCTAGACATGGTTGTGAATAGGGTTCAAAACATCTATCCTGTGCTTGCTTCTGTAAGTTATATTCTGCAGGTTTGAAGACCGGCTCCAGCTGATAATACTGATTATGCAGGCCGACAACAAAATGACCCGCCTCCTTATCATCGCTGTGATCGCTCTACATGGAGGTATGGCTTTGGCCATCAAAGTCCTTTTCTTCTCGTGAGTGTTCCGTGCTTGGGGTTTGGTTGAAGTGAAATCCTCTGATGAAGCATTACAGAAATTCGACGATTGGGCCTGATCCATTACCGGTAGATCCCCTGTTCTAAATCATGCATGATAAACATAAAATGTAAATGTAAGAAAATCAATGAATATACAAGGATTACAGGATCATCGTGACCTTTTCTATCTTTAATTATTTGATCTAAAACGGAACGTGTTGCATTTCACCCGCTGCGAGGATATCATCATCGAAATTTGCGTCATCGTCGAAGGAATCATCATTACCGTTTTGAGCTTCGAGGTCGTTCTGATTGCCGAAAAAGGTATCTGCTGTATGATCTTCTTGATCTTCATCATCAAATGATCCGGGCATACTGATCTGTGATTTCTTGTCGTCATCGTCACCTTCGCCCTCACTAAAATCGTCCGGTGTCATGGATGGAGCAAATAGTGGACTGGATGGACGTGACGAAGGTTCACTCGTTGGTAACAAAGGTTGCTTCGATCCTCGACGACCTATTCCAGCAATCTTGCCCAGCACACTTAGTCGGCCTGAAGTGTCGGATCGAGCTGACAAGGCGGGAGATGGAGGTGACAGATCTGGAATAGGAATATCCGCGATATTGTCTCGCCAATAGTTGAAATCGGTATATTCAGGTTTGAATTTGGTGCTAACGGGAGGGAATACCTCATTCACAAGATCGTTCTGGGAATATCAGCGCTTGACCAAATCCCGTTGACTCACAAGTTGAATATAACTTCCTGTATGCCCTGCTGCTGAAAGTAGCTCTGTCTTGACAACTCCTGTCGAGTCGATGGTGTATATTTTAGCAGCCGGAATTCCGACACTTCGATAACTCATTGCATCGGTTATTCGATTACCAAAACCAGCAAAGAATGCTTCTTTGGCTTGTTCCCCGAAAAGCCGTTGAATATCCCTTAGACAGGCCATCTTGAACAGCTCGGGTTTTCGCATGATAACCTCACTGCAAATGATCAGCTGGCTTTCGCGGTGTGCAAGTGCATGATACTAACCGGTGCAAGCTGGCCATCAATCGATCGGGACTCATGATCACTGGTCCCTCAGGTAGACGGTACTCGCCCTGAATTATGGTCTTTAGATATTGTCGCGTTGCATCCGCCTGTCCAATAGCTCGAGAAGTAAGATACAGCATTTTGTAGCCATTGTTACAGACATCGGTGTAGAGTTTTGCGATACCAAGGTGCGTCCAATCTCGACCAATGGCCGCGAAGACGTGACCGAGAGCGTCAGATCTACAATAGTCAGCTGAGGATAGATTCAGTAGTAGCTTACTTTGTAATAGTCCCATCGATATCTGATATCACGACTTGATCTGTCTCCTCCCAGAGGAACAAACGAGATGCACATGTAGCCAGACCAGAATACGAAGAAGTGACTGAGAATTGCACGGTATTGGGACCGGGTTTCAGTTGTAGCGATTTCTGGGGTTGTCAGCTTGTAGCTTCATTGCGTTCTACTCACAAGCTGGTCAGATGACAAACGCAGTGTTTTTGCATAGTGTTTACCTCCGGTTGTAGCATCGTCCACAGGCGCAGGCGCAGGCTGTTCAGATTCAACTGCTGGAAGGGGCCGTACCTCATTGATAGGAGAGGTATTGGATCTCGTTAGTTGAGCAGGTGCACCTGTTGAGCTACTTTGACCTCGTCTCCACCATCGAGACCAGCCATATCCAGACGATGGTCTGTCTGGAGGTTGGCTGGTCATACCAACGTCGGAAAGTGCGGGTAAAGAAGGACTGGAAGGGGGTGGAAGAAGTGTACGACGATACATCGATAAGGCATACAGCAGTCGATAGTCTGTGGACCATGTGCGATATCTCAATTTGGTAAGCTGGTTTCCGATAGATCAGAACTTACATTGAGTTGTACTTCACTATCAAGCGAGGATCATCGACGACTTGAGGGTCCTCAATAAACTTCTGAAACGTTATTCTGTTACGAGTAAATTCTGCTTCGTCGTCCTATACGATGCATTAGCTTGACCCTGTATGGAGATTGGATGATGAACTCACCTCTGAAAAGCCTTCGGCAATCGACAGCTCGAAATGGTGAGAGTGATCTTGCAGTTCTAATACAAACATATAAGGGTTCTCCTCCACATTTTTCAATCTGCCAATAGTTCCCGCTGGGTTTTCAGGCAATGTTCCCGAGCGACTTCTACCCATCTCTACACCATGCCGTCTGCCCCAATCCCACTGCATATCCATAGCTGTTCTCGTTGGAGATCTAGGTCCATCAGAGTTGATGTCTTGTGGTGGTTCCGAGTGTCCTCTATCGAATCTTCTTGATATTGACTGAGGCGTTAAATGTACATTGGCGAGAATACCAGGAAGATCAGGGTCAGAAGCCATTTCGGGAGCAGGAGAAGGGAGCGGAGTATCATCTGGGTCGCCCGAAGGAAGCTCGGAATCTGTCAACCTTGATGCAGGTAATGCTGGTCGGGATTCGTCAGGCAACTGCACAGCCGCTAGCAGATCCTGAATGAAAGTTTCGCTTTGAGGATCGCTATCTTCTGATGAAGGGGATCCAGGATTTCCACTCTTGGCGCTATGGTAGCCTGCCATATCCAACACGACATCTCTTCCATACAATATTGGTGGACCTTCACCTTGACCAGGTTCTACTCTCGGCAGCATGCCATCGGATCCTGCCTCATGCCTCTCAGCAGTCTTTGCGTCATGACTTGACAATGTGTGATCTCTTTCAGGCATATCTGATGATTCTCCCGGTTTAGTCGTGAGTGGATTAGGCTGTTGATTGGTTGTGGATATCATTGGTTCATCCTTTGCTTTTGCTTTTGCTTCATCATTGGCCGGCTGCTTTGAGGAGTCGTCTTTCGGAGGGGAACCGGATCTACTGTTGGAAGGGGATGAAAGGAAAGGTATATTGGGTAGTAGAGAAGAAGCCGAATGAACCAATGAAGAGCGCTTGTTTGGTGAATCTTTCGGTGGTGTGTCGGCTGATGAGCTTGCGTCTAAATCAAGAAAATCAACATCCCCCAGAGGTTCTTCATGTTGTACACGTTTTTCTGTTTCTCCAAATGGTTCTTGAGTAAGGGAATGATGGTGAGGTTTCGGTTGAATATCTTCCTCTTCATGATCGACATGAGTTGATGGAAGATCAGTCTTCTCATGAACATTAGCTTAAATCCACATACAGGTTTATACTCACCTGAGTGGGCATAACGACAGGACTTGTCAGGAGATCCGCCGGCACTTGCTCATCCGTCTCTACTACGAAGAAAGCTTCTCCGGTTTCACCAACTTTCATCACAAAAGGAGCGATATGAGGAGCGGGCAGGTTATTGGGAAGTCGAATGGTCACTGTCTTTTCTGCTGCTCGGAGTACTTGGAGTTTACCAAATCTGACGTGAAAGGGAGATGAGGAGAGTGTGACTGTTCCTTCGCTATCTACATGACGAACGACTATAACATCGATCGCACCGGAAAGAGTAGCCGGGTTGATACCAGAGTCTGAAAGTCAGCAAGAATCAAAAGCATATTTACTCACAGTAGTTATACGCTTTGGAGAGGTACTGCATGTTGACCGATGATCAATCTCGCAGAGGTCACCCCTAAGTATTGATGGGGTATATTTGGCCACCTCTGGGGCGGGGAATTCGGAATGGGTGACAATATCCGCAACTACCAAAAATACTGAATGGACTTTGATATATAGATGACACACGAATTGATGCAGGGCGGTGAGGATTTGGTCGATGTCGATGAGCACTGAAGGTACTTTCACCTGTTGTGAGACCGCGAAGTTATAATTTCTATGAACTCAAAATCTCGTTCATGTTCAAGATTCGAATATACTCATCCCAAAAGAAGAGGGATGTTCAGTTAACTTACGGTTAACTCGGTGAACGACGTCAGCGGTCACGACCGCGTAAAGAAAGAAAAACATTCGCACGTGGCAGTATTGGCCCAACGAATTATGGTGCAAGTTTATGCAGAAAGAGGATCTATGCATATAATGGAAATGAGGACACAACAATACAGCAATTCTAGGCTAGAAGCGGCATCGTCTTGTGTTGAGTTATTCGAAATTATATATTGATGGGGGAAATGATTGATGATTTAAGATTACGAGATCCACAACAATTATGGGAATCACCTCCTCTGACCGACTGCACGATGAATAAAGACTTAATTACAAAACGGAAAAATAGATGAATTTAGAATAAGATACTCATGATTTTCTGGTACTTGGATTCGACCTTGAACGTTTCATTGTCGATAGCTTCAAGCTCATCGAGTTCTCTTCGACCAGTGTGGAAGTCAATCTCATCAAGAGGGATCATCTTGGTCTTTTTGACGACCTTCCAACCGGCCCAGCAGACGAAGAAGAGAAGAAGGGCTAAGGAATGTGGTGTCAGCATGAATACCTATACAATCACGGAGCTCTTCTACAACTCACAGACATAAGCGACAAAGAAGTTTGAAGTGTTCCAATTACCTTTGAGGAAGACGGGGAATCCGTTGAACTGCGCCGTACATGGATTGTTAGCAAGCAGTATAACAGCTTATAAAGAAAATAAACAACTTACAAGCATGACAAGGGTAAGGAATATAAATCCATACCACGACAAATAAGGTTGAAGCGGAGCTCGGTAAGGGAAATCATCTCGGGTCAAACCTTGTCTCTTGAGACCGTAGTAGAATCGAAGGTAAGAAAGGAGAATGCCCCTATGGATGAACACATTAGTAAGCTCCATTAGGGTGAAAGAGAGCTTGCAGACTCACCACCAGGTGATGACACCAGTAACAGCAGATATATTATAAAGCCAATTGAAAGCTGTAATAGCGGTATCTCCACCAGTGTTGAGATAGGCGAGTAAACCGAATAATCCAGTAATAATTACACAGTAGATTGGGAGACCTCTCTTTGTGCATTTTCTGAAGATCTTTGGCATTTGATTTTCCAAGGCTAAAGCGTAGAAGGTACGAGAAGCGGCATATAAATCTGAATTACCAGCTGACCAGGCGGCAACGAGAATGACAGCGTTGACAATTGAAGGAAGAGCTTTGATTTGTGCGTTCTGAATGGCAATGACAAAGGGTGAAGAAGCAGCAGTTCCGGTACCGTTGAGAAGATTAGGTTCAGTGTAGGGTACTAAGACTGAAATGATGAAGATACCGGCAATGTAGAAGAAGACCAATCGGAAGAAGACACGCTTGATAGCTTTTGGGACGGTCTTTCGAGGGTTCTCAGCTTCACCAAGGGTAGTAGCGATGATTTCGGTACCGAGGAAAGAGAAGGCAGCTTGAATGAAAACGTTCCAGAAGGCCAAGAATTGTCCCCATCTTCCGCCAATAACTCCATCTCCTCCGTTGATTGATATCGAATTGAATGGTCCCGGGTTTCGCCAATATCGGAAACCGATCTTATCATGAGTGGGTCCACCTCCGCACATCAAGATGACACCGAGTATGATCAAGCCCACGATTGTGACTACCTTGATCGCTGAGAACCAGAACTCAGTTTCACCATATACTCTGGCACCCAAAAAGTTGACTGCCCAAATCAAGACGAGACAAACGGTGATATAGACAGCAGCGTTGGTGGTATCATCCCAGTAAGAAATAACAATGGCGGCAGCGACGATTTCGACGGGAATAGTGATAGCGTACGAGTACCAATAATTGATACCGGTTGCGAAACCGAGAGCAGGATCGACAAAACGAGCCGCATCTAGACTGGGTGGTTAGAGCTTGCAAGAGAGCAATATATAAAGGCATGAAAAACTCACAATGGGTGAAAGCACCTGCTACTGGGAACAATGAAGCCATTTCTCCTAAGGCAACCATCATCGAATATCTGTTGATGAACCCTCAGTCAGATCGCTTCACGAAAAATCAGTCGCAATCACTCACACAATAGATGACATGAAGATGTAACCCAACCACAGACCGACAGGACCACCAGTGGAGAGAGCTGAACCTGAACCAACGAATAGACCTATTGACATGAGAGTGTGAGCCAAAACCGCTCAGCGCCCAGCTGAAATGTAACTCACCAGTACCAATAGCACCACCTAGTGCAATCATTGCCATATGTCGTTGTTTGAGGGTACGATGCATATTGCCATTTACCTGGTTGGCCGCTGATTTCGATTGATTAGTAAGAAGGGATACATTGCCGATGTTCTGAACAGTTGACTTACCTGGACCGTCAACCTTTTGGTTTTCACCATTGTATCCAGCTTTTTCACCTCTGTCTCCATTAATATCAGACACAAAAGCTTCTGGATGACTTTCAACTTTCTTTGGTGCAGCGACCAATTCATATGGAGGCACTGGAGCCATATCTATTTCTTTCCCCGACATTTTGCAAGGTGTGGATTCCTCTGATGAGTAATCAGATAATAACCAAAAAGAAAAAGGAAATCGGGTTTATAGCTATTACTCTATGCTTCTATCACAGATGATCTTTAAGGACTTCTATCAATGTGAGTTGTAGCAAGTAGTTTGTTACCACAAGTTTTCCTCTTGGGTGCAAATCTGGGTTGTAGGCTTTCTGTTGGTTGGTAATTTTTAGACTTCGCTTGTGATGCGTGGTTCCTGAATATTATTACTTGGATTTAAGCGATGTTGAGGTCTTTCGTTATGTTACCCAGACTTTGGCTGAGTTTGACGAGTCGTCAAATGTCACGAGATCAATGCTGGTTGTTGTTATCCAGTACAAACAGCGCTAATATCTTCGCCTGTATATGCCAGTCAAAAGATGATCTTGTCAAAGTGTGGACGGAAGTGCCGGTGGATAGGTGAGATACTCGATGAACGATTCCGATTCAATCTGAATCAGCAGATTACAGTAGTGACAATGGTACGATTATATCGAATCGACGGGTGGAACATGAGCTCAGCCACTACATGTATATATGGAAAGTTTCTTATCTTTCTATGACTCGTGGTTACTGTCATGCTCCACATGATATTTTGACCTATCACAATATGTTCGTATTCTTTTTTCACCTCTTAGCCCGGACCAGCGGCGATGAGAATGAAAGCGTGAGAACGTCATCTGATAAGCCAAAAAATTTCTTATCCCCGGTATCCAATCAGAAGTGGATCTCCATCACAAGGTGCTGATGCCCCATAGCATGGACTTGAGCCCTGTTTTTTTAGACCTTGTTATCATGTGTCGCAAATTGATGGTGAGGAACTCTAATTCACAAGCGAGGAATCAATTCATATGGAATAAATAATGCGAATCGATTCGTAACCCGAGATCAACGAAAATTCCATCGAAAGTCTTGTGGGAACCCATAAATAGATTTTAAGCCATGTGCTGTACTCCACTTACCGCCTTCCGATCCCTTGGAAAAAAAGGGAGATCTCATATGTTGTCCTGAATTTAAATGCCTTCCCCTTCCCCCTCCTCTTACGCTTAAATCAAGAAAAGGGTCATCCACAACCGCCCGGTGTTGCTTCTTGTTAATAGCAGTATTCTGAAATCTCCTTGACTTACGAGATAAACGTAAACAAAAGCGTCCGGCATCATTCATGATCCGCCCGAAACGCTTTGCAACGTACATCTGCTTATCAGCCAATTGTCACTCGTGTATGCATATGTTACTATTTTGAATTATGGGAAATTTACAGGCTTCGGAGTACGAGCTGCTACGAACGACTGCATCACTGGACATGACTTACAATAAATGAAAATTAGGATCAAGGGATTGAGCCAAGGTATTCTGATGTTCGTAAGGTGTAGTTGTGACACCAGGAGGTACACCTGGCCAGTTCACCCAACCTGGTGGATCGTTGCGCCCATGTCCATGGACAGGCTCATTGGTACTTCCCATACTGCTATCTAAAGGAGAACTCTGAAAACTTGCGTTGTCCACCGAACGTCTGTTTCCTTCCCGCTGACCAACAGTCTGATTCAGTTGGCCGATCGCTCCTTCAGATTGATCGTTCACGATGGATGGCGCATTCCTATCGGCATTCCTATCGGTGGCGAGGCGTACAGCATTTTCTGCAGGGTTATAAGGTCTTGCCATAGTGGGATAAGCCACCTGCCAAGCGGGAGGTTGAGGATGCGCAACGTTAGGCAAAGTATCTCCGTCAGGCAGTGGATGACCGAGTGTATCCATTTCAGCATGTTTCATCAGCATTTCAACCATTATCAGATGACGATGTCCAATTGCGTATCTATTGGTCATCGCAGAGAATGCCATCCTAAGAGTTTACTATATTAGCATTTCATCCGGGCGAGGCAGTAGATACTCACTTAAACACGGCAATCTCGGAGCGAAAGGTATATGCCGCACCGTAATCACCACTCTCAAGCGCTCTCTGGAAGAACGACAAAAGTGTTCGAACAGCTGTGAAGAAGTAGCTGGGAGCAGGATTAGTGTCTTGTTTGAATAAATGTTCACAATGAACTCACACTGTCGATACAAATCAGCATACCAATCATCACGGTGAAAATAACCATGACTCACAAGAACAGATAGGCATTACCATGTATGATATATCCGCATTACTGCTCACGACCAAGTAAACGACGTTAAGAACGGCCCTTGCCTCTATCAATAGCCTTGAGACCGCAGGGCAGGATGGATCGCTCCAATCGGCAAACGGTTCGTGGAGGAATATACTGGCGACACGAGGAATAAGGTGTGCCGACTGCGCATTCACGGTGAGACCATGGGAATACCTGGGATTGAGAATCACTCACGATGAGATCTGCATCTACACCCTTAGCGTATCCTTGCAGGTACTGTACAGGATCGCGCAGAGACACAGGGAAGTGCATGCTACACAGGTGTCAATACTGTAGAGGTGCGTGATTCAGTGACTCACTGAAATGATGCAATATCGGAATCGATATCCGTAAACTCGGTGGACTGTTTGACGAGCACTCGATCAATAGGATCGAGCCCTCGGCATCTCCGGATGAATTGAGTTGACCGAGCAAGTAAGGTGATACCTAAGAAGTCCGAGACCCGCTTAGCCTATTCATGGAAAGTGCTGAAATCGCTCACCTTTCAGCATCATATTGAATCCATCTGCGACCGGGTGACTAAAGTATTGTAAGTGTCCAGAGCTCAGGTATTAAAAGCAACACCTACTGAGTATACAGATCCTTTGAATGGTAATTTTGAGGATTTTCAGGGATATAATCCTACGTCAAGATTCAGCAGAAAGCTTGCAAAGAGCTTGTACCGAAATGGAACTCACCAAGCCATCGAAATCTCTCCTGTGACAAGGCATCCTTGTTGTCTTATTGAAATCTGATCAGCTTGACTCGATTGCAGGTGGTTGAGCTTACCATTTCAGCGATGGGAAGAGTATTAGGCCATCCCGACGAGGCCGCCGAGAGACAGTCATAGGTCATGATATAATACATGACAGCGCGGCGCTCTTCTCTTTCTGCGTCGTTCACGGGAGGCGAGAGGATCGATTGTCGAAGAGCTGGCATACCGAAATCATCGGGTTGGTGATCGAGTAGCCCGAGGCATATGGCAAGTCGACCTCCACTACCGATTGTGATCCATCCTTCGATCCATTTTGCACTCGATTGACCCCAATGTCCCATCACAATCTGCACAACCGATCAATACAGTGCCCCGGTGCAAAACGACTCACCATAGCTTGTAGCATATCAAGTAGACCTCTGCCGCTGACATGTTCGAACTTCATGGCATTCAGCGCATATCTCGCGTTCCTCTCGGAGAAACACGTTTCGTCCGCTGGATCATCATTTGGTAGCCCTTTCCCATTAGCACGTTTGGCATCTTGGTTTGTCTTCTCAACCGCCTCTGGGACTGGCCTACATTTCACAGCTGCGGTATATCGGGCAGCTGTTGCGCAGATGGCGTGAAGAAGCGCAACGTGTGGGAATTGCGAATGGGTGGGTGGTAAAGCTAGACGTGCAAGGAACGATTGACGATGGAGAACTCGATGAACAGAGGGCACCATGTTGAAAAACGTTTCGACTCTGCAAGTCATTAGCTCGTGCACTGCTTTCATAAAGGGATACTCACAGGTGATCGAGCATAGCTGAATAGACAACGTCAGTAAGTCTTCATGTCCAGATACGAATCACACTCACAAGGCGTTGGAAGTTTAGGCGGCCAACCGGGAAACAAGATATCCAAGAAAGGTCCACTGAATCTTCCCGCTTCTGCATCAACATCATCCGTGTTAGGGGGTTGAATAGAGCGTCTTGTAGGGTCATCTCTCTGAGGCGTTATTGCAGGTGCAGATTTGGACGCCATGTTGGTAAAGTTCATTGGACCTTGAAAGGCGCCATCGTATGGGAGAGCCGAGAAGCTGTCCGAGATGGAGGACGAGACGACTTCTGGGGGGATATACGGTGCGTTGAGGAAGTCGGCAGGGAACTGATTAGGTGAAGGGCCGGACCATGTGGATGTGTCTGCAGGATTTAACTGATTGCTTTGATGAACAGCTGTATGGTGATGAGACGGTATTGCAGAAGTGGACACAGCTGAAGCCTGCTTGCTAGACTCATTTGTTGCTGCTAATGCCTGTTGCAATTCGGCTAAACACCAAATAGTGAGCTTAAAGGCCTGGCAAGCGACGGGAAAGGTGTACTCACCAACTTTCTGTTCCAGTTTCTTGATGACCTCTTTGGGATCCTGGTTAAACCCGGCTTCCTTCCTCTTCGTTCCTCTTGGAAGATCCGGCAGGTTGTTTGAAATTGTGCTTTCTGTTGGTGCCGAGTGATTGACTTGTGGAGGGTGACCATGGTCGTCTTCTCCGTCATCCCCATCATCTTCGTAAGAGCATTGTACACCTTTTGAATCTCTTGAATCGTCCGGTTGCGTTCTAGCCAAAAAATGATAACTTCTGACGCAAGATGAACAGTGCGGTTTACCGGCATCACATTTTATCCTTCTTCTACGACAAGGTAAACAAGCCGCATTACGTTTCAGTTGAGGTAATGTACGATTGAGCTTTCTCTGTTTCGGTTTCGGTGCACTGGTCGTCGTTGGGTCGGTGTTGTTGCTTGTATTGGACGTACTCGGTGATACTGTTGCTGCATTATCCTGAGGCACCATTGTTGGGTCAAAGCCTGGGTATACTTCTTGTTCAGGGGGACAGATTAGATTTGTAGGGAAAAGAGTACGAAGAAATTGCTATATTATTGCTCTGTCGGCAGTGTCATGCGTCGCTGAATGAGTGGTTGACCGATGAAAGGAAGAGGTGGTCGAGAGAATGAAAGGATGGTTGTCGAAAGGCGGTGGTTGAACGGTTCATTCAGCTAATCGACTACTGTGACGGTGTATTCCAATGAAGGAAACAGGAGAAAGAGGAGAAGGGGGATTTGGACTCATGAGTTTAGATTAAGCTTTGACCCATTTCATCATCATTCATTATTTCCTTGTTGCATACCAATTGTGATCGAAGCACGCGGCGTCGCCCGAAGTGATCAAACAGGATCTGATTACAACCATCTCAGATCGAACGACTAATGCATAATTGATCCCGCTAATGATCAATACAAAAGGGTCTTGAGACTCTTCTAATACTACCCAGTGGAATATCGTGAATGTTAGAATCCAGTTTTACCGAAACGAAAAGTCATTTTGACATCTCATCTGCCAACAACTCAGTACTCGTGTCGACTCACTCTCTCACACCCCCTTACCCTGTACAGTAACGCATAATGACGTCTTTAGCTCGATACCTCCGCCCACTTGTGATACAACGAGGACCGCTTGTGAAATCTGGTCTGGTGATCGGGACCACACTCGCTTCCTCATCTTCGACCTCAGCTTACCGGAGGACAGGTGAGATAGGTAGGAGAAATTACAATTCGACACCTGTTGTAGCAGCGACTGTACAGGATGGACCTGCTCTGACACAGACCAACCGTACGTTCTCATTGATATCATCCAATGACAAATGTACAGATATTTAGGCTGATTGTGAATCTCACAAATTTCGTAGGAGCCGAAGTAACCCTTAGGAGATTTTGGAAGACTGTTCATATCAAACAAGATGAATCTGGACAATTCCAAATAACGTTGGATCAAAGAGCACTGAAGACTCCTGGAGGAGCGAAACTATCTATACCAACCCAACGGAGATTATTGGCTTTGTTGATAGCGAACGAATGGGAAAATCAAGATGAAGTGTTGAAACAGCATGCTTTGCCAGTTGTGAGTAGATCGCGTATGAGATGCTTCTACGATTATGAAAATGATTTGTTCCTCTTATATAGACTTCGTTGGCTTCGAGAGCAATTGATGGATTAGGTGAAGGCGCTATAAGGTCAGGTGTCATTGATCAAATGATGAAATACCTAGACACAGATACTATCTTGTGAATAACACCATTTCTTTGGGTGATTATTGTGTCATATACCTTGACTGACGAGATCATACAATGTGACATAGATATCACAGCGATACTCCTCCAACTCTCGTTAAAATGCAAAAACAACATTGGGATCCATTGTTTTCATGGTTGCTTGAAGAGTATAATGTGACTTTGAATCCAGCAGAAGGGTTCAGTTCACCCAAACAGAGTGAAGAAGTAAAATCAAAGTTGAAAAACGTACTGGAGGAAATGGATGGATGGGAATTAGCAGCTTTCGAAAGAGCTGCTTATGCTTCCAAATCATTCGTTATCGCGTTGGCACTGTGTAAGGGTAAACTTTCGGCCAACGAAGCTGCAGATGCAAGTCATGTGGAAGTGAGAAGTCAAATCGAAAAATGGGGTGAAGTGGAGGATAGTGAGTTTGTGATCACATCATCGATTGGGGTAACGCTAATGGTCATGTGTAGCACACGATGTGGACTATCAAGATATCCGAAGGGCATTAGGAAGTGTTGCTTGTACATTGATCAAGGCATAAGCACAGAGGGCAAAAGCATAGCTGAGAATAACTATTTCAACACAGCGAACATATATGTCGTGTATACATATGCATGTCATTGTAACATCTATAGCACGTCACTGATCTCAATGCTAGGTCCGTTAGTAGTTTCCAGTTTGACAGCGGTGATGGAGGAACCTACAAAACGAAAAATTAGCACCTAGTCAACACATCCTAAGTATCACTTACCCTTCTTCTTCTTCTTGGCAGCCGCTGTCAGGGCGTCATCTGTATTTCCAGCCGATTGGTCGTCTCGTACTGATTGGATGAACGACCTGATATTGTTTTCGATTGATGGGATTTCGAAGTCCATCTAGCCAAGCAGGCATCAGCAGCAGAAGTGAATCAATGAACGATATGTTTAGCTTACTCGTGCGACAGCTAAACAGAGAACGGATGTCATTCAGCTATGTTGAAATCTTCTATCGATAGTTTGACTCACGAATTCGAACCAGACCTTCTTTATCCGCTCTGTATTCCATCCTTCCAGCGGCATCCCTGATCTTTTCTGCTAATTCTTCACCTTCACCGACTAAGCCTCGTTTAGCGACTGGCATCAGACCTTTTGGGCCAAGATACCTCGCTAGATTTCGAGTGACTTGAGGCATCATTCCTGGCGTAGCCAAACATCTCGTAGGAGATATTTTGCCCGATAAAACAGACTCGAACAGTTCATCTCCGCCTACATATGCTGCTCCTGCCGCTTTGGCCAAGTTGGACGAAGGCGAATTTGGCTCGGCGAATACGAGGATAGTCTCAGATGACCTTCGGGGATCAAGGGGGAGTTGAAAATGACCTCGAATGGGTAATGATGATTTGGTAGATTTAGTGGATAACGTTAAGGAATAAGATGATGTAGGGTTGGCGATCTCAAGAGCCTGCAGTGAGGGGAGATTAGCAAAGATAGATGCGAGTCATAGAGAGACGCAATTTACTCACTCGTAAAACTCGAGCAGCTTCGGTTGCAGTCATAGCATCAGGATTTACTGCATTCTTCTTCTTTTTTGTCTTCAGTTTTTGACTACGGATTGAAGTGGAAGCGGTAGACGAGAACGATGCGGAAGAAGCAGGTGACGTCGCTGCAGTGATACTTATTGCTGGACGCTAAAATGACCGATGGGTTAGACTGATTCTGACTGGAGCTGATAATGGGACAATAAGCTTACAGCGATTTGTGAAACTCCCCGACCAACCGTGGATCTGACAACAGCTAAGCTAGATCCAATCATGTTTCCTGTATCTGTGTTTGTGTTTGGATCTTTGGATGTTGATGCGGTTACCAGAGTATTCGCACTTTTGTTGTCGATTTTCGAGTTTCTTTTATTGCTAGTGACCGATTGCTTTTCCTTCTGTCTCACGTTTCTAACAGCGGGTACAGTATTATTGTTGTTGTTCTTGGCTGATCTGTTTTTCCTAGCTCGAGCTTGTTCCTCCTTTGATGTCTTTTGAAATTTGATATATCTTTTTTCTAGATGTCTGAACAATTTTGATTGTTGGGTGAAATATTCCTCGTATGGATCGGGGACTTTGTCTCTTGCTCTACTACGTCTTCGATGCGTCGTTTCACCTGTTTTTCCCTTGGAATGGTGAGAGCTGAGATCAGCGAGCGATATCAAGTGAGATGAAGATGCTGTTGTTGTTGATGATGATGATGATGCTTCTTCTTCTCCTGCTTGAGCTGATGAGCCGGTCTGAATGGTTGTTGTCCCCTCGCTACTGCCAGTGTCAGAGAAAGAAAGTTGATGATCTTGATGATGTGGCATTGTTGATGTATGTACAGTGATAACCCGTGATAACTCCGGGAGCATGATAAAAGCACTGTGTGGTGCCTTGATTTCTGCTGATTTATTACCGCCGGGGTTATAATGCTTGTTTGCTGTTTAACTGCTTACCACAGTTAAACCACTATGTAATCTCTGACCAGTGAGAGAGAGTCGTTGCTTTCCCTTACATACGTAATTTAACAGGTGATATTCCAAAAAAAAAAGAGAATGGGAACGATATGGTAATTTATTTCTGTTGGGGCAATTGGAAACAAGGTATTTACTTATATATATATATACATATACATCTTCATCCCCTTCACCTTTCAATCCTCATACTAATAACAATCAAAAGAGTGAGTCTCGCCTGCCTACTGTCTTTGTCATTCTATTCCCCTTGATCTCCAGTGCGAATGATGAGTCGCAATGTTCATGATTTCTTCCTTTGAGGAATGACGACGATGGGATCACCTCCATTCTTTCCTAAGACATTTTCATGCCACATACTTGCGTCACAACTATAAACATGTAGCACGTATTCAGTCAACCTTGAGAGACTCTGTCTACAATTCTTTCCTACCTTGGGTTCATACGTGTATGTTGGTGTTGACCGCTGATCATATTTATCTATTTTTCATCCACTTCATCTTCCCTTTCTTCTCTCATCTGTGATATCACAAACGTGGGACATATCTTGTCATTTGTAACAAAAAAAACAAAAAAAAACAAAATGACATTCGCCCTTGGACATTATCCACCTTCACGACCACGAACCCCTTCTCCACCCAAATATCTCCCCGCTCGATTACCTGCTACCTCCCATTCTGACGAATACAGGTCATCTATCGGTGGGATCAGCAACATGACAACCAGCCCTTACGCCAACAGTACCCCCATGTCCCAGCTTGCCTGGCAAGCATCTCTCAATACAACCTTCGCCGAATTGACTGAAGATGACCATTTCTTGAGAAAGGTTAGCTATACAGTCTATCAGCTCAAATAGTTCGGCATCAGCTCACAACATCATGTAGACATCCATCATCGCTACTATCGGTCCTAAAGTCAACAATGTAGACATGCTCGTCAAACTCGCTGAAGCCGGCATGAACATTGGTACGTCTGATTGATTTTCATGTTGTCGGCAAAAGGCTGATCTCAAATGATAAACGTAGTCCGAATGAACTTCTCCCACGGTTCATATGAATACCATCAATCTGTCGTTGACAATGCACGAGCCGCCGCCGCGAAGAGTCCCAGCGGTCGACCTTTAGCTATCGCCCTTGACACCAAAGGTCCCGAGATCAGAACTGGTCTGATGAAGGATGATGCTGATGTGAGTCTGGTTAAAATGCGCCTTCGATCTGAAGCTGATCCTAGAACAGATTCCCATCAACGCCGGTCACGAATTCTGGGTCACCACCGATAAGTCATTCGCTGAATCTGGTACCGCTGAGCAGATCTTCATGGACTATGTGAGATAATTACTGACTTGAGATGTCGAAATCACTTGCTGATACTTTCAAAACAGAGCAACCTCCCTAAAGTCACCGCTCCTGGCAAGCTCATTTACGTCGATGATGGTAAGTCTTTCAACATTGTTTGACTATTCCCGCTAATCCCTTGAACAGGTATTCTCTCCCTCCAAGTCGTTTCCATCGAGGGTGACAAGATCCGAGTCAAATCACTCAACTCTGGTACCCTCTCCTCTCGAAAGGGTGTCAACCTTCCTAAAACCGCTGTTGACTTGCCCCCTCTTTCCGACAAGGACAAGGCAGACTTGGCCTTTGGTGTCAAAAACGGTGTTGACATGATCTTTGCTTCATTTATCCGATCTGCCAACGACGTCAAGGAGATCAGAAAGGTTCTCGGTACCGAAGGTGCCAGCATCAAGATCATTGTCAAGATCGAGAACGAGCAAGGTGTCCAAAACTTTGATGAAATCTTGAAGGAGACTGATGGTGTCATGGTTGCTCGAGGTGACTTGGGTATCGAAATCCCAGCAAGTCAAGTCTTCATGGCGCAAAAGATGATGATTGCCAAATGTAACGTTGCTGGTAAACCCGTCATCTGTGCTACTCAAATGTTGGAGGTGAGCACTTACTTCCTTGCAGGGAGAATCAAGCTGACATTATTTTCAGTCCATGACTGTGAGTAGATTTGCGTATTCAGCAACACTGCGATACTAATCCTTCGCAGTACAACCCTCGACCAACCCGAGCTGAAGTTTCCGATGTCGCCAACGCTGTCATGGACGGTGCTGACTGTGTCATGCTTTCCGGTGAGACCGCCAAGGGTAAATACCCCATCGAGGCTGGTGAGTCAAGTGTTCTCTACCTTTTTTGACATTAGCTGAAGCTGTTGCAGTCAAAATGATGGCCGAGACCGCTTATCTCGCCGAGAAATCCATCGCCTATCCTCACTTATTCGACCAACTCCGAGCTCTTACCCCTCGACCCACCGAGACCGCCGAGACTCTTGCTTTGTCCGCTGTTGCCGCTGCCATTGAGCAAGACGCGGGTGCTATCATCGTCCTCTCCACCAGTGGTGTTTCTGCCAGACTTCTCTCCAAGTACCGACCTTCATGCCCTATCATCTGTGGTAAGTACAGTACAGAATATGCGGTGCGAAATCAAAAGCTAAAAATCATTTCAGTCACTCGAAACCAACAAACCGCTCGACAAGCCCATTTGTCCAGAGGTGTATACCCCGTATGGTACCCAGAACCCAGAGGTGTCCCTTCTGAGAAATGGCAAATCGACGTTGACAACCGAATCAGGTGAGTGATTGGTTTTCTTTATTGCCGGACCTCAGCTAACGTCATAAACAGATATGGTCTCCGAGCTGCTCTCCAACTCGGTATCGTTAAGCCCGAAGCCACTGTTATGGCTGTACAAGGATGGAAGGGTGGTTTGGGTCACGTAAGTCCATTTTAGAAAGGCGGTGAGAACTTCGCTGACAACGATTCGCAACGATACACAGACCAACACCCTCAGAATTCTCAGTGTCCCCGCCGATCCCGCAGATCTCGACCTCCACTCCATCGACCGAGAGTAAATCAACCAGGTGTAGAACGACTCGTAGATCTTTGATGTCAGTCATGATAGGTATCGTGTGCGGAACCAGGTCTCCAACAAAACCAAAACAGCTTGTACCTGGTCTAGCCAGACAATTTTCAGTTTTCACTGAAAACATCATAGATTTCGTTTGATAGGAATATGAATAACTCTTGTATATGTTATTGGCAACCTTTGACAGCGCATAAAATCAAGTTGACATGTCTCTGCAATAACAGGATGTTTTGCGGTGTAATTGAATCATCATCATGTAGCAAGTAGTTGAATATTGGTTGTCTCGCAAAATGCGTATACGGATCCGGCTCTGGATTTAAGCGAGGAATTTTGTGTCCACTTTCCGCAACAACGTCATCACACTTCACGGGGGTTCATCTTCTCTTACTTGTCCATACATCTCCCAAAGAGCAGTGACATAATGACCAAAATTCGAATAGCAGTAGCTCAAACGGCGACAGTTGTAGCACCCGAGGGACCTCCAGCGTTGGAAAAGGCTCACTCGACATCTCCGTTTTCCACAATCGACCAAAACTTGGTCAACGCTATAAGCTACGTCGAAAGAGCTGCTAAAGATCATGCAGATGTGGTAATATTCCCAGAATATTTCTTGCAGGGATTAGTCAACGAGCATAGACAAGTAAGTGAGATGTTATTCACAACGATGTTTCTTAGCGTAACTGAATTGGAAACAAAATCAGTATCTTACTTTCCCATCGAAACATCTCATCACATTCCTTCAAAAACTAGCTAAAGAGCACAAACTATCTTTATGTGGAAGTATCGTCCATGGTACCAGAGAAGATGGATCTGCACCTTTCCCTGAGTCATCACCATTCTCACATATACCTCTTACCTCGACTCCCGATATTAATACGAAAAGTAAAACTTCTTCTTCTTCGATTACTGCCGCTCAATTGGAATGGGCGGAATATCTAGAAAAGCAGCCTTCGACAATGGAGGAAAATGCTAAACCAACTTTGTACAATACCGCATTTTTCATTGATGACAGAGGGGAACTTATTGGAGAATACATAAAGAAGAATTTATGGCATCCTGAGAGGTAAGTGCGCAAACAATCTGCAGTATTACATGGGCTTTTACTGACCAGGATTGTATTGTACTGCGTTGTTGTGTCAACATTAGGGATTATATTAAAGCGGGTGAAGAAGATCATAAAGTATTTGAAACGAAATGGGGTAAAATTGGAATGATGATTTGTTGGGATATGTCACACCCTTCTCATGCTCAAGAATTAGCGAATCTAGGTGCAGATATCATTTTAGCTCCTACTTTTTGGTATGCGACGGATAGTGAACCGTGAGTCAATTGAACAGAGATCTCTCATTCAAATCCAGATTCGATTATATACATATATATATATATCTTCTAACCGCTATTAAACGTGTTTCAATCCACTCAGTGCTATTCACAAGTATGAACATGATCCGCAATACGAACATCAAATGCTTCAATCAATATGTTTTAGTCGATGTCTGGAGACTGAAACTGTGTGGGTGATGTGTAATGTTGGTGGTGATCCGTTAGAAGGATTCATGGGTGGAAGTGGTGTTTGGGTCCCATTGAGAGGTAAGATCGCAAGTTGTGATGTGAGTGAGAAATTGCAAGTGGTAGAAATCGATCTGGATGTGCTGAAAGTGAGTATCCATCCAAAACACTTCGATGGGGCAATAGTGAAAATACTGATCGGTCGTTGTTTGATAGGACGCGAGGAATACCTATAAAGTGAGAGAAGATGCAGCTAAGAGGATTGCTACGTAGAGGTGGAATTCATAGGTTGATTCGATATCGTTCAAGGGCAACTTGTCACGGTCTGAACTGTACTATGTTTCTTTGTTATGAAGAATTAATCCCTGAGGTTAATGATTACTTTTGAGACCGAGTGTACCGGTATACAACGGGATATATGCAAAGACCTAGAGGACAGAATGATAGGTAACGTTGAGGGGTAGGTTGTGTCAAGAAGAAACGTATAGTGCAAATGCAAATGCCTTGAGTCACTTGTAACCCCAACGATGTCATGGCTTGTCTCATCATTCCCATAGATTAAGTCATCACCGTACTCGTATTTCTCACTGATTTATAATCTAATCACAAAATATCCACATCGAATAATTACCTTGAACGGCAATTTAAAACTCTTTTTGCATCTATCTGCTCGGAGGTATTTTTCGGAGTCGGGTTAATAACCCCTGCCTCGGACACCGATGACACCATACATGATTATACATCCATCACCAACGACTACTGTGGTGATGTTCAACTCACTGATCAGAACTCAAGGTATGTATATAAAGGTTGTCCGTGTTGTGTTGATAAATATGCAGAATTGCCCTTCACTCACAGAAATTTGAATTCAGCTCAACACGACATTCTTCTTTTTATCCACCAAGTTACAAACACGACCCAAAGTCATTCATCATGTCCGCTGCCAAACAAACTATCTTAGTCATTGGTGCTACTGGTAAACAAGGTTCTGCCGTTGTCAGAGTAAGCTCATCCAATTCTCATCTTCGCTGTATCGGACGTTCACCATCTTACGGTGAAGCATTATATATTGTGTGAATAGGCTCTTGATAAATCCAAATATAAAGTCATTGCCGCCACACGAGATGCGTCAAGTGATGCCGCCAAGGCGTTGGGTGTCGATCTCGTTGAAGGAACTCTTGATAAAGCCGAGGTACTATTCAAAGAACCCATCTATGGTTTATTCGTTGCTTTAGGTGACAATGATGCCGAGAGACACTTGGAGCAAGGTAAGTCTCCAACGATTTTTTCTTGTGCACAAGACAGTCCTACTCTTTTCCACGTAAGAGGAGACGATATGCTAATAATTATATTTTATTCACTGGTTTCAGGTCTTTCCATCTTCGATGCTGCTGCTAAACACGGCGTCAAACATGTGGTATATTCTGGATTGGAGAAAGGATTTCCTAAAGAAAGTCCTGTTCCCTTGTGAGTTCCGTTTGCTTTACATAAAGTCGAGTGGGGTTGTGTTGCATCTACTATCACTGACGGACTGTGAAACACTTGTCGGTTGTAACGTAGCTGGAACTCCAAAGCCAAGCTCGAAGAGGTTTTGGTCAAGCAACCCTTCAAATGGACCATCTTAGGTCCAGTGGGATTCATGGAAAACTTTTATTGGCCATTATATCTTGATCAAGTTTCAACCACATGGAAAACGTCCAAAGTGAAAACAAGAAAATTAATCGCTTGTTCAGATATAGGTAAGATCGCAGCTGAAGCTTTCGATCATCCTGAAGAATATGTAGGAAAAAACCTTAGTATCACAGGTGATGAACTTACTCCTGATGAAATCATCTCCACTTGGAAAGAGGTCACGGGTCAAGATTTACAAGCTAAAGAAAACCCTGTTTTCCCTCCTGGTCTTGATGTCGCTTTCGAGGTGAGTTCTTTTACTCTCGATGAATTTAATTCATAACGAGCAACGAAGAGAATTAGTATACTGATTGCAGTTTCAACTCATTTCAGTGGTTTGACAACAACGAATTCACAGCTGATCTCGCTGAGAACAAGAAACAATTCCCTTGGCTCACCAGCTTCAAATCTTGGTTGGAGCAAACTCCTTTCAAGAAGTAGACAAGGCCCTTATAGCATCATAGCATTAAGCAGTCTTTGATATACATGCACATTGTAGACACGGCTGTCGTGTAATGTATCCTATAGCCATAAGAATCGTTTGAAAGCGTAATCCATTTTGTCCAGAATTGAGGTTGACGACGCGGCTTCGACGAGACTGTTATTTGTGTGAGCACACGATAGCTAGATGTCAACTCACCTGACAATGTCTTGCTCAATAACGAGATCGTCCCGCTTGCAAACTTCAGAAATCTGATTGACAGCATTATTCACGAGCTCCTGACATGATCCCTCGTTGCCAGTGTGACCGGGCATCGCTTTGAAGGCGAAATATTCAGTCAAATCCGGATTGATGTTGGCATGTTCGACTTCAGCAACCGGTGTCTCTGGTGTGCTTTCGGCAGGTGAAGGGAGTTTGTTTCGTAAGGAATACGTGCTGTATCTTGTTGATTCGTTTGTCGGGGAGAAGTTGATCAAGAAACCGTAATTCTATATTGTCAGTGATGTTTCACATAATCTTACTCACTTCTTTCGGATCCCGACTCGCTTCTTGCAAAGTGGACAAGATATATGCACCTATAAAAGTTAGCTGGAACCTATTGTATGTGACTCACCTTTTTGCACCGATGTGATAGATGTCACAGGGATTCGTGTGAATTCCATCACTTTCTCAAGCGAGTAATTGAAGGACACGACGTATAATGCGGCTCGGGTCTGAAGGAGTCAGTATCGCTCTACCTATCGCAGACTCACCAAAAGCAGAACTTTTTCTTCCAGACTAGGACTAATTTTCACGCTGCGCTCTTCTGGAGATAGTAAGGTCCAACCACCTAGCCTTTCTTCGCCATCACTCAATACACGAGCCGAGCATGTTTCGACTGGACGTCAGCAAAGATCGTACGATCACAATCACTCACTTGCTACAGATCTTATCCGCGATAGTTTGACCACACTCGCTGCATCGGTACTTGTGAGAGTCTCCAAGAATTCACTGAAGACTGATAGATTACGATGACCAAGAAGAAAAGAAATGACTGCTTGCGCGAAGAAATCCGATACTGCACCGTAGAACATTCTGCTTATGGAGCTCACACCGTCGTGAAGCTGAGCTTCAGCTCTTGAGCTCAATATCGCAACTCACCATTCCAGTAATATCACGTTTACCAGTTCGAACGAAGTCGCCCTTCAAAGCAGATGTGTGGGCATAGCATAGACTGATGGTGTCCCCGTTGTTTGCCCAGACTGTCGTCAGTGGTGCACCAGGATCTTTAAAACTCACTATCATTGAATATGTTCTCGATGATTGGGCCGTCAGCAAATAACCCAAGCTGCGTGAGCATGTGCGTCAACACGCGTCTGGCCAGTGCCGATTGAACGACGTTGGTACGGTCGAGACAGTCAATGCAGCTGGAATTATCAGCTTGATTCAGAAGTTATCAACTTACTTTGTCCTAAACGCGCCTTCTTGTTCTCGGATAGCTTCACCTTGCAGCGTCCACAAGTAACCCATGGAGCCCAAGTCTGCAGACTCTACCAGTTCCGATATATTCTCCCATTTCATCCCATGACATTTTGCGTGAAAATCGAATGCAGTGTATCTGTTTGTCAGCGACTTCAACTTCCATCTCAACTCACGTTACATCTTTTCTATCTAAGCTTTCTACCAGATCACGATATCCATTCGTTACAACAGCCTCTTTACCTTCTTGCTCGGATAAATTGATTATAGTCTGCATGTCAGCCATAGTCGTAGCGATGTCAAACCCACAATAGGTCCATAACGAGATGTCAGATCATTGAAATGCAGATTGGCGACTGCATATGTTTGGTCGACGGGTTCGTTGAGTACGGGTGGTGGCTTCATCGAGTATGGGGATTGAGACCACCTCAGTGGGATTGAACCTCGGACTTGAACAAAGCTGAACAATGAAGATTTTCCCTCGACCTGGATTATCAGCTTGAGTGACCAGAAGAAGGAACTCACCTTGGCTCTAACGATCATCTCGGTTTCTACCATATTGGCTACGTGACCTTCATCATCGATACCTCGTCTCTGATATCGCAGACCCGCTCTATCCCTGCTTCTCCTTGATATTACTACTAAATCGACTGGTACTGTTCCGAGAGAGGTAGCGGGCTCGAGAGGATTTGGCGGAATAGGAATGGCGAATGAGGAAGATTGTACCCAACCTTGCATCATTGGTACGATATATGAATGAAGACCTAAATCGATGAAGTCTTTCATTAAATTTTCGTTCCAGAAAAATCGTTTATCCGTTCTACGCCATAACGGGAATTGAATATCTGGTTCAATGAAATCATCTTCACTAGCGATATGTCGAGGTAACACGCTTCCCGGTGATTGAGGGAATAAAGAATTATCTTTAGGTATCAAGTTGGATAATGCGACATGAGATGCGTTCCGTTGAACTATTGTTCGGCGCTTATGTTGCAAAGAGCGAGTAAGATCAAAATCGTATGAGAAGAAAAAACCTGAGCTGAATTCACGTATGATCTGTCGAACAATTTTAGCTTCGAGCTCTTCACGCTGGGGAGGATCATTTGGTAGAGGTTCTGCTGTTTTCGGATCTGTTGGTTGTTTCTTTCTAATCTTAGGCATGAATTTGGTCCATTCTCTTGTCTTTGATGGCATGGGCGTCTCATCAGCTTCAGGCGTATCTTCATTTGATGATTCTCCTTCTTCAGATTCCTCCTCCGTAGTCACTCCTCGCATGGGTAATTTCAGGCTCCACCGTGATCTCGTCTTCGGTTGACGAGAAATTTGGATATCCAGCAGTCTCTTCAGCGCTTTGGCGGCGAGGTCATAGCTTAGAGGAATTGGATGTATATCGTCCAGTGAATACACTTCATGAGAGCTGGAAGATTCATTTCGCGATTCATCGTGCACATCGTGTGCTGGGAATAACGGAGAAGGTGAACGTGGGAAGAATACAAGAAGGTATGCAGCTATTATAATTAGCATTTCATCTTCAGTCTATGTACTCACCATCCCATAGTCGTACGATCCCTAATATACCGCCCAAGGTCACTTCACCAGGTTCACAATCAATCGTTTCAACCTTTCCCTTTACTCCCCACCTGATCAAGACGCCTTGTCCGTCCTCTGGAGCAAGCGTGACACCTTCCTCGGTCACATTGACCTTCACTTGTCGATGTATCCGTGGTGGCAAGGGTGGGACCGTGAACCTCGGTGGTAGTGCAGCCATTTTATGCTGATGTTTTTAGGGTATCAAAGCAGGTTGAACCTTTCAACAAAGTCAAAACACAACAAAAGAATGAATATAATTGATGATTGACCTCCACTTTTTGATCGGGAAAACAGCGTCTTCATCAGCAAAAACTCGGTTTATGACGTCGCATTTCACCATTCCTTTAACAATAATCTCTTCACGCGACTAATCCTCGATAACACATGACACAATATGCCATCGATATCCCCACAGAAGCTAGAAAGGGTATTCGATATACTTGCTGAGAGAGAGACAGCAAGACTACAAGCATCCCAATCGTCAATATCACATAGATTGGACAGAGTGTCTGAGAAACTTGCTAAGAGAGATGCGTCGAGTATACCATCGTCTCAAGCACCTCGTCCATCAGACGAACAATCATTTTATTCAGTCCGCAACTCGATCCAGCATAGACAAGATAACCGATACTCGAATATTCTAGCTTATGATCGTACAGCTGTGTCTGTAGAAGGAAAATACCTGAACGCAAATGTGGTGAGCGATGGTAAAGGTGGCACATGGATAGCTGCGCAGGTAAAGCTTTCTCTTGCTACTAACGAACTGGATTGACTTAAGCTGGATAGGCACCCCCACCTCGCGCTTTCGACACGTTCTTTCGAGCGCTATACACCGGTGCAGCTACCGGCAGAAAATCCAAGAATGTCATGGTGATTCAGCTCACAGGATGGGAAGAAAGAGGAATGATCAAAGCAGATCCATACATGTAAGTCACTGTACTCTAAGCTGAGAAGCTGACGGACAAAGGGAGCACGCGATGGACCACCTGCCGCTCAAGATGGCTAAACAAGAACGCCGTGATTCGATATCATCAAATGTCTCCGAGCTTCTTTTGGGTCAGGAAGACGTCGTCAGAGTACATCATTATCACTTTGACGCATGGCCCGATCACGGTGTTCCCGAGGGCAAAGGTGTAGAAGCTTTGAGCAAGCTGGTAGAAGAGGTGGAACAAAGGAAGGAAAGCTTGGATTGCGAAGTATGGGTACATTGGTGAGTAGTATTTTCAAAAGGCTTGTAGCTGATAGTCAGCTCGGCTGGAGTTGGACGAACAGGAACTTTTATCGCTCTTTCATCCCTTCGTACTCCAGGACAACCTTCTCAACCATCTGCCCTACAAGCTCTCCCTCAAATCTTACAAGAAGATCCTGTGGCAAAGACTGTGGACATGATCAGAGAGTGTAGAGGGATGCTGGTGCAGAACCCTGATCAGCTGAGGTTGATATACGAGATGCATTAAGGTGTTATCGTTAGGTTGTCACTTGTCTTAGATTTTACTTCATGAATACGTGCATGTATCCCATGAAACTGCTTCGTATGCAAATGAAACGGGTATAACCGGGTAACTTGACTTTCCCACGGTTGAATCATGGCTTATTGTTGATGGCATAAACGATATCCTCCGAAGTTCATTCGTCAAAAGTTGAGAAGATCAGAAATTTAGATACTGAGATTCTTACTTACTGTTTGCAAACCTCGGTAATCATCGTTGTAAGCTCAAGCCAACTTCGCCATGGCATCGGCTGGTCTCCCTCGAGGACTTTGGGGCTCTTTGCGGTCTCAATTCACTCCTGTCGCCTGTCGATCATCCATTGCATCACCTCCAACCCTTCGCGCCTTTTCTAGTAGCTCTGCTCGATCGATACGGACCAATGTGTCTCGACCACAGCAATTCCGACTACCATATTTCACTCCCACTTCTCGATCGACATTCTTTTACCCTTCTCATCATTTTACCTTTCCCCGATTCAACACTACGGCAATAACGTCGCCACCTCAGATCCCTCGATCGCTTCCTATATGGCTGTATGGATGTTCAGCATTGGTATTTGGTATTGTGGTAATAGGAGGAGTCACACGTCTTACGGAATCAGGTCTTAGTATCGTGGAATGGCAACCTTTCACCGGTATAATACCGCCTATCACCAACGCGGAATGGGAAGCAGAGTGGGAAAAGTATCGAGTTTCACCGGAAGGTGTCATGTAAGTTGAAATTGTGTGACAATAAGATCTTAGCTAATGATCCGTAGGATGAATTCTCAAATGGATCTACACGAATTCAAGAAGATTTTCTATATGGAGTGGGGACATCGGGTCGCTGGTCGTGCCCTTGGTTTACTGTAAGTATCATACCCAATAGAATACATCGACTTTACTGAGCAAAATTGTTCCTCAGATTTATCATCCCCACTGCATATTACTTGGCTCGATACAAACTTCCTCGACCCATCCCTGCTAAACTCATGCTGATCGGATTGGGTATTGGATTTCAAGGCTTTTTAGGATGGTGGATGGTTAAATCAGGATTGGATCAAGAGATAGTAGAAACCAACGCTGTCCCTCGGGTATCGCAATATCGATTGGCAGCTCACTTATCAGCTGCTTTACTCTTATATCTGGGAATGTTATCAACAGCTATCGGTATTCAGCGTGATGCCAGATTACTGAAAGATCCAAGTTTAATCCCTCAACTTTCCCTTTCGTCAGTCAAGAAATTCAGAGGTTTGGTTCACACAGCTGGAATGATGGTTTTCTTAACTGCTGTCACGGGTGCATTCGTTGCTGGTCTAGATGCAGGTTTGGTTTATAACGAATTTCCTTTGATGGGGGGAAGACTAGTTCCTCCTACAGATGAGCTTTTCGACCCTCGTTATGCCAAATCTGGATCCGATTCTATCTGGAGAAACATGTTGGAAAATCCAGTCACTGCTCAATTCGATCATCGTGTTCTGGTAGGTTCTATCTGTAAACCGGAGAATATATCATAATTGCTTACCCTTGAGATTATAGGCTACAACCACATTCGGTCTCATCTTGACACTCCCTTTCATCGCCAGAAAACTCCCATTAAAGACCACACGTCGACTCGCCACACTCACTGCTGCTGCTGCGGTAACCCAAGTGACGTTGGGAATATCGACTCTTCTGTACCTCGTACCTATCCCTCTTGCTGCCATGCACCAAGCAGGTAGTGTAGTCCTTCTCACTTGCATCATGGCTCTCGGCGGTTCATTAAGAAGGCCGAGTCGCATGCTTAGACATCTTCGTAGATAGGTCAATATTTCGTCATTGTTTTTGTATATACCATAGCATGCATCCCCCACTTCTCGTATCATCTATTGTTATGAAGGTTGATGAAGCCAGTATCTCATCGAAAATTTACAGCACGTCGATGATTATGCTTTGGTTCGAAGTGCCAAGTCAGTGAATTACATTTCTGCATAATCGTTTGGCCTGCCTAAACGCCCAGAATCAGGGTTAGGTGATTACAATTTTGTTTCATGGGAATTTGTAATGAAAATCCCAATTGAATCGCCGAAGTGCTCTCAATATTGTAATGGCCCATTACAAAACTTACTACAAACACAACGAGTAATCCCGAATTAGCGAATTTGATCTTTCGTGGTTCATTCGTTCAGATTCCCAATTCCAATTGATCGGTTCCCAAAAAAGGTCGCTCTTCGTTACATTCATACGTACGGTATCACAAATTGGGATTAAGTAATTCAGATATCCATCGACTACGTCCATCATTAAAACCCTCGAGATATATCACAGTACTTTGTAGCACAGGTTCCATTCCAGTCTATCATCATGGGAAGATCTAAACCACGTACGAACAAAAGACCACCACCAAAACCTCAAGCTCAATTACAAGCTCAAGTTCAATCTCGATTACAACAAAGTTTGACCAATCCCAATCTCAATCCCAATCTCAATCTGAATCTCAGTCCTAACTCGATACCTTATTCCACGAATATGAACATGAGTGATCCTGCCGAATCGACATTTACCACTGCTCTATCGAATTGGTCTGCAAACGCACTTGGACGATTGGACAACATACCGAAACTTACTCAATCACAATTAACTGCTCTTACAGGTGCTGCAGCAGGTATTGGAGAAGCAAACTTTTTATCGAACCCTTCCAGTATTCCTCCTCAATCATATAACCCAAATTTACCAATTGACTTACCGGCAAGTCTGGCAGCTCTGTTCGAAGCGAAACTCACTTTGGATAGAGAAAAAGCGAAATTACTCAGAATGCAACAGGAACTAAAAGGTCAAAAAGAAGAACAAGACCGTCCAAAAGGAAAAGCTGTAGCTGTCGTAGAAGAAGAATGTACTTGCGGAAGGTGAGCATAGGACTCCGAATCTGAATTGACTGCATACAGAATTAATGTTGTTACCGATGTAGGAGTCATTCATATCCACCCTCTGAACATGACCATGACCATGACCATGACCACGATCACGATCACGACTACGACCATGACCACGACCACGACCATGGCCATGATCATGGACACGACCACGATCATTCAGAATGCGATTACGACTGTGAGGAAGATTGCGATTGCGACTGCCATTCGTATATAGATGAATACGAACATACGTGCGACCATGAGTTTGAAGAACCGCCCAAACGTCCACTGACGGAAGATCCGGAAAGACTGGTAAGTGTTTTCAGCCTCAGCAGAATCCGATATGATCTGCCCTTACATTTATCTTATTCGGCTTACAGGACGAGACGGTGAGAGAATTATTTAATTGGATAAAAGCTGTAGTGTGGACAATAGAACAAGCTGCTATAGTGTCAGGGCGGCGGAATTGGAGTCAACCAAAGTGAAATGATGTACACGTTGCATGATAATATCTATATCTAAGCTGCAACCTCTTCTCTACCGGGTGCACCACCCCTTGGTCTACCTCCTCGTCCTCCTCTACCACCTCGTTCTCCACGTTCCCCACGTTCTCCTCGCTCGCCTCGTTGCGTCTCTCCTCCAGCAGTGCTTTGCATGGCGAATTGTATTGCTTGCGATCGGAATGCAAGACCTCGAGTAGTTTCAATGAGCGTGGCAGTGGGTGTGGCATGAGGTCGAGTGATATGAAGCATGTTCTAAGATATGATACATCAGAAATATGTTTGCTTCCGCTTTACTGTATGAAAAACTCACCTCTTTCAAATCGATCTTTGCCTCGACACCCATTCGAGAATCCCTGATAAGATTGACAATCCATTTCTCTCCTTCCTCGTTAGACAAGTTGAGTGTTTTAGACAATTGTCTGCATAAAGTTTGTCAGTACTTCCGGTGATAAGAAAGGTGTGCTTTCACTTACCCGATATCAATCCTTCGATGTATTCTGCAGAATACTTCACTGATCAACCACCTTGCATTCTCCACGAATTCGTCTGCAAATCCAGAAAGGAAGAAATCGGATCGTACTACACTTTCAGCAATGCTTAAACGTTGTTGTGCTTGATTGAGGTCAAAGTCAACGAAAAGATCTTTCAAGAATCCGGTAACAGGGTCGGAATATTGATATTCTTCCATTTGTACAATCTTGGTCAATTCTTTGACGTGGTCTCGGTTACCTCGAGTGCCGGCTGGTTTTGGTGCTCTTCGTGAGATGATAGCTGCAGCTACGAGGTATCGAAGGAGGTGAGGACATGATGTTTGGATGGTGTTGAGGTAAGCGGGTGAAAGGAACATGTCGAGTAAACCTTGACATCCTTGACCTTCTCCGAGATTGAAGAAGACAAATAATGACCAGTGAAGTAACCAAGTTCTTGCTTGTAATTGAGCTAATGGTTTTGCCATGGCAGTTCCGTGAGGATTGTCGATAGCGTCTCTTAAATCTTTTATTTCCACCAAAGCAGCCTCCCACTCTCCCGACAGGATATTCGAGGCAAGTTTACCCCAGTGGGCTGATATGTTGAGATCGAGGGATGGAGAGAAAATCAAGAAATGATAAAGGAAATTGGCGGCTCTAGCGTAATCACCAAGGGTATATTGATATTGACCGAAATGATAAAGAGCGTTAATTTGATCGATATCAATCTAAACCATCAATCAGCTCTTGCACGAATCAAAGATCGACTCACGTTATATTCAGATCTCAATAAATCCAAATTCTTATCCTTGTCCACACCACTTCTCAACTTTGCGACAGCATCTGGGTCTTCTATCACTTTCATCACAGGCTGTGCCTTTTCTTGTAATTCTTGATATCTAGCCGTTGCTTTTTCTCTCAACCTTGTGAAATCCCTAGTCTCATCTGTTTTCGCTTGCTCATGCAGTTGCTCTACGTAATCAACCATGTTGGTACCTTTGACAAGATCATATCTATGTTATGAAAGTTAGCGAATCCGTGATATACCACTTGACAGTTGATAATGATCTCACTGTGCTTTAGCTAATTGCTCTGCTGGAAAAATGGCGATATCTGAAAGGTGATTGAGAAGAGGAATGGCAAGATGTCGGTCTAGGTGAGGAATCAATTTCTGCAACGAGAAATATATCAGCGACGTCTTCTGTCTTCTAACTTCCACAGAGAGATTCCAACTTACTTGTGTTAGGTCATATTCGGCCATTTTGACGGGAGGTGTAATCCCTTTTTTGGGTTAAAAGTAAAATGTGAAAAGGGTCAGGCAGTCGATTACTTGAGGGCGATATCCACAGGAATCGACGTATACGGTAAGCTGTCAACCAAGGATCTTTCCTTCAAGTTTAATGCTTGATTGATGATAAGATAATAACCTTGAAATTCAAGGTAAATCTGATGTTGAAGAAAAGAAACCTCTTCGCGAATAATAACTTGCATGGAATTGAACGATGGAAATTATATCACCGAAACACCGAAGCAATGTGGCACTCGGGTTCAATTGAGATGGAAAAGTTACACCATTATCAGCCACAAGTATCAGGCTGACACGTCAATCGTTCAGTGATCGAAAGAACGTCATAAACGTGATGCTCCGTAAATCAACATTATTGCACGTTTCATTTCATTGATCCACCCTCCATCTTCGTCCTCTTGTCTGTATATCCCTCTCTCGTCGTCCCGTCGTACAATCTATCCCCTGTAAGATGCATGAAAACATTATGGATCTGTTCCTGATGCTTCAAAAAGCGAAAGAAAAAGTCTTGGCATTCTCATCACAACCAACCAGAACTTTACTCTCGACATCTATATGCAAGCACGTTTGAAGGTGGACGCATGTTTGACTGATTCAATTCGTACCTACTGATTTTCGAATTCCCTCTTAAGAGACAGATATAAGTGAATGATGAGAATGTTTCCGTTAATCCTCAAAACCTCATCCAAAATGGTCTACTCGGTCCTCCTTCTCGGTGCCCTCGTAGCTGCTCCAGCTTTCGGTCAAACTTTCAGACGAACAGCTGCTTGTCCCAAATTGGGTTGTGTCTTCCCTCCTGATCAGACTGATTTCATTGCTGGTCGTGAGTGAAAGTCACATATATCAATAACTCATGCTCGTAACTGATCTGATCTTATAGAAACGTTTGACCTTCGAATCGAAGTTCAAGCTCCTGTCAATGGTTCGGAAGCGTATAACAATGGTCAACCTGACAACAACTTCTCCCTCAAGATTGGTGGTCAAGGTGGTAACCTTGTTGACGCTTCCGAATTCTTCGGTTTAACTGATCCTACAGTCGAGAAATACAACTTTACATACTATGAAGATCTCTTCGCTGAGGAAGCTCACGCACCAACTCCCGTCAATGTTCTCGCCAAATCATACCGAAACTTGCAACTGCACAATCCCGGTACCTATGATGTCGTCCTCACTTACAACAACGGTGACACTACCACTGCCACTTGGACTGTTGCTCCTCTCGCTGAAAGCAAGAAGGCCAAGAATGTCATCTTCTTCGTCGGTGATGGTATGGCTTCTTCCATGCTTTCAGCTGCTCGACTGCTCGGACATAAGACCATCAATGGTAAATACCAATCCAAACTCAAGGTTGACGAAGCTCCTGGTTTCGGTGCACAAATGACTCACTCTCTTGATTCTTTCATTACCGACTCTGCCAACTCTGCTTCTGCCCTTTTCTCAGGAAAGAAAATGACGGTAAACGGTCTCAACGCATACACTGATTCCACCGGCAAAGGCGTTGGAAATGCCAAAGTCGAAACTATCTTTGAGATGTTTAGGAGAATTGAAGGTGGTCAAGTAGGAGTAGTCAGCAAGGCATATATTGCCGATGCTACTCCAGCAGCAGTCTGTACTCATACATCTCAACGGTCCCAATACGCCGCAATTATCGACCAGTACCTTTCAGGTATCGCTGGAAATTGGTTCCCTTGGGCAGGTTTAGACCTCTTATTTGGTGGTGGTGCAGAAAACTTCCTTCCTACTTCTGCGAATGGAAATATCTCTCAATTCGATCGATGGGGTTCAGAGGGATATCAAGTTGGATACACCAAGACGGAACTTGAAGCTTTCGACAACGCTCAAAGAGCTCTTGCCATTTTCACTCAAGGTAATATCAGTACTTGGCTCGACAAGAACATCTACCCTGATACTTTAGATCTCGCAATTACACCTCAAGGCGAGCGAGGAGCGTGAGTGTCCGTCCATTGACCACTTCAAGCAATAGATAAACAGCTAATTAATCTTGCAGATATGATCAACCTGGACTCAAAGACATGACACTCAAAGCTATTGACATTCTTCACACACGTGCAAAGGAAAGGAACACCGGATTCATGCTCATGTCTGAAGCTGCTGTGAGTTTTGAGACCTGGAATGAGATGTAATACTACTGATCGAAATCACACAGCTTATCGACAAGGAAATGCACGTTCTTGATATTGATAGAGCACTCGGAGAAGTACTTGAACTTGATGACACTGTCAGAGCTACCCTCGAACATCTCGAAGAGATTGGAGAATTAGAAGATACTCTCGTCGTCATCACCGCCGATCATGCTCACGGATGTAAGTCGACCACATCATTGCAGAATTTCCGCTAACAGTCGTCTTTGCTAGTCGACGTATTCGGTTCAACTGACACCAAGTTCCTTCAAGAACAAAACTCTGATCGAGCGAAACGAGGAGCGGTTGGTACTTATCTCAACTCTGGTCTATCCGCCTACCAAGTACCTCAAGATGTCCTTGCCAACAACCACACCATCTTCCCCAGTCCTCAAGGCGATGGATTCCCCGTTACCTGGGACCCTCGATACACCATTGCTCACGGTTGGGCGGCCACTCCAGATCACAGAGAGGACTATGCAGTAAACAAAGACCATGAACGACTTCCTGCAGTCAAAAACACCACTGGGTATTTCTTCAACCCCGAAGATAACAATCGAGGATTTGCTATGACTGGTAATCTCGGTACTGGTGAAGCACAAGGTGTTCACTCTTTGGTGAGTTGCAGTACACACAGGGAACATTGCTGATTAGCAATAGGTCGACGTACCCGTTTACGCCTTTGGTCCAGGACATGAATTATTCAGAGGTGTCATGAATAGTCCTGATCTTGCCTTCAAAGTCGCATTGGCTCTTGATCTCGGAAGAAGCTCAAATGTCACCGCCGGCTACAAAAAGTAAGGTAACTTTGTCTCTGTCTAAAGATAGCCGGGGTGAGCTGTGCCCTAGGCGGAAAGTAGGGGAGAAAAGAAGGATGAAACGTAATTATAATATCTAGACGTATATGCTAGAAGCAAAAAATGGGAACCGGCCACCAGAGATCATTCAAACCGGCGAGATGCATGAAGGTGTACGCCTGCCAAGTAAAATCGTTATATCGTGACAATTCCCATGAATGGTTTCTGTGATGTATGAGTGGAGGTTGGAAATGCGGGGGGGCTGTGTTTCACAGTACAAAAAGATCTGCACAGCCCCTTGAATTATGATAGAAATACTCGTTGACCCTAAAAATATATCCTTTACCTGATTCTGGACTTTATGGATTTTCATCTCGCTTCCACCTGCGGTTGTACACGGGTGACTGTGAATGAACGACATGAGGGGAAAATCATGATGCAATTAATTGTGTATTGTCGCTGTCTGAGTGAGAGACAGCGAGGGGTTGGGAAAAGGAGCGAGCAACGCAAACGGGAAACGCGTATTGAGACTTCCCGCGACACCAGTGGTGAAAAAGATAACAAAAAAGATAAAAACCAGGTGGTGAAAGAAGTTTCCGCGCAGGTGTAAGTAATGGCGTCACTTGGAATAGGTATTGATTCGATGAGACATGAGACATGTATTTTGAGGGTGATTCAAGGGGATATATAGAGTTGAACCACCTTTATGCAACCAGTCTTCCCATGATTCCTTGTTCTCAGCATCATACAAAGAAAGGCAAATTCCAAAGGATTTGAACGAGGTGTATTCTGAAACGATACAAAACTTCGAACCCTTATCAAAGTAAAAAGTGGTTACATCATTCACTTCACACGATAAACTACCTTATTGTTTCCAATCCGACAAGAGTCTTTTGTGTCACTTTCATTCTTTTCATTGATATACCATAAACCTATGAGAATCACAACGAAACGTACCCTTCGACATCATTATTGAACGGTCACACCATCATTTCAATCTGAATCAACGTAACCAAATCCAACACATTTTGTCCTTATCACCTTATACCCAATTTTTGTCAAATCACTATCCAAAACTGAAAAATCACATCGCCTATCAAGGCAAAGAAAACACCATACCAACATGTCAGCTGTTGAAGATGCTGTCAACTCATTAGTAGCGTCACAAAACGCATCATTGTCTTCCGTATCAGTGAAAGCTGTAGGATCACAAATAGGTTTAATGACCGCCATATCTTTAGCTACTATATTAGGATTCAGTTTTTTTAGACCAAGAGAAAAGAAAGTTTATGCTCCAAAAGTGAGTATTCGATTTCGTCATCTACATGCGTTCATCTCTTCGCTCTGCACTTTGGCTTATCACTTAAGTATCCCGATGTGGAATGAACTGATCATTCATACTACTTTGGTATAGATAAAATATCAGTTGCCTGAACCATCAGATCCCTCAGATGACCCAGATTATGAACCCCCACCCCCACCTATATCGAATGGCTTCTTTGCCTGGTTTAGTCCTGTTATAAGGTTGAAAGAGGAACAAATGATATCGAATATCGGTACGTCCAACTTCCTTCTTCCTCTATCTTTAGTGTACTTTTCAGACAGAAGAATTTATACTGATTGACAAGACACGATTAGGTCTGGATGCGACTACTTTTTTGAGATTTCTACGAATGCTCAGAAATATCTTCTCTTGTATTTCAGTCTTGGGTGTCGCTTTGTTAGTCTTGAATATCATATATAACTTGAAATACGTGAATAGCCAGAATAGAAATGCTTTGAGTTTATTGACTATACAGAATGTCAAGGGTGCTTGGATGTGGCCTGCTTTAGCTGCTACTTATCTGATCAGTGAGGAACTTTCTCGTTTACTAGTGACGAGAATGAAGCTGATAAACCATGAAATCCGACAGATGCCATAGTCATGTACTTTGGTAAGTTGTTCCCTTTTGTGCGTGTCAAGTGATATTTCAGCTAACTCTGATCCAGTTTGGAGGAATTGGCATGCAATGGTGAGATCAGTGAAAGGTGATCATATAGAATGTTATGTGCTGATCAGAATTCCTGTAGATCCTGCTTCGGACAAAGTGGTTCAGATCTCCTGCATACCAGACAAAGATTTACTCCAGAACTCTGATGGTAAGCCGAGGACCATCTTTGGGAACGAGAAGAAAGGACGAGCTCATTCGTTCTTCATAGGTCACTCAAGTAAGAAAAGATTATCGCAGCGACGAAGGTCTTGTAGCTTTGATGGGATTGCTCAAAGTGGATGGTATCAAGATTGGTGCGTCATGTCTTTTATACTTTCCTTGTTTGTTACTCATTTGAGCGTTATTATACATAGGCCCAGAGATCGACTGCACTTCTATTGGACGACGTCTTGAAGACTTCCCCGAGATGGTTGAAGATCATAACAAAGCAGTTACAGAAATCGAAGAACATCTGGTGAAATATCTAAAAGGCGGAGTCACAGCCAAGACCCGACCTACCATTCGGAAAGGCGCATTCTTGGGAATGTGTGGTGGAACAAAGAAGGTCAGTTGTCCATTCAATGAGATCGAACCAAGCTGAACAGAAGAACAGGACGCTATTGATTATCATGCCAAAGAGATCAAGTTTCTTCGTGACAAAATAGACGTCAAGAGACAAGCGATTGATTCTCTCTTGAGGAAAGAACGACATGCTAGGAAGAAAGGACAGAACGCCCAGAGGATTGAGGGTGAAAACTACGGTATGTTATTTAAAAAGGTAAAGAGGTATGGGTTCGATATTGATGTAACTACAGGATTCGTCACCTTTAAAACCATCGCTGAAGCTCATCGAATCGCTCGAGCTCATCAAGGAAGGCTCAAGGAACTGCACGGCGCCCAGCTTCAACTTGCTCCTATGCCCCAAGATATCGTTTGGCAAAACATCTCGAAAGATTCTGCAGAGATCGGATCTAGAAGGACATTCGGATTCATCTTTATTGGAACTATCTGTTTCTTCTATACCGTACCCGTGAGTGTCGAATATAGGCATAACATCGGAAAGATCTAAAAGCTGATCGAAATCGTGATGGATTGGTAGCTGCTCGTTGTTTCTCTATTGGCGAATTTGAGTTCCTTGACAGTTTGGGTTGCATTTTTAGATACCTGGAAGAACGCTGGAGGATGGGGTAATTGGACTGTGAGTTGCGCCAGCATGATCTCCACACGTGGGACGGTGAAGCTGATGAAGGATCATCAGTTCTCCCTTGTTTCCGGTATCTTGCCTTCTGTTATCTCAGCAGGTTTTGGTTACTTCCTTCCTTACATCATGCGCCGAATCAGTAAATATCAAGGTAAGCTTTCTATCCCCTTCGATTGAAGCTATTGAATATCAGCTTATAAGCCTCCATGTCCTATTAGGCGCTACCACCCGCTCGCGGTTGGATCGAGCAGTGACCGCCAGATACTTCTTCTTCATGATCATCTGTAATTTAGTCATCTATTCGTTATTGAGTGTAGTCTACACAGCTGTTGCCACAGTTATCGTTCAGGTTGGCAAACATCAGAGTGTGAAAGAGATTTTCAAAAGCTTCGAAGATATCCCTGATAAGATCCAAGGTACATATGTTCAACAATCTACTTGTGAGTAAAGTCGTCATTGCATATTTCGAGCCCTTGAATCGGAAGACTAATGATATCGTGCTGGTGATAGATTGGCTCACTTGGTTGCCACTTCGAGGATTTTTGGTCATTTTCGAACTAATCCAATTGATTAAACTCGCCATGGTATCCTTACGGAGGTTCATGTTCTCACATACCCCCAGAAGTATCAGAGATATGACTAAGCCTGGTTACTTTGAATATGCCATCAGTGAGCTTGAAAGGTGCTGCCTGGAATTCTCCATAGGATGAAGACTGACTGTCGTTATCATAGTCATTGTCAATTTGTTGTTCGTCTGCGCGGTAGGAATGATATACGCACCATTGGCTCCATTAGTTGCAATCGGTGCTTGTGCTGTATTCTGGTTTTCTTCCATAGTAGTGAGTAATCGCGAGAATCATATGATTTCAGTGCTGATAAGAAGCACAGTACAAATACCAACTGCTCTACGTCTATATATCTCGAGCTGAAAGTGGTGGCCGGATGTGGAACGTCTACGTCAACCGACTTTTGGCTTGCTGTGTCCTTATGCAGCTTCTGATGGTGTTGAGTGAGTGTGTAAGGGATCATCAGTCATCGGCTGTCAGGGCTGACCTCTCTCAGCCACCGGACTTATTCGATCGCGATGGCTGGATAGTGTGGCCGCTGCTCCTCCGGTTTTCATCATCATCGGTTTCAAAATTTACATCTCCCGTACAATCGAGAGCAAATTCCGATACTTCGAACCCACTCAACAAGAACTTGAGCAAGAAAGGATATACTCAATGTCGGAAAAGAGGACAAGACATTCCGAGATGGAGAAAAGATTCTTGCATCCCGCTTTACAACAAGATAAACTGTTCACTGTCATGGTTCACAAAAGTCAAGAAGCCCTTGCTAGAGAAGTGCTCAGTGCATATCCATGGTTCGCCGGCAAACATGAGCATGATGGTGTGGTGATCAAAGCTGTCAGAGAAGTGAGTGTCTGGTCGACTTGACAGATTCGTTTACTGATTTCACATCATGATTATAGGAAAATCTCGAATACGATCCAAACAGAGATGGACCTGCGGATGTTGCTCATCAAGCCGACTGGGATGCAAGATCAATCGCATCCACTGAAATGCTTGGTGGATTTGGAGGTGGTAAAAGCGAACTATCGTCTACTGCACCTTCACCTGGATTAATGACAAATGAATACGGGCAATACCCCTTACCCAACATGGGATCTACACATAACTTACCTATGGACAACCCTTCAACAGATTACCTGTTAGCGCAAAGTCGAGATCGATCCGAAGAGTATCAATCGTTAGCCAAATCACAACCCAAACGATCGAATAGTCGACCATACCCGTTAAATCACCGAAGTGGAAACTTGTCAGAAACTGATATAGTGGCATCATCACCTTTATTGGAAAATCAACAATATTCCTCCATGTCATATGATGTCCCACCTTATTCAAATGTACCTTATCCACCTAGTGCTTATACTCAACCACCAATAGGATACACACCACCGACAATGAGAAGAACCGCTTCAGGTAATTCAGATTCTGACATCGGGGTTGGGGTAGGACAGACAAGATGGGATCAAGGTGATGAAGATAGATCCGAAAGAGGATATAATCAACCTACTCATTCAAGTGGACCAAGACCTTTACCGCAGAGATCGTTCAGTAATACAAGTCAAGATCAAGATCGATATGCACGAGGCTGGGATAATGGTAATAACGAAAGAAGGAATCAAGGTCAAGGTCAAGGGCATGGTTGGTAAGTAAGGGGAGAAGGCGCTGGTCGCTGGGAGTGTATACATTGATCCAAACGTCCATACTTTATATACAAAACGAACGATCAGATATGAGGGTATACGACATCAATGCATGGACGAATATAATGCTGAATATACGAAAAATGTATCTGGCGAATTAGATTACGTAATTAGTTTACGCCACTTGAGGTTGAGGAAGTGTTGTGCATTCGATGAATGATATCTTTGATCTCTTCCATCTTGTTCTTTTTCTTGCTTTCTTTGCTTTCATTGTTGTCGTCTTAATTCTCTCTGAATCCCAAATCAACAAAAGACACCAACATCACATTACGATCGAGGCGAAGAGCAACTAGTCAAAATGGAAGCTGAGTTATCGACGTATAAAGATCAATTAGCATATGTCAATCTACAATTGGAGACTGATCCTAATAATGAAGGGTTGACAACACTCAAAACGGAGTTGGTTGAATTGATAGATTTGACTCAACAAGCTATGGGTATGAGTAATCCTACCACATCATCCTCGAATAACGTACAAACAAGTGGTAGTAAACCTTCCTCGACATCGACATCGACAGCGACAACATCTACAGCGAAAGGGAAAGGTAAAGATGATAGTCAATATAAAGCAGGAATGGATTGTATGGCCAAATACAAAGATGGAAAATGGTAAGTTTAAGCCGTCCTTATGGTTCAGGCTCTCAGGAAGAAGTGCTTGGGATTTCATGTATCAAGACGTAATAGCCGTATATCATTTCATTCAAAGTGTGATTTCTTCAGACGAAACATCGTATCAGAGGAAGGGGTTCGAAGTAGAATCGGATTACCTTCTTGATGCTATATCAAATTAAATCTGCACGAGCTGATGCCGGTTTTCCCTTCTTACCCATGTAGGTATCCAGCAAAGATCAACGCAGTGATCGGATCATCTGAACAACATTTATATACAATAACATTTAAAGGATATACGACATCTACAAATGTCCCTCTATCATCCTTGAGACCCCACGATCCGAGCGCGCCCATACCAACTCCAGTCCCAGCGAGCGATAAAAGGAAACAGGAAGATCTGACAGAAAGGGAAAAAGAGAAAAAGAAGAAGAAGGGCGAAAAATGGGTCGAAAACCAAAAACAAAAAGCTGATGAAATCAAAGATAAAAAAAACGCTTGGGAAAAATTCGGTAAAAAAGCTCACAAGAAAGGTATACATATATCAGGGTATGTCCATCCCTTCCCTCTGGGGTCTCCTCCTACTTTTTCAAACTCTGGAAGACTCCTCTTTGATGCTGATCTGCTCGTTTGCACAAATAGGCTCGAAGGAAAATCAGTATTCAGAACACCCGATAATCCATTTGGTGAGCAATTTTCTTCTCGATATATTCATCGTGTATCCGCAGCTGACAGAACTCTTCTCCTCGACAGGTCGAGGTACGCTTATTCTTTCTATATTCTTTGTGTCAATGCTAATCCTCGTACAAAATAGTTGGAGTCACAGGATCAGGCCGAGGAGTAACGGAATACGAGAGAATGGGAAAACACAAGTTTGATGCGGATAAGGAAGACTAGGTGCAGCCATAACACACACGGTTTTACTTTCCTACCTATCAATTCAACCGTAACAAACGTTCACGTGTATTTCCTTCAGCTATTCCGACTTCAAACAAATCATTAACGCAGCGTGAATAACTCTAAGTCATTGACTAGTGCTTCATATTTCCCCCTGTATCCCCTTTTGTCATTCGCTGAGTAACCTCATTTCATACTTCCAGATTATGCCGGGATCATTATCAGGTGGATGAAGAGGTGTACAGATAAAAGTGAAGCGGTATGTCCCCATGCAACTATGAATTCCACACATTCAGGCATTTGGTTCAAGGTCACTAACAACCGTCTATATACATTGCGTGCACACGCGCAATCTCCGATATATCGTTAAAACCGGTGATCTGCTATCCTCAACTGCTAAGCATAACATCTTCATATCTGTGATATCTGTATCCCCTGCTGATCCTGCCCGCGTACTTCATCAGCGAATGACCATTATCTAGCGTATACTCTACCTCCTCCTTGGACGTAATACTCTTCCCTGTCATGAGTTGCTGCCCCTTGGAGTATCACCCAAAGTACCCAGAGTAGCAAGCCGACGATATTAACACTGATAAACATCGGCTCTGTCACTAACGTCTTGTCATATCATACAGAGTTGCACTCACAAATAACCCAAGATATCAGGATTCAGATTGTATCCCTTACTTCTTGCGATTCCCCAAACGGTATTATCTAGTACTAAGATCACTCCAGTGGCAAGCGTCAAAAGAATCGTAATCGCTCTTTCCCATCCTTTAGGTTTACGAACGACTTTTGCCCATTCGTCTCTTTTTCTTTCTTTGGATCTTCGATGAGCTATCGCGTAGATACATACGGAAATGATGAAGACCAGATAAGTCAAAAGTAGTATAGAAAGGATGAAGTGGAATAAGAGGAGTAAGGGGATTCCATCGATTGGTGCTGGCCAGGGTGTCTCATAGAGGAATTTTCGGATTCTAGGGTGGGTGGGCGAACCATGAGACAGGAATAGGAGATGAAGATTTGTGATTAGCTCTCTATGACAAAAGAAGTTGGAGAATATTCATTCGATTCTGAATACTCACCCAGAATCTTGATTATCTACAGTATATCCTTGAGCTGAAATACCAATTGAACCTTGTGTGGAATCGTTATATTTCCACATCGGTAATGTATAAAATCCTACTAAGAAACATAATATTGAGATTGAAAAAGGTACAAACAACAGAAATAAACTTTGTAAAGTTGGACCACCAAATGCACATTTACAGCAGAATAATGGATTACATCCTTTTCTATATGATTTATAATAATCTCTTGGATCATAATTATAACGTTGACCTCTTGATCGTGATCTAGGTTGGCATTGTGATTGTGAACGGGATGGTCTGGACGATCGTTGTTTACTATGACGGCTCATGTTGATTAAACGTAATGTGGACTATCGTTTGCCTAATTTTGTTTAGACCTTTTCTTTACTTTTACTGTATTGTATGTTGTTTTGATCTCGTACAATGTTAGGGTAATATCGCTGTGAAGAAAGTATACGTATAAAAATACCAGGTATAAGTCTTAATACAGTACGAGTCAATTATCAGTGCTAAGTATGGCATCTCCATTTTGGGAGATAATGACTTTTGGGGTCTAAAGGAAAGCCTAGAAAGGAACAAATATGGAGGTTTGGTATAAAGGATAGATAAATGACTGAAACGACTCAATCACGAAACTTACCAGCTCGCAGGTTTCCATTTATGCTGTCTAGCTCACAATGCTCTTGCTAAAATTGGTCGGAAAGGAATCAGCGAGTGGTCCGCTATCATCATTGGATATTGGCTGTGGCATATACAAGAAAGCCTTGTACAATCTCGTACGGTGCATAAAGATAATCTAGTCCGACCCTCACAACGGAGAGCGACGATATTCCTGACCACGACTATGGAAATCAGTTGAAGCTGAGACCTTTCCACGAAATTGACCCAAGATCGTCAAGTCCTCATCTCATGATGTGTTGGAAGTGTTACATTCTATTTTGGAATGAAAGATGGGATAGCGGAGCAAAGTGGAGGTTTACTAAAGCTTATTCATCATTCCACTCATCGTTAATCATCGATTCCCCTTCTCTCCACTTGTCCACTTGTATCGGTCATGTCCGCCTTTGTTCCTACTGATGATGATATCATAAAGTGGAGGAGATTAAGTAATTCAAGTCCACTTCAGCCTGCCATTTTCATGTTCTTCGTGACTATCTTTGCATTTTCATGGCCGAGGTGCAACCAATGATCTTGACACAATACATTGAACAGGCAAGGCCGATGTCTGATATTTGATGCTTAGACACTCGATATTGATGGTCATGCCGTGGAGGATGAGGAAAAATATGTATATAAACAGCTTGATGAAAGATGGAAATAGTTGTTCTTCCCATACACTCACAAAACAACAGCGCAGTCGAAACTTAATCCCATATTATTCAATTCAAAAGCGAGACTTATTTTGCATCACCCTCATACTCACACCTTGCATCAGACTTCAATCCCCACATAATGCCAGCTACACCCCTTCCGGCTCCTCGACGACTATTGACTGTCCACTCGTCAACAGGAGAACAAGTCATCTTAGATGAGACTACCCCATACCCTACCAACGATGAACATCTCAAAGCTTTCGTAGGCTACATCCAGCCTGATGCCATTGGGAAGCCCAATAAGGCTCTCGAATGGGCTGAGAATAGGCCGGTCGGTAAAATCAGTCATGATGATCAAACTTCCCTTAGATGGGTTGGTAAGTTTCCTTTCCTCATTCCATCCTTCCAGATTGGTTACAACGGAAATCGAAGCTGACACGTGGATGGAAAACGATAGATATCCCACCTCAATATAAAGGTGCACAACACTATACCAACACGTTCGGTGAGTCTTTCTCCTCATGACCTGAATTAGGTCGTCAGTAGCCTTGAACCCAATTCAGCTAATACAAGGTATCATCATCTCACAGACTACGTTATCGTAACTCACGGTGAACTTGAACTGATCCTTCCCGATGGTCAAACGAAAATCGTCAAAGTCGGCGATGCAGTCGTCCAAGCTGCTAACATTCACGCCTGGAACAACAATACCGATGAATGGGCTAGTAAGTTGAACGATCCTGTCATATCCAGGTCAAGCAGTCGGAAAGGAAACTACACGACTGACCAAGACCGTTTGTGGTTACTAGGATTCGTTGGTGTCGTTGTACCTTCAGAACCAGCAACTGTCAATGGGAAAACCCTTGATCGACCTCCTTTTAACGGGTACCTTGCCCAATTCTAGAGCGGAGTTGATGAAGTCGAACAGTGTCAGTGAGGATATAGCGAGTAATCATAATGGTTGGAATTTGATAAAGAAATGCATCTGATGTCTGAATTACCACGAGACTACGAGACCACGAGATCCCAGAAAACGAACAAATTATTACTGAAAAAGGTTTTTTAATCTGACTTGAACTCAAGCAAGGATCTGGTTACAGTCGCACGGAGAGTACGGTGCCTATCACGATGATGGCTATGAGGAAGACAGAAAATCCGAGACAAGCCCAAGCGCATCTTTTGGCGTATTTGAGCTCGGTCTTCACGAAAGTCAGCCAAGCACTCAAGCTGAGGTGAATTGGGATTACGACCTTCATACACTGCAGAAACAGGAGACGTCTGAGTAAGGGATTAACTTACCTTCCTTAGGATGACAATCATCTCTTCTAATTTTTGTGCTTTTTCAGGATCACCTTCTTCCTCAATAGGTTTTAAAGGGATCCATAAACTGTATCAAGAACACCTTTGAGGTCAGTATGAGTCCCCCTTCGTCCTTTCTTCGTCTCACCCCTCTGACTAAAGATAGTGTGGAGAAAAACGAAATCAAAGGGAGTGAAGGTATGTGGATTGACTGAAATATATACTATACTCACATGCACATGCCAATCAACCACAATAAAGGACAAAGGAAACCCCATTTCCATAATGCTCTAGCTAATGTCTTAGGTTCAGTTTGAGTCTCTTCTGCATATCGAGGTAATTCATCTGTTGATCGTAGTCCCCGGTCAGCATTCCCTTCTCCTAATCCCAACGTCGGATCAAAGTGCTCTGCGTGATGATGGATATCGTGATTATTTTGATGGATGTATGAAGGTGGTCTTGAAGCTGAGAAGTCGACTGAGTCACCTCGATGGTCTTCATCTTGTCCGCCGGCAGTAGGGAAAGGTGCATTTGGAGTGGAAGATAAAACTGGTGGATCGACGGGTAAGAGGTATCTTGGTGGTTCAGCATCTATAGATGATATTGTCGAGCTGGATGGCACAGACTGTTCAGTAACTTTGGAAGTGGATGATGATGATGATGTGTATTCGGGTGTCAACTCATCTGAATGGGGAACAGGTTTTCGTCTGATTGAACAGGTGGATTTCCTATTTGATAATTTCGGTGTAGAAGGAAGAATTTGAGGTTCGTCATCATTTTGAGCTTTTATTGAGGATGATGAAGTGATAAGAGAAGAAGGGATAGGTGGAATCACGACTGATTCATCATTTGCTGTTGTTGCTGTTGTGTTTGTGGTTGTATGAATCGATTCTTGGGTTAATCGCCTTTCGGACCTAGGTGGTCGAACAGGTGTAGTAGGTCTGGACATTCTTATAGTTTTCTGTAGCGGAGTGATGGGACGATATTGTTATCAAAAAAGGACAATAAGGTTTTCTGAGAAATCGTGTTTCGTATGAGACTTTTTACGATATTGTCAAATCACAATGATCTTTTTTGTTTTTCGTTACTTGGATTGATTTCGCCTTGATGATTGAAAAAGGAAAGGAGAGGTATCAGATCAATGGGATACCATATATATCTCAAATTGTTAATGTGCCTTCAGCACCTATTCACCATTCACCATTCACATCTCAATCCACTCCCTTCAGCATCCACTCACACTCGGACCAGCAGTGATGAAAGTGACTAGTATCTGAAATGTCAAAGGAACCGGTGTTTCCCCCTTCCTTTGGATGAGATTGCGAAGTGAAGTGTGATCTGGAGTGGAAATACTATAGATGAAAGACGGGATGAAGGGTAGTATGTGTGTGTGTGTGTGTGTGTGGCGATCAAAGCTCATTCCCCCCCGCACTTGACTATTCTCACCATTCCAAAAGTGTCAGCTCAGGAACGAAGGAAAACATCACCACTCAACCACGCATTGATCACCATCACCATCATCCACTCCATATGGGCCGCATCTGGAGATAAAGTCATTGCCAACGCTTTCATCACCCACTCGGGAAATATAGTATGCATATCTGAAACGCTCAAATTAGATAATTATATTGAATTGATATATTCCTTCTTCCATGTTCTCCCCTCGTCCCAAGTACGCGACATCGACCGATAACTGTCGACCTATGTCTTTACACACTACTATCATCATACAGTGTCTTTGCTCAGATCAAGAACCTGAATCCTCTTTGCATCTGTTGAGCATCTTTGACAGTAGTGTTCTCGAGTTTAGCAGCTTGTGCAGCTGTATCTCCATGTTCATCGAAAGCCCTTTCCCCTTCTTCTAATTTTCGATTAGCGTTGATCAGGATTTGCCGGAAGTATATGTTGAGCTGAAATTGCCAAATCAATCAGCTCTCCTCTCACGATCATCCTACCTTCATCATCATATCTTCTTGATGCAATTAGTGGCCGAAGGAAAACTCACCAGAATAGTAGTGCCGAACATTGCCAAAACTATACCGTATGATTTGATATATGTACTATGGTGAGTAATGTGAGAAATCAGAAATTATGGATTTCTCGACTACTGTACAGCTTACGGTCCATATTTTGCTGGCCAAACGTACTGCAGTAAAATTCATACAGCATTTCGTCAGCGAATGGACACTGTGGTAATTACCGCCTAGAATTACACTTACACTTCCTGCAATGTTACCAGTTTGTGAAAGAGCATTCTATTACCGTATGAGGTAGGCATCAATCGATATACATGCCAGTTTGTTAAACTGGCTACTCACCATGAAAGCAAGTGCTACAGCTCTTTTAGCCGGTGGACGAGGGAAAGAACTACTCATCCAGGTGTACATCTATTCTTATCGCGATATCTCAGTTTCGGCAGTAACGACAAACTGATTTGATCAATACACCCACAATGATATAACCAGCATAAGATCCAGCTTGGAAGAACAAAGCTACGTATCTTGCTGCTTTGTTGGTTGGTTTAGTTGCTAGATCATCTGAGTCGGTCAACGGAGCGACTTTACGACTTGCTCGAGGAGGATGAACTTGCCCATCGAGATGATGAATCCCATTATACCCATCAATAGTGGCCATGTGGAATGCCAGAACTTCTCTTGAGTCCTATCAGAGTGCCAAGAGTTGATGAGGGCTAGTATACATGAGAACTATGCATTGATTATATTAACGATGGCGGCTCGATGACAGAAATGAAGTGCAATGTACTTACAACCCAAGGGGGTGCAGCCAAGAGAAGTGTCTCGGTCGTACCGTATCCTAACGTTTTAGTCTATAGCAAAGTCAGATCAGCATGAATTTCAGTGTCTTTCCGCAATGAGGTGAAGAGAACGAACCAAAGTTGGGAAATAGCTAGAATTGAGGTGGACAAATTGGTCAGCAGATGACCTGGAGCTTTTACGGTACATGTGACTTACATGTTGAATGATAATCCAGTCACACAAGCAGTCAAACTCAACATCAAAATATAGATTTTCCAGTCCTATCACACAACGACAAGACACGTCAGGACAGTACTTGAGGCAAAAAAAAGGCGACCGATCTTCGGGAAACGATGATATGTTATTCACTTTGAGAGCCATTACTAAACCGGTAAACCATTTCTCTTCAGTTGAATCCGAATCAATTTCACCAGTATCTTCCAACATTCTCAATTGAGCGACTTTTAATTCTTCTTCTGTAAATCCCCGTCTGGTGTTATGAGGGAAATCAGGTAACATTGGTATAGCCACCAAAGCGAAAAACATTGTTAAGGCTCCTTCAACTGATTTGTTTGTAGGTCACATAAACAAGATACAGTCAGTTTGATCAGGCTTGGATATGAAACAAGAAAGTGTATCTCCTAAATGGCTTAAAATAGACTCACTGTAGAATAACCATCGCCAAGCTGCATGACCTTTTTTACCATCCATATTCGCCAATACACCAGCTGCAATCAATGATCCAAATGCGTTGGAAATCAAATTACCACAATAGAGGAGTGTATATCGCAAGGAGAGTTCATCTTTCTTATACCATTTGCTAAGGATCGATTCATCGGGATTAGCTCTTTGTTCACTCAATGATATATCGATAAAGAGTTTCATTTGAAGTGCGAAGATTGGAGCTGACATACCTTAGAATAAACAATGCTCCTGGTAAGAAAGCGGCCTCTACCATTCTGTGACCAACAGATCATTTGTCAGAAACATACTAGAGGGACAATCTCACGAAGGGTAAACTGCTTACCCCAAGAAAAGCCTAGTAAGTAGAGCTCCGGTGAAGTCCTTCGTAATACCAGTCAAGACACTGATCATTCCCCACTGATCACAGGCGTCAGCTCCGCCACCACCATACCATCAGAGAATACATTATAATTCTGTAAGTATTGGAACACTCACTACTAACATGGCACATGGAAGGTAGATTGATGGTCTTCCAATCCGGTTCTGGATTTCCTCATCTTCATCAGCCACATCGAACCACCTCGGAATCTGCATTATAACATACCAGAAGCATATTCGATGGGACTGATTAATCGATGAGCAAGGGTTATCAGCCTTATCATCGTTTTTTTATTCGCAACACCAGATCAATCAGTTAGGATGACTAACCTTGGAATAGGATATACCCAACCTGAGTGTTATTCATTCCAAGAATCAGCCTGACTTCCTTTCGTGATCTGCACGGCAAAATCTTCCTCACATAAAGAATAGATAAAAGAGTTTGGAATTCGGTATCTGATAAATGTAAATCCGCTTCGAATCCCTATTTCCTTGCAGTATTAGCTATGAATCACTGATCCACATGGGATAATATGGTAAGATACACACACACCTTAAGTCTTGCTGCAGCTGCATTATTTCGATCGATATAGTTTCTAAGGTAATCCAAAACTTGATTAATGACTTATTCACCTTGACTTAGGGTAAAATCAGATCGTAGGGATATGACTTACAATACTGGATAGGTTCAAATGAGTATTGATCAGCTCCTTTTCGTCCCAAGACCAAAAAACCAGAACACCCGGAAAGGCAGGATAAAACCGCAAGAGAGATTGAAGACGTACTATAAATGACGATCAATACACTAAATCTAGCATCCAATTTCATTTTCAAGCGTTTTTCAATACCCATTCTCCTTTCTGATCCCATTGCCAAACCTTCTTCATAACCTTTAGCGAATAGATGGGGATGTTCATGTTCGTTCACGCTACCATCCCCATTGCTATTTCCATGTCCATTTCCTAATTGAGGTGAATTGGGCGAGGTATCAATGTGTTCATGAAACCGTGAATCAGAAGTGTGAGGTTTAAATTCTGGTCTATGAACGTCATACGAAGACGATTTCTCGTTAAATCGGTTTTGTGATTTCTCCATTTTGGATTTTCACCTGGTCCAGCTGATTAGACGTTCAAGCAAAGAGTAAAAGGTTGTAGCGCGATGATGAATAACAAGTGACCAAAACTTATTGTAGTAATCGTGAGCGATTTGAGCGGCAGCGATTCCCTCAATTCACTTCAGTCTTTGAGCGAGAACAATAGAATGGTTATTATACGATGGGGAACTTCTATATCTCAAGCATGGTCGATGATCAACGTCGCTCATTCGTACGAGTATACCTCAATAAGGTCGTCACGAGATTTTCTCTTGTCTTGTCCCAAACTTTCCACAAGATTATTCACACTGGGATCCATGACGTTGTTGATAGTGATTGTAATTTATATCTAGTTCGGATCTCACGCTCTGATCCGAATAACATCTTGAGAATCTTTGAGTCAGCTGCTCTTGCTTTCAACATTCTGGAAGTTTAAATATAAATCTAAAAAGTGGAATCGTTGATGATATCCCGGCCCCACTCTCTGCGAAGCGCGTCCCCCCGTGAACATTAGATTAGGCTCCAATAAGTGGGACCTCCACTGTCGAATCCGCAGTTCCACTTCGGCCAAAAACCCCAGAAGTAAACCAAAGTTGCCAAGATTGATACGAGTACTCGTACTTGTGTCTTTCCCCCGGACGTCCGGCAGAGCAGAAGAGGTGCTCTTCTATGAGTTTACATGTAACGTCATATTTTAATGGGATACTCGTAATAGACCACATTCGATTGTGGGATCTGCTTTTGCCGAAAGAACAATACCAGCAGTGGCGAGCTGAAAGGATATGTGTTTTGATGCCGATACATCATGCCGAATTCCAAGATACTACGCGTATACTAGATACCAGATAAACTCGAAATCGTTTGTATGCCATTCGCTTAAGATTACCCCTCTTTGATGAACGTATATTATGCATATGAACCCCCAAGTTGTGTCAGTTCTCCTTGGACTCCTTTTCTCGATCTACTTGCTCCCCCAGTCTAGATTCTACCCTGATTCTCTCACCCGTGTGCCCTTGGCTTTTTACTGCTGCTTTGTGCTATGTGATATGGGAGATGATCGACCTAGTCCCTGCCCAATCAATATCGATCTCTCCCTTTTATGTCCGTGAAAAACATCAGATTGATCCGATGTCAAAGAATTACCTGGGAATCTTCATTTTGAGAAGCTGATTTCAACTCATCTAGCCTAAGCTTTTGACAATGACACTTCACAGACGGTACGGTGCAAAGACTGCAAAATTGCATTGTTGCCTATAAATACGTTCAGGTCGATCGGTACAGTGCGCCCATAGATATATGCTTATGACATGTACTTGACTCGATATCATGCTATATCACTAGCGTGAACATCGTGTGCAAGTAAGCATCTTGTGTTGTTCATCAAACCCACTGTCCTTCGGCCCACTATACGGGGAGCGGCCAGGGAAATGGGCGGTGGGACATTAGGGGGAAGTGACCAAAGAGAGAGAGAGAGTGATCAAAATGGTTGTCTGCTGAAATAGGGAATTGATATTAATGCGTGAGTGGAGGTGTTTGAATCTACTCGTTAAGTTCTCGTTTTGATTTATTGACATTTTGAATTGAACACTATTCATGAACATACCAAAATCAGTTGGACAAAGCAGAACTAACGTAGCGTGACACTAGCTACACTCGCATTTCGATCGATCTAGAAAAAAAAATATCCCATCTCTTTTCAGTTTATTCAACTATTATATTTTGACCAAAGACGCGTTTATCCACCTCCGAATATCGTCTAAATCTTGCGCACACAACGTTCAAGTATCCCGACCAGCTTTCTTCTGTCTTTCCAAGGAATTCAAAGGGTTTCCCCTCATATAGTATTCGGCGAAATGGTTAAAGATTCACATTTGATAGGTAAACAAGCTCCTTCATTAGAATTACCAAATATACCAAAAGGCGATCTATATAAATTACCCATAGGAGAAAAGGTGAGTTCGAATAGGCTTTGGGCTTTGGGCTTTGGGCTTTGGGCTTTGGAGAAATATCACTCAATGATTAACGATCAACGATCAAGCAAAGACTTTGACAGTGGTCGCAATATCTTGCTGATCAGATATGTGATTGCTTTATAGCCTATAGCACTCTTCTTTGTGAGTGAATAAACCACCCAATCTCACTGGAAAATCAAAATGGAATGCACTCGCTCATTGTGATTGATATATCACAGTTCCCAGCTGCGAACACACCTGGATGTACTAAAGAAGCATGTTCCTTCCGTGATGCCCAAACTCAAAATATAGTCTTTAAACGGAATTCCAATTTGGTAGTTGTCGGTATTTCAAGTGGTACGTTTCAGTCTCAATTGGCCAAATAAAATGTAATAACCTATTCATGCTTATCATTGAGCGATGATTTCCTGGATCAATTTAGACGCAACTACAAAGCAATCTTCTTTTGCAGATCAATACAATTTACCTTATCCAATCTTGTCAGATTCCGATGGTTCAGCTAGAAAAACGTATGGTGTTGGAAAAGCCTTTTTAGGTATGACACCTGGTACGTTTTTTTTTGTTGTTTACCTTAAACCCTATCTAAGCGTACTATCTGTTTTCGAAACTCACGCGCAAGAGACTGAATCGCTGTTTTTGACAACAAAACAGGTAGAGAAACTTTCTTCATAGATGATAAAGGTATTATAAGAGGTGTATGTGACAAAGCTTTAGATGTAAAGTGAGTTACTTTTTCTTTTCTTCGAACCGATAAAACCTCCCATGCAATCGATCCTATCTGTGCAGTGTACAAGAACGAGCTAATTCCACTGGATCATTCATCAAAAATCAGTCAACATATCAAATTCGTAGAAAAGCATTTACTCGCACTTGAAACTGAAAAGGGCAATTGAATGCAGTCAATCAACCATATGTTCGAAGCTCAATGTGAATAATGGTCTTATTCATGCAATGCAATGAAGTTTCTTTATATACCATCTACTATTTCACCTTTACCTTCTTGCTCTGCTATTCCTTTCAGACTTTCACCTTCCGTTGTCGGACGATTTAACCTTTGGCCTGCGAGAATCTGTTTCACTTCATCTAATGAAAGGGTTTCGTACTCTACCAATGCTGTTGCGAGCTACATAAATTTGGTCAGTGCCTGAATGTCTACACTCCGCAGGCAGGAGCAGCGATCCACAGAAGCGGTTTTGCGGGACAGGAGCCACAGGAAATGCTGCGTTCATGGTCCCTCACTCAGACTCACCTTATGTAATTCATCCTCACGAGTCTTCAACAAATCCCTCGTTCTGGTCATACCAGTGTCCAAGAAACTAGATTGCGAAAGATGTCATGTCAGTTTCGCCTGTCCTCACTTAACTAAGTGTGATCGCTGCATAGTATGAGGTAGTGGTTGACTCACTTCCTTATCTCAGATTCGATCTCGTCTTTCTTCTTTCCCGATAAGTAGACACTTTCTTCATCACCATGAGCCACTAGTCCGACTTTCTCACTGAATCCGTAGCTCTAAGACATCAAAACATCCAATCAGCTTCCACATCGTGTGTTGTATTAACCACGCAATCCCCATTCGTTTCAGAAATGGATTCTGGATAGACTCTAAAACGATATTGCACTCACTCTAATCATTCTAGCTGCTACATCTGTAGCTCTTTGTAGATCACTCGAACATCCTGATGTTACGTCATCTTCACCATATATCATTTCTTCAGCTGCTCTTCCACCTAATGCAACATCTATCATTGCGTTGTATTCTCTCTTCGTATACGAGTCTGCTCAAGAACAAAGTCAGCATCCGTAGACATGCGCCAATCTGTTATCAAAAGCTCTCACCTTTGTCAGCTTCGGGAAGTTGGAAGGTTATACCTAATGCTTGACCACGAGGCATGATTGTTCTGCAATACCGTCAGATTTAGCACTGACTCCGACCCATTCATGATTACAGTTGGTACTGACACTTTGTGTAAAGGCATTGCGCCGGGAGTATGTAGAGCGACCAAAGCATGACCACCTTCATGATATGCAGTAGCACGTTTAGATTCCTCAGTTACGAAATGAGATTTCCGTTCTGCGCCCATGAGAATTCGGTCTGTACCAAGGTTGTTTCTATGTAAGCTGTTTTACGTCAAGGGGTTTAGAAGGCGTTCGACAGCTCACCTTTAGCCCATTCGAAATGTTTCAGTCCGACTGTCTTGGCGCCTTCACGAGAAGCTTTAACAGCAGCTTGATTTACCAGATTTTGTAAATCTGCTCCGCTCATTCCAGGACATCCTCTAGCAATGATCGATGGATCAACGTCGACGTCAAAAGATACTTCTCCCATGTGATGTTTCAATATTGCCACTCGGCCACGAACATCAGGCAAACCAACGGTGACTATCAGAACCAAAATGCATAAATGAGTACGGGTTCAAGTGGAGCGCGAAATGGTAGAGTGACTCACCATGTCTATCGAATCTACCAGGTCTGGTCAAAGCTTTGTCCAATGATTCAGGGAAGTTGGTAGCAGCGATGATGATGACACCTTCGGATTGTTCAAAACCATCAAGTTCGACCAACAGCTGATTGAGTGTTTGTTTCATATAATGCTGTCAATGCAAAGTGATTCTCGTCAGCTTCTTTTGGCGAAAAGGAAATCGAGCAGAAGCTCACTTGGTCTTTCGCACTTCGTTTAGAACCGATTGCATCCAATTCATCAATGAACACGATTGCAGGGGCCTTCTTTCGGGCAGCAGCGAAGAGCTCTCTGACACGCTTGGCTATATAGCGAATTCTCCGACGTCAGCTAGTACATTCTCGGGGAGTGTCCCTCGATATCCTGTGTCTTCCAATGCAGTAAAGTGAGCGGTAGTTTACTCACCTCCAACACCGACAAACATCTCGTCGAAACTACTTCCCGAAGCGAACAAGAATGGGACTTCCGCTTCACCAGCGACAGCTCTAGCTAACATTGTTTTACCTGTTCCTGGCGGACCGGTGAGGAGGACACCTTTAGGTAATTTACCACCCAAATTTGAGAATTTCTCTGGGTTTTTAAGGAATTCGACGATTTCTTCTAGTTCCTACATATACGATCAAGGAGATTCAAGTCAGTGCCGCGTGATTTGGCTATTGGCATGAGACCATCGGCTGATCCTCGTTTCTCTCTGTCTTGCGCCTTTATCACGACGGATCAAGATGAAGTCACTCACACTCTTAGCTTCTTCTACACCATGGACATCACTAAACTTGACGACTTTTCCTTCCTCAGGTTCAAATTCTGCTGGTCCAGGTCCAGCTTTTAATAAACCGGTATTTTCCATTATCATTGACATTACAGTTAAGATTATGAAACCCCAAAGTAAGAAACCACCTAACCACCTTAATGCTTTCCATGCGTTTGCCTGTGGAGTAGGAGGAGCCATTTGGACGTATAATGGATTTAACGCAGATCCAGATTGTCCATTCTGACTTGTAGATAAAGATGAAGATGAGCCAGTGACATAAGCTGATAATGGTGAAGGTGATGTTGAACTTGAGTGAGAAGAACCGGATGGTGATGACGCTATATTGGATGCAGAAATTGAGGTTGGACTTGGATTAGAACTTGATAAATGTGATAGTACAGATGACGTTGAAGAACCATTACTCAGCGTTGATGATGATGACGATGTAGAAGATATGGGAATAGAAGTGTTACCGATTTTATTGATCAGATCATCTCTTCTTCTGACCATAGAAACGATTTCACCTAATCTACCATTTTTCGCTAATGAATCTAAAAACAATTGCCAGCTTTCATCATCTTTCAACAGACTAACACTTCCACTACCACTTCCATCTTGTGAAGGATCAGATAAAGCCATGGTTTCGTAATATGCAGCTAGACCTCTATATTCACCTCCTGAAGCTAATTCTCTCAATAATGCTAATTGAGCAGTCAAGTCTTCTGGTGATGATTGAGCGGCGGTTTCAAGTGCTGCTATCCGACTCTGGAATGGCGTCAATGGCGTATCTGCATCAATTTGAGGTGGTGAATTCGGTGTAGAAGCGGAGTCTGATTTTGAAGAGGAAGATGAACTGAATATCCCTTGAAAAGAGGAAGAAGTGGTTAATGACCGATTGAAGAAGATTGATGGTTGAATCTGAAAACGAAAACAAGTCAGCTTGATTAGCCGGCAGCTCTGAGTGGATCAAAGAAGAGCTGACTGTAGTCGATATCCTAGTAGCTGCCATTCGCCCACGAGCAGTTCTAGCACATCTTGGCCCAGTCAACATAACACCCAAAGGTTGAAAATGTCGGAATGCCATTTTTGGCTCGATCTATAATTGAGCCATATCAGTTAGGAGGTTATCAGGTTGGAGGATGCCGAAGTGGAAGCTCACTGAAACAACTGCCGCTGCAGTCGACCTTGATGAATAAATCACCCTCGAAACCTAGAGATGAGGAGCAAATCGAGAAGAACAATAGATCGATCGAATATCCAGAACAAAAACAAAAATAGTTTGATTCAACATTGACGAAGCGAGTGAAAGGGACGGAATCAAATTCAACTGCTGGAGGATTGTCAAAGGTGGCAAAATGGGATAGTAGTAGCCAGAAGAACACCATGAGGAAAATATGCATGATGAGATGATAGTGATGCACAGAGCTAGTGATGTTAACAATATGTACAACATATCAGACTTATGGAACATGTATCCGGATCTCAAAAAACCTTTTAACAAGGGACAAATGACCGAGACCGCTTTAAGGCAAGATGATAAATCAAATCAAATCCTTCTACTTAACCGAAACCTCATCGCCCATATTGATGTGAGTTACCTAGGTTTGTTGTATTGCCGTACACCTGGTTAGTCTGCCATACCGGACGGATCGCCTGTGCCATCTGGGGAGCTGCTGAATACTGTCCCCAGGCTGGGTTTTGAGGTTGTCTCATTTGATTGTTCCATTGTTGTTGAGACCACCAAATTGCATAAGCCATCGTTCCGGGTGGTGCGGGAGGACCATTGTTGTATGCATAACCATTCTTAGCTGCGTATCTGGGGTGATTGGGATTCAGGAAAGAATCGGGATTTTCACGAAGAAAAGCTTCTTGATCTTTTTGAGGGAGACGAGAGAACGCTAAAGCCTGTGCGTGAAAAGTGGTATCAGCTAGATGGTTCTATAGTTCACCGGCTAGCTTACCTCTCGTTCCATCTTCCGTTTCTTCCGTATGAACCACATGACAGCGATGATAATTGCGACTCCTAAAAGGGCTCCTACAACGCCCAGAGCTATGGCGAGTCTCTCTCCCTTCGAAGCATGATGTGGATCTGACGGTATATCACTAGGTGTATTGGTAGTGACTTCGGCGAAAACGGTGTAGGCTGACGAAGGTACCACGGGACCTGGACTGTAAGTAGGTGCTGGACCTATCGAGAATGTCTGAGTGGAGAAGAAAGATTTCTGTTGCAGGATTGGAAAGGTACACTGGTTATTCGATGTCTGATAGTAGAGTATCAGCAGTGCTAAGCTGTGATGAGATGCACGAATAAAAGGCAGACATTAGGAATGTGTGATTGATATGGCCCTAATATATTCGTTGTTTGCCTTCAATGACGACATACGAAGGCAAAAAGTACGACCTGCATCGTACAGAACTCGTCTACATTCCACTCACCACATTGACCTGCAAGTACGTCTGATTCACCACAAACATATACCATCCATGTTCCACGAAGATGAATGGCCAACCAAAAGCGTAGTTTCCAGCTGTTGCTCTATGATTACAAACGGCAAATTAGCTTATGCATTGTAATGGGGGAAGGTTCTATTAGAAATATACCCGCAAAGACCGTCACTTCCAACGGGTACCGCTTCTGGATTAGTTGGATCATCAGTTCCAACATTTGGGAACACCGCTACCTATCCTTCATGTGTAAGCTAAGCCTGCGCGACCATCTGGGAAGATAGCTTACAGTATAGTTTGGAAACACCAATAAAGGCTGAACAACTCTTAACCAGCCTCCAGCTGTAGGAGCTGGTCTAGGATCAGGATCAACGAAACCGAAACTATAATTCAAACCTTGGATTTACATCCGAATCAGCTTTCAAGCGTCTGTTAACCTCCGGACAGTAGCAATAGCTGAGCATGGGACATACCTGTGTAAAGATGAGACCAAGGATTCGGCATGATCAATCCCATTTGGTCTGCCAAAGGAATAGGTGTACTGGCAGGTAAAAGCTTGTATGATTTGGTCACTGTTTCAGTCCCTATCCCAGTTTCTTGATCTGGATATACGGTAGTTACAGGAGTCACAGTAACCACGACAGTCTCATCTCCTCCTTCTTGAGATATGGTAGGTGTAGGATCCTCTTGCCTTGGAGAAAGGATAGTGGTCAGCGGTGTATGGATCTGTCGAATATCGTTCAACGTTGTTCTTGTTGGATTAGAAGCCATAATGCGCTTATTGAATATAGCTATCGACAGTATAAAGAGATAACAGAATCGATTTGCTGAAGAATGAAACATATTTCTATGACTATCGAAGCCAAGTGAATGCGATGACTGTTCATGATAACAGTAAAAGGAAGTAAAATGTTTTGTGTATCTCCCTGTAGCATATATATGTTGTATCATTCAACCAACATTTCATTTTCAACTTTTGTATCCTCGCCCAAAGAAAAGCATGGTGATCAACCTCCACTCTTCATAGTAGTTACGTAATATGTTCATATGCCAGCCAGGAACAAAGGAATGGTATCAAAACTTTGTGAACATTAAGGGGAAATGACGTAATATTCTTATAATCCCAATAAAATCAAGTGATACGACGACATGATGATGAATTTATTTCATGTGCAGCCCAAACAAACATTGATAAAAACGTTTGTTTCTCTCTTTTCTCTCTCTTTTTTCGTTCTATTTCTCAATCCCACATCACAAGGCATCTCTTCCCTTTTCAAGAGAAATACATACAACATGTCCAGTATCACAGACGGTATCGTTATCAAGGTAGGTAATCTACTCTACCTCTCACCCCTCTCTATTCAAGAGGGGGCTTCACTCGCCACCCCTGCACTTTACCCTTCGACGCGTGTTTCATGCTTTACTAACTTTGCATGTCTCATTCATAGATTGTAAACATCATTGTTTACGCTGTATCACTCGGTTCAAATGTCTACTCTGTAGCTGGACCTGAAGATACTTATGGGTCAAGTAAAGTGACCTACATCACCCCTTCTTAGTGAGTCTGAATGCTCATCCTTTGTGTGGTGTATTGGCAGGAGGACTTTAACGGTTATGGTCATTTGACCGGAAATCCAAGAGTGTCAATCTGTCACATACTACCCTTTGATGACAATCACCTCTCTGTCATCTAATCACTTTCGTATCAGAAGGACCTTACATACTAATCATTCTCTGCTGATCTCGCGTAGCTACGCATTCTACGTTTGGTCCCTTATTCATCTCCTTTTACTTGGAACTTTGGTTTTCCAATTTACTGCTCGTGGAAAAGCTATCATTGTCGATTCCATCTCTTGGAGATTCGCTTTACTCGGTATCTTCAACTCTGTATTCGTCTTTTTCTTGTCCAGACATTGGTACATCCTCGCTTTCGTCTTATCCCTTTTGGTCAGTGCGACTGTATCTCAAATCTACTATGTTGTGAAGAGAGATCATTCCGACAAGGAATCTCTTGCTGAGGAAGCTTTCGTACATCTTCCTTTCTCCCTTTATCACGGTTGTGAGTCAGCTTCTTATGTTTCCCGACCCCCGGGCGATAGAAGCTAATGCGGTTACAACAGGGACCATCGTCTTGGTTGTCCTATCCTTATTCGAAGCTTTCGGTGTCAATGCCCACACTCACAAAGCTGGATTATGGACCAAGATCTTCGTTTTCCTCGCCTTTGTCTTCCTTGAAACTACCGCTGCTGCATACGCTTTCGCTAGTAGAGAAGGTGACGCTGCCGGTGCCGCCGCTATCACTTGGGCCTTGTTCGCTATCTGTAAGCTGCCTGTTCTGTTTTACGAATGATCGCACAGCTAATCATGTCTGTTCATTGTATCCCAGTCATCCACCAAACATCCTCCAAATTCATTCACTGGTCCGCTTTCGCATTCTTCCTCTTGTCTCTTTTGGCCATTGTCAAGTCTTTGATGTAAGTCAGCCGACAACGATCCATGATCTGTTCCTTGACTGACCTCACGACGTGCTGCAGTGCCACTGTCCGAGGCTCAGGTACTTTGTTGCACGATGAAGAGCGAGCTCCTCTTGTCTCTGGTTCTTCTTAGGCGATTCACGACCCCCGAGGAGTCGTTCTGAAAAAGTAGGATTGAAAAAGGTTTCAGCAGCGAATTTGAGTAATTGAGGCTTGTGCAGAAGAGGAGGGAAATTAGTATCACAGATCGAGATGAGAAGGGTTTGTTGGATAGCAAGTCGAATCATGTTTATTTATGAACGATAGTATGTGAACGAGAGGAAAATACCCAGATACAAATCAGATTAGAACAGTTGAACCTTATGTTCACGAATGTAATTGACTCCTAATGAAGTAATGCAAATGTTCATATCTGTCAGACCTCGTCATTCAGCAGACCAGAAGATGCTCAGTATCGATCTTAGCCTGTATTGAAGGTATGTTACAAACAGCTGTAATGGATACATAGAAACACATTATCATCTTGCAAAATTGATAGGCCCTTTTGACTGCTACACCAAATACAATTAATCTAAACTGGGTACAAATAAGGATTACTTCTTCAGCCGTTTACTCCTTCTTTCTCCTCGGGCTTCCGAAGGCACATCTTCTGTCTTATTCGGTGACGCTCTATCTTTCTTAACTGTTCCTTTCGATTTAAGTTGAGGTCGTTCGATTGCTTTTTCCCCTTCATCTTCCTCGGCAGCAGGAGGGATCTCCCTTTTAGCCGTTGAATTCGGTTCCACTTTCGATTTCGATTTTGGTTTCTTAATTTGGACGAGTGATTCCCACCCACCTTGAGTCCCAAGTAAGATTATAGCGTCGTAAGCTGATTGTTCGACCGGTTGAACGCCTAAAATGTTTTATTAGCGGATCGCTCGCTTATCAAAAATCTCGAAAGATTGGCGAGTGGTATAGGGTGACGAAGGTAATTTGGATATACATCATAATCGTGGAAATATCACGTAGGATTGACTAAAACCCTTCCTTATATGCTCGTGACATGGTAAGTTAAAGCAGGATAAGAATGAAAGTGGCAGATGGTCAATAAGGTGTATACAAAGGGGACAAGAACATACTCAATCTACCTCTATTCACTAATTGCATATTACCGATGGCATTTGAACCATCCTTACCAATATACGAAATCTCATCAGGTAATATAGATGTCGATAATGATGCTAGATATTTGATCAATGATAATGTTGGAGGATAATCGAGTCTTTGAATGAATTTGACGTTTACCTTTTCGTTGAAAATTGAAATATCAGTATAAATAAGGTTTAGCTTTGGTCTCGATATGAAAGACGAGAGAGTGAAGATATATATGTTGGAGCGTGACGGAAGAGGAGCCAAAAAGAATATAGCATACCATAAACCAAGTTGGTTGATCCTTCTTCGTCTTTGGATCGTAATAAGGATGATCACTACGTCCACTCATCGATCAGTTTTCGCTAGTCCCAAGTAGGAAAAATGAGAGAAATAGAGGGATTTACGGGTCCCAAGCTGTATCTATTCTCGCGCTCTATCATCAGCTCCATAGCTCCGTAATCATGGCTCGGCTGAATTGTCAAGGATCACTTTGACTCACAATCTGGATAACCCTCTTTCACTACTTCGGCAATTGCAAATACACCTAATGATAGATACAGTATACAAATCAGTTCAGCTTCTAACACTGCGCCACCAAGAAGAAAGTGTCGAGTTCGACAAAATTAGGGAATAGCGAAGCATAAATGAAAAGATCAAAGACTGACCTGGCACTTTACAGTTACTGTGATAAAATAGGACTTTGTCTCCTATTTTCATACGCTCTTTCATTATTTTCTTGGCTTCATGGTTCCTTACGCCTACAAAAAGCTACAATGAGCATGAGCTGTTATTGAGCTTGTACATTCCACGATAGCTCACCATCCCATGGCGAAACACTTTTTCAATCTCATGAGCTTCGTATTCCCCGGAGAAACAAACAAGAGCTGAGAGCTCACCCGAGTTTCTCAAAATCGTCTACCGAGAACTACATCACATACGTGAGCGACTATTTACATGATTGGAGTTCTCTTAGAAGTCGGAAGCTCACTTTGACATCTTTTCCTTTGACTACTCTTGAATCAGGCTCAGCTTTCATCAGCCATGGCATACTGTCTGACTGCTGCTATCTATCGCTGTTCCTTCTGTACGGCGTATTGTGTGAAAGCCATGCTTCCTAAACTCCAGCTTGATCGCTAATAACAATTTCAATGTAAACAAAATATCTGCAGTCTCGATTGTTTTTAGTACGTGCCTGAGCACATCTCTGTTTTCCCACGGTCGCTCATGCGGTTATTTTCATCGATAAAGTTGCAATTTGTACACTTTTATCTTGGACGCTTTTTCGGTAAGGCTGTAGAAATATCATTGACGAATGGATGAATACAAACACCAATCTAGTATCTCGATTTGTACAATCAATCCAGTCTTGAACGCAGTAGGGAATTCCTGGAATCAGAAAACTGCTAGGTCAAATCGTACCTCGGAATGGCGGCAAATCACGTTACGTTCGACGATCATCAATATGAGGCAGGCCCATCAACCTATTCCTCTATTCCTTCGTCTGGAGCAGGAGCAGGAGCAGGAGGACCAGGAGTCGGACCATCAATACACCCCGATAGGTTAGCTCTAGCTGCCTTAGGGACCCCACACAACTTTGTAAATGGAGACGCTGGAATAGTGAAGAAGAAGAAGGTCAAAAGTGAGAAACAGAAGAACAGGGAAAAGAAAAAATTGAAGAAACGTAGAAAATTAGAACAAGCTAAAAAAGCCGCTGCACCTAAAAACTCTTCCAACAACCAAAAAGAATGGAAGGTTGATCCTGTCTTGGAAGCTCTCAAGAGATCAACAGTGTCATCTTCCGCCAACAAAGTGAAGAATGACACTGAAGATCTAGGTAAGGAAGAGGATAAATACGAGGATAAGGTGAAGAAGGATGTACAGAATGAGAATGGAGACGTCAGTGAAGAGGTGAAAGTCAAGAATGAGAAAGAGAAGCGCAAGCTAGAGAAAAGGGAAAAGAGAGAACAGAGAGAAAGGAAAGAAATACGTAAAGCTCAAAGAGAAAAAGCTGCTCTAGAATCAAATAAGTCAATCACCAATGAAGGAGAATCCATTCAGCAAAATGATGAAATAGAAATGATGGACCAAGAGCAACCCTTAGAATTAAACGATGACGATGATAATGATGATAATGATTCAAAGATCGATGAGGATAATCAAATATCACGTTCTGAATCTCCACCACCCCTTGAAAGGTTCCCTCTCCCTACTTCTGCACCTGCTCCTGCACCTGAAGTATTAGCTAGACAAGGTCTACCGACAGGGTTGGAAGACGCCGAATTCATAGATCAGTCGTTAAGGATCTCGTTGGATGATCTAAAGACTATACCGAGAAAAGGTCAAGAACAAGGTGAACAGATAAGCGATAGAATGAAATTGAGATTAAAGGAAAGTGGAGTACAAGATTTCTTTGCTGGTATGTACTCTTACATTGTCATCAATATTATCAATACATTCAATCGACCAAACAGTGATATTCTCTGACTGAGTGCAATTATATACGAGCAAAGCTAATATCATCTCACTGTATATAGTGCAAGCGGCTATATTACCTCAACTACTCTCGCTCCGTCTTCTCCCCTTCCCATATGACGAATTACATGATTACTTGATCTCGGCTCCGACAGGTTCAGGTAAAACCCTAGCTTATGCTGTACCCATAGTGGAAATACTATCCAAAAGGATAACTCCTAGATTGAGAGCTTTGATCGTTCTTCCCACGCGAGATCTAGTGGTTCAAGTCAGAGATACATTGGAATTACTGGCGAAAGGTTCCGGATTGAATGTGAGTTGTGCTTCCTCCCCTTTTAGCAAGACGTAAAATGAAGGGGCTGGTGAGGAGAATTGAGATTTCGATATAAGGGGGATGAAAGAGGTCCAGATAATCACTCAAGTCCATTGTTATTGACAATCGTACCCACATGTAGATCGGTTCTGTCACAGGTCAACATTCGTTCTCTCAAGAACAATCTCAATTAGTAGCAGATATGGAAACCCCGTTAGTCAGCTCTCCATCCCCGCTAGATGTAACTCGGCTGATCAGAAAATTACCAGACTGCTAGGTGGTTCATCGAAGCTAGATATTCTGATAGCCACACCTGGAAGATTGATGGATCATCTTTCTTCTACACCCAATTTCACTCTTCAACATCTACGATTCCTCGTATGTGACAAAGTCCTATGTACCTTCCTCATCACGGACACTGTGATCCCTCGAACACAAGATGTATCTGTTTGAGTCACTTGGCTGATCTCCAAATGTTGACAAATGATAGGTAATTGACGAAGCTGATCGACTGCTAAATCAATCGTTCCAAAATTGGTTATCGCAAGTATTGTCATATATCAATCCACCTGATCCACCTAGAAGTCTGCCTGAAGGTTTCAAACTTCAACCTTGGGATAAAGTAGCGCCTTCATGGCAAGAAGGACTGGGATTGATAAATCGGGATGCCGAATGGTATGATCCTATTCCAAGCACCGTGAGTTGGAATTGCTACGTCTGTAATACGTGTTTCTCCCTCCATGGAGGAACAGAGAAGGATCAGTCCAATATGTCGAATTCTACTTGATACTGATCAATGGAAACGCTTTTGGCTAATTCACAACCTACTCTTATAGTGTCAAAAGCTATTGTTTTCTGCTACTTTGACTCGTGATCCATCAAAAGTAGCGGCATTGTCATTATCTTCACCTAAATATTATATTGTTCAATCTACTTCAATACCTTCTATACCTTATAATATAGGAGAAACATTCGCATTCCCCACTGAACTAAAAGAGAAGATGTTGATCTTACCACCGCAACTGAAACCTCTCAACTTGATACATCTGATACACTGTAAAGAATATAATGTCGATAAAGCATTAGTCTTCACTAAATCTGTCGAATCATCAGAAAGATTAGTCAGGTTGTTAGAATATTTCGAAGATGCGTATATATTAGGTGGTGGCGGAGGTAAAAGGATAGTGGTTAAAGGTTATACAGGTGAATTAAAACCCAATGAAAGGAAAAAGCTTTTGGTAGAGTTCGCAGAAGGAACAGTCAATTTGTAAGTTCCTTGCTTTCTACTGTTATTCCATATTGATCAGCATGATCGAAACAAGCTGATAAACCCCATCTGGATCGTACGTGTAGACTCGTATGCTCGGATCTGATTGCCAGAGGAATGGATTTACCTTCAGTGTCCAATGTGGTATCGTATGATATACCATTAGATTTGAGGAAATACGTTCATAGAGTTGGCAGAACAGCTAGAGCAGGTAGAGAAGGAACTGCTTGGACATTGGTCGAAAAGCAGGAGGTGAGTAAACCATTATTTCTAGAAAAAATACATCATCATGACACATACGTCAAGATCTTCCTTCAACCGAGTCTAGCTGCAGTGTGACTGCTCATTGAGAGAGATAAATGTTAAATCTGTGTTCATATTAATAGGCACTTCACTTCAAGGGAATGATGAATACCGCAAATCACTTGAAAGCGATCAGGAAAGTGAAAGTGAAAGAAGAGGATTTGAGTGGTTATAGAGATAGTTATGATGTGAGTGAAAAAGTTTTCCTCGTTCATTTCCTGGTGTCACAGATGATGTGAACATCTATCCATATGAAGTCTCGAGCTGATATCCAAGCCCAAATCGTATAGATCGCTATGAGGAGGTTGAAAGAACATTACGGACGGGATACTTGATGGATCGTATGCGTTTCATCAGTACATACATCACATTTTGGCATGAATATCATCGCATTACATATAACGGTTATCGTGGCGTTTCTGTCCTCAAGGAAAATCGTAAACTACTAACTACACATAGCCAAAGCCTCTACTGCTATACCTGAGATAAAAATTTCCTTCATCACCATACCTACCCCACTGAGAGTATTCCTCGTGCTTACAGACAAAGCAGACGGATTGGACATTATCAGTCCCAATATCTAGTAGAGTTTCTGTTCTTCTTATATTTGCTCATGCTCATGCGGTTGCTTCTTCTGATACAGGCAAGTCATCTATTCTCCTTTTGATCTCGTCTAGCAGTCCACTGATTTTCTCATATTCTTTCGGATTACTAGTGCCGACTTCAGCGACCATTTTATCTTTAAGAGTTTCAAAGTATTTTCGAATGTTTTCATGTGAGTCTAACGATTTGCACAGGTGTATTAGTTACAATCACAGATACGTGTCACACCGATCAAGCTGGATATGACATGTACGATGGAAGACGGATCCTTTTTGATAAATTGTTCGAAACTCACCTTGAGCAAGAATCATCAGTTCAACTCTATCTTTCCCCCTTTCAACCTCGTTCAGCGTGAGTGAATTATCTTTACGACTCGGGATTGGACCTTTGTCGTTTTCAGGTAATGAGATGGAATCTACAAGTTGAGAGATCGACGAGAAAGACTGTTGTAATTCCGTTACGATAGATAAAAGTTGTGGAGTACGTGAATTTAAATGAGATATCGTATCTCCTGCTGCGAATAACTAAATAGTATCAAGTGGAATACAGTTAGTACTGGCTACAGAGATTGCGAATACTGTTTGGGGCAAGGTAGAGATGTAGACAGGGGACAGGTCATGTTGGAGATAACACTCTGAAACTCACTTGATGATGATGGTTATATACTAAAGAATGCCTTGATCCTTCGAGATTACCTATATCTGCAGTGCGATGATCAGAGTATTCAGTGACTGAAGTAAAGCTGAACAGAGGTCTCAGTAGAGGTAAACACGAACCTGCATTTAACGAAGTCGATTTCTCCATTAATCCTTTTAAAGTACTTTTCGATACCAGATCTTCGTAGTATGCCGTCGGACTGAACGAAGGTGAATCTGTTGTAAGAGTAGTAAGTGTCAGCCTTCAAGCCTGTAGAGCGGTAGGTGATATACCCGTTTTGTTCTCCGCGTGAGCCCAATGATGAATACGAGAGAAGTGATACTAACCTATATCTAATGGATCACCCCTCACACCTGATCCCGATACTTCCGTAGCACCTTCTTTGATTCCATAGAAATTTCTCAATTGTTCCCTTCGGGCTCTACTACGCTCGACGTTTATGCTACTATTACCTCTTTTCATTTCTGCTGGAGAAGATTGCTGTCCTGAATCTGTAAAAGTACTGATTTTCCTTTGGGGCGTTTGACGACTTGGCATTTCTGAATGCCTCCTGACGATAGGTGTTGAAGATGCCATCGTTATTGTCTCAAAAGTATCTTTGACCTTTGTGATCTATGATGCATGTGAAAGGTATGCGGTAGATGAACAACGATCGTATAGTGTGTCAACAAAGGTATAATCTATACTCGAGTACGACATTGATTGACCACGTGCACTGCATGTGCCAAATCACGTGATTCTCATATATACACCAATTTCTTTCTCTCCCTTTTCACCCTTTGAACAACGGAAAAAGAGGAATTCAATTTCATCCAATTTCATCTCCAAAAGAAACAATTTAATCCTTTGTTCATCTCGTTCATCCTTTGTCTGATCTCATCATTGATACATACGAAACAAATCTCAACTCTCAACGTCAAACACGAATCTTGCACGTTGTCTACTAGCTCAAGCTTGATTTTTCAGCCCTCAAGAAGACGATCACCTGATCGATCAACTCCCTCCATCCCGTCATTCCCGAGGCAAGACATCAGTCATCCCGAAAATAGGTCATTGAAAGCCAAAGTCAAATAATACAAAGTAGTTGACCCTTGTCCAATCACTTTGATCCTAGATCTCTCATCAAACACCTTGGTCAGGAAGGATCTGTCTCAGAGATTTTTAATTTAACCTCTCACACATTCAAACCCAACTACGACATCCACCAACATGTCCACCGCCACCTTACCACCACAAGCCGAAACAGCCAATGCGAACACACTCTCAGATGCACTCGCAGCAGCTTCCATCTCATCTTCATCGTCGCCTAAACCAGAAGACGATCTTGAGGATGGTGAAATTAGAGATAACGATGATCAAGATGAGGAACATGAAGATGATGGTAAAGTGAAAACTGTCTTTGATGACGCTAGTAGATTCAACGTCAAGGTGAGTTTACCTTTGCAGTTATCCCCTTCAATTCAACAAAGAGACTATGGATCGTTATATATCTTGTATCGTAGTGACATGTCAACTGATATCGATCTCCATCATAGCATCCCCTTTACTCGACCTGGACACTCTTCTTCGACTCACCACAATCAAAATTATTACCCAAAACACCATCATCCACACCTGCTACTCCACAAGGAACCCACGGTGTGTCTCTCCGATGTATCACTGCTTCCAGGAACGCATCACTGACGTTCTTTTATAATTCTGTTTAGGCGGTTGGATGGAAGATATCCGAAAGGTCGTAGCGTTCGACTCCGTTGAGGAATTCTGGGGATTATATAACAATATCATTCCTCCTTCTCAATTACCTGGTAAAGCAAATTACTACTTATTCAAGGTGAGTCAAAAATTGCTGTCTTTGTTAACCGTTCTTGGAAACCCGCATTGGCTTAACAGAGTCTCGACTCGGGAGTGCCAGGTATGCTGACCAACTTCCCTCATCAGGACGGCATCATGCCAGCTTGGGAAGACCCTAAAAATAAGATGGGTGGTAAATGGTCTATTCAGGTACCGAAAGAGAAATCCAAAGGTGCCATTGACAAGATGTGGCTTTATACCGTAAGTGAACAGTCAATCTCAGATGCATTTCGGCTCCTGCTGGCTACTCCTGGTCTGGGACCTTGCCGATGAAAGTTCAACACCCGTCGTCATGGACATCACCTGGCTAATTCTGCATTTGTGTTACTGCTTCAGATGCTCGCTGCCATTGGAGAGACATTCGAAACTCCCCTTGCTAAACCAGACGACAAAGAAGCTCCCGCACCCACTCAATCAGATTTAGTGACTGGTGTTATTGTTTCTTCTCGACCTGCCTTGTAAGTCATCCTATAGAATTGGCACATGCGACATGCGTCAACTCAATCATTGTTGATGATTGTCTTCATCTGCTCATGGCACATAGCTACCGAATCTCAATCTGGACTCGAAACGCTCCCGACACTTCATTACCTGAGAGCGACGCATTGATGGCTCGAATCCTTACCATCGGAAAACACTTCAAAGTATCTGTACTCGGTTATGAGCTTGACCAAAAGCTCGTCACAGGAGGTTTCCAAACTGAAATCATGTTTGAGAGTCATCGTGACAGTGAAAAGAAGGGCAACAAAAATAAGATTATAATCTAATTCTAATTGGGAGCAGAATTGGCTGCAAGAATAGTAGGAAAGCGAGCTTTGAGAAGATTCAAACCCGAAGGAGAAAGTAACTTGTCAAGTTGATTTCGGATTTTGATTTCCAAGCATAGGAGAGGAAGATCATTTCGGTTAGATCCCTGAATATACATTACTTATGCATATGTATCTATCTTTGTTACCTGTTTTGCGGATAGAGTTAAAGAGGATGTTGCCCAAAATCCGCGTTGTTGGGGGTTTGTTAGGTGAAGAAGGATTGAGACTATATATACACAGATCTTCCCGGCTGGTGTGCTTCATGGCACTATACATCATGGTCATACATGCTTTACTTGTTTTACATACCACTTGGTAGATATCATTACAACAGGTCTTGACTTCCAAGGATCAACAAGTGTCTTTTTCTGATTCTTGATACAACAAACCATTCCTGAGCAAAGCAAGGGAAATTATCCCGTATAAACCCTCAACCAACCTTTAACGCCTTCTCTACAAACCAAACATTTCGCCCCGCTTTCTTTTGATTGCATTCCACCCAATCTGATTCTTCCATGATCTTCTCGGTTATCTGAACAATCAAGATCTATTATCATTCCCATGTTTTCTTGCAGATTGGGATCTGGTCCATCAGGAAATGAAGTTAAATCGGTTCCTCTTACTTCTCCATTCACTTTACCTTCCTCAGGAGGTCTGTATCCGCCCATAGCTAATATTCGAGATTTAGGATGATTCGCTGTAGCTCTCATCAATCTCACGTTGAACGGAGTATTCGTACATTCATCTGATATCGATGTCCTTTCAGTTATGGGTATTGGTGAGCTCGATGACTGTGTAGAAGGTGTCGAGAGACTTGTAGAACGATGAATGAGAAGTGGTGCACATAAATAACATAGATTCAGATGACAACCTAGATTCAACAACTCCACAGTAAGCTCAACCCTACCGAAAAACGGTATCAGGGTTAGAAGGGAAGTCATCTGTTCGAATACATTCACTCACATGGTAAGAGAACTGCTGAAGGTGGTCGAGCAAGACACAATAAGCAAAGTGGATATGGTTTTTCCAGTTCTTCCTTGTCATTTCCGTTTCCCGATTTTAGATCTATTCGAGGATTGTTGTGAACGTCATCTATCTCTATATCCGGATCCGTATTGATGGATGAAGAAGTTGATGAGATGGAAGTGGACAGTTCAGGTAATGGTCGCTGGTCATCGTGATCAAGGACTGGGATAACCCTGTTGCTCGTGGATGGACCAGGAGGAAGGGAAGGTGAAGGTGAATGTGAATGTGAAGGTGATTGCGGATGCCTTGTTCGTCTAGCGGCATTCAACTCTGCTCCCAAATGAGATAAATCGAACATACTCATTTCCCATTGAATTCTTCTGAGCGAGGAGGATATGTGTTTTGTCAGCTTAGTGATAATCAATCGACCAATAAGGATGCATGGGATACATATTCATACCATCTTGGAATGGTTTAGACAGGTGAAGGGATGGTGTAAAAATAGGTCACAAGATGTACAGTACAGTATCACACTCGGTTATATCGAATTGGCGGTGACTAACCAAAATCACTGACTTGTACGATCAGCTGATCATTCAATCACCGTGAAGATGGATCAGAGTGAGTGATTGAATATAGTAGTACCATGCAAGTATCAGTATGCTGTATGGTGACTGAACATACTCTCGTCTTTGACGACCATGTGTGGTGTTCATGTGTTACATTTGACACCTCGAAAGGACCACACAATACCGACTTTCACACCTTTGATTCGGTCTTCGAATCACCAGGTGAAACTCACAACGTCAATTCCATATAAAACCTCTTGTAAAGAAAAAAGACGACGCTGCATGATTTCCTCTTGGCTATGCATACATGCTTCTACATCTCCTGTCTGATAGCAATACCGCAATTCCAAACAGACTTACCATCGCTCCTACCGGAATTCTACTGCCAGAGCGAAAAATCGTATTTATTCTCTGTATCATGACTGACTCCAAACACCTCTACAGTCAATCTTTCGCTACAGCATCTTCTATCCTTTCGCATGTTCGTAACGATAGCTGTAGACCCACAATCCGCACTGCCCATCTCGGTAACCAACACGGGTCATATTGTTACTTACCATATCACGAGACTGAGTGCTCATCAAGACAAAGATTATCTCAGCCAAGCAAAACTGCTACCAATGTCACACAGAATTCTACGGTGAACGAATCGTCCAAGAGTCAAAATGAAAGTCCACGAAACACTCTTTCCACCCCATCGCTCACTATGACACCGATGTCAAAAATGCAGCAAAGGCGAGAAAGACAAAGGTCACGTATCCAGTCGAACAACAATAAAACTTCTAATCCTATCTCAAGCTCACATTGGCCGTGGACTAATGATACGGCAGGGGTGGCGAATGACGGAAATTGGAAAAGACTCTCGATCAAAGACCGAAAACAATTGAGAATAACAGCTCCACTGAAAGTTCGAGCAAGTCAATTCAACAAGCACGTTTATCATTAGAAGAGAGTATCAGCTCTTGTTGTAGCTGGTAATACAGCTTCCTGATCATACTAAAATACACTGGAATCTGTAGTGGTATCTGGGTTCAACTTACATCGCCAATTCCGTGTGCTCTTTTATGGGAGTAATGTTGTTATGCACTTGCTTCTCACTAGCCGGAGACAAACAGTGGGTGTTGGGTCACACTCAGATTCTAGACTTGGTAGCACCTCGTTTGATGTCCCGTACAAGCTCAACGATGATCGCTGTTGCATCACTTAGAACATTGTCCCTCCTGTAAACGCTACATTGGATGCAGAGCGCTATCGAGCAGGTCAGTCATTGTCGTTAGTCACTCAACGGAGCAAGAAGAAAAGGTGAGTCCCTCTTTCGTTGTCTCCCTTTATGATATCTCGGTCATTGTTTCCATCAAGGTATGCACCAGCACACATCTGGGAATCCTTCCTTGTTCTTCACTTACCCTTCTTGACTTGGATTTGACCATATACACTAATCTCGCCCTACTAGCTATTTCATTTTCATTCAAGTTCATGCATTTCACAACCTTGCCAAATCTTGCTTTCGACCAGTCTGTTAGTGATTTAGTAAACATGTTTTCGCGCAATCCGGACGATTCTCCTGATCATCATGAGCAGTCTGAAGTCAATCATGATTCTAAGAAGAAGTGTTACACCCAATCAACAAATTGGGGAAACCAAGGTCAGGATGTGACGATAGCTCATGATCCAACTTACCTGTCAGCTACACTCCAAAAGGTAAATGCATCGCTTTATCGAGGCAGGGCGGTAACGACTTCTAATTTCTCAAAGGATTTGGGAATAGAGCAGCGACTTGAAAGCGAGGTGGAATATGTGGATATTCATATGAGAGCCATTAAAGCTACTGGTTCTGATCTGGATAAGGAGTTTGAACACAAGGCCAGTACTTCTTCTACATCGATTCCTAGCTTCGGTGTAGAAACAGCGAATATTTCTTTGGCTAGGCAACTTAGGCAACCTACACCCGAACAGAAATCAAGTGTCCCCCAATCAGTAGAACAACGGAGATCCAAGATGACGGAACGACAGGAGAGACAAACCAAACGTATGCAATCAGAACTACTGACAATTCGACAAGCAGCTAGTATACTTATGAGTATGTAGAACTCTGTTGCATATCAATGAGAATGATGAATCTCAGGTAGGATTGATTCTCCATCTGTCGAGGGACAAATCACCATGAATACACTGGTCTTTGACTATGAGAGATATCCGTGTCCAGGATAGAAATGAGTGATAGTCATCTGATTGGCGTTGTACCACAGTACACAATGATGCAAGTATATACGTGTATCGTATTGGTACAGAATTGAAAATTGAAAACCCAAAAGAGCCGTACAGGTCAGGTACAAATTATGACTGAAAAGATAGAGGCGGCTTTCATGCTCCATACTCCAACGTCGATATGTGTTTAATCACCTTGTCTGAAAGTCTGGTTCCAACAATGGAGTGATTCCGTCAACACGTCTATGGTCGATTTATAGCTACATGGTTATCTTACATAAACAGTCCATCCGAGCTATTCTATAGAGGTTCGTATCCCAGGATACTAATATTCTTCACTTTCCTCACTACGTCTTTTCCATCCATTTCTTGTAGACGGAGGAAGGGGATCTTGGATCCTACCTTCCCACACACCTAATTCCATCCCATTCTCCCAACCTACATCTTCCTCATCCCATTCCGATTTCTGCTTGTGATCCGATGGTTGAGTGGGCATCTGTATTATGACTCCCATACGTACTGGTTCTCCCAACGTTACCGGACGGTTGATCTCTTTGATCGTCGGCACGTTATTTTCCGATGGTAAGGATCGATTACGGAATCCAAATAGAGGACGAGGTGATGTTTCTGGACTTGCATCAGGTGGTATCGGAGGAAGTAACGACTGAATCGATATTGGCTATGTAGAAAGAAGATATCAGCAACGTTTCGAATCGGATCGTTGTCATACTATGGAGGCCGAGTGTAGTGGTTCTGATTATGAGGTATCCACAGTATCCATAACAAGTCAAGTAGGCGAGCCAATCTCATACGATGAAGAGTCGTCTGTCTGAAGTTGACAGAGATAAGTAATATGACTCACCTCTATATCCTCCCATGGTTGTCCTGATTTCAGTTCATTCTCCACGTCCTTATATACGATCTCATCGAATATCCTTGGTTTCTTCCTCAATTTTGCTTTCTCAATTTCCCTCTCTCTTCTTCTCATGTCACCTTCAACATTACCTAGTCTATCGAATCCTTCACTTGTCCATCCTGCCAGTCCACCCAAACCCCAATAACCATCTCCACCATTAGGTAAAGGATCTCCTCTCGCTAAAGCTATTTGCGTAGCTGTGCGATATCGACGTCGCATACGTACGGCTCGAAGAGCTAAGCATCCCGCTAAACCCAATAAGACCACCAGGATGCCTAGAAACTGTTATTGATGTCAGTGAGCCAATCGACTTGATAGAGACTTTTGTGTATATAAACGTCCAAGGAAGTAGACGATTGAGTGAGATCTCTATAACGTCCCGCCCTCATATGCTAATTATACCCAATGCCTTCTCTGACCCTCACAACCTCCTCCGACCGATATCTTCCATGCTCCAAATCATCAATCAAACATAAAGTACACAACCAGCCTTCTTCCGTGATTCGTGATTCCTGTCTCATGCGGCCGATCTCCTTTTATGCAATGAATCGGTCCACTCACCACTAGGTAATATACATTCGGACTACCATTTCTGACATCCTGGTTACTTTGACTCTGAGTAGGAAACAGGTTCACTGTACTACTTGCACTTTCTCCTGCTGCAGCTGCAGTGGTGGGTGCTCCACCGAACAAAGGGGACTCAGAAGTACTCATTGCATTTGGGTTATATCCTAAATTCCTTGGGCCGAGAGGAGTAGGAATAGGGTTTTTTGATGGCCCTGATGTAAGTGTTTGAGGAGGAGAGGACAGCTTGCCAGTTCTATTTTAATTTAGAGTTGACTGAGGTTTGCTTTGCTATTGTAACAAAAGTACAAGGATGTAAATTGTCGGATATGTCAAAGTTCAAGAGGTAGTTGTGTTGGTAAAGGGATATTACAATACAAGAGATTCGATCAATGAAATCTGTGCGGTATGTTTCAGTTTGTTTCCACTCGATTGCCGGGTCTCTCTCTAGCTCTTCAGTATGACTTTGCGATTGGAGGACAGCGAGTTGTCGATGATATTGGAGTGATTGATGCAAGATGAAGCACAGTGGTCCTCTAATTAACGATAAAAAGAAGGATATGTGCATGAGTTGTAAATGACGAATCTTTTCTCATTTCTCACGTAAACATTCCCAATCGTATACATATATATGTGCAGTGGCAAATTTGTGATCTATTTTTACAAAGTTCATATTCCGCAGCTTCATTTTAGATCCTCTTAATCTCCCCACCTTCCATCATTTGTATTGATTGTATCACAATCACTGAACATGCATATATACACATCATAACCCAGCTTCATATCTACACACAACATATGTATCACACCGCATACACTGATAGATCAGATGGCAAGCTCACTTGCTTATACGTAATTAAGGGATATGTTGACGCTAACCGGCATCGAAGGGTCTGTCACCACTACACCTTCCTCTTCGCCTAACAGATCAATGAGTAGTCTGTCGAGATTCGGTCGAGTCGCTTCGAACACATCAGGTGGGGACGGCCAGAAGAGTGCACCTCGAGAGTATGACAGCGACGGTTTTGATATTTGCCTGTAGTGCCCGAACATACAAGTCAGCGACTAAGCTCGAGTCATGGGGACTTTGCAGATCACGATGACTGCACGGTTATGAGGTTGTGAAGCCTTAAATCTGCCAGCGAGACTCACAGATCCTGCCTCGCAATCAGCGTTTCGATAAACTTTTCTAAAGTCCAATCCCTCCCTACATCTGCCGTCAAGCTCTCGCCCCCACAAACGGGACATTCGGGTCGTTTCTCGTATTCGAATGTGTAGGTATACACTGAGTCGTTACCGACATACTGTGGAGACATCAGCGTCGCCCTTCTTGGTTATACTGTATCAACACCTACCATCATATAGTTATCGAGATAAGGTGCACACGCTGTAGCTATCTTGAGAGCTTCGTTACAACATGATGCTATGCCAGAAAGTCAGCTGAAGTCAGACATTTATCCCGGCTGTATCGAGCTCACCGGCGATGATAGCATTCGTGCTTGCAATAGCAGGGATTATATTCTTGACAACGCCTTGTGTCAGAGCCCACGTGACGCCCTCGATCTTGAATTGAGCTGCACGAGCAGAAGCTTGTTGGTAAAGCCATTCGATATGATCGGGATCGTCGGTGTCAAGCTTTTTGTCTACCGACATGGTCAGTATATATCTCCCTCAACGATCACTTGTTCGTTTCACACAATTAAGCCTTACCTTTATGTACTTTCGGCCATTCCAGCACACTTGCCCATTCGATGCAATGTTCAGGTAAACGAGGAGTATTGGCGATAGTACATATTGGAAAGGCAGTCGGTGGTGTGAGCATATCAATCTATCAACATAATGATGTTCATCAGCTTGACCATTTCTCTGAACCTGTTCAAGGCTGACTCACGGAACACTCATAACACGATGTTACGGTGGGCAGGATGACTCTTGCTTGACCTTTGAAACCTTCAGTCCCGCCATCTACAAGAGGTATTATCTTTTCTTCATCTTCTTGAGCCATTTGAACCAAGGTGGCGTTAATCCATCTTCTAGCGGGAATGCTGTCTAATCCTGCGACAACAATGTTGAATTGCTCATAGAACGTTATAGGATGATCTTGGATTTTACCGTGATAGCTATTTGGTTACGTCAGCTACGGAAGAGCGAAAGGCGCAAGACTTTATAAGAAGGTTTGATACATGGGAAGGACATATAAAACACCGGACTTACGGTGTCACTTTGACACCTGGAACTCTCTTCATCACGAATTCGGCAGCCACGAGAGCTTTCGATTTTCCGACGTCTGACTCTCTGTGGGATGAGTAGCGTTAGCTGAGCACAAACTCGTGACATCGAGAATCAGCTTACCTGAACAAGAATTGTCGATTGAGGTTTGATATGTCAATCGTATCCATATCTATTACATGGATGTCGTTGAATCCAGCTGTATTCATCTGATAAGTCCAAACATCCAACATCAACATCACGAAACTGACTTACACAAAGCCAAGTTCTGCAATATCTCACAACCTAATCCCCCTGCACCAATAACAAGGATCTTGGACTGATTTCTGAGAAAGTCCTTGGTCTGTTACGAAGATGTATTAGTCACTGGCGAGCTTGATTGAGCTAAGTGCGACAGCTGACTCACCCCTTGTCCACCTTGGAACAACTCATTGGTCCACGGTCCCCTTCTATCGAGTATCTTATCGATACTTTCGAATCTACTTGTATCGGCGAGGTAAAACTCAAGCTTGGAACTCGAAGCGAGTCCATTGGTCTCTCCATTGAGTACTGCTGCGGTCATAATGTGAACTTCTTTGACTGTGCCATCCATGTAGAGACAAAGAAGGAAGAAGAGGAAGAAGTTGTGGTCGTTGATTGCACTCTAGCTCAAACACTGGTCGATTGAGGCGCCCCATACATGGATGGGGTCCGGAGGTGGCCGCTCATCTCCGTAAACCACCTTCACAATGTCACGTGATATGCCACTGCTTATTTTGACCGGTTGTGACACAAGTCCACAAAAAAGATTCAAAAGATTATGAGGAAGTGCATGAGGATGAACATATATGGACATATATATATATATATATATATGATGTTCTAGACGGAATCGTAGCACAGAAATAGCTCAGAGATATAATCAGAAATGAAGTTAGACGCCACAGATTTGAGATATGTTACAGCAGATGAGTTCAGGGTACTTTCAGCGGTGAGTGTCTCTCTATTCCAAATCGACTAATCAAGGGGTACTGGAAGCTCATTCCAGACCCCTTGCGTCGAATGAAGATCTCGAAATGTCTGCGGAAGCCTCATACTGACAGTGGTATCTTAGGTCGAGATAGGATCCAAGAATCATGAGATCGTACCTTCTTCGCTGATTGCCGAGCTGTCAGGGATAAGAGGAGGAAACGTCAACAAAGCTTTAGGTGAACTAGCGAAACGAAGTCTGGTTGGGAGAGTACAGAATGCCAAGTGTGCGTACATTTGAATCCATCAGCATGTACGACAGCGGCCTGATATGTGGGGCAATCACTAATATGATACTTGTGCTGTAGACGATGGATACCGTCTTACATACGGGGGGCTAGACTATCTTGCTTTACGAACGTTTTCAAGAAGAAAGCTCCCCAGTATTCATTCAGTGGGAACCAGAATTGGTGTAGGGAAGGAAAGTGACATCTTGATTGCAGCGGATGAGAATGGTGAAAAGAGGATATTGAAAATGCATCGGTGAGCATAGAATCTTCCTTGCGGAACAACGTCACTCAACTCGAGCTGATTAATCAATCGTTCTAGATTGGGCCGAGTCTCGTTCCGTGCTATCAAATCCAAAAGAGATTATCTAGGAAAAAGACGGAGTGCTTCGTGGATGTACATGAGTAGGTTATCAGCACAAAAGGAGTTTGCGTTCATGAAGGTGTGTTCATTTTCCTTGGATTACTACTCTGTGTGTCGTTTCAAGCTGAACTCGAGACTTCTCTTCAGGCGCTTTACGAGCATGGCTTCCCTGTACCTGTACCTATAGATCAAGCAAGACATTGTGTTGTAATGTCGCTCATTGATGGATATCCGTTGTGAGTCTTCGTTATCTTTGTACTTTTGGGTCCTGCTGATCGCCGAATGGATGTTATAGACGAGCAATAGAAGAATGTGAAGATCCAGCCGACTTATATTCGAGACTAATGGAGATGATCGTTCGTCTGGCACATGCAGGTCTAATTCACGGCGATTTCAATGAATTCAATATCATGATCTTGAGGAAAACCGGTGAAGTAGTCGTCATCGATTTTCCACAGATGGTCAGTACCAGACATGAAAATGCTGAATTGTGAGTGCTATCCCTTGACTGGGGACTTGAATACTTTACTCTAGACATTGACATCTTTGGGTAATTTGTAGCTTCTTCAATCGAGATGTCAATTGTATCAGAAGATTCTTCCGTCGTAGGTTTAGGTTTGAATCGCAAAGTTGGCCAACGTGGAAAGATGTACTGGAAGGTGAAGAGGACGAACTACCGGCTATCTCTGAAGATGCCGAAGAAGGTGAAGGAGAGGAAACAAAGGCGGAAGCAGAACCAATAGCGGAGAGCTCGAAGACCGCTCAGAAGAGATTAAGGATAGATCTAGAAGTAGAAGCTAGTGGCTTTGGAAGGAATCTGCAACGTGAACTTGAAGATGTAAGCTATTCGTCCTCTTTTCTCAAAATTTGCACTTGGCTAAATCCTGCTCGTACGGACCCAGTATATGATTGAAGTTCAAGATTTACCCTCCAGTGACGACGAAGATGAAGAGGACGACGAAGACGAAGAAGATGGAGACGAGGAAGGAGATGAAGAAGCAGAAGCCACAACAAACAACGATGAAACTGCTCCCTTCGATGAGGCTACTTTCCAAGCTGAAATGTCAGCTCGACTAGAAGCTATCCGACTACATAAAGCATTAGGAAATGATGATCCTCTCGATCCATCTTCATCGCTTGATCCGCAATCAGATCATTCTTTGACCTCTCTTACAGACTCTGATTCCGAATCAGATTCAGATGATTCAACTGGACCGGCTCAAACTGATTATACATCATATATGCCTTCTCAGAGGAACACCAAACGTGTACATACTAGATTACCCGCCAAGAAAATAGCAGACAAAGACTTACTGCAAGAAACCGTTGCCAGACAAGTCGGTAAAGAAAGGGCAATGACGGAAAGAAAACATCATTCGAGGAATGCAGGTGCAAAAATCGGTAAGAGAAAAGGAAGTAAATGGAAGAATAGTGATAAATACGCTACTGGAAAAGATAGCGGATGGTAGCCATATTTTTGGTGCTTTCCCGCTACATTGAATACCATTCTCGTACCTTTGAATACATATATGGTGGATGTATTCATGTGCAATGCTCTATGGAATCCATGAATACAGTCGTCCACGTGCTAACTATTATCATCCATCAAATTCGTAATCTGGTAGCTTCAGTTGAGAAAGCTTGTGGTCGAATTTTGCATCGTCGAAGTTTGTATCGCTAACAGCATTGACGCCAACAGCATCAAAGGATGGATCATCGTGGTTGTCATTTCCAGACCAGTTAGACGCGGTTGTCGAAAGCTGTTGGTGTACTGAATTGATATCGGTGTCATGCTGTTCGTGGATGATCTGACCAGATGCGAAGGGAGTATTTGTACCTGCGTGAGTCAAAAGGGCCACACCATCGCTGGACTTCGTAGTGGAATGGTTAGTGGTAGGTGGCAGGCTACCTTCGGATGTAGTTTTGGCGTCGTTGGATTCAGCATTTCTGTCCCTTCTTCGTTTGGCTGCATGACAATCGGCCCAGCGAAGAAAGGCCGTTTCTCCGCGTGTGAATTCGCGCCAAAGTCTTAACAAAGATGTATCTTCCGGATGACTGTCATTGTAGGTCTTCATGGCCTGTACATTTCTTTGCTGTTGTATGAACTTCAGCACTACGGAGTAAAAACTCAGAAATAAAGATGGATGCGCTCACACAATAAGTCGAACACAGCGGATCATCATAAAAAGGATTACCAGTTAAAGTGACCTGTCTTTCACATTTCTTCTTACCAGCAATCGATCCCTTGCAAGTGATCACTTCTCTGGTCGATTCATCGGCCGAAGTAGCCCTGAATCGGCGTCTGGTTCTGTGAACAGGCATCGAATGAAGACTCGTAGTATATATTTGTGGCGAACTTTTAGCGAAGAAGAAAGTCAGAGACGAATTGAGCAGGATGGTGGGTGGCCGCACAATAGAAATGATTCGATCCTGCGACTTGAAGTGATATATAAACTTCCTGAATAAGCATCACTTATACTTTCTGACCTCAAGAGTTGATCGTGCAGATAACGGACATGAGAACAGTAAAACAGTCCTTTATCTACTTACCACACGTGGGCATCAAACAAAGGATGGTATCACAATGGATTTCCGCATCAAGCACAACAACCCGAATCATGCAATCTACAGTATGTTCTTGAGCTGTGATTGTATGGCAATAACGTTGGCGACCCTACTTCGCCAGTTTGAGGTCTGGAGACAAAGCTGATATGTGCTGGGATAACGTTGTTAAGCAATAAGTGACACACACAACTAGGGGATGAGACGTATCATCTGTATATACAGCTGCGTTTTCTCCTATTTGGCTCACGAACGCATCATCAACATCCACCTTTCATGATTTCATGCGATGTAATATATTCATTTCAAGTATTGGCATCCTTTACCGGAGACCTCGAGTCGAAAGCCTTTTCACGGTCGTGATGCATCTCGTCGACGGTCCCACAACAGTGGGCCGTGGGGTGAGGGAAAAGTATCCCACAAAAAAAACAGATGATGTACATAGTAATGAGACTCCTTGAAAGATCAGTAAGATCACTCTCACCGAAACAAGATCCCATGTTGTGAGATTGGTTTCAAAGACGTCTACGAATTGCTCTATGCGGTACTCGGACTATCGGTCTCATGTACCATCCCAAAGTTTGCTGTTTATTTGCAGCTCAGCCAGGGCGCTCTGGGCTTTGTCCCATTCCTCATCAGTAATGTGGTCCATCGTGGAGTCTGAATGAGAAGGTGCCGGTTGTTGGTACCTTGATAAACGCTGGCTATCCTCCCAAGCTTCCTCGCTGATATCTGTCATCGCCAAGTCCGTCTTATAAGTCGAAGGAATTTGTGCTACATAACCAGTTTCTGGTGTACCGAGACTGTTTGTGAGATGGAGTGTACGATGGTTCCGAAGATCATAATCTGTACTAGGTGGACAGTAGAAGTTTGACCCCCCAGGCTGCTGATATCCGGAAACATGACCTGGTGTTTGTAGGAAATCGTTAGTTTGCCAAGAGTTTTCTGAAAGAGGCGAAGGGAAATGACGTTGATTCGACAATGGTATGTATGACCCGCTGTTCAGGAAGTCTTCTGAAGGATTTTGTGGTCGGAATTGCATTGGAATGGGATAGTTACCTCGATAATGATTTTGAGAACCAGGCGATAAATGGCTCGGGACTGCAGGAGTACGGTAACGGGGGTTGTGTGTCGGATGGTAGTGTGTATCTAAACCTTCACTTGCGTGCACCCCATGGTGCTGGTGACTGGCAATCGCCCGAGCAATGAAGTCTACGTCAGTGTTCATGGCAGAAGCGTCGTCATAAGATTGTCCAAAGCTTGGCGTAACGCTGTCAGCACTTTGAGATTGCTGCTGACCAAACGGTCGACCGGATTCATCGTCCGGAAGAGATAAAGTCTCGACTTACCCAGCGAGGGCCTTATCTGAATCATTGTCACTGTCATCGCCTGTCCTTCTGACGGGTAAGGGGATAGCGACCCCTTCACCATATTGCAGATGGCCTTCTTCTATTGCGTGCGATTCTAAGTGAGAATCATCTAGGTACGTAGGTCGATAAGACCTCTGCTGACTAAGAGCGTCATTGTATTCTTGTCTACATCTCCTGTATATGTGGGCCTGATTGATCTCGATTCTTCCGCAATTCAATCTCTGATATTCGCGTTCTCTCTGCCATGTATCGATCACATCTTGAACACTTATGATATTTGAATCCCACAAGGGAGTTTGCTTTGGATCACGTCCGTCAAAGTCCCTCAGCCACGCGAGAGTTCTAATCTGATCCGGCATACAGAAGATTTAGTAAAGGCACAACCGAAGACAGAAAGAGCTATGATTCCGTTGACTTACATGACTATGGCAGAGCGGTACCGGAGCAGGGTCTAGAGGGACAGGCCTCCATGATAGGTTACAACTTTTACCATTAGTCTTGGCTATGCAATCTCGCTCTGAAGGCGCTCCTGGATCGTCTATCCTTTTGCCTAGAAATCGATCAAAGATGATTATACGTTGTAAAAAGGGATTTCAGCCTAGACAGCGCCGCAAATACTGTGGGATCACATACCAGTAGTGTAGTCAAGAGCTAGCCTCGTAACGAGTGAGGATCTATTCGGCACAAGATCACTTTCCCCGATCAAGGTCACATATTTTGGCTCTATCGTGTCTGCCCCTTCGTGAGAGGGTAGCAATACCACTCTTCGATACGGTCTTTGTGAGTTAATACTTTCTTTGTATTCGCCACGAGCCCCTTTGATAATGAGTTCCGTGGAGACATGGATATTGGTACAGCCTCTGACTTTCAGATTCCGTCTACTGCACCATGCGGCCATTTGATCGAAGATTGTCAAGCAGTCTGTCACCCAGAGCGATTCTGTCATACCACTTTCGCTGGCGAAGATCCTGTACTGTCTAAGCGACTTTTCCCGGTTGATCTACTGTCACGATCAGCAGTGATGATCTTGGTGCGGCTTGTTGTGGCATACGATATATTCACTTACATGCGGACTGCAGATGGGCACCGGGCCTGGATCGTTTGTCATAGCCTGGTAATTTCGTTTACAAGGAGTAGGTCGCTTACTTTTCAATATATTCGTCACTATGCAAGGGTAACTTGTGACCTCCGTAATGACGTCTTCATCACATTTGTCACTGATGATTGATTCCATCTTTTGAGTATCTGTACTACAGTATTCCAGGAAAGTGGGTAAGAGGAGATTATGAAAGCGGGAAATGCTGGAGAGGGTATACAAAAATGGGTTGACGTGTGGATCAGGCTCTTACAAGCTGTATTCATATATTCACAATAGTGAAATGATAGCCTGGTATCGGTGCCTTCGAATCACGAATTGAGTCAGAATCCTTTTCCACTCCCTTTTTACCTACGACCGTCCGTTGTTCCCTGCATATAGATCAAAGGATGGGTCGAGGAAAGAATGGTGTCCGACGACGTCACAGTGAGAAGCGACTACATCATGCTCTCCTGGTCTTATAGCAAAGTTCTATAGCGAAACAGCTATTCTACTAGAAATCGAGGCCCTGACGAGGTCAAAGAATGTTTCCACGAGTGCTGTTGAGCTACAGTATTTGTGATTTGCCACTGGAAACCAACTCTCATCACTTTGATATTGCGTGAACTGAACACATCTTCGGTGAGCACGGCAAAAGGGTCGTGACACAGAGAGCTGAGGGAACAGCTGATTGATCAACTTCAGTGCCTTGACGCCATGCCAAAACTTAGATTAGATAAACCTCTCCGAGACGCGGGATAAAAGGCACAGGAATGTGTATTCAGATCTGTACTCGAGTACAGTGTTCCAGGATTTTCTTTCTCACGCTTTACTCGTTCAAATACAAAAATTATATGAAGCGAACAACAAGAACAAGGATGATAGCGAGAAACGCGAAAGTAGGTCATCGTTTCCCTTCCTTTGCCTTTTCAGAGGGAGATCTCGGTTAGGGTGATCTTCTCCTCCCGGTTCACTACTCATATATCTCCCGAAAGAGATCTGTATACACCACGATTATCAAAAGATGTTGAGATGATGTGCATAGTCCTACTGGTGGTGATCAGCATTGATCATATGGCAAAGATCCTTCCACCGTTGAACCGAATAACTTTGAGCTAGAGCTTTGGCCCATCCTTTTTGGCCATTATGGAGTGTCTTACATATTTATACAAATTCGATCAACTGCCCAGCTTCTCGTTTGCCACCCACACATATCTTTGCTTCTCTTACATTCATCTTATCTCATACACTTAGATGACAATGATGAAGTACATTATATTCATCACACTACTCCTCTCCGTCACCCCTGAAGCCGCTCACGGCTTACACGGTCCTCATGAGCTGGCTGTGGACGCTGCGCAATGGGCACTCGAAGGTCATTCTCACGAAAGGTATCTGGCTAGGACTTTCTTTGGTGGAGATGTAAGCTATGCACCTGAAAAGGTGTCTTGTCCCGAGGAAAAAGAATGGCTTTGGACTGCTGATGTGAGCGGCACACTATCTACCCTCATACTTGATTCTAGCTTACACCAAAACTGGGAGTAGAAACTCGCTAAAGGTGAAAAAGCATTCCTCGAAAAAAGAGAGAAGGTAGTCAAGATTGCAGTGGAGAAAATGATGAATCAACACGAACTCCCTGTTCCACCTCGAACACCTGTCATCGGATATGCAATTTCAGGAGGAGGTTATAGGTCAATGATGTTAGTTAATTTCCGTTCCCAGATTGTTCTTCATGAGCTACTATTCCTCTGCTGAATGACATGTTGATAGAACTGGCTTGGGAGGGATGATGGGAATGACGAAGGAAAGTCCCGAAGCTGTGAAAGCTGGTACAGGAGGATGGTCCGATGCTATCACTTATATGGCAGGATTAAGTGGTGGATCATGGGCAACGGGAAGCTGGATTGCTAATAATGGGATGCTACCTACCGATTTGCTTAAACAAGTGAGTTGCATTCTATCCTCTTTATGCCTTCAATCTCACGATTCATTCGAAGCATGCCGTCTCAAACTCACAGGTGGTCGAAGATGGGCTGATGTCCATATCATACATACAGGTATGGGACCTAAAATCCAATCTCATCTACCCTGACAATGATAAATTCTTCTTTTATTCAAATTTGATCGGTCAAGTAGATGCGAAAAGAGAAGCTGGATTTCCAACTCAATTATCAGATTATTGGGCACTGGCACTAAGTGAACAATTACTGCCAAAAGCATATAGATTAAAAGGTCATCCCGATTTGACTATGTCACAATTACCTTCTATAGTGAAAAGATTGGGTGAAGGTGATTTACCAATGCCAATCATCGTTGCCTCTCAGTGAGTTGTGTTGATGACATCTTCGTATTCTTATTCATGTCTTGGGATCACGAGGAAGAAGAAAAGTACTGATGTGACGAGTATAATCTTCAGACGAGAAGAAGGTGAATATGTTGTCGCTCAAAATTCAACTGTATGGGAATTTACTCCTTACTCATTCGGTTCATGGGCCTTTGGATCGAAGAAAAAGGTACCAGGAGGATTCACACCTATAGAATATCTAGGTACCAGATTGAACGATGGGAAAGTGAATGGAACTTGTTATAAAGGAATAGATAGATTAGGGTAAGTATGCACACCCTCTATGTTTATCAGCTAAATGCTCGTGGTGGCAGAAGACGGGATTTAAAACAGAAGCATATTCTGGCTAACAATGTATTCGTGATATCAGGTATATAATGGGTACCTCAGCAACCTTATTTAACGGTCTACTCTTAGAATTAAACTCAACCAATTCGAACAGTATAATCGTAAAGGCAATAAAAGATATGTTATATGAAATTGGGAAAGATCGATTTGACGTTTCTAGAATTCCTAATCCATTCAAAGGATGGTCAGCACAAGAAAACCCTGTAAGCTTCTCCCTTGACACCGCGTGAAAAGGACTCTAACTGTCTTTATCCTAAACTTCCAGATTAAAGAGTTCGAATACTTGACTTTAGTAGATGCTGGAGAGACTGATCAGAATCTACCTCTCGAGCCATTACTGGTACCAGAAAGGAAAGTAGATGCCATAATCGCGTTCGATGCCTCTAGGCAAACAATAACTTCTTGGCCTAATGGAAGTTCCATTCACACAACTTTCAACAGAGCTTGTATACTTCATGAGAGGGATGACACTCAGATTAAGATGCCAGAAGTACCAACTTCGAATGGATTCATAAATGGTCGATTAAATACTAGACCTACATTTTTCGGTTGTGAAGATCAAACAACCCCTTTAATCGTCTATATACCTCAATATCCATGGACTTACTATTCCAATAAGTCAACTGTAAGTTTTCACGATCGTCTTTTGAGTATTCTCAGTAATTGATTGACGCTTTGACAGTTCCAATTGGAATACGATGATCACTCATCTCTTGAAACGATGCTGAACGGAATGAGGTCTTTGACTCTCAATAATACAGTTCCCACCTGGCCCAGATGCCTTTCATGCGCTCTGACAGATAGGTCTTTCTCCTACACATCTCACAACCGAAGTGATGTTTGTGCCCAATGCTTCAAGACGTTCTGCTGGGACGGCAAGAACGATGACTCGACACCTAAACACGGATACAGTCCTGTAATGGGCGTACCTGACTGGTTGGAGGATATGCATTTGGCAAAAAATCATAGTATTGGTGGAAAGGATGGCACAGATGGCTGGAAAGATGAGATCAAAGCTGGATTAAGTGAAGGCGGATTGAAAGACTGGGCGACCGAAGTTGTTAAGAAGGTTGGAAAGAAGATGGGTGTTATCTGATGGTCAGGGTTGAACTGTCCCATGTCGCGAAAGAACTTTTGTGAGATTACCTCAAGTCAGAAAAGAGAAGTCTGATCATTCGCAGTTTATGTACATTTTATTTGTTAGCTCTTCCAGTAATCAGTGTGTGTGTAATGTATATGCAATGCATTTCGTTCTATATTATACTTGGAAAGACCATTTGGGCATAATTACCCACGCAGATTGTATTACACTTCAATGACGTTCAGTTCATCATCTTCATCATCCACCTTGACAAGTTCTTTCACATGATCATCCTTAGTATCATTTCCCTCATCTCGTTGAAGAAGATTCACTAGTCTTTCAATGGACCCAAGGATCTGAGAACATCGTCAGTATCAGCGCTTATCCCGTGCATACGACAATGTCACTGGGTTTTGGTAAAGTGATGGATAAGTGAGATAGTGATATACTTACCTGTTCATCTTTCTCTACTTTATGCAACTCTCTGATGACCCAATAAACACCTCTGGATCGAAGTGCTTCTCTCCCTGTGAAAGCTACGAGAGAATATCAGCTTGATTGTTGACAAGCAGTTGTTATTCCGATATTCAGAGAACACTGATGTAGATGAGCTTAAACTTACTCGTAGCAAGCAATAGCAAAATTTCTAAACACATCATTCTCAATACGGTATCTTTCTCTCTTTGCTTCTCTGGAGGTAAAAACTGTAAAGTTGGAGGCAGGGTTTCCATTTCCTATACACGATGACGGTTCAATGATCAGGATTTCGTCTCGATCACATGGGAGCTCTGACTTACATCAATATCGTATTCTTCTGGACCCATCAGAGGTGCCAACACGTAAGGAAGAACATCTACACCTTTCACTCTCCTCGTTGGATCTGAAGGAAGTCTGACTCGATCATCTGATTGATATCGTCATTACACGATGATTAGCGATTCCAGACAGCGACAACCCCTTGCAATGAAGCTTCAGGTAAAAACCTTGAAACTCACTCTCTGACGCTAACAACCAACCCATACTACCTCTATCCATTGCGCAATTCTTGATGCAACCTAAAGAACCACCTCTTCTTATAGTATCTGGATGCTCCGTATATACGACAATTTTGGATAGAAGCGGTTCATCATCATCTGAAGGATCAGCCTCTGAAGGTTGTGGGAAAGGTGGTCGAGGAGTCAATAAAAGTGGTCTAGTCGAAGGAGCCATTGAAATATTTGCGAAAACAGATGCGAGGAAATGACATTCTCCTTTTCTTTTACCTTTGCCTTCTTTTACACCTTCACTCGCGCCATCTTCGAAAGCTTGAACTAACGCTCTGACACCATCAATGTACACTTCGTCTGTTTGACCAACTTCTTCGTTCGCCGGTAGGAAAGATGGATCTCTATAATCGGGATGAACAGTTGATGAAGAAGATGCTGATGCAGGTAAATAATATGCTGGATAATGTTTCGATTTAGGTAATGATACTAATGGGATGGTAAGATTCGTTAAAGATGATACGAGTGATGGATGTGATGTTATATTCGATAGTAACATTGATGTCAAAGGTGATAAAGGTGATGTAGTATTCTAACATGGGTCATATCAATCAGCACCGTTAAAAAGCGTAGATGCACGTGTGAAGCAAACATACAGCTGTATATGATACTAGCCAAATCAAGAATTCGTTGTCCACAAGATGTTTGGCAACAGCCAGCGTGTCGGATAGGTTCACTAATGCTGAGATTGCATCATGAGCTATAGGCTATCCATATTCATCTTTTGAAATCAGCTTGCTTCCTGACTACGAGACTTTGCCAAAGTCCGATTCGCGAGTAAAGGAAGCTGAAACATACCGCTTGATCTTTACATAAATCTGTCAAATCACGCAACGCTTTCAGTTTGATATCATCGACTTCTTGACCTTCTTTCCTTTTATTAGGTAATAGGCCTCCTCCACTTGCCTGTCCTGCGAATGAGGAAGGAATGAAGATGTGTCTTTCAGGAGACGCTTTAGGTGTATGTCCAACTAGGTTTTGTAATGCCAGATGTCTAGCTGCGGGATTTGGTGAATCCAGGAATTCAAACAGCTCAGTCAAGGACGACATGATATCTATCTCTCGCTATGTATATACGTTCCGTTAAGATGGTATGCAAGAATGCGAAGATGACATTTAGAGATGGTCAGATTTTCAACTTTTTTTAAGGCTGCTTAATAACCACTAAGTTAACAGCTTTCCCACGGTGTGCCATCATCACATTCCCTCTGCACCAAACACGCTCAAACAGGTTCAAATGTTGGGATATTCATCTTTCCACAATGGCTTCTGAATCATCTTCTACTTCTAAGCTTCTGGCTCGACAGGAATCAATCTCTCCAGCATCACCTCGGAATACCCACGGAGATACCAGTCTTTTATACCGCAAATCATACCGACTCCGAAAAAGACAGAGCTCAAAGCGCTCCCTCATCGTCATCACCCCTTCTTTCCTCCCTTTCCGAACTTCCTTGAACACCCTCCAACATGCTTAGCTCAGCTTTCCGGGCTCCGGCAAAAGACATTGAGCTCTCCACTCCGCCGCCAGACTCGATATCAGCACTCGCTTTCAGTCCTACAGCTGATATATTGGCAGTAGCAAGCTGGGATAACAATGTAAGTCAGCTGCCCTCCCAGTATTGACTGGGATCTCCAAGCGAAAGTCAAGGTGATACCGCAAGCTGATCGTTAAATCTTGATATCAGGTGAGGCTATACGATGTGAACTCTCAAGGTCAATCTCAGGGCAAGGCAATGTACTCACATCAAGCTCCTGTGTTAGACTTAGCTTGGTCAAAGGTGAATGTTTTCCCTTCATCCTAATTTTTGACTTTCCTATATTGGTTCGAAGCTTAATATTTCCCTTTTGAATTTTTACTCTCGTAGGACGGTCAATTCCTCTTCTCCGCCGGATGCGATAATACAGCTCAGATGTATAATATCCAGACTCAACAGCAGCAACAAGTAGCTCAACATGATGCTCCTATAAAATGTATCGAATATGCCGAAGTACCAGGAAGTGGACCTGTATTGATCACAGCGGGGTGGGATAAGAAATTAAAGGTCAGCTCATATAATGCTTAGTACTGGATCTGAACTGATATCAATCGCAATGGCTTCTCATGATAGTACTGGAATTTGACGTCACCTAGTCCTATCGCTACTTTAGATTTGACAGATAGAGCTTATTCAATGGATGTAGCTTTGACCTTACTTGTAAGTATCAGCTGGTAGCAATTCCTTTATTGATACGTATAGCTGATGACTGGAATAGGTCATAGCGACTGGAGATAGGCAGATCCATGTTGTCAACTTGTCGAATCCTACCACCATATTTAAAGTAAGCTACCCGAGTCTCGATATTGGCATGAAGCTGTAGCTAATTTTCCTGCAACAGAGCATCGAATCTCCCCTCAAATGGCAAACAAGAGTGGTAAAATGTTTCCCAACAGGAGATGCTTATGCGATTGGAAGTGTAGAAGGACGTGTGGCAATTCAGTGAGCTCAGGGATCGATTCCCCCTTGAACGCGGAACTGATGTTTACTCGATCTTCGTAGATATCCAGGTGGAGACGAAAAGTGAGTCTGAGATCTGCTCGTGTTCCCATATGCGCATCAGCTGATAATCATCGTTGTAGAAAAAACTATTCCTTCAAATGTCATCGGTATGATATTCCAACAGGCACAATGCCTGGTACACCTGCAGTCTCAGGATCTCAACATGTTTTCGCGATCAATACAATAACATTCCACAAAACACAATATACGTTCTGTACTGGTGGAAGTGATGGTAGTCTGACATTCTGGGATGGTGTAGCTAGGACAAAGTTAAAGAGTAAGTTGTATTCCCTATCTTCTTCTTTCAAGAGGCAACAATATTCGATCCTCTTTGGGTCATTATGCTTATACTGTGTTTTCATCAGCTTTCTCATGTAAGGAGTTGAGTAATGGTGACACAGACGCCAGACCCCCTCAATTTGGTACCCCTATAGTAGCAAGTTCGTTCAACCATACTCACGAAATCTTAGCATAGTGAGTCTTCCTTCTCAGCTGCATACATCGGTTTCAAATCTCTGGGACATAATATAATAGGCTGACGGACATGGCTCAGTGCTCTTTCCTATGATTGGTCAAAAGGACACGGAGGTGTACCACCCCAAGGGTCAAATATCAATAAAGTCATGTTACATCCTGTTAAACCCGAAGAAGTCAACAAGAAACCACCAAAGCGATAAGATTGTGGCCGTAGAGGTGAAAGAGACGCTGAAGGAGCTGTGTACAATAGGTAGATAAGGTGCTTGATTGTTAGGATGAGACAGAAACGGTCAAGACACGTACTGAGACGAGTGAACTTGACCGAATGGGAAGAAAGATAAGACGGACGCAGAATTGGTCTTGATACCGGTAGATGACTGTCTATACAGTCTACTCGATGATCTATTACGATTTCAGTAGCGATGAGATAGAATGGTCAACATAAAATACGATCAGAGAGATGATGATCATGCATAAATATGATATTCTAATTGGTCCGCATTGGGTCTAATTATAGGGGTTTCATCAAATGTGACCATGTACATCTGATGTACATGATGAGCTCTGTAGTCACGTTTGATTGGTATTTACCCAACTGCTGGGATAGCATCATTTGATCTGGAAAGCCTGTATGTCCTCAGACTATGAATGAGTTGAGAATCCAGTTCCATTCGCCTAGATTACAACTTCCCACTTTGAAATCTCCACCAGATACTAGGTGCTAGTTTCCAATCATGTTTCTGTAGGTCAGGATGGAATACATCGAAATCTAATTTCTCCAGTCGTTTTAGATAATTTTCTGCTGGAACCTATATCGGTATATATCAGATTGTGATCAGCTTTATTTCTACCATTCTGGCGTGCAAGCTTGGGGATTTCGAAAAAAAGCTGAATTCCCGACATCGAGTGAAATGCGAATTTGAACGTGGATAACGAATGTGACGATCACGAAAAGGAAGCTTGGATCATAAGAGGAAAAAGAAACCTACAGCACTTAGGAAGACTGGCATTACATTTGATGGAACTACTTTCCCGTTGGTCTCTTTCAGTTCTCTTCTAGCAGTGATAAGTTCATCCATTCCTCTCGTGCCAATCTCCAATACAGCATCTCTGACTCCATTCGCTTCTGATCCGTTACGCAGTACTTGCTCTTCTATGACATTATGTTTCTGTAAGATGTCACTTGGGATATTTAATTGTCTTTTTGTCGAAACCATTATAGGTAAATTACGAAGCATAGATACTGTGGTTAAAAGTGTTGATAAATGAGATAAAGTATGTGATATATGAGAAGTAGAAGAATGTGTTGGAGGTAAAAGTAATGGTAGTGGACCTAATAATAGTGAAGTTGATATTGGTGAATGAGTGGTTAAGTGAGATGATAAGGTGGACGAAGAAGGTGGTAATGAGAGTATTTTAGCCTTTATTATTTTTTTAATTCAATTCATATTAGTTTTTAGCATCTGATCAAATTGAATTGTCCCATATTTTGAAGCTCGGCTTGAAAGAACGAATCACTCACTCGGGTCTCTATCATTTGACTTAGATAATACTTTTGAACAGGTCTAGACTTTTTCATATCTGCCAATAGAACGCATACTGGATGTTGAGGGACTTGATTCGCTACTTCAGGATTGGGTGAAAAGATGATCTTTAAGGCATCTCGCCAGAATTGGAATCGAATAGCTGCTAATGCAGGTTGAGTTACTGTTGTTGTGATTAAGTGAAGTTCGAGCTAGATATATATTCAAATCAGTTTGATCATAAGGACAGGAGGTCTTGGTGTGACAATCACACATTGCCATCTCCATTTCTGGGATACTCATATCGCGACAATACACATGGTATATGACTTACATTGAAAGCCCTCCAGGCAAGATACCAACTCCTCTCCCTTTTCGGCCAGAAATAACTACAAAGCCAAGCTTCCGGATCTAATCTCTGTACAAGGGAAGAACAGTATTCCAGTGGTGCTTGGGGTCCTCCAGCTGTAGAAGGGACATTCAGTGATGTCCTCGAGGTGGAAGCGGAAGTGGAAGTGGAAGTGGTGGCATAGTTTCTCGCTTTAGTCCTAAATCTGATTTGACTGCAAATTCGACTCGAGATCGTAATCGGAATCGGTGATACAGGCGCTCGAGGCAAGGAGACATGTCCAATCGTTCTTGTAGCTCTTAGTGAGCTCATATTGTGAAGCACAAGAAGGGAGATATGAGCAGATTGAAAGATCGCCAAAACCCAGATCTATGCTTCCAGAAACTGGAAAGTCTTCGAAAAGCAGAGATTAACTCGTATCCAACAAATACGAGTAATCGGCTAATGTCAATCGTCAATTGTTGAATCGAAAATCGGGGAGATTGAGTACGGCAGGAAGCGAGAACTGGTGTGACGTGGGATTATTCAGCGCAAACATCTACATAGATACTGATAAAGATAAGATAACAGAAAGTCATGCTCTACAACGATGAAGTATTCGTATCCGATCGTACAAGGTGATGAAGTAATACCGACCATTATACCTGTCTCCAAGCCCTACTCTACCAGATGAGTGAGTACTTATACCAGCCTGAGGAATGATGCTTTCTTAACCTTTTCTCTCTTAAATCCTTTATATCATAAATCCTCTTCGCCGTCCAGCAAGTAACATAACCCTCCAATCTAGCGTGATCCGTCACGTTGTCCCCATTCCCATCTAGGAACTCTTCTATACCATTAGTAACGAATGAGCATTCTTCTGCCAGTCTACTTATCCATGCAATCCATTTCGAACCTTCCCTCATCGGACCCTTCTTCTTCATCGCCCTCTTCATGTTGGATCGTATCGATATGTTCCTCTATCCTTGGCTAAATCCAGGACACCATTCCTTCATATCTAATTGTAAAAGTTATCGGTGGATGAAGTAATGGAATCCTTGATAGTTAGATATCGGGTAGGGAAAAGATCAACTCAGAGTGATATATAAATCTGGACCGGCTTTCGAAAAGAAGAATCACTGCTGATTATATTCTACGACCTATACGAGAGAAGTGTCATATATGTGTAGAGGTTATACAGTCTTCCCTGCCTCCTTCATCCTTGACACGCAACCACGCAACCTCCCTCCATTGGCCTGAACAGAAGCCTTGATTGTGATACCGAGGCGTGGAGCAATAATGTAAAGATGAAAGGACTACCCAAACGTTTCGAAGTGTCTTGCAAAATCCATGTGACATAATACCTGATACGCATGCAAGTAACGCAAACAAAATCTTTGAATGTGTATGACAGGTTGCATATACAAACACGATGAGTTATAGATGTGAAGTATCTTACATGAAAGAAGGCATTAATGAGAAAAATCTCGTCAAGCACACATTAACAAATAGATGAACACAGGAGTCAAATACAATATAAGAGGTCTCCACCTCTCTGACTCCTCCTAGAAACTGCCAACCAAGATGATTCACGCTACAAAATCCTAGGCTCCACCATGAACCCCACCCCTTCTTGGTTGGGATGATACAGTGGCCAATTCATCCTAGTATATAATTCCTTTGCTCCATACTTTTTTCTTAGTTTCTCCACAACAGCCCTTCTTTCTTTTATATCTCATCCTGGTCAACCAATCTCTAGAGTATGCTCGATTATACTCTCTTTGTCTTTATACCGCATTCGGATCATTCAAAAATTGTTCTTCTTCAAAGTATTCTCTTGAAACATCCGCTTGTTTCCTTATTTTGACTTCTAAAATTCTTGATCTACAAATATTTTCGTCGACTATTTGAGTTCCTATCAATGACACGGCAGGTGTTGAATGTGCTTGTTCAATCAAAGTATATTTGCGTTCAATAACGAAATGAAGCATATCTGTGAAACACTCTTCTTCAGTTTTCGTTCCCCAATTGTACGGTCTTGGCCAATTTGTGCTTCTGATCATGATAAAGTCTGATATCGCTTTGACTATATCATCTTTTTCACCTTTCCAAGAGATATTTTTTTCCTGCACCTTTAAATGAATCTCTGTCCTTTTGTTGTTTCCAACATATAAGACGAACCATAGAATGTCTATCTAATAGGAGAGAGTGATCTTTCCTCTTTCTCTCGAGGCTCCTCTCCGCTTTCTTTAGCTAAAGCCTTATCCATTTTTCGCTGCCATTTAGGCTCACGCCATATGGAATCCCACATCAGGATATTATCGATGGAGCGCAAAGAGCCCACAGAGGGAATAGGTGACTGCCAGGACGTTTGCAGGTGATGATGCTTTTTGCGTGTTGGATTTGGAATGCAACGAAATAGTAATCGAAATGTTGAAGGCTGTATCTGATCGCTTCTCGTATCTACAGTAAGTTTCTCAAACGTCAGTACATATTCTTATAGTGATCCATATATCACCATTTCCAGACCTACTCGGCGAATATAACGCATTTCTCTGGGAATGACCAGATGATTGGCTCTCAGGATGGAGTAGAACAAATGCCCTTTCCAATTTAGCATCATTCCCCCAGTGAGGACCTGAACGTTTCTATGTTGAGCATCCACTCGCCATTCACGTGGAAACACAGAACTCCGTGTGTGAGTCTTAGGTGTCGATCTTCACATCTGAATCCATTTGCGTTCTACATAATGCTCTTGCTATAGTGTCGAGACAATTCTTTGATTAGATGATCTCTCCAGAATACCACTCAATGTGTATCGATCTAGGTTTGAGTTTCCTGAGGAAAGCATCCCATTGTCCCTCGGAAACACGTTGACTCCCTTCTTCCGAGAGAGTCTCTGGAATGACTTCGGGGCCGAAAGAATGAAGGATAGTGAGGTTCTTGAGGTGAATGGGTGATGAAGCATCAGCGAATTTTTCGATGATCTGTACTAGTATCGCGAATGGAGGCTGAACGGTAAGGTTGAAAGGTAGATCCGTAAGTGACGGTGGAAACCAGAATTACGAGTTCTTTCTAGCACGCTATGAAGTTATAGGGAGCAACTATCAGCTCGAAAAACCTCAAGAATGAAAACCGTACGGCAGGAAAAAAGGATGACCAACAAATCCGTCATCTTCACCGACGATCATGACGTCCCGACCATCATTCACAGCTTTTGCAAGATCATGCCAATTCCTATCGACCTTGCGCATATCATTTAATTGTCTGTTGACTAAGGACCTCTTGTATGTTAATATCTGTTCATCTGTCAATCTTCGATTGTCCAGGTTATCCGCACCCGTACCTCTGGTTAGACTAGAGGCCTTGATTGGCAATTGCGGCAAAAGGGGTCCCATAATCATTCCTCTTAATTCTAAGTATATTTGCTCGAACACTTCTAGGGATATTCGGGTTGCAGGTGATGAAGAAGGGGCAGTGGATCCTGATTTATCATTTATCCCGTACACGCTAGGAGGAAGCTTGGAAGACCTTATTTTGACCTGGTGTTACTCCATCAAGTCCCATAGACTCCATATAGGAGGATATATATTGTCCGTGATCACTTCCAAATGGGTTTAGCCTTCTTCTTTTCGAGCTTGTGCTAGGGGAGGAGGTGTATCTAGACGTGAACACCGATTCATCTTCCGAATCAGACTCTGTGAGCTTTGAAAGAATCTTCGAGGGAGGTAGAAGCACAGGTGATGACGGGCGTTCACGATTCATCCTCCTGAAAGCAACGGAGTGTGGTGGTCGAGGGGTATATAGGCTTTGAACCATCTGAAGACAGTATGATGATATGACCATTGTATGATTTGAGTGGCGAGTGTAATTCTGATGGTTCTGGAGCTGCTAAATTGTGATCTCAACAGGCTGGGCAGGGGCTTAGCCGTACTAAGTGGTGAGGATTTCCTATCGGTGTGGAATGATGATATGTTAAGGATGATACAAGGAAGCAAGAACGGACAAGCGGGGAACAAAATGGTTGACTACAAAGTTGAGGGATAACAAAAAGTTGAAGAGGCTCGGAAGCAGCTTGACTGTTATGTATATATACTTTCGCATGACGAAACGTGGGGGTATGGGACAGGTATATACATATATTTATGTATAAACGCACTAACTACACCCAAAAAATAGAAAACAAGGTTCGAAAGTGAGTGGTCAACCTCCACCCAGGCATATTGAGGAGTGTCAGATTACGTAACTTTAGCGCTAGTCTCATAGTCCCCATCCACGGCGTGCCTATCAGTAGAATAACACCGCTCCTCGCTCGCCTTCCGATTTTAAGCTTAATAACTTCTTTTTGTCATTTTCATTTTGTCTTCTTTTTATTTTTTGCAGCCAGCATCGCCTGATTTTAAATGACTACGCATTCCACCCATTCTGTCATTCTACTCGTATACATCGAGACAACGTCTGCCATTCAGGAGAGATGATTATGCAACATCATCTGCTTCAGTCTGGTCACATAGTCAACTTGAATCGGATGACGATAGATCGGCCCCCGATAATATTACGGTCATACAGTATCTGAATTTTTAGAAAAAATACAGTAAGCCGGCGGCCCAGTGAAAAGTTGATTGAGGCGAATCAATCCTTTATATACATATATTCATCGCATCATATACAGCGCCTTGTATATCCTTGGCATTCGGTAGCTGTGTAATTTCATTTTTGATATATACCGCTCTTTCTTGACGGATCGGTTCTCGTTTTTCTCAATCACCTTCAACCATTATCGTACCTCGACTAGTGCCTGGACACTCCTGAACAAGCTTACAACGATGATCAATCCAGCTCTTTTTGGGCTCATAGCTGTCCCATCTGTCCTTGCTGCTCCCTCATACAGTCCTAGTGTCGAAGTGAGATCATTGGGGGATAAATCGTATGCTCCCTACAAAGTGGATTGTCCCGCCGACCTGACATGGATCAGAAATGCTACTGTAAGCCAGATTATCCATTGCTCATATCCTGTTCGACTCGACTGAATATGACTTTATAGGAAGGACTGGCTACCGGTGAGAAGGATTTCTTGGCCACCCGAGAGAAAGTCACTTCACCCGTTATAAACACTATGGCTGCCTCGCATGGCTTGGCAAAACCTCCCAGAACTCCAGTCATTGGTGTTGCTTTAGCTGGTGGTGGATACAGAGCCATGCTGTGAGTCAAGATACTAATTCTCACTGATGCGTGTGTTCATGTTCATCAAAACCCTGCTGATTCCTTCTGCCATAGGACTGGACTGGGTGGTATATCAGCAATGATGAATGAGTCTTCAGAAGGAGCAGCAAGTGGGATAGGAGGTTGGCTGGATGGTGTAGCTTATTGGGCTGGTTTGAGTGGTGGTAGTTGGGCGACAGGGAGTTTTATGTCAAACGGAGGTGAATTACCTATAAACCTTCTGAACAATGTGAGTTGTCCGCCCTTTGTCCCTAAAGTCCATGCAGATCCAAAATGGCAGAAGGGTCGTCAGATTTGAACTGACATCATACATCACATAGTTATGGGACCTCGAATCAAATCTTATCTTCCCCGACGATGACAAAGTCTCTTTTTATACCGAGTTGGTCACTGAAACGAACGCCAAGAACGATGCAGGATTTCCAACTCAACTGGTACGTTGTGAAGGTTTCTCCCTGATCTATGTGTTCTTTCCACAAGCTGACATCCTGTATCAGACCGACTTATGGGGTCTCGCTGTCGGTTCTCGTGAGGATTCTTTCGTTCATCTCATTGTTTTAGTCTTTTTCTATGTGGTTTGCGACCAAGTTGACAGTTTTCCTGTTTTCAAATAGACGTACTTCCAACTGAATATCAATTATTCAATACTCCCAACCTCACCTTCTCTTCGTTACCTTCAGTAGTTTCAAAACTTGGAAATGGATCATTACCTATGCCAATTATCGTAGCCGCAGAAAGAGAAGCTGGGGAATTAGTAGTCGCGGAAAATGCTACCGTATGGGAATTCACACCATTCGAATTTGGAAGTTGGGCTTTTGGAAGTGTAGTCAAGTCAATTGGAGCTTTCACTTCCATAGAATACCTGGGAAGTAATCTGAATAATGGTTCGGCTAATGGCACTTGTTACAAAGGATTTGATCAATTATCGTGAGTTTGTCTTTGCACCTAAAAAGCTATGAATCAGTGCACTACCTTTTCCAGTTTATGCCATAGATAGCTTATGCTTCCTATTTGTCCATTACAATAGCTATGTGATGGGAACCTCTGCTACATTATTTAATGGCGCTTTGCTCTCACTCAACAATTCCGACTCGAGTCTCGCCACCAGTCTCATTCAAGGTTTTTTGGAAGATCTCGGTGAAGATCAACAGGACATTTCAAGAGTGCCAAACTCTTTCGCCAATTACAACTCTGGTGAGAATCCTGTGAGTGGACGAGAATCTTTTTCGCCGGTTTTGCATTCGTAAAATTACTGACGTGTTGTATACTACGCAGATTGCCGAACTTGAATATATCACTTTGGTCGACGCAGGAGAAACCAACCAGAATATCCCTATTGAACCTTTGTTGATTCCTTTCCGAGAGGTCGACGCTATAATTGCTTTCGATTCATCGTATGACTCCACGTATATCTGGCCAAATGGAACGGCTCTCAGAACCACTTTCGAGAGAGCTAAAATTTTGGCTGAGAACACTGGTACTCAAATTAGAATGCCTGAAGTTCCATCCGAAAATGGTTTCATAAACGGTGGATATAATTCAAGACCTACTTTCTTTGGTTGTAACGACACTACCACTCCATTGATCGTTTATGTGCCTAATTACCCTTGGAGTGCAGCTGCGAACACCTCCACCGTAAGTTATCATTTCCTCTTTCTCAAGAGTCAGAAACACTGTTCGAGCTTCACATATATCCCCCTTTGATACTCAAAGTGCACCAACACTGACGTGACCCGTGATTAGTACCAACTTGAATACTCCAAAACCCAGGCTCAAGATGTACTCAATAATGGATTGCGTTCATTGTCACTCAATGGAACCGTTGCCACATGGCCTAAATGTTTAGCATGCGCTTTGACAGATAGATCATTCGGATATACTTCCTCAAACAGAACAGCAGATTGTCAAAGTTGTTTCGATACTTGGTGTTGGGCAGGCGATGATAACACCACCACACCAAATACTTATGACCCTGTGATCGGAAGCGTACCTCCATGGTTAATTGAAAAGGGTCTTTCGACAGGTGTAGCAGACGCTAAAGGTGTTGAAAACACGACTCAGAATACCACTTCCTCCCAAAGCAGTGCATCACCTAGCATATCAATCGCATGGAAGGGGCTCGGACTCACAGTCATAGGTCTATTGGGTGGAGTTATGGTATTGTGATCTATTCCAATCATCAATCGCGTAATACAGCATAATAACATAGGGAAGGCAGATTTTTGGGAATCACTCCTAATGTGACTGATAAACCATCTCTGCAAATCATATACTATCTATAGAAACTATATAATGACCTCTCATGCAATACGTGATATGAACTTGATTGGATCATTTGGGGAAGTCACAAAAGAATATTGATTTCGCAACGGGACCGGTCTGTATTTCAGCCGAAACCATACAGTGAGCTAATGATTTATCGGGCAGCGATTAAGGAGTTGAGCACGATTCTGGTATCTCAGAGACCATGCTAATTTATCAACGAGTCTGCCGTCGACGCTATGGGTTATGTCACACTGGGTTAAGAATACTCGTAGACAATTGACTTAGACGTTATCGTATTGCTTATTAGGAATTCAAGCTTCAGACACCGCAAGATCCACTTTTGATACAGTTTGTTTGCTGCCGATTCGGCAAAAGATGTTTTTCTTTACTCCAGCCTCCACACTTTATCAGTGGAACATGTGGACGATCGAACCATTTGAGTAGTCTTATCTGTCAACGTATGTGTCTCACTCTTGTCATCGATGACATGTCCGTCTTACGGCCTTACTGGACACTACAAGGCTCTTTCATTTGGTTAGGTAATTATGCTGTAAGATGCTGCGATTTTTTCTTTTCCCAGCGATTCTCGAGGAAAAAAATAATTCAGACCCTGGTCTTCTTCCACAGCCCATGTGATGATAATGCCAAACCATATGCAACCTCATTTTGGATAAGTCTCTCATCGACAGCCTGATTGAGCGATATCTTTCTGCCGAGAAACAGATCTCCTATTCAAGATTCTCTACGACCAATGGGAATCAAACTCGGTCTTTCTTGCAATTGCCGAGAAGTGACATAAACGTTTAGCTTTAACGCTAAAGAAGTGGCGTTCCGAAAAACCATATGGCTTTGTTCGATATAAGCTTAAATTGCAGGATTCCGACATGGTGAGGTGAAAAGGCTGAACCAAGCTCGCAGATTCCAATGATAAGTCACATTTCCACCATGCCGTATTCTTGATCAGACTCCTGAGGCTGCATTGTTCTATTCTTAGTTGTTCTTTCAACTACCTGTTCGAGTCTCGTGCTGTTGAGTGCCAATGACTCAATATCGCAGCAGAAGGACAACGAGAGCTCATTGGTGAAAATGCACTAAATACCAGTCTGGTGGGGTCTGGTCTTCTTGACACCATGCGGGGCATATTGGAGTCAGCGGTGACGACAGAAAATGCGTTACCTATCTCCGTAATCTTTCAAACCCTCCTATCTTCGCTTAACATACCGTCTTATCGGTCGTTATGGGGTGAAAGAGCCAGTGCAAAGAGCTGACCACGATGCTCACCAGAAGATAACGTATTTTCTTATGTCTCTCAAATTTACGACCTATCGTGTTATCACCGATGTCAATTGCATGGTTCACGAACCAACGTGGTGCAAAGCGGAGGATTGCGATGAATCAGATGACCTTCAAGATAAGGATAGCATTGAGTGACCGCTTAAATACTGAAAGGTAGCTCTGTGGTATCTCCTTCATTTTTGCGCTCACTAAATTGGCTCGAAAGATCGTACAAGACACTGCAGTATGTCCAGTGGCGAAAAAGATATCTACCAAAAGGCGGCTATTGCCCCTCAGGCTTCAGAGTTAAGCTATGTTAAGACAGAGAAAAAACATCTCGATGGCGATGTAAGTCAGCTCAACTGTTGACGAGTGTTTTGGGATAGCTAACATATTATCTCTTGCCAGGGCGATGGTGCAGACGGAAATAAAGGCGTATATGTTGAGGGTGTATCAGATACTGAGGAAGAGACTGCTCAAGCGTATGTACAACGAGTCACAGCGATTCCAATCGCCACACTAAGCTAATGATAAATCGTAGAGATTTGGGTATAACTGGAGAGGATTTGATTGAGATGGAAAATAAGCTTGGTTCCATGTCTTTGGAGAGAACTCAAATCGTGAGTCGACTTTCAACCGCTCTCTTTACTCCAGAAAGTGGCGCTGCATGTGGTGTGATCACTGATCTCGAGCAATATGTTGGTCATTCGTCACATAGATCATGCAGCAAGTCAGGGAGATGCATCAACACGATCAAAACTTCCCTGTTCACGTTCTTGAACAGATAGATACATTCTTAGGTGACCCCGAAGTGCTCGCAAAACCTGAACATCATCGAGAATTGATTCGAGAAATGAAGCTTGAAGCTCTACTCGTCACTGAAAATTCACCTTATGCGGAAGTGAGAGCCGTTGTTGAGAATACCGATGATGTGAATATGCCTTCCTTCACCTTCCGGGTTTGGTTCATTGGCATTGTATACGTCGTTATCGGGGCTTTCATCAATCAATTATTCGAGATTAGGCAACCTACTATTAAGGTAACATCAGAGGTAGCACAACTTTTAGCTTGTGAGTAATATCGCTGTCACTGGAATCAGCGGAGGTTAACAAATTCTCAGATCCTGCCGGTAAGCTGCTTGAAAGGATAATGCCAGCATGGGAGTTCAATCTTTTCGGATCAAGGCACAGTCTAAATCCAGGAACTTTCAACAAGAAGGAGCATATGTTGATCACCATCATGGCGACAGTTGGATACAATACACCTTATACCGTCGATATTATCCTCTCTCAATTTTTACCACAATATTTCAATCAGGCATATGCAGCCGATTTTGGTTACCAAGTGAGCTTCTCGATATCTTATTTCAGACAAAGTGGCTAATTCTCATGCGTGTAGATCCTTATCGGTTTGGGCACCAATTTCTGTGGGTATGGTCTAGCAGGTCTTGCAAGAAGGTTCTTGATCTATCCATCTTATTGTGTTTGGCCTGGCTCCCTTGTCACCGTAGCCTTAAACCGAGCTTTCCACTCTGAAAGTGATCCAGCTGTCCCAGGACCATTCAAAAGAATGTATTCATGGAGTCGTCTCAAGCTGTTCACGGTGGCTTTTGGTGCCATGTTCGTCTGGTTCTGGTTGCCCGGTTTTCTGTTCACCGCGACCTCAACTTTCAATTGGATCAGTTGGATCAGTCCAAACAACATGACCCTTAACAACATCGTGGGATCTGTGAATGGTTTAGGTGTCAATCCGTGGCCGACCTTTGATTTCAACGTCTTAACGGCATATAGTTACAATCCTCTAGTCGTCCCTGCCTTTGGTACTATCAACCAATTTATCGGTATGATTGTCACATTCTTCATGATTGTCGGCTTCTATTGGACCAATACGTGGAATACCGGATACTTGCCAATCAACAGTAATCACGTTTTTGACAATACGGGAGAAGCCTTTGACGTACAAAAGGTCATTGATAATCGAGGTATCTTTGATCCCGTCAAATATCAAACTTATTCTCAGCCTTGGATGTCTGCTGGTAATCTCACGGTATACTTCTGGTTCTTTGCACAATACGCAGCAAGTGAGTTTTGACATGTATATGTCGAAGTTATTCGTATGCTGACACTCCCCCAGCCATCTCCTACGCTGCCTTATTTCACAGCCGAGAGATTTCACATGGATTCAAAGGGCTTTGGAGAAGTCTTCGTCGACAAAAACAGACAGAAGTAAACGAAGATGACCTCGCCGAGGACATCCATTGTCGACTGATGCGAGCTTATCCTGAAGTTCCAGAATGGTGGTATTTATTGGTTTTACTCTTCGCTATGGGATGTGGTATGGCTGGTATTGGCGCTTGGGATACCTACACTACTCCCGCCGTCGTCCTTTTCGGTATCGCTCTTGGAATAGTTTTTGTTATTCCAGTCGGCCTCATTACAGCTATTACCGGTATTCAAGTAACCATGAATGTTCTTGCGGAACTGATCGGTGGTGCTTGGGCTCCTGGTAACGCTTTAGCAATGAATTACTTCAAGGCTTTTGGTTATATCACCACCGCTCAAGCTATCTACTTCTCGACTGATCTGAAAGTGAGCGGAATACTTTTTGAACCAATATATATCCAGTCACTGATCACCAAGGTACTTTCATTTTAGGTTGCTCATTACCTCAAATTGCCACCTAGGCATACGTTTATGGCGCAAATGGCTGCTACTTTAGTTTCAACTTTCGTTTGCACTGGAGTCTTCAACTTTCAAATGAACAAAGTACCAAACGTCTGTACGGAGGATGCTCCTTTCGGATTCACTTGCCCTGGTATAAATACCTTCTTTACTGCTGCCGTTTTCTGGGGTACTCTTGGTCCCAAAAAGCTGTTCGGATCAGGTGGTCAATATAATGCTTTATTGATTGGTTTCCCAGTTGGATTTTTGATTCCAGTCGGTTAGTATCCTCTTTCTTTTGTTTTCCTTAGGCCAGAGACCAATGTCATCAGGCTGACTGACATCAATATGGCTATCTAGTCGTCTACTTCCTTCGAAAAAAATTCCCTCGAGCGACATTGTTGAGACAATTCCACCCAGTCATGTTCTGTTACGGTGGAATTGATTGGGCTCCTTATAATCTTTCTTACATGTGGCCTCAAGTCCCTTTGGCCGCCCTTTCTTGGTTCTACCTCAAGAAACGTTACCTCGCTCTCTGGTCCAAGTGAGTGCTTATCGTCTATGCCGTGCATCCTGAGAGAGTCATTTCTGATCTGAAGTACGGAAACAGGTACAACTTCGTCCTTGCTGCAGCATGGCAATGTGGTATTGCGATTGCGGCTATCATCATCTTTTTTGCAGTTCAATTACCTGCTGTAGATCTGGCATGGTGGGGTAACACAGTCTCATATGAGGGTTGTGAAGGAACTGCTTGTACGAGATTGACGATCCCCTATGTTGGATACTTTGGCCCGGCTCCTGGAAACCTCCCATGAGCGAAAAAGTATCTGACCGCGGAGTGCAATGGGAAGAACCGAGAATAGAAAGCTCTTGTAAGACTGGAGGGAATCATTCAAAGGGATCCGGTAGACTAGACAGAAAGGACGTGGAAGGGTGAGAAGATCATAAATCAGCCAGTATAACGGAGAACAAAGGAAGGTCACGGCGGCCGAAAATGACCGGGAACAAGTGTACAGTTTTTGCAGATGGAGGATGACATAACACTCTTTTGTATCAAATTACAATATTTCAATGCAGCAGATCTGGAGACGCCATCTAGGTAGATTGAGTGATCCCAGGTGATCCAAAATGTCCTTGTACACGCCACGCTTCACTTCAGTCCATTTTCACTTCAATCGGTAGATTCCAGCCTTTCAAACCAGTTTCAAGTGCTGCACTTTTCACTGAGAGCTCGACTCCCTTATGAGAACAAAGTATCCTTCATCTGAAGAACAACGGAGCTCAGTATATACCCTTGGGGAAAACAATCTCCCGAGAAATCCTCGAGAAGGGAGGCCACGATCACCGTGATAATGCGATTGCCATACCATTACATGCCATCAAAGAAGATGTGGGAAGATGACGGTCCCTTCGGACATCATTGAGCACTTTCAAGGGGAGGGTATTGGACTAGTCGATGATTGAACACCTTAGAGAAAGTGATCATACTCATGAAAGCGGAAGGTAGTCCACGAAAGGTCGTGTACCGAGTAAGCTGCTTTGTACTCAGTCAGGTCTAGCTCAAGATATATAAAGTCAAGATCTAGTTTATTTCTCTTTTCGTTTTTCCAGACAATTATCAACTTTCCCTCCTTACCCGCAACTTTTACCTTTGCTACTCATTTACTCATTACTACCCGTAATCCTTAACGGTGCAACAGCAAAAATGAAATTCACACTCGCTTTTACCGTCTTGACTTTTATCGCATCTACCGGTAAGTCTCGTTTCAATTCACCCAACTTGGGTGGGGCGACTATACTAGTCGCAGCGGTCATATGGTCTGAGCTAACAAACGTTGACCTCCAGGTGTCAGCGCCCTTCCCAGGCCTATGACTTCCGAAGTCGAAGTCGCACCTGCTCCTACTACCGACATGGCGGCTGTTCCAACCACTGAAGCCGCACCTGTTACTTCAGCTGCTCCCGAATGTACCGAAGGTTGCGGCGAAGAGACCCCCACAGGAACTACCTCTGCGGCTGCTGAAGCTACCACATCCCCTTCCACCCCTGATACCTCTGGAGGTACGGGTGGTGACACTAGTGGCTCTGGCGAAACTCCTGCTCCAGAAACCCCTGCGCCCGCTCCTGAAGCCCCTGCCCCTGCCCCAGTTGAGACCCCTACTCCTGTAGCTCCCGCCCCAGAGACTCCTGCAACTACTGCACCTACTACCCCTGAATGTTCTGGAGAAGACTGTGGATCAGCTCCCTCCTCTACTCCCGAATGTACTGGTGAGGATTGTGGTTCCTCGTCTTCCCCTTCCACCGAGGCTCCTTGTGATGAATTTGGGAACCTCATTGGTGGCGGTAGTACAGGTTCATCTCCTATGGGAGGTAGTTCCCCCAGTGGGTCAAGCGGTAGCTCTCCTGTCGGTGGTGGAGGAAAAGGCGGCGAAGATTGTGATGAGTTTGGAAACCCCATCGGAGGTGGCAGCACAGGATCCTCCCCCGTGGGCAGCGGTAGCTCTCCCAGTGGCAGTGGTGGCTCCTCTCCAAGTGGTAGTGGTGGAAAAGGTGGTGAAGATTGTGATGAACAAGGTAACCCTATCAGCGGTGGAAGTACTGGATCTTCCGGTACTCCCAGCGAAGGTTCCACTCCTGGAGCTCAATAAATTACGTCTAATTTATAGCTCCCCTTTCCCCATACATACACTATTAACCTTATACCGTCTTTGTACACTTCTTCCGGACATTGACGCTGTGCGACTTCCGTAATTCCTCTCCCCTTTCCGCTCTTCCAGTACCTAATGGACACTATGTAAAAAACCTGCTTATAGCATCATCTAACCTCCCAATATCACTGGATCAATGTCATCTTATTATATGCTGTACCATACCGTTGCGAGCAGTTCTGACCACAAACGACACAATACGCTGCATAGCATATTCTTCCTTTTGGAGGCAGAAAGGCCGCATAGATCTGTTGTCGATCGCTTCAGACTCCACAGTTCAAGCAGACTGACTGACTGGAGGCTTATCACAGATTGCTATTGTTCGCTCAGCGGTTCCTCTTATTACCTTGAAAACATCAGCAATTGATCATGAGAAGCTCCGGTCGATACGAGGAAGACAAGTAACTCCTTTGTCTGGGATAGTCTTGACCAACAATCGCTGCTACCCCTGATGAGTATCTGGATCAACCAAAACTCGCCAATCCCCCAGCATTTCCTTGTCTTGATATTGCCACTTATCATCCCGCTGACTACCATTGTGGAGTTATGATATTGCTCATACCTCCTCATGGGGTTGTTTTCCGATCAAAGATCGTCCATATGAATGAAAGGATACTGAATTCAAGGACAATCAGGGTGATTGATTAATGAGAACCGAAGGTATTTTTGATCTCGTCACCGAGGTTACGTCAAGGTATAAGAGACGCATGAAAATCTCGAAAAGTACAACTAACTCATTCATTTACAGTAAGACCCGGCGTCAATCTATCCCATTTCCACCAAACACCAGCACATACTGTACATCTCGTCGAACTTATTTGTCACACGAGTGACGAACATAGAGACCAGGTATCTATACAAGAAACGTTGCAATTACAATCTTCCCCAAACCACCATCAACACTTCAATCGTTATGCACTTCTCTATCTGTTTCGCAGTTTTGGGCATCTTCGGCTCCGGTGGGTATATCCTCATGCCGTCTCCTTATCTGCCCGTCCCGTGATAGGCTGACGGTTATTGTAAGTTGTCTCTGCTGCGCCTATCGCTCAAGCACTCGACGGATCTTCTGCTACTACCACTGCAGTTGGCACTGGCTTACCCAGCGATGTCACGTCAGTCAGCGGTGATAATACTACTCCTACCTCTGGAGGTACTACGGGTCCAGGTCCTTTCACTGGTCCAGGTATAGTAGGAGGAGGAGGTGGTGGTGGTGGCAACACTGGTGTTGGTAACAATAATGCTGGAGCTGGCTCTAGTCTCGCTGCTAAATTTCCTGGAGCACTCGGTGGTAGTGGAGCCCAAGGTCTAAGACAGGAGGGACAAGAAGGTTCGGCAGGGCAAGGACAAGGTGATGGCTCTGCTCAATCTAGTCCAGCTGGAATATCAACTGGTTTGGTTTCCTCTGGCATTGCTCCTACCGGTACCGCGACCGGTAGTGCTTTCCCTTCCAGGTCTCCTCAGCCTTGAATGATCCTTCATCGATGTTAGCTTTGTAAGGTGTATACCGATAGGTTACCAGGACATTTGATGCAATGACAAATACCATAACCGGAATTGTTGATCGTGTGGCTTGTGATTGACATCTCATAGTGTAGGTGGAAAAGGGCATCTCACTGCTTGTTTTCCATTTTAAACGCTAATGGATGCCAGTGTTGCAGCCCAGAGATCTCATTTCCACCATGACCGACCTTTTCGGAGCTCAGCGTATATCAGCACTGTTTATTCTATATTTGCTGTCTCCAATCAGAAATCCTATGTATCCACTCCACGAGCAAGTATAAAAGCGAAGCCGATTATTTAATCATTTTGCGCAGTGATCATAGCAGTATATTAGTTCCCAAATATAGATAGATCGATAGAGAAACCTCATTTAATAAATAGAGTATATGCCAAATACCGAAAGAGGAAACTGATGGTCCCACAAGTTGGGATAACTGTACGAATACTCGAGTGGGTGTCTCGGAAATTAAATCTGTAAACTTTTTCGATCTTATCAAGATAAACTTTCGTACTAACATCGATCACACCATCTTTCGTTAGCACAATTACACGAGTAGCTTCAATATCGAAACAAACAAACAATAAGGATCCTTAAAATACATATTGACTATACCTTATTCGGATCTTCGAATGAAATTCGAAAAAACATAGCTTCCGATATTCTTGGGTACATTCAATTTGTTTCAACAACGTTTTTGTTCTCACATCTTTGTGTATCCGCGAAGCAAAACCTTACTAACTGTATGAACAATGTTTGATGAGGGCCAGTTGGTTGGTTCAAGACATTACCGATGGTTAGTGCTTCATCTCGGAGGGAGTGAACAACATCCTTTTACCGGATTTATATGTTCAAGCAGGAAGACGACAGGATAATCAGAGGAGATGATGCTTTCAACCTTTTAATCTGTTAATACGCTTGTTCGAAAATGGCATAGTACGAATCTTATGTAGCAATGATGTGATATGTTGCAAACATGTTCTTATTGATCCCATCTGAAAAAGAAAGGTATATAAGGATTCTGTTCTCTAGATGAATAAAGAGACGCCCCCATCCACTTCTGACGAATATCTGCTTACAAACGGCTTTCTTCGATAAGTCTTTCTATCTGACTAGCACAATATCTCCTTCTTAAGCTCATCATAAATTTGATTTTTTATCATAATGTTATTTTCTACTCCATTGGCTCTACTCTCTGCTCTCACTGGTACGTCACCTCCACCAGGTCATATATTAGTTTTCTGACCGTCTTCATCACTACAGTTACTCAAGCTGCTCCTTTGCTCGGTAGTCTGTTCCATCCCAATTCTACTACATCTCACAGTGTATCGCCAAGTGCTACTTATTCCGCCCATTTCCCTGCTTACACAGGTAGTTTCAACCTCACTGAAGTTCTGGAAGAACATCATGTGGACATTTCAGATTTGAAAAGCTTGAATGTCACTCAACTTTTGGCTGAATTGGGTATCACCCTTCCTTCTGGTATCAACCTTGATTCGATCATTAGCGATCTCGAAAAGCATTCGACCAATTTCACTGGAGGAAGCTTCTTCCATACTAACGGAAGCCACACATCCTCTTTCGTAAAGTCGAGCTCAAGTGCTAAACCAACACACACTGGTGGATTCCTTGGTGGATTATTCGGTCATCACGGTCACAATCACACTTCTAGCGCTGTATCTAGTACTAGTGCTTCTCCGTCTTCCACTTTCACCTCGTCTTCCGAGTCTTCCCTCACTCCCACTCCGAGCATTAGCGTCTCCTTCGCGATTCCTAGTGCCAGTGCCAGTGCTAGTATCAGCAGTGCCTCGTCAAGCGATATCTTCTCGATCGAAACCTCATCATTCCCTTCTGCATCTGCTGCTCCCTCAGCCCGTGAATCCAGTAGCGAAGTCATCACTTCTGCAATCTCAACTGTAACCGATGACGATGTTGGTCTTGCAGCTCCAACACTTATTTCTATCTCATTAGGAATCGACAATGACAACTAAAAATCCAGTCGAAGTGGCATCGAAACAGGGTTCAATTGATACAGTATATATCTGAACTATATCAAACACCTACTATAGGCTGTCATCGACCTCGTTGCTCTGGACTTTCGCTTATAGTTTACGTCATATGTCAAGGACAAATACTTATACTATAATATCCTCATTGAATTATTATGAGAAAAAGAAATATCTAATTAGGTGTAGTAGACTTGTGTATTTTCCATAACAAAATGTATCAAATAGTACTCCTAGGATTTGCTGTCAAATTATGGTTTTATTTTCAAATGGCCTCCGAAGTCTCCAGTCCTGGGAACTTGGCTTGCACCCGTAAGCCAAATTGATGTTCAATCATTGCGGTGATATGTATAAGCAGAGGGTAATATGTTTGCAGCCAATATCACCGAGAAGAGTTAGACGAGATGGAAAATTTGGATCGAAGAGCATGTCCTCGAGACATAGCACACGTAAATAGGCATATTGAAATACATCGTAATCATCATTAAGAAGGAACATTCGTTACTGCTATTCGTTATATACATGATCCGTCTGTGTCATTCATTCGCAATGACTCCTTAGCCTTATCACTTTTATCAGTCAAAAAGCCTTGCTCCCTTATATCTTTCAGCAAGCATTACCTACTTAGCACCATTCGGTTTACGGAATCTTAACATATTCGTGATCTTAAACCTAGCATATCTTCCCCAAAATTTCCAGCGAGAATGTCTGCTCTCAACTTCTCAGTTGACGGTACCTCCTATACCACTATCTTTTAATCTATCTAATAAGGCTTGTAATCGATCTTCAACACTTTTGCCTTGTCCAGAGACTGAGCTAGCAAAACTTTTACTTGAAGGGCTCATTCCAGCTTGGCTTGGACTATGTGTCCCAACTGAGATGAAACTTTGTCCCCTATTGTGATGAAGTTGACTTTGACTTTGATCCGCGAACAAGTGTCTACCAGGACTGATAAAGCTAGGTGTCAATCGAGTCGCCGCAGGAGAAGGAGCATCTTCGAATTGAGGGTTAGGGGATCTTGACCTTTCTGGTGTTGTGGGTGTGGGTATAGCAGTTGTATCTTGATTTGGATATACGAATGGTGAAGAGCTGGAAGGTGGCCATTCGGCTCCATCTGGTGAGTGAGATATGATATCTATTCGACCGTGCGAGGCATCAAGATCTCTCGATAGATGATCGATGAGGTCGGCAACATCTCTAGAGGATGTGAAATAGACCTGTTACAAACAGAACACAGTTAGCAGAAGTATACAGCTGATGGTGTCATCCCGATGATTTGGAAGATCAAGCACTCACATCGGTGGGAGGTCTAGGTTTCTGAGGTCCGTCTCTATCCCTGTGTCTGAGATTCAACCCTTGTGTCCCCGCATTGAAAGATGTACCATTAGGTCCTCTAGGCCATCCAGCTGAACTGCCGGCCATTTGAAACACATCCTCGTTCTCGTTGATGACTGATTTTCTCAAGCTGGAGGTGTAACTGGTCGTCCTTGAGTGAGGCCTTGGAGCGTCAAATGTATACTCTTCACCGTCGACCGAACCAGCCACTGACGTTCGTAATGCGTCGACAATGTTCCAAACGACTTGTCCATCGGCATATTCACTGATACAAAATGATCAGCAAATTGCGTACCGATCCATCATAGCATAGCAGAATAGGTCGATGTGACTGTGTAGACAGATCCAATGGGTAATGAAGAATTGAAATTATACTCACGTTATCTCAACAGCCTGAGTCATCCTTCTCCTATCCAGTTGATTGGGTATTTTATCTTCCGATGTTCTTCTTTCATAATCATGCATATCATTCGAAGTTGATCTCTTTTGAGGTGATTCGAGCATTTCTTCATCGTCCTGATTCCCATACATATCAATCAGACTTCCACCTGTGGAAGATCTAGCATGAGACTCATTATCGTTGAAAGAATCACCTGGACTGGGAGATAATGATTGAGCAGATCCAGATGCCGATCCGGACTTATTGTTTGAAGGTGTGTGAGGATGCAGGAAACCCAGACCACGCAAGTCCCCAATAGCCGATTGAGAGGAACTGCCATTGACTCCACTTCCATTAGGTATAGTAGGTGTATTTCCTCCCGAATCGGAAACACTTTTACTGGAACCATGGGAGAATGAGAAATTCCTTCTATGCGCAGGCGGCGAATTTGATACTACCAATTCATGATCTTCTTTACTCAATTGTAATGGTTTTCTCCTGATTGATTGTTTACGTTGCTGAATTCCTTGGCCAGGACGAAGTGAAGATTCTGGCGATTCAGGTAAACGTGGAGTAGTTGATGCTGCTTGAGGGGTGGAAGGAATTATGTTCAGTCCTTCAGGTAAAATCATCGTCCGTCTTACGACGACTTTATCGTGAACAGGTTGAGGGGTCGAAGATTCTGGAATAGGAGCGGCAGGAGCGAGAGCAGGTGAGGGTGAAGGTTGAGCTTTCCGCGCTTTTGATAATGATCGGAATAGACCTTTCTTCTCTTTTTCAGGTTTAATTGACTTCTCCTCGTGTGAAGCTGGGTTGGGAACAGCAGTAACAGAAGTCGCATCTGGCTGAGCAGTAGAGGTACCGTCCATTCCTTTCGCAGCTAACATCAAATTAAGTTGTTCTTCACTCAAACCCAAAGCTCGTCCAGCCTCGATGAACTTGTTTCTTGTATCTTCGTCCAAGGAAGTTGGCGTCTGTTTCTCTTTTGATTGAGCAACACTTTCAATGGTAGTCATGGGACTCGTTGCTTTTTCCTGTGATGACACGGGACTTTGAGCTCGACCTTCAAGATTACCAGTTATAGTTACGGTACCGTCGGACATTTTGTTTGGTGAAGTCTCTTTGGATCGCTTCATCTTGCTTATTACATGTTTCAGCCCATTTGAATGACCTATGCTACTAGGAGGAGAAGGAATATCTTTCTGTTTAGGTGCAGTAGATGGAGGCGGTCCAGATCTTTCAGGCGGAGGAGGGAATCTGAAAGCGTCAAGATTCGGCGGTGCAGAAGGGGGACCCTGAAGATCACTTTGTTTTAGACTGATTGGCTCCTCAAGTTTCCTTGCCGCAGAAGCAGAGGCCGATCTTTGTAATCCACTTTGAGTAGGTTGCTCAGGTGGAGATAGCTTGTTCTGTTGTGCGAGTTGCTGATGTTGTTGTTGTTGTTGTAACTGTTTCTTTGGTGACAATTTCTTCTCATTTGATTGAATTGATGCAACCTCACTTCCCGAAACACTTGGTCCTTTATTTCTCAGTCCAGCGAACTTTTTCCACTTCAAACTCATTTTACTTCCTGAACCACTGGCAGACTTTTCCACACTCTTGCTTGGCCCTTGATCAACCTGATTTTCAGGCGTGAGAGGAGTAGTAGGTACATTAGCTGTTGATGATACCAATTTAGGCGACGAGATAACCATAGGACCGCCCTTCTTCGTAAACTTCCTTTCTAGTTTGCTGTTATTACCCTGAATTGATGGAGTGCGATTGAGAGCTGCTGTAGCAGCAGCGATACGTGCTTCGAAATCTCTTCTGACGTCTGGATCGTGTTCGAGGGGTAAACGGTAGTGAGCACGAGAAGATGATTTACGGGAGAGATCAGCAGAAGGAGGTGTTTGTATGTCGTCAGCAATTTCTGAAGGCGTCTCATTGTGTTGTTGGCTGGGTGGTGGTGGTGCAGGTCGAGTCGGAAACATCATTTGACTGGATTTTGAAACGGATCTTGATACATTATCACCTATACTTCCTCCTGTCAGTGGCGGGGTCAATATATGTGTGTCAACCGAAGAAGGTAATGTTGTCTTGTCTTGAGAAGGTGTTGTGCTGTGCGAGGAAGACTGTTGGGTCTCAATGTGCGGAAATCGCCAAGATGAAGGTGGAGGACTGATGGGTCGTTCGACAATGGGCGATGTCGCGTTTCGAGTGGGCAACGGCATTTGCTGATTAGGAGAGAAATATTCTGCTGACATAGCTGGCGAATACTGGAGTAACAAATGAGCATTGAGATCAATATCATTTAACACCTAGACTTACCGAAACAGTCGGGCTGCTTTCGACATCTCCTCGTAAAGCCTCTCTTTCAGCTTTAGCTTTATTGACTAACTTTTCTTGCAGCAACATCATATCTTCCAATCCAATACCACTCATTTTTCTCAGTATCTCAACGTCTCGACCCATTTGGGAAGGAGTACTGGTATTGACTTCTAATGTATCTATATCGGCTGTGCCATTTTCGAGGATGTTCTCCCATATAAAATCGTTGGGAAATTTTGACGCTTCAGAAAAATCTGAATCTATTGAGGTAGATGATGTTTCCCTTCGAAGAGTCAGAGTAGGTGATTGTGGCGCAGTCGTTTGGGCTGAAGTCGAAGGGGTCGATTCGTCTATCATCCCCTGAGCAGATACAGCTCTTTCGAAAGGCTCTTGACCGGGTACTAGACCAAATCCAAGATTATGGTGAAGTTGATGCACGCTTGCTTCCGATGTAGAACGGGAATTGGCCACATTTCGACGTCCGACGACTTGTTTTACTTGAGGCAAAATATCTTCTTCTGATCGTTCTCGTGAGGAATAATCATCTTGGTCTGACGTTGGCTCGTCCGCTTCTTGAATCATGTCAATATCAGGAGTGGAGGGATTACTATTTTGAGACGAGGACAATCGTCGACTCATAGGTGATTCACCGAGGGTTCCAACTCTGCGACGAGTGTATGACTCTGTCACGTTATCTTCCTGAACAGTGATGGACATACCGGGTCGAGTGGGAGTAACCTGGGCTTGATTAAGGGAGCGGGATCTCTCAAGAGATGTAGTCCTGGCCGCTATACCAGGCATGCCACTTAGAGGAGAAGGGGTGTTTTCGGGTGATACAGCAGATCGAATAGCATCTAGAGGAGATTGATTATTTGGTATAGCTGATCTTGATGAAGTACTAGATTGGGAGTGATGAGTCAATCTGACCGGTCTGGGTTGTCCAGGTATATAGACGGGTTGATTGGAAGATACGGTTTTGGTAGAGGAGTTCGATAACGAAGGTTGATGTCGGACCGGTTGACTTCTGGTGGGAGTGAATACCGGCATTGGTATAGATGGAAGTGGCTCTTCAACGTGGGCAAGGAGATTGTGTGTTCGAGGTGATGGAGGTAATCGAGATGGTGAGGAAGGTTCAGTATTGGTTCCAGTAAAAGTACTATTCGTAGGGGACATGTTGAAAGGAAACACTGAAGAAGTAGCAGATGGACATGACTCTTCAGATCGCAAATCAGATGGTGTTCTGTGTCGATCGATATCGTCATCATCATCACGGGCTTGAGACGCTTTTCTAGATTCCGAATCCAAAATTTCTTCTACATCGTCCACCGTTTGTTGATTCGTTCTCTCATTCGATGTTGGAGCAGCTTGAACAGCCATGCTACCTGTCTTGAGTTTACCCCCGATTTCTTCTAAAGCCATGGAAATCCGTTTCACTTGAGCAGGGGTTAAGCCGGCCAAGCGAGACTGTCTTTTTTTCGATTTCTGCTGTTTGCTCGAATTAGGGAATGACTGACTCTCCCCCGAATCAGGCGTGGGTGGACTGAAAGCAGAAGAGAATGAATGACTTTTGACATGCTTGGGTTTTGATGAAACGTTTGGTCTTACACTTGAAGTGGAAGTTGCGGTTCTTTCTGAAGCAGTCGGACTTTCAGTTCTTTTTGTGGGTTGATAATATGCATTCGCTTTTTCAGGTGAAATAGGCTTCGGAAGTGGTATGTTATCTCTTGTAGGAGTTCCATTTTCTGATGTTGTGCCTGTTGATTTCTCACTTCTTCTACTTGATAAAGAACCAGAACTATGTTTTAAATCTTTGTGACTTGTTGACTTCTTCATTTTCCTTATATACTCTGCTTCCCTCATACTTGTTCCACCACTGAATCCATATGATTTAGTCTTGAATCCTGATGCAGGGGGTAAAGCGTGAGTTGGGGTATCTGGGGAAGAAGCAACGCCGAAAGTTTGGAATGAAGAGAACGAATTCGATGTGGGTGGAGGAGAAGAAGGGAAACCACCAGAAGATGATTGCCCATTATTCCCATCGGCCTTTGACATTGACGGAATAGATGGACTGGATGTGGAAGTGGTAAGTAATGAAGGTGACGAGTACGATGTTGATAAACCACCGAATCTCCCTTGCGTTGGACTCAGTTGAGAATTTGCTCTAGCCCAGTTCTCATTCATTTGAGGTGGTCTGCCATCCCATTCATCTTGCGCGACGTCCCTGATTTCGGCGAAAAGCAGTTCTTCCTCTTCTTCCGTCAGAGCTGGTCCATTATGTCTTGCTCGTTGAGAAGCTAGGAGAGAACGTAATGACTCCTCCGGCGCAGTTGACAACGAAGGTAAAAGTACGGAGAATTGTTTGGATAGACTATCGAGCGTATAATCAGCATCGATTCGTCGCTGCTCTTGCTCATGAAATGTGGGAGGTAAGTCGTGGTACTTACGACGGGAGAATGAGAGAATTTCTAATATCGACATCTAAACTGGGTGCCTTTTCCACACCAGTTGTTCTTGTATGACTCGCCCAACTATTCTCTTCGCCATTCATTACTCTTCCGCTATCCCCAAACGAATCAGAACTTGCTTTACCACCATATCCCTCCTTGTTGGCACTAGATCCTGAAGCTGATCCTGAAGCTGTTCTTCGACCGGAGTGTTTCTTTTCTGAAGTCGAAGCCGTACGTTTCCTATTTGATGTCGATGTAAGAGTTGATATCGGACGTGTGAGTGTGGATTCGTCGGACATTGCGGTTGAAGAGATATTACAGAACATTCGAAGTATTTAACAGATATAGTTCAAAATGATGGGAAATAACGATGATTAGCTCTTGTTTGCAATGATTATGGAGAAACCAAATGACGGGGAGTGTGCGCTTTTAGACACGAGTATAGAAGATATTGTGAATGTATATTCTAAGTGAATTTGACTAACCTGAACAGACGATCCATCCCCTACCTCTTTCGCTGTATTACTCTTTCCAATTGAGGAAGAACCTGTCTACCTCTCCTTCCGAATGAAGAATGGTGAACAGATAATGAGACCCTCTTCCTATCACTTTACCTTACACTCTTTCACTTCACGTGTCTCTTGTATCGTATGTATGATTATACTCTGTTGTATTGGAATGACCCGAAGAAACTGAATCAGAAGTCGGGATATGTCTGACGCAGAAGGCAGAATAAATTGGAAAACGCCTCCGATTCGTGTTATCGCGTTTGTTCGTGTCGAATTACGTACGTCGATGTTTCGTGGATGTTTGAGCTGACAATGTGTGATTATGATTTGATGTCTAGACCTGTATCTGGTGGATGGCAGGAGTGCTGTTGATGGGATCGATGACGATGTTGGTAAGGGGGGGGACCAAGGATAATGAGATGTTGTGCAAGAAGTTATCAAGTAGATCAATGCGGTGTAAAATTATACGGAAGATTGAAAAAAGCTTTCCCTCATTGATTTTTTAGATCTTATTGTTACATGTTTTAAGGCACCCCTTCTCATCAATAACTCATCTCCCGTAAAGAGATTTCTACCATAGACAAGTGGGAGATCAAGAGCAAGACATGCATGGTGATTGGTCCCATTCATACGACATTCAGAGGTCCGCTTTGATCCACACAATGTCAAAATACTGGCCAAGAGATTGGATGAATCATGGTATCAATGACTCAATGAATTCATTGACAACGTGTGAAGGAGAAAAAAGCCTCTGATGCAATCGATGTTCCATCTGATTGACCAATGGCTATTCGATGGCGTATAACTGCCGTATACCATATCATTATTACATACATGCATATTCATAAAGTGTATGTTCATCACCAGAAGGGAAAGGTAAAGGTATATCAATGCTGGGTATGCTATCTAAATCGCTGAAATGCTTCGAACTCCCTGATCAATCTTGATGTCTCATGTTAGTAGGATGATGTTTCGCGTGGTCTCGCATGCCTCGAGACGCATTCTTCAGTGTTGTTTGGTGCTAAACTTTCTTGGCCATCTGTCTCTTCGAACTTGATTAACGAACTTCGACCACTCTTCCCTCTTTATCTGTATCCAAAGCTTCCTCAATCCCTTTAACCATTTCCCTGACTCTTTCAACGCCAACTGTCACTACACCCATGATCTCTTCTGCTGCTAAAGGTGTTCCTCCTGCTTTCGATAATACGCAAATCTCTCTTTGAGCATTCATTGTCACTGTAAGAGTTCCAGAGCAGAGAGTCGTTTCGAGGTGTGTAGGATCAAGGATTGGAGGGAGACTAGTGAGAAGTAACTTGTCAGCACCATTTTTGCCTGAGGTTGGATCTAGGTAGCCCGCGACGTCACAAGTAGCTTTGCGAGGCTGAGTTTGATACTCACTTCTCAAAGTACGCAAAAGTCAAACATAACGGTGTATGATGTATCGCCAACGGCACGGGAGCTCTTTCTTCAGGAGAATGCTACTCTCGAGCCCATATTAGATGTTATTCCTTGACATATCACAGACCCGGTGAACGATCACTTGAAATGCAAGGATGGGATGACTCACAATGATGACTTCATCACCTATAACTTCGACTTCAGGTTTTCTGAAATGTCTTAAAGCAGCCATTGAAGCCATACTTGCACAATCTAACAAATTTCCACTATCACTTAAGAAATGTAGCGTCAATCTTAACTGCCAGACTTTTTCTCCTGCTAGAATACATAAAGCTTCTCTATCAATCGCCTCGGTCCTTCGAATGGATTTCTCCAATAATCGCGTTATGAGGATCTCCGAATCGCTTGATCTATCGAAAGGCATTGATCAGTTAAAAGGAGAAGCAACAAGACAAAAGAGGAAGCAATAAGGAGGGCATCCTTGATAGAATCATACTGGCACTTACCGTCCAGATTCATACACACTACTAGCCATAGGACCGATCTCCGAGTTAATTAATAAGAAACCTTCATAAGGTCTATCATCTCTTGGTTTCACTATACTTGCTGACACTTGTGCCAGTACGCTATATGTTTTGGGAGGAATGTTCAGCTTCTTTCCTCTTCGCCATGTACTTTGATGATCCAAAGGTAATACACAGGATGGACTTACGCAGTTTTACCAAGTCTGCATTCTACAGTACCCAGTTCCTCTCCGAAAATGTATTCGACTTTACGTTGTTCGAGAGGTATTCTACCATCTAAACGTTTTCCCTCTGCTAATGCTGCGAGTAAGAAATCTTTTTGGATTGTTGGTGGGTCTATTTCTCGGACCATGTTGGTAAGATCACTATGAATGGTACGGGTTAGAAAACCTCAAGATCGTATCCTTGTGATTTCTCTTGAGATCACCATCATTGGGATCTATGTCTTGTATAACTTTTATTAAGACTCCTTATTTGCGGGGCAAAAACACAACACTTTTGATACCGGAACACGGTGACGTGGCATAAAATGGTGTTAAGATGGTGGTAATATATTTACGTAATTGAAATGTTTACGGCTGTCATTCATCTACGACGCTGAAGTAGGTATCATTTGATCGAATGCATGACGGGCTGCAGCAACGATTGTTTATCCTTGATTGTATGTGCCCATCTACAATGAGGGATATCCCACCCCACATGGCGCCGTGAGAAAACTCGATCTTCAGCCGGTTCGGATTGTACTCCCCACGAGTAGCGTGAAATGACAATTCCGTCAATCTCGGCTTGTCTATCAGGATCGCGGTGACAGTTCGCAAGATATATGATCATGTGTTATGCTATTCAGGCCATAATGCCTTTGTCATCCTTCAAGTACTCCCGTTGTGGCCTTTTAGAAGGTGGAGGACGATGATGAGTTCGGGTAAACCATCGCAGGTATAAAAAGTGGAGGTCGAATTCCAGACAGTGAAGTCATCTCCATCTGCATGTCTTTGACGTCATTGATACGACTCTAGTGGGATATTCCAGCAAAAAGGATGGTTTATCGAAAGGTGTGGTTAATTATATACTCCACTGCTGGAATGTTTATCGGGAACAGGTGCATGAATCAGTGATACATAAACAGATCGAAAAAGCATATTCTCCCCTTTGTCTCTCTTTTGTACACTTCACTTTCATCATAATAACACATAATTGAAATCACATATCACTAAGTTCAAAATGCAAGCAGCAGCCAACGCAGTCCAGGATTATATGGGTCCAGTACCCATCGATCAAAATGCTAAACCAGAATACAAACATCGTCCTGATGGATCAACGATGAAAGCATTAGCATGGTTCGGTAACGAAGATGTAAGAATGGTAGATGCCCCTATTCCTGATATCTCAGAAGCGAAAGATGTCATCTTGAAAGTCACAGGAACCACCATTTGTGGTTCAGATTTACATCTCTATCACGCGGAGATGCTGGGTTTGCAAAAAGGCGATATTTTGGGTCACGAGTTTATGTAAGTTGGCCTTGTCAATGGGAAGGGGGTGGGACGGGGGCGAGATATAGGTTTGGGTAGGGGGTGGGCAGGGGGCGAGATATAGGTTTGGGTAGGGGGTGGGACGGGGGCGAGTCATGTTACGGGCGGGATGGGTCGGGGAGGGTGGGCGATAGTGTGAGTGGGTGTGAGTGTGGGTGTATCGCGTGTCGCGTTGCTCGGTGAATCAGTGATAGCGAGAGTCATCGTGCTGCCAGTCTTTCTCTAGTCGCATTTCACCAATAGTGTCATGACGCTGACCGATGTTTCCTATCACACAGGGGTGTCGTCGACAAGGTCGGCCCCGAAGTGACCTCTTTGGCACCCGGAGACAAAGTTGTCGTGTCTTTCCAAGTCGCTTGTGGTACATGTCGATACTGCAAGAAGAACTTTTCATCCATGTGTGACAGAACCAACAACTCTTCCCTCATGGCGAGCATGTATGGTCAAAGAGACGCAGGATTCTTTGGTTATGGACACATGACGTATGTCTATATTCCACCTTCTTGCTTTTTACTAGAGCGATCCACGTAGAAGCAAGCTAATGCGATACGTTAGTGGAGGTGTTCCAGGAGGACAAGCTGAATATGTCAGAGTACCATTTGGAGAAGTCAACTGTCTCAAAGTACCCCCTGGTGTATCAGATGAACAAGTCCTTTGTGAGTTGACTAAAATCGAACTGTGCCACTTCTGTGTATGAAAGGCTGACTGATTTCCCTTGTATAGACTTGTCCGATGTACTTCCTACTTCATATCATGCCGTCGTTGACACTAGAGTAGAAGAAGGTGATATTGTTGGTATTTGGGGGTAAGTCGATCTCCTACATCATTCATACGCCTAACAAACGCTGATATATATCATATCCTAGTCTCGGTCCTATTGGTGTATGTCGAGCTCCCGACTGTTGATCTAGATATCTTCGCTGACTGATTGTGTTTCTAGCTTGCTTGTGTCAAATGGGCTCTGCTCAAAGGTGCCTCTAAAGTTTACGCCATTGATGCTCAACCCGCTCGACTTGCCGCCGCAGCCGCACTTGGCAATGTCGTTACCGTTGATTTCAAGAATGAGGATGTATCCAAAAAGATCCATGGTGAAGTACCTGGTGGTCTAGATGGTGAGCTTCAGTCCATGCACAAGTGTTTATGGTCGAATTTAATAACGCTGACACTGTCTGACGCCTTATAGTTTGTATCGACGCCACATCGTTCCATGAACCCAAGACGATGTTACACAAAGTTGAGAAAGCATTAATGCTCGAGACTGATGTATCTGAAACGCCCAATGAAATGATCTGGCTCGTGAAAAAATTTGGCAGAGTAGGTCTTATCGGTGCTTATTCAGGTTACACAAACCATTTCAACATTGGTGCATTAATGGAGAAGGGTGTAAGATTTATCGGAAATGGTCAAGCTCCAGTCCACCTCTATTGGCATGAAATCTTGAACGACTATATCCTTACTGGTAAATTCGATGTGAGGATGTTAGTTTCTCACAGAGTTGCTATTGAAGATTTCCCTAAATTATATAACAAATTCGATAAGAGATTTGCTGGTGTAGAGAAAGTCTTCGTTCAAACTAAATTCAGGTTAGTAAAGTCTCTTACCTTCTATACATCATGTCATAGTGAATGGCAGTACAATAATGCTGATGCTCTTCGTCCCCTAAAATATAGCGAACCTCCTGGACAAGGTTTCCCTCAATTGACCAAAGTTGACGACTGGGCCAATAAAGTTCTTTAATCGATCTTGATAAAACCCGAGGCATGTAGAGTCAAAGAATGTAGCTATAGTCGAATTCGTAAATGGGAGTCATGTATTGAATGAAGTGAATCATCTGAGTAGTAAACCGGGCACGTTTCTCCCACGCTTCCGTTCCCCTTATGCCACAGGGATTGGGAACAAGTTTAACAGAATAGATGATAGGTTCAGTTTAGATCTCCATGCATGTACTGGCAGATCTGTAATCAACTGATGCATCGTCATCTATTAATCTCCTTATTTGTCCGCTTCCTTCTTCTTATCTTGCTCTGGAATAGGATTCCAAACCCATTGATCTCCTTCTCCTCGACCACAAGCTTCGCACTTCGGTATTTCCATTCGCCAGATAGAGCTTCAATGTGGGAGCTCTCCTTCCTCTCCAACCTTGGGTATTATAACCTTTTGTCATTTCATCCATAACAATTCTCTCAATTTTCTCTAAAGCTTTTTTCTGCCTTTGCTCTTTCTTATGTTGACATTCCACGGTCGACCAAGAAGCGACAGATGAGCTGTCTTCTTGATCTGATTCAGCATGACTTTCTTCTTCAGGATCACTATCGTCAAAGATATTGTCGAAATGATAATTTTCGTCTCCTTTGTGCCAACCTCTCAGAATCTTTGCTAACCCATATAACGATCGTGGCTTTATCGACTTTGGCTTTGATTGGAGTTTTCAGAGTCAACCATGCTGGGTAAGTGGATTGCACTGAACGTACGTCATATGGACAGCATCATGTTTCTTCAATCCCATAGGTTCGTCCCAGAAGGATTGAGCAAAGAATGGGTCGACGGTCCCTCTAGGACTGAACGTTGGGTTTCCTTCGAAAATATCATCATCTTGCCATTAATCATCATCTCCCATCGGGACATCAACACCATCTGCCACTATAGTAGGGGGCGGTCCGCTCGATCCGCTTGCCTGTCGATTTATGTTAGACGAACCACTAATTTCACCAAACATGATTCCTCGAAGTATTGCATCCTCAGGTTCCTCAATGTGTCCTTGGCTTGAGAGACTTTTCTCCCTTGGATCATCATCGGGATTAGCATCTTCAAAACTTCTGACCATGATCCTATTTCTCGTACCCCAATAAACTGGAAACCCTTTCTTATCATGAGGTTCATTATGTACAATGATCAGTTTGGGTAATATACCATCTTCTATATCCATAGCTCTAACTTCAGATCTACTATCCAAATTATATTCACAAATCTTTTTTGGTCTGAGAGATCTCCAAATTAAAGCTCTCAATGGTGTTATAGCGTGAGTAAACGAATCTTACACATGATAAGATCCGATGTTATCTGCGAATATACATGTTCCCAACGTCAATGAATCAAGTTGAGGGGTAATGATGAGATCTAATGGGATAGAAGATAATATACGTGTTGCCGAATCCATATATCTATCTTGCTCCTTAATTTTTCCATATATCAAGTTTCCAGCTACTTGCATTCGTTTTTTGGTTTCTGTTGGATTATCAACTTCTGCATTAGGCCATTCGTCGTCTCTGGGACCCATTGAAACTCCCAATCTAGGAATAATGTTAAGTCGTCTAACATGTCTTAGTAATGGTAATTTCGTATTTCCAGCTTTGATGTTATCCACATCATCCGTGACTGATGAGACAGAGAAACAGGATTGCTTGAACGTGATCTTCTCGGTCTTGATAGGAGCGGGGCTGTTCGCACCAAGAAAGAAGGAATCGATATTGTATACGATTGGGGAACGATAAAGGTGAGGAGCAGCAGCTAAGAAGAATATCTAACGAAATGACAATGACTCAAATCAGCTCGAGTCCATCTCTTCTCCGTGAAATTCGAACAGAATATTAGGACAGAAAGTAACACGTACCGAATTCACCCTCAACGCACTTGCAAGTCTAGGTTGAGCTATGAAGACACCTTCATCTCCCGTTTCTAAACACATGGAGAAGATATGACCCCATAACTATGGGCTTAGCTCGCAAACAGTCATTCTTCGTTATAACTGCCGAATTATATATGGTCGGAAAAGACTGCGGTGAATCAAGCTTGGATACCGCTGACTTACTGTTGGTCATCCGGCAGAAAGACACAATGAAACTAAAAGTTAGTTTCAGGTCACAAAACCTGCAGCTTTCCAGCTTAAAGAACATCCTAAATATGATTTTCATTAAGGTGACATCATGACTAAAATAATTATCATCTTTTTTGCGTGAATACATATATAGAATGAATCGTTTCACCAATGCCAGCGATCGCCTTCTCCTTGACCACAAGCAGGACATTTGGGCATCTTCTCAGCGAGCTGAAAGATGAATCTGGGGCCGGTGTGCACAAATTCACAGTCGTAACAGTTTGCTCTTAGTGACGCGTTCAAGTCTGCTTGCAATTTTGCCAAACGCTTTTCCTGATATTCCCGTTTATCGATCTCTGACCGTCCATATCCAGAGATCCGCCTTCGATCTGTTGATGAGAATCCGTCTTGTACTGCACCTCCTATCCGGCGCGACCATGCTGCCCAGTCTTCCATAACGACCATCTTCTCCAGACCGTATATCTCAATAATTGTGTCTTGAGTGAAACGACGCTTGAGTTCGGTATTCTCGCTATGCGGCATCCAGCTTGGAAGACCGCTCCAGATGCATGCACTCAGCCATCCAGCCAGCTCATCGTTGAGTTTGTTGATCCATTCTTCACCAAAATATGGTCGACTTTCATCCTCGTCTTCGGTACCTTCATCGCTGTCTTCTCCTTCTCCTTCGCCTTCTCCTTCTTCGTCTTCGTCTTCTTCTTCTTCTTCCTCCTCGTCATGTGCCTTCTGATCATTCTTATCCTCAGTCATACTAAATTGACCCCAAACTTTGCCTCTGAACGCGGTATACCTTGAGCGGTGCTTAGAGACACTCCTAATCGTAATGATATTTCTTGTTCCCCAGACCGGAGTGAAGAATTCTCGCGTGCCAATGTGAAGCCAGTTCTCTTGCTGGATTCTTCCAGTGAGATATTCATCCGTGTCAAATACCAGCGGTCGCCATCCGTTCGGCATATATTCGCACCAGTATCTTGGTGTGATAAGCTCTAGAAGATGGCTCCTAAAGGACACCAAGTCCTCGGCCGAACCACCATGTGCACCGGTCTCTCTCCGCAACCGTGAAGTTCCAACAGTAATGCTTTCCAGTGCGGGCATAAAAAAATCGCAGGTCATTATTTCGTCAGGAACGAATCTTCATTTGATGTCCACAGCTTGTTTGAGATTGTTACGACGTAACAATGCGTGGTCATGATCTCGATGAGCCAATGGGATGATAGTGCACCGACGAACATTGTGCAGAAGAGGTAGTTTCGTATTCCCCTTTTCAAAGTAATAGTCTTGTGGATTTGTGAGTCGAGGGCGGCTTTCCCCCTCAGATCGAATAATGACCGAACGATCGGCACCAAGAAAAAAGTTCCCAACGTCCTCTACCACAGGTGAGTCGTACAGTAAGCGGCCGGCAAAGAAATAGAATTTCTAGACATCGTGTCAGTCGAAGCTGCAGCTTATGACTGGGCAAAAAACTACACGCACCTTGCTTATTCGTAGAGCGGCGACGAGTCTGGGTTGAGGTACGAATTGAGTTGTGTTACTTGGCTCCAAGCAGAAAGAGAGTATAATAGTGAATATCTCATCTGGAAATATGGCTATTGACATGATGGACAGATCAGGTCGATTTGCAGACTTTAACAGAGAGAGATAGTGGTCAGAGAGTCGAACAAAGGAGATGGCAAGAATAGGTAGAAAGGAGGGAGAAATGTATCATACAAGAGACAGTATAGCTAACCATGTAGACCTCGTGACGTATGAAAGTTGAATCACTTCCTAACCTTCTTTTCGAGGAGTCATACGATGTCTCACTTAGGGATCCAGAATGTGGCGGATGGTTGCTAACGCTATGGTCTCGCTTAGGTCCATACCATGACATTTCATTGTCCTTCTTGTAGGCTTCTGAGGAAATTGCCGTAGTCTTGGTCTTCAATCTAACTCAACCGCCTTGGTCTTCTAAACAGATCCCACTAGCGCCTTGTTCTTAACCATAGGATCTATATTTTTGGATTTACTCTTGCCAGAACGAATCTCGTTGACGGAGGGTTGATCTATAAAATGGCCTTTCACACCTTGCGGGCTGTTTGAGCTTTTACTTCGAACTCGATATGTGTATTCCTTCTCCTTTGTCTCTCATTCATTTATGTTCGATTACTCTAATTGATCTCCTAGCCGAATAATCTGCCCGAAAAGAAGTATCGTTCGACTCATCCCAGTTAGCATCGAGTAGCTTTTAAATCTCCACGGTGGGCTCGTCTTTGGGAAGAGTGAAGATATTGTCAAGACAATGCTCGTAGATAAACTTTCAAATAGTGAGTGATTCACATCTTTCATTTGACCGCTCGCACTAAAACCTCAGTCTTGGTTTCAAAAGAAAAAGTAATTTTCACGGATGAGTTGAATCACTGAAACGATAGACGATTCTTTCTTTCGCCCAAGTTTCTGTTATCAAATCAAGATCCAACAGTAGCACGTTTGAGGTTCGGTGTGACAACAGTACTTTGATCAGGTGATATGTTTGCAATTAAGAGCTGCTATGCCATAGGATATCTTCTGTTTCACGTATATCTGCCTCTCATCCTTTGGTTTCAGTTCACCCTCGAATCAAGCTCTGACGCTGCCTGAAACATAGATCGAGTGGGTCACGAAGTATTCGGAAGGCAAAAATGGGGGAGAGTCCCCGTAGTAGCTCTCCAATCCCTCACTGTCATCCTCATTCTTCATACGATAGACTTACGGCGTACAATACGATAATGGTGTGAGAGGAAGATATATCCGGCGCTGCAACGGCCAAGAAAGCCGGATCAATAATTGAAGCGTACAAATTACTCAGATATTTCAATGATCCTCCCCCCTCTCTGAACACCTACCTCTGGTACTCTCGAGATTCTATATCTTGGCTAGATCCAGCTGCCATGTTTGCCTTTTCCACAACATTGGCATCCAGGGTAATCAACAGCCAAAAAGAGATTTAGGGACGGGGCTTTGCTTCCTGTTCTTCGCCAATATCCTCCCTCAGATACGTTCAACTCTTGTTTAATTATATGCTGCATCTTCTTCAACCTCATGCTTTGCGCTATGATCTTGTGTTGATCATCATGAGTGAATGATACTTGATCTGGGGCTAGTGTCTGGGCAAAGAGAGAAGGTGAAGGAGGCGACAAACTGGAGTTGTCTATCTGGTCAAGCGAAGGACCCGCCATAACTTTCTCCAATCCATATATCTCGATTTCCGTCCTTGCATTGATTGCATCTTGCGTGGCACAATGCAGTCTTCTGATCCAGGAAGGCATAGATCGAATCACAGTGTAAACCATATTTCTGGTGAGATCTTCTTCTGTGAAGACTGGCTTGGGCAACATATCTAATTCTTCAGGAGTCGTACCCGCTGCTATAACAGGATCTATCACAGCATTGCCGTCCGTTATCTCTGTCTGAACCATTGGTGCCGATAGATAATTTGGCGACTTGAAGAGGGCTATGTCACGCTCTCCTCTGATAGAAATCATATTCTTAGTGCCCCATACCAGAGGGAATGTCCCGTCTAATCTCGTATGTATATTTACTGTCTCTGGTAAGGCGTTGAGCTCATGATTGATAAAATCGGATTGAATTGGCTCAAAGCAGTACCCGTGTAGTGGACTTCGTTCGCACCAGTACTTAGGTTTACATGTTTCCATCAATTTTCGTCTAATATGATGGATTTCGGAGAAAAAGCGTGAGTGGATTCGATCAGTTTCCGGGGAATCACTGAACACGTGAGGGCCTATAGACATGCCCTCCAGTCGAGGTGTGATTGACGTTTCGACATCTGCCAATTGTACCAGAGTGTTTTTAACCTGATGATACGATGATTGTTGTTCATCTATAGCCACACTGAATCCTTTCAAGCCAAGTGAGTAAGGGATGATAGTAAATCTTCTAACATGTCGAAGTAGAGCTAATTTGGATTTCCCCTCGCGTATGAGCTCAAGGTCTGTCAAGTTGTTCAGAGCTGTAGATTTGGGAGATTGTCTTGATCCATTTGAGCCCAGCAGGAAAGCACCGAGATCCTGAATGGTGCAATCTCGATAGAGGACAGAAGCAGCAATGGAGAAGAAATGCTGTAGTATGGGAAACGGCTCGAGAACGATCAGCCTGATACGATCACACAATCATGGTAGGCTCTATACAACCCAACCGCTCACCGAGTTGACACGTAGCAGAATCGCCAGGGTAAGTTGCCGAAGCTGTTTATTCTCTTCATTAGGTACAGCACAATAGTCGAATATATGTGACCATAATTCCGGACTGAGAGCTGGCGGACTCATCATTTAGTGAAGGATTGAAGGAGTCATACAAGACTCACCTTTCAGAGACGGGACGGGAGGACAAGTATCTCATGGAATCAACACGATTAGATGTAGGTGCACTCGCGTATGTAGCAAAATCAAGCTCGTCATGTCTCGTCATCGGACATCTCCGGTATGCTGCTTTGTCTTTCGGTCTTTCGATCCTTTGCACGCACTCTTGTTCACGAAAACTATCGTGGACATCGTTCGCAAACGGAACTAAACTGGCAAAATCGCTCCGTGTGTGTTGCTGCTCTAGGTCATCAACAATTCGTACCTATGAACAGGGCGGGAATCTACACGCGCTCATAAATAGCCCTATTTTGAGTAAGGTGCGCAAATCAATCTCAATAACGTTATTACCACTTTACGAACTAGAAGCTTCGCTGGGGCTCTAGAATCGCATTTGGTGTAAGGAGGGATATCTGGTTGGTAAGAAGGCTGATCCAACCATTGAAGGAGGAATAGATAACATACGAGATACATTTACGGAACAGAGATCGCCTTGAGAGTGTCCGTGATCCGGTAATTCTACTAACGTCTATCACCCTTCCCGAGAAGATTTCGTAGCCTTCGTCCTCCCCGGTGGACTCTCCTCTTCATCGGAAGTAGCCATATCTAATGTATTTTCAAGGTATGTCAAATCTGAAATAGCTAGGCTGTTAGTTCTATCGCTGTGTTGTGGGATCAAATTCGCGTTTCCAGTGGGCGAGTATGCAGCCAATGTTTCCTCTATGTTTCTGCTGCCTATCTCATACCCTGGATACGGAGAATAGCCAAAGACCGCATTCTTGTTCTCTGGAGTATATGTCATATCTTTCGACTCAGTCTCCGTTTGAGGTGTAGTAATTTCGAAGGACGAACCGCATCCCTTCGGATCTTCCTCCTCCCACGCGGGTTGAAAGCTAGGATCGAGTAAGCATCGAACTTGCGCTTTATCAGCTTCGGAAGGGCGGTCTGTGATTGGAGCTATCAAGCGAGGCTTGAAGGACGATTGTTTTCTTGGGTCTTCCGAGATGAGAAACTCAGATATCGAAAAATCCTTCGCACCCGCTTGGTCCAATTTCTTGTTTACTGCTCTACGAAATCCAGGCCATTGACAAGTCAGATCTTCTTTTGTAAAAGATATCGTCCAATTGCCAGAATCTCCGGAAATTGATAAAGTGTTTGCTTTTCGGAAGTCCGTAGCGCGAACTGCAACATGTAATTCCGTAGGATTTTCTGAATTAGAACACCATGGCCTGCTAATGCTCAGAGAATCTTTCTGATCAGTTAGGCTGGTTAGCATTTACCTGAATGGCACTGCAGGCAAATTCAAGACTTACACAATCATGACACAGAGTAACTTGGTTGCTCTCCCTGGCGGAAAAGCGGTAATGACCTGTACATTTTCCATCTTCGTCGAAACGAGTTTTACGTGGCATCCCCTGGGGAAGGGTAGCTCTTGATTTCCGTCGCGGCCATCTCTGCTCCTTCACAGGTCGAGACCCGTGACATCTCTCAGTAGCAGAGATTTGTCGTGTCAAAAAGCTGTCGCTTGGAACTGACCGTGGCATCTGTGAAAGCTGACCATGCGAAGCCGCAGAGTCCACTGGAGTAGAGATGTCTGATCGATCCATCGAACGATATATGAGTAAATCGATGGGTCCTGAAGTTGGATCTCCGTAAACGCTCTGTTACTGCGAATGATATTCTGCACGGTTTGGACGCTTGATTACGAGCTAAGCTAACTCAAATGTGGAACGAAGTACCGAATAGAGTAGTGGTTATCTTTTGGGGATGCAGTATTGTCAACTTTCGAAAGTGGTGAAGCAATCAGAGCGAACGGCAAACTGACTTTTAATTCAGCGTATCTGCGCAAAGGATGGAGGTAAGACAATCGAAGAGTCAGTCCAGCCTATCAAAGGGTGTCAACTCGGGCAGTCCCATTCATAAATTGGCTACATTCTATTTTAGTCAACCACACGGATTGACAGTATGAACAAGCCGATTTGCCTGCAAGTGTAATCATGTCTGATTGCAAGTCTTGCACTGAATGATACGTCATTGAACCCTTTGTTTATCGAAAAAGCTTCTCAGGTATTATTCTCGGTGAGACGCGATGGACTGAGGACTATTTCCACATTGTTGTACAGTGTATCTACTATACAAGGTTCACATCAGGCGCAAGATAGATTATGCTTTTCTCCCTCGAACGATCAAACAAGGAGGTTGAGGTCCATTCTCTCCGAAAACAGGTAAAGTACCTCTCTTTTCAGCGTAAACATCGACCAATCCGTATGACTTGAACAGTTCAGTGAGTGATTCCACACTAGCAGCGGGTCTATAATGATCAGGAGCGTTGACGGAACCTCCCTTGAGAGCCTATATACGACCACAGTATGAGTTTAGGTGAATGGCTTTTTTGGATAGACATATCACCTAAATGATAAACTCACCTTTCCTTCTTTATTCATACGGGTAACATCTCTCTCTTCCTCTTTATCTTTGCCGTTCTCGACCAATCCAAATTCTGTGAGCACGAACCAGCCTCCTTTCTTCAATAATCCGATAGCACCCAACATGAAGGGATCGACGTCATCTACATGATGCAAGACCAAATTCGATACAGCTAGGTCAAATTGTGCTTTTGGCGGAGAGATTTTACGTGATTTATCTTCGCTTGTAGGTGACGATAAGGGTTCTCCGTCTTCAAATATCTTGGCTGACGACGATGATAAGGCATGAAGAGTGCCTGTCAAGCTTGGATAGGAAGAAGAAGGTAGGTACGAGTTTAAGGACATGATCATTGAGGGTGATAAGTCGATAGCGTGGACTAAAGCGAATGTAGGTAAGAGATGTTTGGTCACAGCTCCAGGACCTGATAAATTGCACAATGAGCATTGACTCATGACGAAGATGATTCACAGATATGATCTAAGATATGATGTTATGAGACAGCGTGAAGAGAGATTTACCAGATCCAATTTCAAGAACATCCCATCTCTTCAAGTCCTCCACATCTATACCAGCGGATGCCAGTGAGTGTAAGATCGACTGGTGAGTTATTTGTGCAACTTCGAGACTATAAAATCCGATGAATACATGAGTCACTAGCTCTCAGGAGAAATGTGTACAAGCGAAAAGAGACGTTGATAATGAAAATTAGGTAACGTCTTCTACTCACACTCCAGGTTTAGCCAAGTAGTCCTGTCCTGACCAGAGATCAGACTCGTCGCCTCCCCCGTGAGAATGCCAATGTGAATGAGCGTGACCATGTGAATGGCCATGATCATGAGGATGAACATGTTCATGAGAGTGGGTCGTTTCTTGAGAATTCATGCTGAAACCGTTAAAATTGAGATAAAGTAGTACGGGAACAAAAGCGATAAGCCAGTATAACATTTGTACATGGAATACTTCGTGAACAAAAGTAGACACCGATCCTTGCTTATATATGTTTGAGGACGGAAAATAACAAGCATGAATGTAATCGTCAGGTGAAATAGGTTAATTGTTATCTTGGCGGGTTTTTCACGCCGATCGGCCTCCGCTCGGGCCCCGGGAGAAGGCGCGAGTGTGGAAAGTCACCGCCGAAATTGCTTATTGTTCCGATTGATTCAGCTTCATCACTTCAAGCAAAACTCGGAGGTGTGTTGCAGCGATAGACGCACACCTGAATGCATGCATATCCCGCTTATCTGGTCTAGGAATGGGTCAACCAGAGCCTGCATACCACTGCTTATATAATCATTGCAATTGCTAAAGTAAATTGGCTTCTCTTTGTTAAAGCCCACCTACTCTGAACAGTACCATCCATTTCGTTCAAGTCCGATACGGGACTTTCTTGGAGGAAAGATATCTCTATCAGAGCAAGAGGATCTTTTGACCTTACATATTGCCTATCTCTCAAAGTGAAAGGCTGACGCAATATTATGAGCTTGTAACAAGTTTATCTTACCAGGATTGTGGTTCCTGGTGTGAGACGCTCCTACCATGCTCTAGGGATACAGTCACCTTGTTTTTTGAGTGATTGTCATATTCTGAATATCACGTGAGTTTATCAGCCTCTGCATTCCTATCCGGAAGAAATTCGATCAATCTGTCAATCTTTGTAAGCTGCCATTGTCATTGCTCAGCTATTTAGCATCTCATATTACACTAAAAAAGATCAAGTATATACAAGACTTGCATTACGATCTATACTATTCATTATCCATATCATCGTCACTATACCCTTCGTCGTTATCATCATCATCGTCGTTATCATCATCATCATCGTAAAGTCCATAATGATCGTCATCGTAAAGTCCATAATAATCGTCATCATACTCGTCGTAAGAATCATCCTCAACTTCATCCTCATCTTCCGTATGATGTTCATCTCCCCAATCATAATCACTATCCAAGGGAGTCAGTCTTGGTCTGTCATCCGGCCTCCATCTATCCTCTTTACCTTGACCACAAGCTTGACACCCTTGGTATTCACTGGCTAGATACAACTTGATTTCAGGTGCTACTTTGCCGTTGTCCACCCATAAACCATTCTCATCGATTTTAAGGAAAGCTTTAATCTCCTTTTCCATCCTGTGTAGTACAGCTCGATAGACTGATTGGCGGGCGGCATACTCCTGTTTCGTAAATCGACTTGACCATACGCCACTCCAGTGTGACAGATCTACATCTGGGTTCTTGACAAAGAGTATTTTACCAATGTGTGCGGGTCCACCAGCGTGTCCTCCTGGTATATGTATTCTTTTCTCGATGCCGAAAATCTCTATCTTTGTCTGCACGTCACACCTTTCTTTTAATTCTTCACTTGCCGAGTCCAGGTAAACTTTGCGAGCGTTCGATATCATGAAGGAGATCTCACCTATTAGATACTTCTCGACAACAGAGTCTTGCGGCCATTGCTGTTCGTCGGTGTTGGCAGAAAGTGTCTGATTCTGCTCATTTGAGCTCGGGGGAAGGTCTGTTGATTGCGATCCTTTTGCACTGGCGATATCATTCTCTGCATTCGAGGCGGGGTCGTGGTGAAATTCGGCTCTCGACTGAGCCAAAAGTGGCCATGTAGAACGGTTTGCGTCAAACTCTGTGACGATTGTGACCCTATTGTTCGTTCCCCAAATCAAATGAGGCGGACCTTCCACGAACGAAGTGTGGAATTCTGCTGTAGGTAGTTTAGGCATCCTTCCGATGGGTCCCGATATACGAGTGGCCGAGTATGGGCCACGAGGCTTCTCCCCCTCACACCAGTACTTTGGACGACATATCGACAGCAAAAAAACTTTCAAATTCATCATTTCATCTAAGAAGTGGGAGTAAATCTTCTTTTCAGCCCTGCTGTCCGGGGAATGACGGGGGCCTATGACAATTGATTCCAGACGAGGTGTGAGGAGACTCGAATCGGCTCCTTTACATGTGAAAACGTTAAAGCAGCAGAGTGTGAGCAGAATGGAGTTGTAGGTCGAAAGTGTTTTGGCATAAGCCGTGTTTCGGTCGTCCTTAGTGCCCTCCATTGGAGGTGGGAGGTTGTGAGGGATAAGATTAAGATGTCGAACATGTTGCAAGAGCGGTAACTTTGTATTTCCAGCTTTGATGCTTTCTAAGTATAGGTCGGAACATGATGAAGTGCTGGTCGATAGGGATTTCAAAGTTGTTCCAGGTAACAATCTATCTGCGCCATAGAAGAAGCTCGCAATATCTTGCACGATAGGTGAGGCGTAGAGGTGGGGTGCGGCGAGAAGATACCATGTCTATGAGGGATTTCAGTTAAATAAGATCACCATCACGCAATGAGATCAAACCAGAAATGTGGGAAGGTAGTGGTCACATACCGTGCTTACTCTCAAGCAAGTAGCCAAAGTCTCTTGAGGTTTGTATACTCCTTCATCTCCTTCTTCTCGGCAGAACCCTATGATGAGTTGCCAAATCTCTGGCGCAATCTCGGTTGTCATCGTTCTCGACTGCAGCCCATGTATAATCAAACAAAGAGGTATTATGGATCGACCGAAGGTAATGCAAGTTGAGAGAAGAGATCAGAGCTCCCACTCAAAGTTGAATTGCATTTTATCCTATTATTCGTAGGTGATTGGGAGGTGAAGGCGGACTTCGCCGTTATCTACAAACGCAGGTAGCCGGTTGTTATCTAAGGTTAAACTTAACTTGCTGTTTTGCGATAAACCTATGATGGCAGAGAAGATCACCAGAATGACATCCATCGGCTGATTAGCTCAACACTCATCTTTAAATAGGGCATCTTGACACTCAGTGAAACAAAGACGAGGAGTGAATCTTTTCCTTCACGCCTCTGACTCTCATAATTGAAGTCAGTTCGTCAATCACAGCATGTGTAACGAACCGAATCAACGACAGATCTATCCTACCCCATCGTATCGAACAAAAGAAGTTGTGGAAATGAAAACACTTGCATCTGTGCCCGGGTTATCTCTCGATCGAGTCGAGGAAGAGATGTCATCATGTCAAGTGCGAGAGATCTCGATTGGTATCATCTTTCGACCGAACAGTAACCATACAAAAGTTATTGCATCGAGAAAACAAGTGAAAATTTCGATCAGGATGCACAATGAAGAGCGTTGTGTTCAGCATAAACGCAGTAGGACGGAGGAATCTGATCATCACCCTATCTTTGAGGACGTTCGATGTGCATGGTTGACTAAACGGAAGACAGAAGAAGAGACTCGAATCATTGTATCGACAAGCAGAAAGACTGATTGGAAGATAGAATGAGGATGAAGGGAATTAGTCGCAACGTTAACATGGGGGTCTGTGCGTTCATTTTCGATTTTCCTGATTTCCGTTCCACACTTCGTATCTTGCCATCACTGTAACGTTAAACTCGCGACTGACTTGTATCATCTATATAATCACATATAACAGTACGATCAACTCTCATTTCCACCTTCCTTCCGTCTTTCATTCACCCCTTCTCTTGTCCTTATTTATCTCTTCCTCCTTTCAGTCTGTGACAATATAACCGTCAACACGATGCACCCCTACACTCCACCAGATATTTTCTCCAATTCACGATCTGGTGTCCCACCTTCTTATCCTCATTCATATCGTCCTCTACCTCGCAATGCTGTACCTTCTCCCTCTCCACGCGCTCGTCATGAATCAATACCGGAAGAATCTCAACCACGTTTTCCTCCACCATCATCGAGCCCTTTGGGGTACTCACCGTATCATCCTCGGGATGATCTTTTTTCGATTTCTCAGCACTCCACTCTACCAACACCACCATCCTCAGGTGCTTATCGACTACCTTCACCGCCGATTGTCAATAGAGCTACAAGAGTCGATCACTACCACCCGGAAGACGGACCTAGTCCAAGTCGAGCGAGTACGGGTAGAGCAAGTACAAGTACTCCACGAACTGCTCAGGATATTTACGAAGAAGGAAGACAGAAGAAGGTGACCGGTGTGGATAAGATACTGGCTAAACTTACTGGTGAGTGACTTACCGCCCTGCCAGGCATTCTTGTTTTACTGAATGCTGAATATGCGATGCGCATCTCCGACCTTCCAGAAATGAGTGGACACATTACCACTCTCAGCCACGATATCAGCGCTCTCAAAAATGATAATATCATCCTCAAGAATGATAATATCAATTTCAGAAACGATAATCGCCAACTCCGAGATAAGCTACATGAGCTGTCGTTGGGCCAAAAAGCTATTGCAACAAGGAATGAGATTACAGAAGAGATCGGCAATCAATGTAAGCTTTTGCTCCATCAGTTATGCGCATGAGATTGTATTCACTAACCCTTTCTTCTCAAAACAGTGTCAACGCCTATGAATGATAATCTTCAGGTTTACTTGGACAAACTCGAGACCTTACCAGAGACTATAGCCCTTTCCTTGAAAAGTAAGCTGGAGGATACTCAAGTCTTCAAAAACAGCAAGGATGCAGAGGTGAGCTGCATAGATATCGATCATTTCGTCGTAATTGCTGACCAACAACATAGGCTTCATCCTCTCTGCTCAATCAGGTACTTTCCAAATTCAACGAGATTGACAAATTCATCTATCTGCTTCAACCTTTCAAAGATCTGCCGCAGGCTATTATTGACGTAGTTGTATTCAAGGATGCCCTCCAAGCTCTGACTGCAAAGGTAGAGGATTCCTCTCAGCAGTCAGCTCTTGCCCATCAACATACCTTCACCAGTTCACATCCCGTCTCTCATCCTGCATCAATCTCAATCGTCCCATCTATATCCTCAGAAGCCATGGAGAGATTGGAACCGGCTATACAAGCCTTGCATGCAGCAAAGACGACTTTCGAGGATCAAGGATCAAACAATAACGAAATGATAACCCTCCTCCACACTTTGAATAATGGTCAAAACGAAGTCAAATCGTTCCTTCGCAACTTGTCATCATCAAAATCTACTTCCGGTTCGGCAATCAGGCAAAGGGCATCATCCACTGAACATTTTGAGCCTACTCAGCAAAACAGTCTGAACGACCTGGCTATCGCAGCCGCTACACAAGCGAGGATGGAGGAAACCCAAGCAGCTCAAGCATCAACCTTCATGAATTCTACCTCGACATTGGATCCTTTCGCTGCGGCCGCCGTGGAGTCCTGGTCCATCGGATCTCGAGGGTCATTTGGTATGAGCAGTCTCAAAAAGCCTAGGCTGTCGTCGACAGATCCTTCCGATAGACCGATCACCAGATCCATGTCAGGCCGGACCAATGCGCCGGACCGATGGAGTCCCTCTTTTCATGCTACGAAAACAACTTGCATCAAGAACAGAAATAGTCCAACTACTTCCTCACGCACGTTAGCTGGTCAATCCAAAGAAGAACCAATCGAGATCTCCAGTGGTTCTGGAGATTCTTCTCAGAATGTCGGTCGTCAGGTCAGACGTCGAGGACGCCCAAAGAAGCAGGTCTCCGCTATTAGCACCCAGGAATCTAGTATCCTGAACTCTGAAATCGAAAGTCTTCCGGTCTCTCTCAAGAATGGTTTATTCCTAGATCTCCATCCGCAAACAGTTTCTCAAAATGTGCCTTCTACTCTGACAGCGCAGAATCCTCTGATGAACGATCAGCAGGCCGGTATTCGTGAACTCCCAGAACCCTTGGAAACACATCCAAATAAGGGAGCATCTTCGTCGATTGCGTCAGCACCTGTAGAGACGAACCTGCCTACAAAGAGGAGTAACGGTAAGAGAAAGATGGAAGTATTTGACGACAGCTTGGATTGAATACCATATTCTGTGATTATCACTTCAAGTCGATAAAGTGAGATTGTCTTGAAAAGAAGAGGCGGACGCATTTGACAGTTGACGGTGATTGTGGTATATGTAGAATACGATGCTTTCACTTCCTGTTCATAGTCGGAGCAAAGCAGGTCCTCCCGAGTGTTGTGTACATAGTGTTCGTAACATGTCATGTATGTCATTAAGCACGATCATCGCAATGATATGCATTGGATGTGATATTTGCCCATAGGTCCATTAGCATTGTGCTGTATTTAACCATCACAGAATGGTGTGACGTCACGATATCTACGTGCGTTTCACAACTTCGCGGTCGAACCTTTCATCATGTCAGAAGGTGTTTCATTGGGCCTTTTGGAACGCAATAGATTCTCATTTTTGATAGCTACAGCTTTGAGTATTTGTAAGGAGGTCCACACTATCTAGTAGAAGGGAAGAGCTCAAAGAAGATTGCGGGAAATGGAGAGCGATCTCCAAGGATGAGTGGCACCTTCTGTAAAACCAGATACATGTGGCACCTCTCTATCCGCTATCATTTATAAGTCATCACGCTTTTGAAGCTGTCATACAAGCTTGAAAGTCAGAGCATGCAGATCTAGTGTATCTACTGGGGTCAATGAAAAGATGATTGCATAGTGCGCATTGCTTATGGCTTGAATATTATTGATTATGGATGTGTATGTAATGTATGGTTCTATGCACTCTATTTAGATGTTTTTTGTTCTTATATCTAGAGCTACAGGAAATGCCGTTCATAGGTCAGATCTAAGTAATCTACAGATCGTCAAATACTACTATTTGAGATCTTGTCGACCTCCTCCCTCCTTACTCGCCGTCTCTCTCCACTTCATCTCCTCAGGCTCTTGTTTTCTGTGCCTCCGTGAGAGAAGGTACACGAGTCGCCTCTCCTGATGGGGCAGGAGATCCAGCGTGATCATGAGGATGCACAGGAGGCAGAGTAGTGTCTGGAGCACCAGCGTTGGCGGGAGCACCGTACGCTTCAGGGTCTTCAGTGGCGGCGCCACCGTGGATGTCATATCGCTCCGTCATCTCTTGAACTTGATGGTCCGATAATTTGGGCAGTTCTGCAGCTACAAGCGTAGGTCTTCTTTGAGTAAGATGCGCGTGCGCAAAGATGACATCTAACTCTTCTAACGTGCGCTACGACGTTCTCTTTATTAGCCTGAAATCATTTTCATCAAGGAAGTTACATGGAAATGCAAAAAAAATCGCTGATTTTGCATCACGGAGTGCCGAGTTGGCTTTTCCCAACTCGGCATTTCCGCGCGAATCTTTCGCGAATTTTTTCGTCATTTCCCTGTATCTGTGAATGGGAAATGTACTCACGCCAGTGGTCTCAGGATAGAAGAAGTAGATGAAGGGAAGGAAGACAAGGTTGATACAACCGAAGAAAAGGAAAGTGTAGGCACCGATAGAAGCTGTCATGGTAGGTAAGACTTGTACGACGGTAAAGTTGAAAATCCAGTTGACCATAGTTGATACAGCGTTTGCTTGAGTTCTAACAGCCATTGAGTTTAATTCGGCTGGGTACAACCAAGGAAGGGGTAACCAAGTGGCACCGAACCATGCGATGAAGAAGTAAAGACCGAAAGCGGCACCTTTGGCAGAGTTGGGTCTTCCGGGTAAAAGACATCCGAAAGTGATGAACATGGAAACAGCTTGTCCGACAGTTCCCCAGAGGAACAACTTTCTTCTACCAACTTTCTCAACTAAGAAGAAAGAGGTCAAGGCGAAGATCATGTAAACGACTGATAAAACACCACCGAGAATCAATGATAATTGAGTTTCAAGTCCGATTTGATTTTCGAAAAGGACAGTCGAGTAATAGATGACAGCGTTACATCCACCAATCTGTTGGAATAATTGAGTGGATGCACCGACTAAGGCTCTTCGGAAATGTTGTTGTTTGCCCATTTTCAGTAAATCTCGAGGACTGTTGGCCTTGACGTGTTGTTGCGCGGTAAGAGCGTCGACGATCTTTTTGTGGTCGGCGACGGCGACGGGGTCATCGATGGATCGAGCATCGAGGGCAGCGATAACTCTAAGACCTTCGTCGGGTTGTCCGTGAGAGATGAGCCATCGAGGAGATTCAGGAAGCACAGCGACACCTCCAATGAGGATCAAGGCGAAGAGGATTTGCATAGCAATGGGGAATCGCCATGAAACGGATGACTGTCAAAATTACATTGTTAGTAAAACTGAACCCATACATCACATTGAGAGGAAGATTGCTAAACTCACGTCGACGAAAGAAAGACCAAAGTCGATCCAGTAGGCAATGACGGTACCGACGGCAACGGTGGAAGCTTCCATACAAATGAGGAAACCTCTGTTATGAGCTTTTGAAGTCTCAGCGACCCATGAAGGAATAGTGGCGGTGTTGGCACCGTTACCGAAACCAGTGATGACTCGACCGACGATGAATTGCACGAAACCACCGACGTTTCCTCTTCCGGAAGTATCACCTGGACCGAAAGCTGTTATTGAGATGATGGTTCCGATGATCATGACAATGGCACCACCAAACATCATCTTTCTTCGACCCATCTTGTCACCGATGAAGAAAGCAATCAAAGCTCCGAAGAAACATCCGACTTCGTAACATGAAGTAACGGATCCTTGAACGGTACCGGCATGAACATCGTTGGCATCTCTTTGGTGGGTCTAGCAAATAGGATGATAGATCAGCATACAGAGAAGGGAAATTGCACATGCACGGTGAACACTTACTGCAGGAAATTCGGTGTTGAATTGTCTAGAGGCAATGATACCGGACATCAAACCTGTGAGGAAAAAAGCAAATTCATTAGCTCATTCGGCTCCAAAAAAAAACGGGATTATATCGAGAATTTTGAAGTCATCGTGACGACAGTGGCTCAAATAGGCATAAATTTGTTTTGGAACCACGTAGGACAAATTTTGTAATGGCGGAAGACTCACCTTGATCATAACCGAAAAGAGAGAAACCACAAGTAGCGATAGCTACAACGGCGTACAATAATGCGTTACCGTTCAAACCGCCATACTTGACGAGAGCTGATGAGCCCATTATGGGCCCGGGTTTTTCGAGAGGGGATGTGGACATGTCGTTTGAATGTCTTCAGTGCAGTGGGAGGTTATCGGAATGCGAGTGAGGGATACTCTGGTTGTGCTGCTGGATGGAAGAAAGGGAACCTATCCACTATATGAAAAAACAGTGGTGGCAGTGAAGATATTCTGTGTTCGTGTATATGGGAAAAACGATTGAAAAAATAAAAGAAGAATGAGGGGGAAGCTATAATCAGGAGAAATGGGGTTGTTTATATATCTATCATATGGGCTCGCCGTCGAGAGAATGGACCCCCCGCAACTAGACTGCATGCTACCCCAGTTTGACCTGTTGTTTTGTATTTGGGATGAATAATTTTTTCTTCCTCTCGTCTCGTCCGAGCAAACTCGGGATGTAATGGTCAGTCTAGGATTTGTTCGGTCTTTCCAAAAGAAAATTTTCATTTCAGTGTGTTTTCAAGCCTTTTGCATCATCGACAGAAATATAAACATAACTAGACAAAATATGATAGATAGGTGTTTGTCAGAAAAACCTTGGACATTTCGCCTCTTTCACCTGTTCATGAGAGATAGGGATATTAATCGATCAAAATAAAACAGACCCTTTGTTTGTGATTCTGCCGGTTTAAGGGGGTGGTACCTCATTCCATCTTCTTCCGGTTAGGATATCCGAAGTGAGAAAAAAGGCATCCCTCATAGGTTGCTCGTGAGACCTAAACGTAATCAAAAAGAAAAGGCCAAGGTCAAGGTGTCCCATAAAATTTTCTATTTTCGTAATTACGGATTTTTCAATTTTTTTTTTTCAAATGGAAGGAGCGTCTTGACGATAAAGAGGTCATCCGACGTCGGAGTTGGTAATAAAGTCACGGCAAGTTCGGTCCGCCATATTACAGTGATCGCGGTTGTATGCATGTTTCCTATCATATCCGCACAATACCCCTGTAAAACTGCAAAAGCCCTGTAACAAGTTATGGGCTTGAAGGGTTAAGCTGAAGAAATCTTTGAAAATTTTTACCGAGAAGGTCTAAAAGAAAAAAACATTTTGCTTTTAGATTACCGCCGGCCCTCGGGGTTTTACCTTGAATCCCTTTTGACACCGCCGGATCATATCATATTCTGCTCTTTCTGTTTTAGTGCGAAACAGCGGGAAAGGGCAAAGGCGGAAGATAGTGAAGAGAAGCTCGTTTCGGAAATAATCAATTTATTAAAGCCACCGCATCATTTTTCACATCGGTTAGACCTTTCTTGTCAGCGCTAAAAATAAGCCACGGCCGCGGGTAAACTACTGTAAGTGTTACGGGAAAATGTCCTGTTTTTCTGGGCATGCCATACATAGAATTAAAACATGACAGAAGGAATGTCAAAATTTGATCAGACTGAATGCAAGCGAAATGCCACGAAGAACTTTTTGTCAGCTGAGCAAATGAACTCTCGAGTTGCTAGATCATTTGACTGAATAGATGGCTTCACACAATCTCAATCTATATCAAGATCGTACCTAAACTATCTCTTAGATCTCCAAAACCTGAACTACGAGGACGCGAGAAGCCCCATTCTTGTTTTTAACAATTTTTGATTTCTTGATCATGAAATAGATTTTCTCGGAGTGGATAGGATTGGGGTCCGGTGGGGACCTTATGAGTGGCACCTCTCTTCTTCACTCCCAACCCTGGCTACGGAATGGTGTGATTGGGAAAATGTGAATGAACGAAGGCCAAAAAAACGAATTTATCGAGCAGAATTTTCTCATCGATTGATTTGTATTTCGTTCATCCGATAGCGGATGAGGCTTCATCCTAGATCTGAGCTGAAAGGGACGATAGAAAAAGGTACACTTCCAATTAGCAATGTGAAGAGGGCGAAATCCGTGAGGACGGCTAAATCTAACCGGACGATTGCTCTTCTGTCCTTCCGTTTTCTATCTAAACATATCATGATTAAGGTTAAAACGGTATCATCGGTCTGTTTAGCCGTCACAGGGGGACAACAGCGATCCTCTATGCAGTTTTCTTGTGATTTCTAGTCAGGAAGATCATTCAAGTCATAACGCAATTGCCAGATTAACGTGTTATTCGAATTGTAGATCACCGTGTTTTGGTGTGACTGTTCTAGTGCAAGGAACGTTACGTGTAGACCTTCCCCAACGGTATTTTTTGCATCAAGTTACAACTCATGAGGCTCAATGGAGAGGAGAAGAGCTTACCAGCCGTTGGTTGGAGGGTCTTGAGAGATGACATCGGTATGTCTATACATGTACCTGTCCGAGATCCGTTTACGAGATAGTCCAAAGATGGAGATCTATTCGGTTCTCCCATTCGAAAGGCACGATCACGTCTTCGGTGACCCTTCTGGAGTCCACTGGTGATCCACGTCCATATAGATGGGGCATTCAAGACTAGCTTGGGGAGGGAGTTTCTCTGGTAATGATTGCATACTGAGCCTTGTGAACGCATGGAGAATGTAAAATTAAGAAAGCGTACGGGGACGATTTTTGAAGCTTGATGGACAATGGTACAACCTCAGGGTAGCGTTTGACTGAAGTTGGTAGGATTGCAAGGGGTCTCCAGCTTCGAATGAGAATAGTCACTTTTTTCCCCTTCGTTCCGCTGAAATCCAGTCAATGTATATCATTTCCCGTCTGAGGCTCTTACCAATAGACATCGACCCATCTCCATCTCAAGTCGATCTCCTTCTCCGAACCCACGAACCAAAGCATCTCCTTCATTTGCCTAAGCTTTCTTATCGTCTCGCTGATATGCGCTTCTCGGCATAGCCATGTCGAGATCGTCAAACAGTGTCTGGGTTCAAGTTCACCATACTCAGAACTAGATACATTCATCCCTTGTGCCACACGACAATGTCCTTATTTCCAGCGGTTATCGCCGCTTATCAGTCAAGTGAGATGTGATCCGATCGATGATGAACCTCCACTCTTGTATCTCATCCACGGCGATCGTTTTCGGAGATTCCTGCAGATGAGAGAGTCTTGAAGATTCAATTCAGAGACAGCTTCAGCGAGGAACGCGGTGTTGAAGCATCTGAAAGTGGTAAATAAAACATGAATAACACTATCTGACGTCAACTTCGTGTCAATATTGTTATTGCCAGAGTAATCGTTATTGTTATCTCACTCCGCTGTTGATTTTAACTGTTCTCGCATAACAGTCCGTAATCACTCGCATACAGTCGTTCCCTTCTCTCATTGATGCTATCAGTCTCAAGACCAAGATTACTATCAATATTCACGTCGAACATCAATACAAGAAGAAGCATTTTCTTCATGCCTCAATTAACTCTTTTCTCAGACCCAAATTCCAAATCGTTAGCCTTGTCCCCGAAGAAACCTTCTTCCCACACGAAAGCGAATATTCATACCAGTCCCATCGGAAGTAGTAGTAGAAAGGCTGCTTACACGAAGAAAGGCGAAGAACCTAATTTATGGGAATTGCATCACATTCAAGAAGATATGGCTGCCATCTCGAAGAAAAGACATTCTAAAGATGATGTTGATGAATCAGCAGCTTCGGCTTCGGCTTCAACTTCCAAGAAAAGGAAAACGGATTCCAGTGGAGTTGGCGAAACAGATCAAGGGAAAGATGAGGAAATGAAAGGACAACCTGATGAAAAGGGTCAATCACCTCAAGGTGGCGGTGTAGCTGGTGAACAAGGAAACAAGGTCAAACATAAGAACGCCTATGAAATTAGTATGTCTATTCCGGTATGCTCAGGCTCGCTAAAAGGAACGTTCGCAACTGATGAATCGGTGTTCTTGGTGGTGCAGAGGGTAAAATAGCTACTGCCGAAGATGCAGCCAGAGCCGATGAAGATCCACCTTTAAATCAACTCGAGCGACTCATTGAGAAAGGTCAAAAACAAGTCGAGAAAGGTGATTGTGTAGTATATTGGATGAGGATGGAAGATATGCGAAGTGAGTAAATCGGTTTGTTCGCGATCATCTACCATAATGACAAAGTGTATCGTGCTAATTTTTTTGGGAACCCAGTTGAAGACAACACGGCACTATATAAAGCTTCTGAGAAAGCAGTAGAATTAGGTATACCACTCATCGCTCTCTTCGTGTTGAGTCCAGGTGATTATAAAATACATGATAGAAGTAATAAGAAGATTGATTTCACGCTTCGTAATCTACGATGCCTTAAAGTGAGTCCTCCTGTCTGATCAATCATGTTTGACGATGCTAATTCGTTATGTAAACAGACGAAATTGCATGAACTGAACATTCCTTTACACATTGTATCATACGATCGAAGACTCCAGATCCCTCGAAGAATAATAAAAGAAGTCCTTCCTTCTTTAGGATCAAATCACTTCTTTGCAAATATAGAATATGAAGTAGACGAATTAAGAAGAGATATAGCGACTGTAAACCTAGGAAGGGATAATGGCATTGACGTACAATGTTTACATGATAGATTGATTGTCCCACCTGGAAAAGTTCTAAGTCAAAAAGGAAAACCCATAAGTGTATTTAGTCCTTGGCAGAGGGGTAAGTCGATCCCAGACTCCTTGAACTGCTCAGATTGGACATTCCAAGCTGATTTTGATGATATGTCAGCTTGGGCCAAATTGTTAGATCAACAACCTAAATACTTTGACATGTCCCCTACACCTAAATCCAATGATCAATCCATCAAATCGGATGAGAAGTTCAGTACACTGTTTGATGATAAGATACCCGATAGCTTGGAAGGGTTTGAGTGTCCTGAAAGTGATAAATTAAAGGAGTTGTGGCCTGAAGGTACAGATCGGGCTAAAGAAGTGAGTACTCATCAAGAGTTCTCCCTCGCACTGGCAACTGGCTTTTTCCGAGATGCTGACGAACGTGACTGCATATGATCTCAGGTGCTTAATCGATTTTTCCATACCAAACCACGTAAAGATCAATTCCACTTCGTATCACCACTGACACCCGGTGCGGAAGAATCTGAGAAAGAATCTCGTATTGCTCAATATCAAACGGGTCGTAATCTTGTAGATGGGGATAATAGTTCCAAGATTAGTCCTTATTTAGCATCAGGTGTCATCAGTGGAAGAATGGTATTGAATGAAGCTAAGAAAATGAAAAAAGGTAAATTGGAAAGTGGAAGAGATACAGGTATGGGTATGTGGGTGCAAGAGGTCTCGTGGAGAGATTTCTATAATCATGTACGTCAACTTGTCACTCGCTTGGTCCTCTTTTCATTGACCGTAGATTCTTTTGTTGGTTTTCTCTCTCAAAAAGCGAAGTTATTGATGGTCGTTGTCCTTTCCCAGGTTATGGCCACTTGGCCAAGAGTATCGATGGGTCGACCGTTCCTAGAGAAATTCGCGGATGTTCAGTGGGAAACAAACGAAGATCATCTACAAGCTTGGAAAGATGGTAAAACAGGATTCCCAATAATTGACGCTGCAATGAGAGCTTGTAAAGCTAGAGGATGGATGGAAAACAGAGTGAGAATGGTTGCTGCTAGTTTCTTGGTCAAAGGTTTGATGCTCGATTGGCGTAAGTCCCATCCCCACGACATGAGATGTACTGTCACGTGAAAAGCTCGATTGAGATATACTAACGCAAGAATACTTGGCGAAACAGGTTTAGGAGAGAAGTATTTTATGGAATCTTTTGTTGATGGTGATTTAGCGGCGAATAACGGAGGGTGAGTGTCTGACCTACTTCCCAAACATGGAAGGGATGAATGAGAAAAACCTTCAGCTAATTCATATATTGTCAATAGATGGCAATGGACTGCTAGTGTAAGTGTTTTGTTCCGTCGACGAAAATGCTAGTTGATAAGCTGATATTCCCCCTTTTGGTTTCCACAGACCGGCACCGATCCTCAACCTTTCTTTGTAAGTAATGCACTGTTCATACATCTCAAGACGTGTACTAATGGACTCATATTATCACAGAGAATATTCAATACATTAACCCAATCGGAGAAATGTGATCCAACTGGAGCCTACATTCGATATTGGGTACCAGAGTTGAAGAATCTGAAAGGGAAAGCCATTCATGATCCATATCATCAAATGCCTCGAACGGAATTCAAGAAGTTAGGATATCCTGAACCTATCATAGATCATAAGACAAGTAGAGAAAGAGCGCTATTCAGGTATAAGAATGTTGGCGAGAAAGAGAATGGATCATAGATATCCTAATTTACATAGCTATGCATGTATGCATGGATTACGGTGCCACATTGTAACACCGAGATGTCAAATTACGTAAAGACAGCTTCAACTTATGGGAATTTTAGCCGGACGTCATCGGCATGCAATTCTGTCACATTCCATTCTTTTGAGATCTTTTTTCGTTATAATCTCTTCAAATGATAGATATATCTTGATATACAAATCCGCTGTATACATCCAAGTCTCGAGGACTAGTGACCACCGACTGACTATTACGATCCGATTAATTCAAAATGGCACCAATCGCTCCTCCTGCATCGATTCCCGTCCCTTCTCAACCAATCGCACCTCCCACATCTTTGTTGACTCGATCTCAAAAATTCATTGAAGAGAATCAACGATTGATCCTACTTGGATGTGCTGTTTTAGCAGCCTCAGGAGCGGGCTACTACCTATACTCAAATAGATCAATTGGTGGTGGTAGTGGTGGAAGTTCATCAGCATCTGCTGAATCAGGTTCAGGTTCAAGTTCAACTGAAAATACTGCAGGTGCAAGTGCGAGTTCCAAAAAGAACAAGAAGAAGAAGAAGAAGTCTGGTGACAAGAAAGATGAAAAGTTTTTAAGTAATCAAGGTGAAAAAGGTCCTCTTTTGGAAGAAATTGAACAGCCCAAAGATGAAAAGAAGGTGGAAAAAGTTGAAGTTGAAAAAGAAGAAGGTCTCTTAGCAGGTATGTTTCCACTTATCACCTTCAAATCGCAATCAAAGATACCAGAGGAAATCCAGGAGTCTGAAGTCATGTTGGGCTCTGTCGGTTTGTACGAGCTGACTTTCCTTCATAACTCCAGACGTTCCTGATGCGGCCACTGTTGCAGCAATGGACGACGTAGTGAGTCAATTAATGCAATCCAGCTTACTTGATACCAAGCTAATAATATTTCTCGTCAGGCTCGAAACAACCTCGGAGCATCACTTAAAGATAGAGGAAACAAACTGTATTCAAAGAAGGAATTCCAAAAAGCTGTAGAATGGTGAATTATTTTCACTTGCAGCTGACGTGTGTAACTGATTATGCAAGCTGACATTCTGATGTTTAGCTACACAAAAGCCATTGAGATTTCTGTGAGGAAAGACGCTGTATTTTTCTCAAATAGAGCAGCTTGTGAGCTTGGTCAATCACGGTGTATGATCGCGAATGACAAAATTGACTTATATGTACTAGGTTTCACCAACTTCTCTCCTCCTGAATACGCTAAATGTGTCGCTGACTGCGATGCGGCCTTGAAACTTGACAAAACATAGTTAGTTGTTAGATCCCGAACGGATAGGTGGTCTTTAGCTGATAATGGCATTGTAGCGTAAAAGCGTTGAAGAGGAGAGCAACCGCTTTAGAGAACTTGGGTAGAGATGAAGAGGCCGTGCGAGGTGTGTCACCTATAAGTCTTTCAATGTGTACCGTTGGCTGATCGTCGACTGAATAGATTTCACCGCAACCACTATAATTGAGCGATTCCAAGATGAGCAAGCTGCCATGTCAGTGGAGAGATGTCTGAAAAAACTGGCGCAGAAGAAAGCAAAGGACATCCTTGAGGTAAGCCTACTTGTTTTTTTGGTACGATGAGATATGTAGCTCACTTTTTTCTTTCAATCAGACGCGAGAACCCAAACTTCCTTCACCAACATTTATCTCAGCTTATCTTTCCGCATTCCGACCACGTAAGTTCCCTTCTACTATCAAGCACTGTTTTGCAGTAGAGTAACGAATGACTTAAACATTGTTTTAACCCTCAGACGCTAAGCCCACACTTCCTGAAAACCCCTCTCAAGGTGATCAAACCCTCCTCCTCGCTTTCGATGCATTGGCAGCCGCCGACTACACTCACGCAGTAACATTCGTCAATGAAGCTATCGATCAAGGAATTTCATCTAAAGATGGCGAGGCTGAAGCTTACAACATGAGAGGCACTTTCAAATTCTTGATTGGTGATTCTGAGGGTGCAAGACAAGATTTACAGAAGAGTTTGGATATCAAACCTGATTTCGTACAAAGTTGGGTCAAAATTGCTAGTGTACACATGGAACTTGGTGAGTTCTGAAATTGCAATTGTACTACGTTGAGCAGCATTACTAATGTGATGGCGTGAATAGGTGATTCTGCAAGTGCCTTCGGTGACTTTGAGGCTGCTATTAGACATAACGTGGATGATCCTGATATTTATTACCACCGAGGTCAAGGTGAATAAGTTGTCTATCTCATATTAATGGTTTTTCAGATTGACTGACCTTCGGAATACTCCAGTTTACTTTATCATGCAAGAATTCGACAAAGCTATCGCCGACTACAACAAATCAACAGCCCTTGATGGTTCATTCATCTTCACACATATTCAAGCTGCCGTAGCCCAATACAAACAAGGAAACATTGGTGCTAGTATGGCAGCGTTCAGAAGGATCTTGAAAGAATTCCCAGATAAGGGAGAGCCTAGCAACTACTAGTGAGTCAGACTGAACTTATATTAGAAGCACGTCAGATCAGACAAAGAATATCGAAAAAAACGGCTGCTGATGTTGTCTCCTCAATCCAGCGGTGAACTTTTGCTCGATCAGCAGAAATTCCAAGAATCACTCGAGAGATTCGACCGATCCATCGAGCTTGACAAAGACAGGTCAGTAAACGTCTTCTCAACTGCTGGCAAAAATATAGCTAATGTTGCCCTTACTCACGTAGGAAACCAAGAAACGTTCTTCCTTTCGTCAATAAAGCTCTCGCCCTCTTCCAATGGAAACAAGATATTGTCGGGGCTGATGGATTATGTCAACAAGCATTGGAGATTGACCCAGAATGTGACGTTGCCGTAGCTACTCTTGCTCAATTGAGTTTACAACAAGGAAAGATCGATGAAGCCATTAAGTGGTTTGAAAAGAGTGCTCAATTAGCTAGAACAGAAGGAGAATTGGTCAACGCCATTACATGTGAGTTCATGTTCGATGACAACTGAGGAACGAGGTCTTGAAACTGATGGTATATCTATCAAACCAAACAGATGAACATGCAAGTAAAGCTCAAGTACATTTCCTGAAAAACTATCCTGAATTCGCAGAGAGACTCAGTCAAATGGCGCAAGGATTACAATAGGAGTGTTAGAGCTTTGGCTGTGAAAAGAGCCGATTTCATGAAGACAATATGATAATGTTTTTGGGATGAGATCTCCTTTATCTTGATGATAGGATGCCAGGAGATCGATTGGAGGGGGGGATGATCACTAGGCTTTAGACTTTATTCATATACGATTGACAGATGCAACTACTCTTAATATGAAATCTTGCTTCTTTGCGACGAGGGACAAGCAAACAGAAACGTGATATCGAAGAGTCAGACCTGTCAGTATGTGACGATAGAGGAGACTTGCTTTGATAATGCATGTTCCGTCATCCGTCCTTTCACCATCAACCGGGAATATCCATTGTATCAAATTTCTTCTCATATAAAGTTGCATGTGAAATCAATGATTAAGTGATTGATTGATAGTGAAAAGGATGTACGAACTACCGTCCCTCGCTTTTTCATACCGTCCACCAGGTCGGATCCGATAATGTAAATTAAGAGATAAAAAGGCGAAAGGGAACTAAGATGTTCGAGTATTGGTCTCGCATCGGGTTGACGCTCGACTTATCGTTTATATTCCTCTTCTTCCACAAGAACATTACAGCCCATAGGCACTGAATGAGACCAAGTGGAATATAGAGGAAAAGGGGATAAGGAGCAACTTTTGGGGAAGTGTACCGATGCTGCCGCACTGCCTAAAAAGGCATATAAAGAAGAAGAAGAAGAGAAAAGAGAGAAAGAAGATCAACTTTTTGAAATTTATCTATGCAGCGAACAAAAACGACGACCAGCGTCGTGTTGAGATATGAGCGGAGTTACGCGGAGTTTTAGCCAGTAAGGGGAATTAGGGAGAAGATGTGGCGGTGGAGGGCGTCCACTTTCGATTTACGGATAGCATCATTTAGTCTGACACCTAGTGACATCTTGTGCAGGATCTCCTATAACATTGGCAGGATCCAAGCACTGGGATGACATAGAGTACGATACGGCTTCAGTCTCGACTGCTTCCAGCCATATGGGAGAAAACTGATGCAATCCGAGGCCTTTTTCGGGATCCGGACACACCAATAGTGGACTCATCAGATCAAGATGATGTTCACTGCAGCAGAAATAATGAAACGGATTCGACATGGTTTTATAGCACCCTGTGAAACGAACTGCCGGGACGACTACTGCACCAGCTAACTTCTTTTTAGCAGACAGATTATCCTGGATGTTGATAGATGATCCAAAGGAGTGGACTTGATCAGCGAACTTGCCTATTCTCAGGGATGTATTTTGACTAGCGTTTTTCCTGTGCTAGAGGTATCAAGGACAAGCATAGTCCAGCTAGCCGATCTGCTTTACGGAGGCTATCTCGATGCTTGATATACAACAGACTACGAGTACAGTTCCTGAAGATACCAATCATCCTCCTCGTGAGGTGAGTCTTTCTTGTGTTATTGGGGTTTAGCTGTTGATGGAGAAAGTAAGATCATGGGGCCGGAACATTGAAGGCACGTGCGTGTGCATCCTGAATACGTCTTTGTTGACATCCTTTGACAAATTGAGTAACTGATCAAATGGTTGGCTATGTCGAAATAAGATCATGCTTTTCCAAACATTTATACTGACAGCAATAACGGTTCCTTCCCGAGCAGTATACTCATTTCTGGTAATCTTAAAAAAGAGTTTACTGATTTGACCATATTGGTTCTCCCCTCAATTCGACCACTACTGGTATCGTCAATGAGCTTTGTACCCCCATTTCTACTTGTTCATCCACTAGGGTATCCAGAAAACGCAGAAGACCCTTATCCAAGGAGAAGAAGAGGAGGAGGAGGATGAGGTAATCACTAATGACGAATAGTCCAGAATGTTCTGCATTGGGTATTTGGGTTTACTTTTCGATTCACTGGTATGGTACATCGCAAGTACGCTACTGCAATATTGATTATGCATAATCCCCTTTGTTCATGACATGTAACTCATCAATTTACTATGGTCCGTATATGACATATCCTCTTTTCCTTTCTAAGAACCAAACTCCGCAACGCTATACCTTCTTTTGTCAAAGACGAGAGCCCATCCCCTCTAGACATGGGGAAATCATTTGGGTGATATTGTGTTTGCTACGTATAATAAATTTCAATAAAAATCTACCATTTTACCCAGGTTATACCTCCTGATTACTCAACTTATCTCCGAAGTTGGCGAACCAAAGCCAAGTCGTCATCGATCCAATCAATCGTCACCCAGATCCAGCCCTCGTTAACTATGTTAAATATGAACGATGGGAGTAGGTGCCTCCTTTACACTGCAGCAAGTCCAATTATTGATCAGCCTCATAGTCATGGTGAGTATAGTCGCAAATCTCTTTCCCTGGCAGAGAGCAATCTCGATGCTGGTACAAGATGCGACGGACAGCAAAGTGCAAGATCCCGAAAGCAGTCAGAGAAGAAGATACTCAGCAACAAGAGTGGCAAGTTACATTCACAATGTGGAGGAGAATACGGTAGTCGATTTAATGATGCGACGGGACGATGCATGAAGAAATACACCGATTACCAGATTACTTTGTGTCACAAATGTGTGAGTTAAGATTACGTTTTGCCCATCGGATCTGCTACCGGTCTTGATTATCATATAAAAGAGCCTGATCCCAAGTTCTACAGCAGGAATTGCCTAATGATATATTGACGTAATTACTGTACCGTGTTTTAGATGGACGCTTATGAAACCTGCAAAGAATGGTGCTCTAGGACAATGACCAACACCAGACTACACGATGCCTTGAAGGAGTTTGACACTAAGAAACAGAAATCCGAGACAACAGGTCAATGGCAAGAGTTCCGTAGAAACCGTTTCAAGGATAGAGGCTTGAATGGAGCAGGTGCAACGATTCGTTATAATCCCGATATTCCAAACACCAAGGTAGAGAACGGTGAGCATGATAGTGTCGCGCATAGTTCACACACCGATACGACAAAAGAGGAACTTGAGAGCAGACACTCGGGATCGACTGAGATTCCAACTCTCGATCCATATGATCTAACCTCTGATCAATATCACGAGGATGCAACAGGGTTCTCAGCCAAATCAGCACATCTTCACGATAGATCCGGTCTCCCACAGCATCATGATCATCGGCCTGCTTGGGAATTGATGAATCTCCCAGAATCGACTGACCCTTTACTGATTTGTAATGTGTCTTATAAAGATGGTATGGAGTTTAAGTCTGATGCTCCACCATTCACAGAGGATCGACTCATTGCCCTTGCTAACTCTTTGGTCGAACGCCTTGAAACTCCGATATTAACTTATCTGAGAGATGACTCGTACAAAGCAAGTACTAGACGATTGAAACAGCCATTTGGCGAATATCCCCCCAATGGAAGTGATGATGATACAAAATTCAGTTATCCAGACGATAACCCGATGACCGACTCAGAAACAGACACATAATTCGGAACCCAGCTACTTGTCAAACATGAAACGATGATGGTCATTTGTAGCAAAATATACGTCTCACGAATTTGTTTATAACCTTTGTAATTTCTTGTCATGAAACAGTTCGACTTTGCTGGGACGGTGTAGTCAAATTTACACCTTCAGGGTGGACTAGCAGCACAAGAGACGGAGCAGAGGAACGATAAGCAGCTACTCCGTAGCTTTCTTCGATTGACAATCTCGCGTAGAGGAGACGAAAAAGAATGAGAGTGACTCCACGTTATAACTCATATATTCAGGATATGAAGAGGGCGACAAGGGTAGAAAAAGAAGTATATGATATCGTCAGAATATGTAGTGTCTGTTGCATTACTCGTATTTCAATAATGTTTCTCCATCTTCCCATCAGGAATCGTTGGGATTTCAGTTGCTTTCGAATCAGCGGCGTTTTTCTTCGATTTAGATTGCTTGAATGAAATATCATCAGTGTGAACATACATCAAACAGGAGCTGCATGTTAATCAACAATATGTGATTGGGGTATATTATCAATCAAGAACGCAAACAGTAACATTATATATACAGAATGATAAAAGTAATAGATCGATCTCGTGTGGACTTCACATGGAGGACGAAGAGTTAGTTTACAACGTGATTGAGGGTTAAATCTGACAGGACATCGGAATTTGTCAGCTGCCGAAATAAATCAACCGCACTCAGTAAGGATTCCACTCACCAAAGACAGCTCCAAAGTCCAGACTCTCCTAGCCCAAACTTTTACATTGATAGTTTCACCTGATTTGGAAGATGTGCTAGCTGGTACTTGAACCTCAACACCGTCCCACCAACATTTTCTCTACAAAGTTACGCGAAGAAAATGAGTCAGCTCAGCAATCTTGTAGGATACACACTCATCTTTTCTGATGATCAACACTCACAGCAGGCTTTCTCCAAAACAATAACAATTTCTGAGCTGTGCTCATTTGTTGAGCGTCGATCCAAGGTACTCCGCCATCTTTTGGATCTTCAGGATGCATGATACCTGTTTTCAGTAAGACTAAAGCCATCGAAGTGATTACGTTTCTTGATGGTTCACAAGCTCTGAAACCCCATGAGTCGGATCGATTGAAGCCGCTGGAGGGGTAGTTATACGATTGGGAAGATTAGCAGGATAACTTTAGGCGGGTGTGTAGGACGATTTAGGATACGAATAAATTGATATGTGTTCTCAAGATGCACACGAACGGCTTAAATGTTCGAAGTTAAATACTCACCTCATACAGAGCATATCGATCAAATGAGCTTCAGCAGCATTACCAACGCTACTAACGTTTCTCTCCAAAGCAGCGAAGATACTCTTCTTGTTTTCCAAAGCTTGCCCACAATTCTTTTTGAGAGCTTTCAACTCTTCATTAGGTAATCCAGTTGTCATATCTGTTTTTGCCAATCCCCCAGATTTGGTTATACTGAAATACTCAAGTTCTTCTCTCAAGACTATAATGGCTTGTTTCGATAATAAAGGATTTTGGGATTGATCGGATGTTGGATCGGATGGATTGGAAGGAATGGATTGTTGAGAATGGAAAAGTCCAGGTGAAGTTGGTGTTCCGTAAAACGCTGTTTGTGCCGAAGACCAGAATGATAAAATGTATTGAAAGCAGTCTGGGTCGAACTGTAATCATTACGCCGAACGATAGTGATGTGTATAGATAATCAGGTGAGCGGGTGGGTCATTAGATTTGAACATAGGTGAGCGTGAGCAGGGATACAAACATCCGGATAAGAGTTATAAGAGAGGTATCATCCAACGTCAGCTTTCATCCATGATAATATCAGATAATCTCCCCTAATCTCCTCATCGTTTATTTGCTACTCCTAGGAATGCGCGTTTGCTTCCAGTCAAGATGAAACATTTACTTACATCGACAGTGAATACACCATCATCACCACCTTCCCAACTAGCAGGTTTACTTAGAATCAAACCTTGAGGGAATAAACCTAAGAGTACACTTTCCGGAAGGAGCATGAGGGTTTCCCTTTCTACAGGGAATATCTTACCTCTCAGATCGAGATTCAATCTAGAGAGTAATTGCGGATTGTTAGATTGAGGATATAATGGTGATCCGCCATAAGATGTAGGTTGAACGGATGTTATAGGTGATGAAGAGGGTGCGACGGATGTTATAGGGTTGGAAGAGGCTGGTAACGACATTTTGACCGTCTGGAGATTTGGCTTTAGTACGTCTTGAAAGGTTTGTATATGCGTTCGGATTTGACTTGATTAGCAGTTGAGGTAGATGAGGGAGGGATGGTAAGAAGAAGATAGGATGACAAGGGATGAAAGGATTGAAGAAGTACGAGTAGGATATATAATGATGGAATGTCCAATTCGATGTTTTGGAGATGAATGTGATACGTGCACGCGCATTGAAATACAGGGAATTATCATATGGATCATACGGCGATTCAGCGATTTGAACACTGAACGATTCCTTCGTCTAAACCATTGCATGCACTGTTTAATGAAAGAACTCAAATCATGGACAGGCACATAAAGCAACAAGACTCGTTGCAACAGTAGAGATACAAAGAGACAAAATCGTTTTGTATGAAAGTAGAATCCGAATGCATTGACGAAATCAACAGATACCTATCCCTCTCTCATATACCATAGAGACATATAACCTAATGACCGATAGGTGTAACAGTTGGTCTCTCATATTGTCCAGGTTTAATATGACCTTCTTCGATCAATCGGTCGTAGTGACCTTGTTTAGAGTTGAAGTATTCGTATTTGCTCTTTGACCAATAGTAGACACCGTAGACTATATACCAAAGCAATTCGGAGAAAAGTCAGCTTGGAGATCAATATCGATTTGGACCATGACTTGGTGCACGAGATCGAATCCACCTCGTATCGTATAACTGTGAGGTGTTGTTTGGAATCTGTAAAGATAGATTTGACTCACAGAAAAGTGCTGGAGGGGCGACATAAGGTAAATGACCCATCACTCTCGAGAAACCATTGAAGATGTATCCGTTGAGAGCACCGGCCATAGCTCGTTGTCGGTAAGGAGAGACACCTGATACATTGATCGTTCCAACGCCAGAGTGAGGTTGAGGTGAGTTGTGGAAAAATATCATTATGAGTGGCATGAACGATTATGGCAATTATATGAATCGTTATTGGGGTGAAGTGAGAGGGAAATGTGATCAGTAAGTAATCAGTTAAACGTCCTTCCTTCCATCTTTGAATTGAAAACATCCATCACACTCACCATATGTTTTGATACCTTTTTGAGGTAATGATCCGATATCACCCCACCATCCTCCCTACAAAACAAGACATATATAACAGTTAGTATCGATTCACACATCTCCAGTTTCCATGCATTCTTCTGTTTCCCATCCTTCATTCCCTTTACGCCAACTCGTTTCTTCTTCGATAGATGACTTTCGTTATCTATCTCCATGTGGATCTATAATGCCTTTACGATGCACGATGCACGATGGTAATTCGATGTCGATACTATCAAATAAAAATGGATTATTTTTACTCACGTAGGTCTTAGCTGTAATCGAAAGAAACAACATTAGCACTTCGGTCCCCTTGTCAAGTATCCCCCGATGCATTGAGAAGAAATATGACTTGATCACTTACGACCGGGCATATGTGATTGAGCTGGGGCAGAAGGTCTCATCTTTGCTATTTGGTGATATCTGATTTGATCTGATGTATCGAACTGTGCGAAGAGAGAAAGAATGAGGTGATAATAAGTGATATCGAGTAAGTGATCAAGTGCTGGTTGTATGCTGGTTGACCAATGATATTGATTATTTTGACTGAGGAAAAGTGAAATCCCAGTGGCAGAATTTATTCACGTTACCCATTTTAGTTTCAACACATTTCCACTCAACTGAACGAGAGATGGTTTCAACAGGGTGTTCTATCTATACATGTCTGACTTTTCCATATCAAAATACATATCAGACACATCATTCATCATCAGTGGAGATAGGAGTAAGCACGCAGAAATAGGAAGAAGCTTTTATATAGCGAAAAGAGAAAACCAAAACCCAAGATTTAGCTCGCCATAATCTCAACTTCCTTTCCGCTCACTCGCTCATCAACATGACTCTCATATCTTCAATTCTGGGATTCAGCGCTTTCGGTTTCGGTGCTAGATGTTTTCAGTTGGGTTTACAACATCGACCAATCTTTGATGGTGAGTTTAGCTTCGAAGGGATGATTGGAGCTTTGTGTGGTAGGAACGCAGAAGAAGACAAGGAGACAACTGGTTAGGGGAGAGTAGATGGGGTCAATAGTTGGACAGGATTGGTATGCTTAGAAAGGCTGCTGCGAAGTATTTTCCCAGATTCAAAGACAGTAAAGGCCGTTTTAAATAAAATGGCAAACTAAGGGATCACTCCATGGTTGAAGGGATGACTGTATACTTAGATATCATGAGGCATTGAACAAATAAACCGTATTCGGGATCCTTGTTAGCTGACTTGTCTTTCAATGTTGCTTGGTCACAGCTCCCACAGGTCATTTAATAGCATCTGGTGCATTTGGTGTGATAGGTTACGGAGCATTCTACGCTGATAAGAAGCAGTGCGTACAATAATCCTATCTTCTTTAATATTTCCTCATCATGTTAATGCTAATTTGTCTTTTCTGTTTTCCATCCTTTTTGAAAATGAATCCAATCATGGTATCATCAACAACAAATCTTATTTCATCTTCTACTATATGCTCACAACTATCAACTTGCTAAATCGTTGTACCTTCCAATCATCAATCACTCTTTTTCGCATTCATCTCCATCTCCATCGGCACGACCCGAACAGAACCGCTCTTTTGGCAGAGAAGAAAAAGATCTTACTTGAACGAAGAGAAAAAGAGAATTTGGAATGGCAAGCTAATAAAGGACAACAAGCTCATGCTGTATAAATTCAGTTCTAGCATAGCATGTATATGATATCTCCAACTCACTGATTCACTCGTTGAGGAGTTGAGGAAGTAACAGGATTGTGAAAAGAGAGAGACGGAGAGGGAGATGATAGTTGTTGATATGAACTTTGAGAATGATAATATAGGATTACTGATCTCTCACACTGAATCATGGCGGTATCTCATACTGATTCAATTTGGTAATCAATACATTAGTCAATCATTTATCCCTTGGCTTCCTAGCGATGTAGCAGGATTAACTACTATCGCAATTGACCATAGCTTACCAAATCCAATAAGAACAACAGCACTGATAGATCAACTCCAGTCGCCATACCTCAGCAATCATGCCCAATTCAGGCATCAATTCAACACACCATCGAGAGACCGTACTTGATAGATATTACAGTATATATGCATTTTCATTCCACTGATTAAAACCCCTTGGAAATGCGGAAAAAAATCTATATATCGTATATGCAAGATGAAAATAGTTTACACTTCGACTTCAGGTTCTAAATCACCAAAAGGTCTTGATCTGAAATAACCTTCATCAAACCAATGTACTCTTACGAAACCATCTTCCGCACCTGAAGCATAAGCTTTCCCTTGAGGATGAACAGCGAGTGTGTTGATTGGACCGCTATAAGTGGTATATCGACGTCAGCAAGATATACTAGTATTCAATCGGATATGTATCCAAAGTAGAAAGATGAAACCCAAAAAAACTCACAAATGTCCTTTGACTCGACCGACTTCCTCCTCGAACAACTTGTGCCAGAATCTAGATTCAAATTTACCCGCTCGTTGAGATGTGGTGGTTACCGACATTGCATCTTGACCACCACCGAGAATTACCTGTTGTTGGTGGGTTAGGATTGACTGGTCAGCAATGCTACTTCTGACCGTTTCCGTACGACAATGATTGGGCAGATCATCAGAGCGTGATCGGATGTCTGCTGTTTACGACCAATCCGGGACGCAACACGCAGGAAAGAACACTCACATAAGGACGTAATGGTGCGATACAAGCACTGTTCAAAGGAGTTTCCGTAGTGTACACTTTCATTTCTTGGAGAGTTTCAGAGTCGAAGATCTGTGTGAGCCGTATCAACGTCAGCCAGATCCATTTCTATGCCTATCATCTTGCCCAGTTCGACAAGCCCGTAACCATCCATCTCAACACTCCTTGCCCATGAAAAAACGGTCTTCGCTTGTTCAAACAAAGGGAACAGGAGACTCACTCTGGCAGTTTTATCTTTACTACTGGTAATGAAATAAGTTCCGTCTGGACTCGATTGAATATCGGTAATTTCACCAGAATGAGCATCATCGATATAATTCACTTCTTCACCTGATTTGACATCGTATTTCGCTACTTTACCAGATTCATGACCTGTTAAAATATATTCCGATAATGGTGACCATAAAGCTACTGTTGCTTTTGATCCTGATAAAGTCATTGTTGTTATGGGGGTGGTTGTTTCTGGTAAAGAGATCAAAGCGAGAATTTAGCAATGTTACTCTTTGATTTGCTGCGACGTGAATGAACGTAGTGTGATGATGTTATTTCGAAAGCTACTCACGAGCAGATGGTTCATCTCTGTTGATTTTGAATATTCGAATAATTGAAGGTTGACCACTTCGTTGTTCTGTGATGCTCAAAATGGTATCGTCGTCTTCACTGTGAAGTTGGTACAAATGTCATTATCAGCATTCGTCGATTGTATGAGCCAATCCGACCTTCAGAGTCCAATATCCCCAATCGCGTTTCCAAACATTCCTCCACTGAAATCAAACCTCTTATCCACCGGTTTTCACCCATTCTATCTCCTCCGTGATACCGACCTCAAAGCATTACAGAAGGCACCTTACTCACTTCCATTGTACCCTTTTGACAGCCGTTAAGAATTCCCAAGTGAACAAACATTTTCCCGTTGAGATATCCCATAACTTCATACAGTTATCTGCTGCCCCGGTGATGAGAAATCGTGATTGTGCTATGAGGAAATGAGGATTAGCTATACAATCTTTGGATGACATATTCGCAATTGCATCCTAATCAGACTGGATCTTTATTCTTTCTTGTGGTGTTTTGTCCAACATGGCAAAGCACATCCGTGAACTATCTCCATATATCCTATACCACCGAGAATCATCTTATATTTCTGTTCGCGAATCCCAACGACTCTATGATCTGGAAACTTTGGATCTGACTTTTATAAGGAATAGCTATTTCCTCCACTCGATCCTAACAAGTTCAATCCATCCCATACTCCGATTTACGATCCATCCCATAACCAATTCTGTTCACAAGATTTCAAGCGCAAAGACTCACAATCAACAGCAACAGTCCATACACTTCCATTATGTCCACCATCACCTTTAATTCCACCGAATGTACCTAATCGTTCACCATTCGAAGTGAACCATGCGTTTACCACTGAATCTTTTGATGCTGAGAAAAGTAAATCTCCTTCAGAGTTGAAGACGATTTGAGTGAGTGATCGCTCGTGACCTATTTATACCGAAATGAGAGTTGAGAAGTGTTCAGTTGGTCGGAAGAGTACAGCGGAATATTGTGCAGTGACCAAATTATCAGTTTGGTGTTGGATGAGAAAGGGGAGCTGTATTGTCAGTCTCTGTCAAAGTAGCATTGAATAAAAATGAACAGACCTTGAAGGATGATAGGTTTCTATTGATTGATTTTTTCAACCATCTATCAGCTAATCCTGCGATTTTCATACAAAAGAATAGCTAATGAGCTCACCATTTTGTGTTGACTGCTGTCTGTTTTAGTTGATTGATTTCTGAAGTGGTGATTTGAGCTATCCTCGTTCAACAGATGCAACTGAATGAGTGAGATTCAACGAACAATTAAACCCAAAGAATGTTGAATTCGACCCATATTCAACATTTCCACAAAAGAAAGTGAGTGAGAAATGAATGTGGCACTTTATTCGGTGATTCACGGTGTTATCTCACATTGGCGCAGCTTTTTGACCCATTGTTACTTGGAATGTACAAATTGCCACCCAACTGAATATAGATATTACATGCATATATCCCAGATAAATCAGGAATGGTATATAAAGAATAGTACAATAGTGATTTCATCCTCAATTAGACCGAGTGGCAGAACACAGAAAGACGTATGGATGAAATCTAGAACCTTTGTTTCATTCTTGCTCCAACCATCTTCAAATGAGCGTACACTTTGCCTGTATATGGTCATATTAATCAGTGTACGTTCTTAATGGAATGTAGCATATTCAGAACGTTTCTCAACTTACCTGGAGGAGAACCTAGAATCAAAGAAACGATAGCGTCTCTTGCGATTTTGATATTTTGTACAGAACCAAGAATGTGGATGTGTCTATAAGATTAGGTGTCAAGTAATTTCTGTCAGCTTGACGGTCTTTCGACTTTTGGGAGATAAAGGAAAAAATGCAACTCACGTATCAGCTAAAACGATACGAGTTCTACTTGCATTCTCAATTGAGAATTTCACTTTACCACCTTCACCTGCTATACGACCTATTCAACGTCATCTGACTTTAGCGGATTTTTCTTTTCTTACAGTTCACTCTGAAAATGACGAGATAGACTCACCTATAGCTCTTGATAAATGATCACCATGTAATGTCTTTACATCTTTGATTTCGAACGAATCAAGATACAAATCGTCTAATCTCAACAATGCCAAAGCATCCTATAGATCCCATAAGAAAGTATGAATTAGGTTCTCATTTCTTTAGCTGTATTTGAGTGGTAAGTGATAGATATTACTTACGTTGACGTCAAATCCCAATGAAAAAGCTTTAACGAAATCTGCTCCTTTTTGAATAGCACCAGTATCGATTGTATGACCTGAAGTCTATCAATTGCCCAATACTTCGTCATCAGTTGCATACCCTTCATCTCCCAATAAATTCGGGACTCACTTTCAATTCTACAGCTCTCCTTTGTGTGTTCATCCTGACTTGTAAACCCAGCATATCGACCATTGGTGTATACAGATTTACCCATTCTTTCTTCAGAGGTGTCATTCTGTGTGGTGGAATTGGAATTCTTCTAAATTCACCTTTTAATACACCGTTAGTTGCTGATTGTGGTAAAGGTGCGAAACCAGAAGAAGAAGTTGAAGTTGAAGCCGATCCCTCTGCTACATTATTTGAGGTTGAGGTTGATGGACCAGATGTAGAGCTTGAGATCAAAACATCATCATCATCTATTTCCATTGACTCTGTGGGTTCAGATATCGATACTGATTTAGTAGGTTTCTTGGGTTTAGTGGAAACTAATGAGAGTGTTGGTTGTGCTTCCAATTGAGCTTGTAAAGCTTTTTGTCGATGCGATTTATGAGCCATGTTGATCAATTGCTCTGGGCTCTGGTATCAGTATGCTGTTTCGAGTGAGCTGCTGAGTAGTGTATTGTGAGGATGTATCGCACAGAGAATGCTATATTGAGGTGACTATAGCAGTGAACAATACTTTCCGTTTAAAAGTGAAGATCTGAGAGTGGACGCAACTTTTGCAACTTTTGAACTCGGACCCTGAAGAAGACTGTATCATGATGTGGCATTTTGAGACTGGGAAGCGGACACGTGTGAAAATCGTGACAGAATAAGGAGATATGTTTGTGCCCTGAGATAAACTGAGCGTCCGTAGTATCCCTTTTTTACACACAGTGCTCCCCATTTGCGCATACAACCAAGAAGGAAAGAAAAGAGAAAGAGTGATACTCGAGTATGCAATGCACCGATGCATATCCCATCAATCAAAAAAAAGAAATAACAAAAGATATAATTAATTGTGATGATACTTAATGATTGTTCATGATTAAGATGATCTTATTTCCATAAATTGCTTGACGGTCTTACGACACATCAAGACGGTAGGATGTTTTTTTGCAACCAGCAATTGCTTCGACTCGGATTTCTCCTCACTGTCAGAAGCTCTAACCCTAGCATAAGGACTAATCACTCGTCGGAATGAAAGGGAAAGGAACAAACCCACTTTGCGGAAAGGCACCGTGGAATATATCCGATCAAGTGGCAGTGGAGGGTTTCCATAAAACCCCCATGTTTTACCCCCTCATTTTCCGTAAGTTAAAATGGGACATTTATTTTGGTTAGAATCACAACTCATTATTTGTTGATTTTGTTCCCATTTTTTATCTAATATCACCTTCCTCCGCTCTTAGTTCACTTTCTGGAGGGAAAAGGTGGTCACAGGTGTAGGATCAGTTATGCCACCTATCACCACTCCAGCCCCGCATAGAGCGGCAGCACCATCACCGTATTCGAGACAGAGTAGGACCCATTCTCTCACTCGTAGATCCTCCGACACGCGTAAGGATAAAGCTTTGGAAGGTGTTCTACCTGGTAAATCAGGCTCAATCCAGCTTCAAGCTCAAAATCCACCTCAACAAGGCAAGAAAAAGAAAGAGAAGAAGAAAAACAAGAAACGATCTTCTTCGTCCTTGAACTTTCAAATCAAACCTTCTGCAGCTGAACTACTCTCTTCCATCACCCCTAAAGAAGATAATGACGATGGAGATCAAGAGGAAGAAGCACAACAACAAATGAAGGGAACATCATCTAAAGCATTGGACCATCTCATGAATTTACGCAAACCCCCTTCTCCATCCCCAGAATCCGAACATGCTGAAGACATACAAATGACTCCTGAGAAACCACTTAATGATAACAAGATCGACACACCTACTTCATCTCGTACTGCGTCCGCCGGATCACCTATCGTCAAGAAAGGGGATACTAAGAGTCAAAAGAAGAGAGAGAGAAGACTCAAGCTCGTTGCTGAACAACAAGCTATAAACAAGAGATCGAAGCTGGATAACTGTGTGACTCAAGAAGATGTCTCGAACAAAGCTCAACCGACCAAGATGGAATCAGATGAGGTAGTTGCACGAAGAGCCGAGATGGAGTCGGCAGCTAAAGTGAAAGTTGAAGAGGAAAGAAAACGCAGATCGGATCAGGAATTAGCTAGAATTAGAGAAGAAAGAAGAAAACATAAGGAGCTGGAGGATCGTGCTGAGAGCGCTGAGAAAGAGCTTCAAACCTTCAAACTGAAAGTCGAAGAAGAAAGGGTCGCTACAGAGAAGAAGTTGAAAGAGGATGAAAGTTCATTACTCAAATTGCAAAAGGAGATTCAGGACGGAAAAGAGGTTAAGGATGCTCAAGCAGCTGTGAGCTTCTTTCATCCGCTCTTATCATGTCCCATTTCGAATTGAGCTTGGGCGATCGCTTGCTCGTGTACTATACTGCGTTGCGCTGGCCTGACCAACTTGCCCTACCAGCTCATCACTAATCACGATAACATCAAGAAAGCGATTGTGCATGCTTTAGAATGTGGAATCTGCTTGAATACAATAGATGATCCTCATATGTGAGCTAGCCCCTCTCGATATCATTCGGCGCTTGAGTATGTAGCTAAATTTGTCTACCTACCTAGTCTCTCGTGTGGTCATGTAGCCTGCAAGTCCTGGTGAGTTAATCACGCTGTCATTCCCGCATCAGCTTTTCATCCATTCACATAAGCCTGGACTAGTCAATTAACGTCTGCTTGTTCATCTGGCAGTCTCGTTGATTGGTTCCGGACACCTACCGCCCTTCTACATGAATATCATCAACCCATTACCGAAGAAACCGACCTATCCTATCGAGCGAAAGTATGTCATGTGTGTCGGGCGACTGTACTTCGTAAACCTGCTCGAGCGTTTTTCCTTCGAGCTATTCTCGAACCTCTCGGGTTGTACGAACATAAACCCCCACCCACTTCCCAGGATCCAGACCTATGGACAAAAATATTCCCGTTAGAAGCGAAGACATATCGGCTTTATGACTCGGAAGATCATGCTCATAGGTGTCCTGGTTGTTTAGGTGAGATCGTCGATGGCATATGTGAAGGGTGTGATCTGGAATTCAGTGATCATACTAGTGATGGCGAAGAAGGTGAAGAACTTTCCGAAGAGGAAGAGTTTGGAAGTGTACTTGGAGATGGAGAAATCGTCAGATTGAATTCTAGCTCGCCAGTCGGAGCTGAAATGTTCCTGGATGATGAAGCGGAAGTAGATGAATCGTCAAATGATGAGAGTGAAGCGGAAGAAATTCGAAGACGGCGACGGAGAGCAGATAGAGATGCAGCTGAAAGAAGACGAAGAAGGGTCGAAGGATCACCAATCGATAGTCAAGGATCAGTTGCGAGAAATCGAGCTTCGCCTGAAACAGGACTTCAGAATGTGCTGAATTTCCTCACTGGACCGGCTTTTGGAGGTGAAGATGACGATTCTGAATCTGAGGTATCGGAGAGAGAATTAGGCTCAGAAGATGAATACGGTGGATCGTTCATTGACGATGAATTAGATGAGAATGAGAATATGGACGATGGGGACTTACTGATGGAGAATGGAGGTTCTCCCAGATCAAGATCACCTTCTGCGTTATCATCTGAAGCTGATGTCACCCCACCTCGGTGAGCATTCTTCCGCTTCATCTTGAGGTGTTCAATTGGCATTTTAGGCTGACCTGGATTCACGTGTAGTGTAAGAAGAAGAGTCAGTCCTCCTTCTGCAAGCGAAGACGAAGATGAACAACCCGTTTTCATTGGAACAAGGAGAAGACCAGCTCCAATTATCCTGTCAGACTTGTCAGATGATGATTGAGCGGGTACACGAAAGGAGGCGCATTCTCAAAGAGAAGAGATGAAGAGGGAGTGTCGATGAGATCGCTTCGATGGATCATAATTAACATCGATATTTTTCCTTTCTCAACTCTGCTTACACACACCACATACGACCATCTACGAATCATTCACAAGACACACGTTATATCACTTTATCATTGTTGTTTTCATTATCACCTGTACTGGATTTTTCCCATTTGTATATATTCAGCATCATGTCAGCAATACTCCTATCTAACGTGTATATATAGCATCATGTATCTAATATTCATGCATTTTTCCATTCATCCTTCAGCACCATCTTATTAACAATGAAATGGGACAATGGCCGATTCCGGAAAATGCGGAAAGTGTTACTGGCTTATTCTTAGTGCAGATTATCAATCATACCGTCATCGGTTATAAACCTATGAGATGTGATCCGGATTCGACGGAGTGGAGGGGGGGGGGGACATACATCATTTTGAGTACCGAGCACATTATGCATTTCATCCCATTAGAAGTTTCACCAAGGTGTCGACTTGAGATTGTCAGACTCGCTCATCAGATCAAAAGCCGTCATCTTACAAGGCAACGCTATATATACTCGCCTAGAAAAATTGGAACATTGAAAAATCACATCTTCACTTTCGCTCTAAGAGAATTGATCAATCAGAAATTTCAGAAAAGACCAAAAAGAAAAACAGAGATGTCGTTACCTGAAGAAAACAAGCAAGTCGTACTTAACGAAAGACCTGCAAGGGGTCCCATCAATGATAACACGTTCAAGACCCAGATTGGACAAGTCAAAGAACCTGAAGATGGTGAAGTTGTAGTCAAAGTGGATTACGTCAGTATTGTGAGTTCCCTCTCTTTCAACGTCCAGTTTCTCTACTGTATTCCATTGGTTGATGTGGACGATTTGATGGTGTAGGATCCAACGATGAGAGGATGGCTTAATGATACCAGATCATATCTTCCTCCAGTACAAATTGGCGCAGTCATGAGAGCTACTTCATTGGGTAAAGTCATACTCTCAAAAGATCCAAATTTCAAACAAGGCGATTTGGTATTTGATACTTTCGGTTGGCAAGAATACTGGACTGGTCCAGGTAAAGCTATCCAAAAGAGAGTGTAAGTACATTCACCGAGATGAAGGATATAACCTGGAATCTATTAAAGCTGGATAGTCATGTATTGACGGTGACTGATGGCTGTTTGACTACATAGGACACCGGAAGGTGGAAGAGAAATTGATCATATGGGATTATATGGATTAACAGGAATGACAGCATATGTTGTGAGTACACACATCTAGGATATTGCTTTAACAGTTGATCTCTTGTAGATAGAATTTAAAGCTGATTCACAAATTGTTTAGGGTCTCTTCGAGATTGGTAAGATCAAGAATGGTGATCACGTAGTCATTTCAGGCGCAGCAGGAGCTGTTGGACAAGTGAGTTTGTACCACTAATCAACCTCATTCATGTCAAAATGGAGTATCATTGACAGTGTCATTAACCTTCTCTCGTTCGTTTCGCAGGTAGCGACGCAAATCGCTATTGCTCATCCAAAATGCACCGTGACAGCAATTGCTGGATCTAAAGAGAAATTAGATTACCTAAAGAAATTAGGTGCTCATAATGTCTTGAATTACAAAGATTCAGATTTCACGAAACAATTCAAGAACGTTGGATTGATCGATGTATATTTTGACAATGGTGAGTAGCTTGTGCGAATTCATTTACTCCCCATACTCGTCTACATAAAGTGCTATGCTGAATGGATTTCGTGTATTTGTCATATGACAGTCGGAGGTGAAATTCTTGATCAAGCTTTATCTCAACTTAATCCTTATGCTAGAATCATCGCCTGTGGTGCAATTTCAGCCTACAAGTAAGTACGAAAACAGCATATCCTTACATTCCTCATAGATATATAAAAAAACTATGGCTCATCCCCTGGTTTGTCTATTAGCGCTGAGAAGCCCGCACCTCTATACAACTACTTTAACCTCGTTTCTATGAAATCTACCATGCGAGGATTCATCGTTCTTGATCATGCCAACATGTTTAAAGAAGGATCAGAGTACTTGGCTAACTTAGTCAAAGAAGGAAAGATGAAAGCTGATTATCATGTAACATACGGATTGGATACATGTGTATCTTCATTAAAAGATTTATTCGAAGGTAAAAATACTGGTAAGATGGTTGTCAGTTTGAAAGGTGATAAAGAAGAAGCAAAAAGTAAACTTTGAATAATATGAATTCGGATCATATCATCGTTGAGATGGGTATCGTAGTGTAGATATACATGTACGTGATGAAACGAAACCTGCTTTAGGTCAAAGTTTTAGGGTCGAAAACATAGATCAAAAACGGATTACAAGCAGGATATGATTCAGATGTTTCCCAGCTAAACAGGTGATGGAATGGTACATATATTGAGCGATACGTAGAGCCGTAAAATAGTATATATAAGAAAGATATCATATCGACTTTCACCAATCTCGGTTAAACACCGAAACCTGATTAAGGGTGTTGCTTTTCAAGCTCGTTCCATTTTTGCTCTGTGCTTGCGGTAGTATAGTTACTCTTGTCTTCTTGCAATTCTTGTATCCTCCGGATCTGCCGAAGGATACCTAATTCTTCCTGTTCTTCCGCTGTGAGTCTTGTTTCTTGGTGGATTTTTTCGATCAAAGTCTGATCTTCTTCTGTGATTCGACGTTCCGGCCACACGATCGGACAGTATCGTGCCTGTGAAAGTTTCGCCGAGTCTTGTTGAAATGAAGAGCCACTTTCGCTATGGTTGTATTCGAAACTATTCTTTGTGCCAGCCCATTCCGTTTCCACTGGCACAATTGCACTTTCATCACTTCTGACGAACTGTTGCCATCCACGTGATGCTCTGTGTGCATTCTTGCATTGGGCTACATATAAATCGTATTCATCGCATCGTATTGTGACGGAATCCTGGATACCTCTGGATTTACAATATGTTGTATACGACCGAACGTGTGAGACCACTGAGTACTGATAGACTCGCATATCAAACATTCACTCATTGTGTCGGATGCAAACAACAGCACAAATGACGGTTATGCTTCAGGTGATCAAGGAGAGGGGAGAGGAAAGTCGGAAGTACCCACACATCTGCTACATGATTGATGATCTTTAAAGTTACGCTTCTTGTATCTCAGTGGGCATTTAGGGTTTCCTGATCCAGTTGAAATAGCTTTACTGTCGTATGAAGATCGTTCTCCACTTTCACTGTCGTCATCGGGTAAATGAGGAAATGGACAGTCGCAACCATCAAATATATGATCAAGTTTGAATTTGTGAGGATTGCTTGACATGAGGAATTCTGCTTTGCAAATTTTCTTGCAAGAGAAATATGTATACGAAGAAGATTAAATAGTCAGGCAAAGTCCAGTCTATTCCGGTAGCTATCGATATGGGGAGTGTTGGTGAATGACGGTATTTGTACTTCTTTAGCGCAAAGGCAATAAGAAGGTTGATCCGTATATCACGGACGACCTCCATTGATTGCTCCTTTATCGCCTCAGAAGTCAATTTCAATCAAGGCAGGCAATGTGTGCATCAATCGTACCACAGACGAGATCCATACATACTACACCCCAAATGGGCAATGGTCAACATCCGTGTGCTGTACGAGTGGTGGTCTAAGTCATATGTGTGATCTTCGCACCATAAATCATACAACATACAGTGGGCAGAGATTCATCTTCTTGTTATGACCTACGGCACCTCTTTAAACTGGCGAATTTGTAGACCAGATCAGACATTCGTTCGATACACAGGACAAGACATCATACAATATTTTTAGTCAACGCTACAAGAGTCTTCAACGTGAATGATGGGTGCAAAAGTCTGCTCCATAAGCCAAGTGACCTTGTATCGACAACTGATCAAAATGAATGATGAGGCCAGAACGCATACGGATCCTGCGTGATTAATTGGGGTGATCCGGATTGAGGGAATTTGCACTCTAAACATGCGTCTGGGGCAATGCTGTGAAGAAGCAGAGAGGACACACTACTAAGTAGTACAGTATGCACCAAGGGTAGATTATGCATGACAGTGAATATATATTCCTACCGAGTGTAATGAAATGGCATATACGTATCCGTATTCATATTAGTATATGAGCAGGCTCAACCTAGAAGCCGTGAACTGAGTATTGACCCTTTTGGACAGTTCACTGATTGAGCTCCTTATACACGGTCGTAATTCTGATTCGATAGCCAGCGGAGTCGAGCAAGATAGGCGACCTCTTCAGGTGTCGGCTTCATATCCTCTCTAATCTCATTAATGATGTTCCACTTGTCATTGGAATCTTGGCCACGGTCATTGAAGTTCTCAGTTGGATTTTCGGGATCTTCTTCTTGACTGGAAGTCCCCAATGTGTGTTTGGATTCATCTCCTGCTTTCTTCTTCCCTCTTCGGATACTTCGAAGGGATGAATCGGATCCCTCTGCTTTTTTTCCCTCAAAGAACTTGCTCTTAAAGCTACTCAGCGTGAGAGGGTATGTCTTTGTTTTAGCACAGTCACTGCAGTGCGTCTCAAATTGGTCACACATTCTTGTATAAGGAGTGTCGCGACCTGAAGATTTACAGCATGCAGCGTAACTCTTTAAGCACTTGAGTCTTATAGACTACACAGTGATAGGAGGTAAGCTGCTGTCAGCTATCACCAACGTAGGCGTGTCTTCGGTCTCTTTTTGTTCAACAAACCTCGAGCAGAAGGTTGACGCAACTTACACATGGATGACAGATGGTATCACCATCGCCTTTGAAATCCCTGTAACCGCTCGAACAGCTGATACTTGTTTGATCAGGGGACGTACTTTCGACGGTTCCATCATCATCATGGGCGATGGAACAAGTGCAAGTGCCCTGCTTGACAGTCTTATCTGTAGCTGACATGTCGTCGGTAATAGGTATATTGCGGATGTTGTGTATGTGGGAATGGAAGAAACGAGAAAAAATGAGAGGGAGTTTGTCCTCTTTTTGTATTGCTTTCCAGGGGCTGTGCCCCTCAAGTCAAACGTGGGTTCCTGTCCAAGTCTGGATTCTGTGCATGACTTCCATTGACAGCTCGGCATCGCCTCATCGCATTCGCATTCACAGATAAGTGAGATGCATGATTCTAATGACAATGGATGATCTTCGTTGATGGATTGATTGCCAATCCAATACACTGCATATACAGGCAGATAGCGTTTTTAATAAAAGGATGGTCTCAGTAATTATCGTTGTAGCTTCACTGCTTTGAAGCTGCAGTAGCACAGATGATTCTTGCTTCTCCGGCGGTCTCTGTCTAATGACCGTATCATGGGCCTGGGCTCTTCGAGTATTGTACAAAGGATGATGCAGAATTCATTCTAGTCAATGCTACATCTGAACTACGAAGTACCGTGATAAGCTGAAGCAGCCAGACCAAGCGAAGCTCACACTTCCAAGGGGCCTGCACAGAGGTATGCGACGATCGCGGAACTTCTATCATTGCTGGGCATGATGAGATCAGAAGCACACAAATTCAATCTTCGCTTTGGTCGGATACAGAGATGGAAACAATTCAGCGCTGTTCACTGAACCTCAATATTTGAGTAGCAGTATCGTTGTGGCTATGTTCGTCGTCGTCCAATATGGTACATTAGCTTGCCCAGAGGAATTGCCACCTGCCACTTTGTATGGTGGTAACCAATATGCTCTCTTCTTACCCAAATCATTTCGAGCAGAAGATTGACGTAACTCACACTGATGACACATGGTGTCACCAGCGCCCTTGAAATCCTTGTAACCCTCTGTTCAGCTACAGTAATTGTCACCTGCCACTTTCATCATAGGACGATAGGGGATGAATTCCGGTTGTCTTGGTCTGATCACCAACGGCATATCAATCATCCTCACCACCTTTATATGGAGTTGCTTATATATGGTCAGTCGCTTGAGCGTTCGCATTTGGACCTGCATTCGAGAGACTGAGTTTACATCCGAGCTCAATATTCGTCACCAAACGCCATGATCAGTGCCCTTTTCTATACTATATCTTCCTCCCTGCCTGTTTGGCTATCTGTCATACGATCTGTGCATCCTGACTGGAGCCGATGTTGATCATCGTAACACTCAAGCTTGTAAGCCTCCGCAGACGAGTGGTCTCCAGCTGTATCTCAAATTGCATCCTTGTTTGTACTGGAGATTGTACGCTTACAGTTGCAAAAAATGTTGTATAAGATACCTATCAAATATGTACAAAATCAGGGTGTGGTCAACGTATCCCTAGACAGTGGAGGCTAGTGAAACGGGACGAATGGTATATACGTTGACCGACATGTAGAATCATCCAATAACGTTATTTATGCCGAAAAGTGATGATACCCAGCTGACGCAAGCAACTCATTTGCACTGGCTGCGAAATTTTGATCACTGAATTGACCTCCAAGCTTATTCGAATTCCCCTCTGTGTCAGCTGGGGTATCACTACCTTCTTCCTGCAATTGTTCTATCCTTCGAATTTGCTCAAGTACATCTGATGATTCCTCTTCTTCTGTCAACCTTGTACTTTGGTTTGTCAATGGATCGAGTTTGGATCTGCCTTCATCCGTGTTGGAAACACGTTGTGTTTCTTCCGATGAATCTGCTGCCGCTTGACCTGGTAGATTAGGAGTCGAAGAAATGGCTGCAAAGTAGTCTGGAAGAGCCTCCCATGGTTTTCTGGAATCAAGCGAGTCCCAAGAATGGCCCGCAACGCTTGTAGAAGCCCAGCCTCGGCTGAGTACTTCCATCGATATTGCCGGCGTGTGAGTGGGAAGCCTTCCGAGTTCTAGGGTATCATTCTCCCATCCATCATTCTCCGATCTTTCGGAGCTTGGAGATATCCTTGGAATAGATTGGTCTTCCTTCGAGGATCGCCCCTTTTTGTTCTTATTTCTTTCTTGTGTCCGAAACCTATCTCGGAAGGGATCGCGGTGTTCTTTGAGAGCTTTCCGTTTCCTTTCCTGCCAGTCGGCCTTGTCAGAGTCAGGTTCGGTTTCATGTAACCACGTATTTTTATCCGAATTCTCCTTACACCATTCGCTAGCGACACTTCGACTGTCACACTGGATTTAGATCGAGACAAGGGGAGTGACAAGCGACATGATAGGTCAGCTAGAAAATCTTGAGTCACGCTAGATGACAAAGAGGAAACCACTCACGCAGTGCCCACACAAGGTAACTTCATCTTCACCCGGAAAAAGCTTGATCGAAGTTTTGCATTTTCCATCTGCACCGTATCTGTCTTTCACTGTATTGACACCACTGCTTTTCGAGGTGATAGAACGTTTCCCATCGCATTTGAAGTCCTTCATGGTCAAAAGCGTGGGATCGGGAGACGTTAGTGTATCCCTTTGACCAGAAGTAGACTGCACATCGATCGCAATTGATGTTTGACTAGACATGCTATAGACTGTTTCTCTTATGATATCGATGTATGCTCTCAAATCAGTAAAACAATAAACGTATAGGGATGATAAGGGAAATAGAACTATAAGGGCGTAAGACTGGACTTTTATGCTCTCCTTCGATAGGTCGTTCATGCGATTCAGCATAGCCTTTGAGGTGGCTGAATCAAAGGAAGTACAAAAGCTCCTTACCATATCACCCTTTGAAGGAATCGAAGCCCATAGAAAGGACACATAGCCCACAAGGGATTGACTCACTCTTTTGCGAAACCTCCATATTTAAGTAGCAGTATCGTTGTGGCTATGTTTGTCGTACAAGCACATAGTAGCTTGCCCAGAGGAATTGCCACCTGCCACTTTGTATGGGAATGGGATCAAGTCCGGTTGACTCAATCTTATTTTTACCCGAATAGACTAATTGCATTTCAACCATCCTTATCATATTCGCATTCTCGAGAGATTCGTTATTCTTCCTTGTTCATCATTGTCTCCCTTCACGTTGAGGTGTAGTCGAGATGGATCCTTCATCATCTTCAAATCCCAGCTCGAACCGACAGGAATTGATACGCAATGCGGTCTTATTCCTCAATGATCCAAAAGTAAGTCTCTCCTGTTTTCTTCTTCTTCTCCCTTCGCTATGTCGACGTCATAAATTCTCTTATATAATTAACCTTTTTTTTGTTTTTTTCGAAATTTGGTGTAGGTTCATTCATCTTCACTCACATCCCGAATCCAATTTCTAGAATCAAAGGGATTAAATGAACCTGAAATCCAACAGGCGTTATCTCAAGCCTCGAATAGCCCGGTTGGTGAAGGTGATAGAGAAAGATTAAATGGAAGACCACCAAACGTTCCTAGGTATAATGGTGAATATGGTGAACCATATGGATATAGTACAGGGATGATACATCCTCCTGAACCTCCAAGGCGAGATTGGAGAGATCTGTTTGTGAGTGTTTGAGATTGATGACTGCTTCATGATACGTGGTGCATGCTGATAGAAAATTCATAGATCATGGCTGTCATCTCTGGTGGGGTAGTGTATGGCTTGACTGCATTAGCGAAAGTAAGTTTATCATCTATCACGTCAAGAAGGTGTGAAAATCACTTTAAAAAATGGAATTTCTCATTTTGTCTCATTCATGAACTGACTGTTAACTCAACGTACTTAACAATAGAAATACCTCTTACCTCACTTACAACCTCCTTCCACAACTTCGTTCCAAGATACTTCTTCAGCTTTGACTCAATCATACGATGAAGCCGCGAAACTTCTTACCGACTTGACGGATCAAACCACGAAACTACAATCGTCGATCGAAGAAGACAGGGAAAGGGTCGGAAACGTTGTGGGTGAAGTTGAAGAAGCGCTTAGAAGTGTAAGGGATAGTGAAGAGAGATGGAGAGAGGAGATGAGAGATATGAGAAGTGAAGTTGAGAGTGTAAGGGAACTTGTGCCGAAGGTAAGTTTATCGCGGAGTATATCCATATGCTGTGTTTCTCTCAACCGTGTATCAAGGGTAAGCGTGCAGAGGGGAATGAAACATATACACTGAGATGAGTTGAGATGAGTGAGACCAAGAGATGTTGAAGAGAACCGAATATTCAAAACCGGCTGGTAGCTGTATACTTCCGAGTGATATGCTGATTCATCTTTCCCAAACACCTTGTAGATGATAGAGAAACATTCTGCATCACAATCAATGGCATTATCTGATCTTCAAAATGAATTACGTTCACTGAAAACACTGTTGTTATCTCGTCAAAACCAAAATCAAGGTCCGAGTCAAGCTCAATCGCAACAACCTCAGTCGAATGGATCCACGCAATCAGGTGGAATCAGTTCAACTACAGCAGCTGCTAATGCATTACTGACTCCACGAGGAAAAGGAATTCCAGCTTGGCAATTACCTTCTTCATCATCGTCAACAGGAACACCCAGTGGTAGTTCGACTCCCTTAAACGGAAGTGGAATCTTGGAGAGGGGAGATGATAGACCCAAAGAGGATGGAGTATAGTGTGAATGGACTCAAGGCTATTTTTTTGGTTTTCTTGGAGAGTTGAATTTCCAGTGGAGAATATGGAGCATGTCTATATACCTTATAGTGCGAGTACAATTATGTATGCTCATGTATCAGCCCTTAATATTCTGGAGTATATTACATAGTATGAAAGCTACTAGGCTGGATATCTACTTCGCAGTTCGCCTCTAGGTCATCAACATGTTGTGAACCCGTAAAAGAGTCAACCCATTCTCTATATGTCTTGGTTTTTCTCGCATTTCCTGAACAAGGTGTTGATACCCTCAGCCACCTCTCATGAGAAACATATGTCGTAGATTCTAATTGTTGCTTTGGGATGCGGGTCGGGTTTTCATATCTACTCGTTGTGAGTATTACCTCAAGACCATACTGTCCAAAGTACTCCGACATATCTCCCACCCACATAAAATGCAAAATGGAATTGACTGGTCATTCCTCGCCTTCAGCTTCATCGAAACTAAGCATTCCTTTCTTCGCTTTCTTCTTTTTCTTTTTCTCGCCGTCTCTCTTTCCATCTTCCTTTTGTCCGTCCTCAACGGTACTACCTACCAGTTTCCTTTTATTGGTATTGCTATTTGATTTTGGTATTATGGCGCTCTTGGATTTACTTTGTGAGGATGTAGAATTTACATTTGACTTTGATGTGGATTGTGAATCTGTTTCAGGCTGGGGTGAAAGAGATGGTTCGCCTCTTGCTATGAAATGATGATTATTTCCAGTCAGCAGGAAAAATCCAGGTAAGAGAGGTTTGAGGAATGGATGACTGATATCAATCCAGTTTCCATCGAGGTAAAATAATGGATTAATACATCGATAAACTCACCTTTTCTTCTTAGTTTATTTACTTCATCTTTACTGAGATGTCTACCTTGTTTCAATACGACTATTTGGGGACCTTCCTCGCCGCCTCCACCGAAAGTTTCTCCCCATTCATCATCACTTTCTTCCTCTCCTCCCTCTCCTCCCCCCTTTCCGCCGTTTTTAAGTCGCGGATCATTGTCGCCCTCGTCGTCACTTCCTCCTGCCCATCGACCTTCCTTGGGTCTGGAAGGTATAGCTTCTCTACCGTCGTTCCTCGGATCTACTTGAAATCGCGAAGAAGAAGAAGCAGAAGAGGGAGGAGGAGGGGACGGTGGTTTACCGAAATTTTGTAAGAATTTAGGTTTCACAGCTACATATGATAAATTCGATAATTGTTGTTTCGATGGGCCTCTCTCCTTCTTTGACATCTTTTACCAGTAAGCTGTAGATCCCGGGTGATAACTCTGTTCTCTCGTATCAATGCAATGAACACAGAGAGAGCAAGAAGGATGGAGGAGGAGCAAGTTGCCATGTATCGAACTATCAGGTCATTTCAATCTGTCGAACTAATCCAAACAAAATGAACCTCCACTCGTGGGCGAATTCTCATTTTCCTTTCGGTCTATATCTCTCAGATATTCGTGATGTTTGTCAGAACGATATTTGCCTTGACCAACTTATGAGTTATCCATGACGACCGCCCTAAGCTGCATGCGACTATCGTTCCATGACTATAGATAATAGTACAAAATTGATTTCTAGATAAATTAAACTACATCGATTGATCAATCGTAAAACATTCGTGTCTAAAGTATCACGTCACTCCCTACCTCACCATGTTGGACTACATAATTACTACAAAATGATACTGATTATAACCCTTTCGCGAAACCTTTGCTCCCTCTCTGTACTTTCGTCTCCCCTGCGTCTCCCCTGTCGATAATCTTTCGCTCCTTTTCTAGATAACCTATCCCCACTCGCGCTTCACGATATCCTTTATTCCTTCCAGCCATTCAGCAATTCCCTCAAATCCTCCGAGATAACTTTTCTCTCCTTCTTTTTATTCTCCTCGCTGTCATCTCCCTCTTTCTTGGAAGTGACTCCAGATGTATCGCTTAGAGTTTTACGATGTCTTAGTCCCTCTTTACCTTTCTGCTCTACCTGTGTCTCCTTATCCAAATCCTCTACTAAAGTCTTGAATGATAAGAACAACACTTCAGCTTGAGCTAATGTAGTATCGAGATCGATCTGTGGGCGAATTAGTCGTAAGTTTGGCTATCACGTATGGCATCTTGGAGTTGAGCTCGTAAAAGTGGAAAGACCAATACTTACAGTTCCACTCAAATCATTTGCGTATTTCAAAACTTCATCAAACTCAGTCAAATACCTGATCAGTACATCTCGATGTGATTGTAGTACAGCAAGAGCAACGAATAAGATGAATTGATTGGAATAATGATTTGTCCAAAGTACCTGTCAACCAGTGATTGATCAACCACAGTATTCCTGTTCTGGATAGAGCTTAAAATCAACTCACCTCCCATAATTTGATCACTTGCTCAAATTTGAATTCCCTCTTGAACGAAATCAATATCCATCGGAAACAGAAGAACAAGTTTAACGAATCGGTTCTTTCTGTTTTGGCCGGAACAACAATCAAAATAAGCTAGTTTTACAAATCTGAGACTCATGATCAGCAAGCTTACCTAAATGAGCATACAATTCTGGATCCATGACACTGATCAATTGCTGTAAGGTTGACAGTTTTCGTTTCATACCACTTTGGTCTCGAAGGAAGTTACTTTCCTATTGACATCACGATGATCAGCTCATGACTCTATGCCTTCGACGTTCTCATATGGGTTGGAAAATCCTACGAACCATCATCTTCATAACCCCTACTAAACCCCAGAAAGAATCCGCCTCATTGGCATCGAATACCACGTAAATCGGTGAGAGCAGATCGGACATGCCTATAATATGTATGTGAGCTACTATCATCCGAAACGGCGGCGCATATCGATGAGCTCACCTTGTACATATCCTAAATCCGGCGAATATGTATGATAAGTCATCAAGATTGTTCGTAGCGCAGCAATATGTGCTATATTCGAAAGCTCCAGAATCAGCTATGCCTCTTGTACCACTGAACTAGCAGCACTCACGATTCAATGCTGCCACGCCACCTTCTTCTTCGTCACCTTGTCCGTCATCGGCTATACTACCTCTTCTCAAACTGGTAGCTGCACCACCGCCTTCTTTTTCATGATTACCGTTTTTGGCGGCATCAGAGGGAACCGCATATATTGACTGATTTCTATCTGTTCTTCTGCAATCGACCTGGTATTTCATCGATTAGCTTTATGATATGGATCGAATGGTTGTCGATAAAACTTACATCGATTCTATGCCATTCTTCTCTCCAATCATCTCTTCCACCACTCAAATTCACTTCAACCTTCCATTTACTTTTCAACCCTTGATACACTTGTCTTTTGGCTTTTCTAGCTTCTTCCCTTTGATTCTTCCTTTTCTCTTTCCCCAATTCTCCACCTCCCAATCCACCAATTGACCAAGGGATGATACCCAATAAGACTTCCCAACCTTCTCTTCTGGCTTTTTTCTCCTCGGATTCAGTTGAATCTGTGAAACCTCTCTTGAAAATTTCTCTTCTCACGTATAATTCATCTCTTCCTTGAGCAGCAAAGGATTCCCAATCTCTGGATGTAATTGGATGTTGGGGTGTTCTAGTTGGATTTGGTATAGGTCTTTTCGAATATGATTTAGGTAACATTGAAAATACACCTAATGAACTCTCTAAATCTTCCATGGGTGAAAGTGAACCTGAACCTGAACTTCTACGCAAACGAGCTTGAGAAGCGATTTCATCCCGACGAGCTTTTTCACCTTCTTCAGCAACTACTCTTGCCCACCTAGCGAGATATAATCGAGCAGACTCAAATTCGTTTGCTACATCACTTGCTTTTCCGGTCTTTGGTGGTAATCTTCCTGTTCTCTCCCATTCTCCAGGGACATGGACCAATGATCGTACAGCTGGTGGTAAATGGGGAACGACAGGTTGGGCTAATGGATGTGAGAGTACTTGTGAAGCTGCTTTTCGAGAGAGGTTTGTGAGGTTTGAAAGAGATGTCATGAGGGTTTGCTTCGGTGTAACATTGTTCAGAACAGCCGTGTTGGGATACGATTGTTTAGGTGGATATGGCACAGTTTTGGGAGGTTCGGATGGTTGATTGACGAGTACAGGTTTACGCTGAGGTGGTATAGCTTCAGGTTCTTCTTCCAACCCAGCTTCATGTACCTCTCTATCGGATTTACTCGGGTTAACGAGCCAAAGCTCTGCACCCATATTCTTCCTTGATTGAAGAAGCCGAGATCTGACGACTGTAGCTCTGCTTTCTAAAAGAGACAAGAACGGTGGGAAACCCCATTGTGCACGAGGAAGTGGTTGTTGAGTATTTGGTGCGTGAGGCGTAGCGAGAAGAGGTGATTCGTCATCATGGAAGTATAAAGTTGGTAGTGAGATGCCTCCCATTAAGCTAGAGAGATGATACGGGTCAGTATTGATCCCGCGACTTGATTTGAGCATCGACTCACTTGAAAGTCGCTGAACCATACCAGTGGGACAAGCTCGGCTGAATCGAGACATATAAGCTGTGGACTTTCGGATCTTAGTGGCAAAGCAGCTTACAGGATAAACTAGTATACTATATATACTGGTGATTGGGATTGAGAAAGCGTATTTTTCTCCTTTTGGCGGAGGGAGAGACACGAATACGAATCCTGTGCAATTTAAGTATCTGTTAGTTGTCCATTCATTTTATTAAATAAAATGTTTTTCCTTCCACTTACCATCTTCCTCTTCTCCGTCATGTTCACTTTGATTACTTCTGCCTTCAACTCTTCTGTATCCTTCTCTATCTTCTACATCCATCCTATCGAGTAATTCATCCGGAACCCATGTAACCAAAGTTTCTGTTTTTCTACCTCCTCCATTTTGAGCAGTTGAATCTAGATGTGGGGCTAGAGAATGTGGAACTGCATGTTCAACTTCCACTATACCAAGATATCCTGATATGTTATCTTTGTTGAAAGAAGTAGGATGTATCGATACGTGTGATTTACAATAAAGTAATTTAGCTTTTTTGCCTTTGTTTACACCTCCCCCACTGTCCCCTTTTTGAGCATGATCAGGAACGTGTTCGAAAGAAGTGTTTGTAGACGAAGGTGAATTAGCTTGTTGTCGAGATGATATGGATGATATGTTGATTAGTGATGATGAATCGGATGAAGTTGAATGTCTAGCTGTATTGACCTTGGATCAAATTAGATAATAAGTTGAAAAGTCAGTTCTTCGCTCATGCGACTTTAGGTGGCAAGAAAAGTCATCGTCTAGGATGTTTCACTCACTTCGTCCGAGGTAGTCATATTTGATCTCGTATCAAAGTTCTCCAAGAACCTCATGAGGAATGACGGTTGAGGATGAGATGACTGAAGGATGAGGATGAGAATGTTTTAACAGAACATGATATAGCAGTATGATATATTTAGGGATGATAAGCACAGTCTGAATATCGTCATCGTTATCTTTCGATCAATTGATGATCTATCATTCTAATTAAGTACTCCATTTAACATCTGTAGTTACTGTACCAGGTGCAGGACACGTGACATCCCCCCCCCCCCCTTATATATCAAATTACATAATAAATCGGGCACATGCAGGACGTGACGTGTCCAGTCAGTGTTAACATATGAGATGGGTTCTTTCAATGAATATTCATAAAGAGTATAAAGAGTGAATATATGAGCAACTTTGTTCGTGATAGCTCTCATATCAGATCGCCTTGACTCCATCAGCGAGTAAAAAGCTGAAAAGATGCCACCACGATCAAGGTACGCTGTGGATCCAAGTCTGACAGCCCAAAGTCAGCATCAAGATCAAACCCAAGGTCAAGGGTATGATCAACAACAATGGCAACAATCCACTTCATCTCAACCCGATCATTACCAGCACCAGCACCAGCACCAGCAACAACAGCAGAGCTCACAGCAACATGGATATGGTCAACATTCACAAGGGTATGATCCAAACTATGTTCCTCAATTACACCAAGTCTCAGATAAACCAAATCCTATACCAACAGGTGACTACGCACCTGTACCTTCCACTTCCACACATTCATATCAACATAACCATCAACAGCAACAGCAACAACCGCAGCAACAACAACAATATCAGCAATATCAAACACCTCAACCACCACAGAATCACATACCACCCCCACCGCATTCATCAGGCCCAGCATTGACCGGACCAAGAGTTAGGATAGACCCCAGCCAAGTACCTAATCCTGTTGAAGCTCAAGAACTAGATCAAAACCTATATGACGATGAAGATTTTTTGAGCTGTCAAACTAGAGGTCTGGTACCTTTAGTAGGAACCGATTATAGGGGTATAGATCAAGGTGAGTCCAGCTGCTCTGGCCTTTTGCTGTTTTGTTCTAGTCATTACAAGCAGCTCATACGATATCACTTGCTTTACAGGAAATTCACTTCCCAGACATCTTCGAGCAACACTTCCCGTTATACCATCAAATTCACAATTACTTGATACAACAGCATTACCATTCGGATTAATAGTACAGCCTTTCGCCCCATTGAGATACGATGAGAATCCAATTCCAACTGTATCGAATTGGGTTTCAGGTCAAAGTGCTTTTGATCAACCTACTTTTACTCATTCGGGTGGAAATGGTACTGGAGAAGAAGAAGAGGATGGACCTCCAAGATGTGAAAAATGCAGAGGTTACATAAATCCTTGGTGTAGATTCGTTGATGGTGGTAGGAAGTGGATGTGTAATCTGTGTGCTGGATCTAATAATGGTGAGTAACAATCCCACTCGATACCATCATGTATCTAATTGGGCTGAATATATTCTTTATGACAGTCTCACCTACATACTTTTGTCATCTTGCACCTACTGGACAAAGGTTAGATCATTCCGAAAGACCTGAACTTCAATTCGGAACAGTTGATTATCCTGTTGGGCGTTCATATTGGGCATTACAACCACCACCTACTGGATCTTTGATGGACGTAGCTGTTGATGCTGGTAATTCAGCAACAGATGCGATATCTTCTACCGCATCAGATTTGCTAGGTGGCTTACAAGCATCATTAGGTGGACAAAATGATGCACTGAATAGGGGTCCATCACCGGCACCGAATTATAGGGAAAAGGAGAAAGAACGTAAAAAAGAAGCTGCGAAATATAGACGACCTAATGGAATGGGAAGAGTATTCATTATCGATATTTCAGCTCCGAGTGCAGATAGAGGTATAGTAAGAGAAGTATGTGAAGGTATAAGAAAATCCTTATATGGCAGTGGCACGATACCGAAAGATACAAGTAATCAAGATTCACAAGAAGCAGAAGAAGAGGAAGAAATAATCATTGGAAAAGGTGAAAGGATAGCTATCGTTTCTTGTGCTGAAACCGTTGGATTTTGGAATTTATCAGTGAGCATTGCGACCGAAGTCGAGTTGAGGGACAAACCGACTAACTCGATATTATCTCTTAGTCAAACCTCTCGGCACCTTCTCAGCTGATAGTGTCCGATTTGGAGGATATGTTCATTCCTTTCACAAGTGGTTTCTTAGTGGATCCAATAGAATCCAGGTGAGTTTATTGATCGGAAGAGCCCGCATATCTGACATAAGAAAACCATGCTAGAACACAAATTGAAGCCCTGCTCAATCTTCTACCAAGTATGGCGGAAAGAGGGGTTGAGGGTAACAGGGTAGCCGCAGGTTCTGCTGTAAAAGGTGCTTTGGCTGGATTGGTGAGTGAATCGTCTGTGGCAACCAACCAGCTTTATCCCTTCCCAAACATCGGCAATCTAGCGCATCTTCCGACCAACACGTGTATGGTTTCGGTTAGCTGACAGATGTCTTCTATCTAGCGAATGCAAGGTGGTCAAATCAACCTATTCCTCTCAGGGCTTCTCACACATGGAGCCGGATCTTTACTTCCAAGAGAAGATCCGACCATCTACAATACCGACAAAGAAAAGACACTTTTCTCACCTGCTATATCGTTCTGGCGTGAATTATCAGAAGAATTAGCTGAATCTGGAGTTGGTGTGAACATGTTCATGTTCCCCGAAGTCTATTGTGATGTTGCTTCAGTAGGAATAATATCATCTACGACAGGAGGGGAAATATTCTTCCATCCTAAATTCCAACCTGTTCGAGATCGAATATTACTTCAATCAGAGATCAAAAATGTGATAACGAGAGAAACGGTTTATAATGCAACTACAAGAATTAGATGTTCAAATGGGTTAAGAATATCAGATCATTTAGGAAATTTCTATCAACGATCTTTAACAGATTTGGAATTTGGTAATATCGATTCCACAAAATCATTCGTCGCTGTACTTAAACACGAAACGAGATTAGATGATAGAAATCCTGCTTTCATTCAAGTCGCAACGTTGTATACTTCTTCTCAAGGTGAAAGAAGAGTGAGAGTACTCAATATGAATTTCAGTGTGACGGGTTTGATCGGAAATGTGTTTAAATTCGCGGATCAAGAAGCTGGTGTCAGTGTTCTGCTTAAAGGAGGTGTGTTATTACTTTGTTTCTGAGCTCAATGCGAAGGGGATGCATTGGGAGTCGCTGACAAGATCATACAGCCGTTTCACAGATGCCAACGCGGAATTTAAGGGATATCAAGAAAGCTTTGACCGAACGATGTAATCGAGTTTTGTTGATGTACAGAAAGCACTGTGCTCCAGCAGTGCAACAAGGACAGGTGAGTCAGCCTTTGCTCCATTGATGCGCACGTGGAGAATAGAGCTGTGTGACTGATGCACTGATATTCAGCTTATCTTGCCTGAGGGATTTAAACTCTTGCCTCTGTATACACTTTGTATGCTCAAGTCAAAACCTCTGAAAGGTGAATATCTTCCCTTTACCCGACTGCTGAACAAGTATAACATGTTCTTGCTTATTGTCATGTCCACTCCTTGAATGTACTATCCTCGTATTATCTGATCATTGAGAATAGAGCACTGACTCCTTTATAAATTCTAGGTGGGAACGTCACATCGGATGTCAGAGTACATTACATGCGCCAATTCAAATCCCTTTCAGCAACAAGAACAGTCAACCTGCTGTACCCTAGATTGTTGGCGATCCATGACTTGGCGGATAACATTGGATTCCCAGATGAAAGAGGGAAATTGAAATTACCTACTTTCATGAGAGCGAGTTATGGCTGGATGGTAGCTGAGGGCGCTTATATATTGAGTAAGTGGTCATATGTTCAATGTATACACTTCGTCACCGGTACTAACAGATGACGAATGGTGTAGGTAACGGCGAAGTGGCGATGATTTGGTTTGGCGCAGCTGTGAATCCACAGATCATAGACGATCTGTATGGTGTGGATAATTTGCAAGATCTAGACGTGAGAATGGTAAGTAATCATATCCTTGAACTTTACCCTTTTTTAGCCAATATTAAGGAGAAATATGCTAATCTATTTGATGATCCACAGACCCGCCTACCGAAATTACCAACTTTGCTTTCCACTCAAATAAGGAATATCATAACTCATCTAGAAAGAGTGATCGATCATGAATTACCTGTCATTATAGTCCGACAGAATATGGATGGAATGGAAATTGAATTTGCAAATCAATTGGTCGAAGATAGTAATAATGATGCGCTAAGCTATACGGATTGTGAGTTTGTTCCCCTGACTGGTTTGATACTCGGTGAAGAGACATCAATATGCAAAGAGCGAAAGTGAAGAGGAGTTAATATACACTCATCTTCTGAACGACGAAGACGATCAACAGCTGACCCTTAAAACCCCCAACGTAGACCTCATGATAGCTCATAAATCCATCACCAATGAATTGTCAGGCAACGGCGGTAAAAGTGATAGCTGGAAACCGTGGTAACGGGGATTAGAATGAGAATCAAGATAGACTAATCTTTACAAATTGGTCTCAATTTTGATAAAAGAAAAAGTAAAAATGCATGGGCAATGTAAACATGAACAATGATTCTGTAATGCATGATTAGCTTGTGTGTGCGAACAAGGATGTTCAGTTGAGATGATTTTTGCCTGTTGAAGGAGATTGAGATAAAAGATGATGAAGAGATAAAGAGGATAAAAGGAACGGGATTTGACAACGTAAAAATGCCACAATCTGATAAAGTTTGATAAGCATACCCCAAGTGTAGCGATGATGTCATGACGATGTCATTGTGACAATAACAAACAAAACATGAAACATTAAGAGGCCGCGGGAAGGTGTCTGCTCAGCGTGAAGGGGTATATAAGACACGAATCGAAGGAATGTATCTTCTTCACTCCATTACATATACATCCCAACTTGAAATAGCAGTTCACATACACCTTACTTCGATAATCTAATACTGCATCAGAAAGCTTTGACAGGATGCAATCAGTAGTCGTGAGTCCTATGTCTCGCCACCACCTTCGTTGTGTATCATGAGAAAGATCAACTGCGTGATCAACTGCATGAGACTGATACTGTAATCGTAAATGTTAAACAGGACGCAGCGAAAGCAGCTTCTGCGACGGTAGTAGGGGGAGCGACGTCCCTAGCTAATACAGCGGCCAGTTATACCGGATTAACCAATGTGACTACTGGACAACATTCACACGCGGAAGAACATAATCACAAATCTACTTTACCACCTGATTCAACAGCTTCAGAAATCAAAAAATTCGATGAAGAAGGATTGAAAGTATTTGAAGATGATCAAGTCCGACATGAAATTCTGGTAAAGATTAATAAACTTGCCCTGTGAGTAATTTGGACAACAACGTGTGTATATATATGTGTGTATGTGTATATATATATATATATATGTATATATATATATCAAACAAATTCAAAATGACACAGCTGATTCCTCCTCTTTCCATGAATAGCGAAGATATAAGGCATGGTCTCAAGGAAGTAGCTTCACTCGAGTTAGTAGGTCCAGATGGAATCAAAAAGGGAATTTCAGTGAGATTGCAATTTTCCATCTGCATCTTCATCTTCATCTTCATCAAAATCCACCTCCAAGATCACAATACAGTATCACGACTGAGACTTGCCGAAATTCAATAGTACTACCATCCATTGAGATACTTTGTCGTCACCAGACCCCTTGGATTAGATTATATCGGTGAAATCGAGATTGAAGATGGTAAATCCATTCATGGTATGTTTCACTATTACCTCTATTTGTTATCTAATAGACAACGCCAAATTAACTATAAATCCCACTCTTGCAGTGCGCGTACACAAGGCTGGATCCGGTAACGCGCCGCTCTTCCATTCACTCGATACTAGACCGTCTCAAGAAGGTGGAGCAGTTTTCAAGACAGGTGAGCCACTCAGTTGGTTCGACTACTAGGTGATCATCACCAAATCGCATACCAATGACAGAATCCACCAAGTCAACAATGGATGGGATAAGATGAGATTGTGCGAAGCGAATAAATTATGATTGTATGTACATAATGAATGAATGAATGAATGAATGAATGAATGAATGAAAGAATGAAAGATTATGATATTGACTATGCTGTACTCAACCGTAATCCCTGTTCATACGAAGCTGATCTGGGCAAGGGTGGATTTCGAAGCTGACTAGGTGATTATTCCTCACGATGAAAATCCTCCACATCCGACTGCAATCACATTGGAATGCAAAGGTATGAACGGTAACTATTACTATTGCAAGTGACTTGTCTCTTGGGCGGCGAATCCGACAACCAAGTCCAAACTATGAGCCCGATGCTGTACAATGAGATCATCCATCCATTCGATATGAGTTCAGTCATTCTGTTTCACCTATTCATCCACCGCTACTCGGTAATTCCTGATTAGCTTTGGAGCATCATACATCTCAGACTGATTGATTTCAAGTTGCACTACTCGAATCTTTGTTGCTACGGCGTCCTATGATCCACTCCTTGCAGATAGTGGCAAATGAAGTCAGACGACGTCACGTTCTGCCATGGAAACAAATACCTGTTTTTCCAACTGACTGGACACAGCTTTCTCATCAAGACCCAAGACCCTAGAATCAAAAAACAACAATCAGGAATCAGGAATCAACGGATCGCAGAGTGATCGAGGCTCAACCTGAATATGTAATTCTGAATTTATGGAGACACCCATTGCGACAAGGAGGATAGATCAATGGATCTAAAAGGATCGTTGGAAGGTCATGGTCGTCATCATTCAGTCATAAAAAAATCTGTATTTGTATTTGTCTATAAGGCGAAAGAGATAAAAGTGAAAGGATAGGTGAACTATTTTCAACTTTTCCCCCACTTCTGAGTTCTGAGTGAGAGAAGGCCGATGATAGGTGAAGAAAAGGTATAAATAGGGTGATGAAATGTGGGAAATATTGTTTAAAAATTAAACTCTTCACTATCTCAACAATTCATCAACCTCACTTCACTACTCCCACATTCCACTCTATCACACAACGATCAGCTTCACTTCACTACTCCCACACTCCACTCTATCACACAACAACCAAATTCACACTACGCTCATATATTGATATCTTGACAAAACTCTACTCACTCACAATTTACATTGCACTTGATACGTATCACTCAGGACACAGTTTCCAGCCTCTACTCGTACACTGCTTTGACCTTATTTCTACCTCCAACAGCACTCCTTGTCTGATCCCTCGTAACAATGTCTACTGCTGCTTCTAATGTTACCTATATGACTGATGGTGAAATCAAGGCTCAGGTTGACGCAGAAGCTGAAGAATTTCTCGGAACTCTACGAGAACTAGGTAAAGTATCGTTCGACAATGAATGTTATAAAGTACTTCGTACATGGCCTACAGTCCAACGTAACTGGTCAGAACATGTCGCGCGAAAAGCGGCTTTCAATCAAGCTTTATCTCAAGTCAGGATAATCCCTACTACAGTCAATACTGATTCTGGTGCTCATACTATTTCCAACGATACTAAAGATAGTGGATCCCCCGCATCCGGTAGAACTGGGTATACTATTCAGATGCCTTACTGGTTGAGTCCGATCGCAGACGGTGATCAAGCCGGTTATCAAGAATGGATTAAAGATGCAGCAGAAAGCACTGTGCGAAACTTATCTGGATTCATGGCCGAAAGCTTTGCCAGAGGGATCCAGCCTACCGCCTGGGATATTAAAAATGTGGCAACCAGTACCATCAACAGAAGTACTAATTCCCAATTGCGTATTCCTGTTCCATACGAGCACGATCCTGATAGTGATCCTGAACAAGATATCGAGAGGGAAAAAACAAGAAAATGGCCTAATCCGCTCCTGTCAAGAATGCAAGGTTCATTCTTGTTGGATCCAAATGTTGATATTGACGAATTGAAGAAGATCAGAGAATTGCAGAGCAGATATAAGCAAGAATTCGATTTCTGCGGCGACACAGAAGAGTTATCTAAACCTTATCCTGATGACTATGTGGTAGCTACATATGATGTAACTTCAAGTTCAAATCAAGGAATTACCAGGGCCAACGCCTCCCTCAAACTCAATCACGAGCGAGAGAGACTTAGAAGAAGGAAAGATGAATATGGAAACAAGTATCAAGGACCCAAAGGAGGTCAATTCAATCCTGAATTCGTTGGACAACATCGTGAAGAGATCGTTTCAGCTCTCACGGATGCAATCCAAACTGACCCAACGAGCTTAGTGTTGGAAAATGTGGACGCGTCTTCCTATCTTACTGATCAAAGTGGAAATTCAATCACTGCTCAAACTGGACAGAGGCCTGATGTCACATTCCAACTTGTCAAAGGTCCTGGAATCGAGTTCAAGGTACTTGCGAAATCTGACGACGAGTCTTTGGGTATACACCTAGCAAGATTGCCACCCAAGCCCTCGTCCTGATTACGGGAGGCGGTTCAACGGCTTAATCGAAGTATAAATTATCATTTTCCTTTCCTCGCCTACAATCTAAATCATCCATCATCTTCCCTTGTTTCAAACCCCACATTCTGTTACAACGCTCTACTTTTATGTCAACGATACTACTGATTATCATTCATGATTTGCTTTTGATCTCGAGTTGAAAATAGTACAGTACTTGAGACACTCACATTCTTTTTTAAACGTTCTTCGCAGTTGACGAGACACTGGTGGTAAATACAATGAGACTTTAAATCAATAGTAAATCGCAATGTAATCCCAGTGTTTATAGACCAGTATGCAACTTGATTCCCTGTGACCACAACCACCATGACATTGTCTTTCCTGGTGCTGGTCAATTTGCTTAACCTGCAGAATCATCGCTTTATCGATGACACAGAGTCAGCGAGCTCGCGCAAGGATTTTCGAATCAGAAGACAGCAGTAGGTATAAAGAGTATGTCAATTATGCATTGTCATGCCGAGCTAGTATATCAAGTATGGGTAATTCTTAATTTCTTTTACTTTGTGCTATTTCATAGTTTAAGTCTTCAAGCTCAGAAGGGCTTAAAGTTCACCCTTGACTGCCTTCGAAACAGACTCGGCAAAGTACTATGTTAAATTGGGATCAGCAAGGAACCACACAAAAGCAAAATATTTCGTAGATGGAAAGCTCCAAGTACACAAAGGTGATGTCCGAACGAATTGGTTCAATTGACTTACTTCTACGTTATTTCCGTTCAAACCAGCCATTGAGATTCGACCGTCCCTTGTAAGGTAGATGGAAGCTTTTTCAGCCAAAGCATCAACTTGTTCAGGCTTTAGTCCAGTGAAAGAGAACATTCCTACAAATAGACCATATCGTCAGCAAGGAGTACTTGGGAGGAAGAAAGAGGACGTAGTACGCACCAATTTGTGATTTGATGTGACCCCATTCTCCGGGAGTTTTCAATTCTACAAGTTTGTTGTATAGTCTTTCTCTCATCTCGATAATTCGGTCGGCCATTCCCTTGACTTCGACAAGCCATTCTTCGGTGAGTTCAGGGGAAGAAAGGATGGTGCTAACGAGTCGAGCACCGCTATAATACGTGACAAGTCAGTAAGGTCCTCCTCATTCAGAGCAACATATTCACAAAACCATGAGTTGACTCATAGCGCGATAACTTACTGAACGGGAGGGTTAGAGTACAAAGGTCTAATGAGAATCTTCAATTGAGAGTCTACTCTAGCTTTCTCCTCTGGTGATTCACAAACGAAGGAGATAGCTCCAACTCGTTCACCGTAAAGACCCATGTTCTATATGAGAATGTAAACTTAGCTCCGATGCTTGGCGGAAATAACAAAACTGGAAATAATCACTGACCTTGGCGAAAGATTGACAAAGAAGAATTTGGTGACCTTGTTCAACAAAGTACCTGACGGCGAAAGCATCCTTAAGTGTGTCTCCAGAAGCGAATCCTTGATAAGCCTGAATGTCACACAGTTAGTGATAGCAAATAAGACATTGCTCCCCGGAAAGGGAAACTAACCATGTCGAAGAATGCAAAGTGTTTCTTCTCCTTGACAATATCAGAGAGTTCCTTCCATTGAGCTTCGGTAGGGTCAACACCAGTGGGGTTCTGTAGAAAGTGGATATTAGCTAGTGAGATGGATTGTCTAGATAGAAGAACCTACATGAGCACAGGCATGGAGGAGGACCTATTTCGTGCGAAAAGGTATCATATCAGCTCTTGTTCTGAAATAAGCTCTGAATATAAATGTAGAGCGATCAACTGACAATGGAACCTTCAGGGGCAGCCTACGCATCAAAAATTATCAGCTGAAGTCTTATCGAATCTTGAGTACGTGATGGTGACTCACTTTGATATCAGCTTTCATTCCCTCAAAGTCAAGTCCGACTGTTGATTTATCGAAGTATCTGTACGCAATAGGGAGTGTCTTTAGCTCAAACTTTCCCACAAATGTTGAATGATTGATCGGCAGGATCATCATTTGATGTTATCGCTTACTTGTATTGCTTAACTTCAAGTCCGGAATCTTTGGAGATAGGAATATGGTTTCCCCAAGTAGGAGTGGGCAAGTAGATGGTTTTGGCACCTGGGTAATGTCTGGCAAGGAAAGCAGTACCAATTCGAAGAGCGCCGGTACCAGAGATGGATTGAGTGATAGCGAGCTATTCCCAAGAGAGAAGTCATGCACTGTTAGAAAGAGCCCCATTTATTGAAAAATGCTTGACAAGATGGGTCAGTGGGAGGAATCGACCTGACTTACTCTCTTCTCCACTATAGGTTTGGAGTCTTTACCGTAAGCGAGCTCAGCAGCAAGTTTGGTGAAATCGGCTAAACCCTGATCGACCCATCCAACAATCAGCCTGAATGACAAAAGGAAGTATAGCGTCCATCACAAGCTGAAGGAATGACATACAGTGATAGGAAGGTATTCTTTATCTTGCATAGCATCAGAAAGGATCTTTTCGGCTTTCTTGACAGTAGGAAGGACGTAAGGTTTTCCTTGACCATCTCTCTGCAAGCGTTCTTCGATCAGAGATCGCGTTGAGAGCATTGGACAGGTGATCGAGACTCACGTAAGCACCAACACCGAGGTTGATCTTCTTGGGTGACTTGTCAGCCTTGAATTTCTCAGTGACACCTGATTATCACGATTTATAATAAGGAAGGGAAGGAAATATCAGCTGATGTATTAGTCACCGTCTACAAGTCCAGCTCATACGCACCAAGAATAGGATCAGGAGGTCTGTATTAATCCAGTGCGATGTCAGTCAAGAGATTCACGCAGATGAAAGTTCAAGAGACGACTTACCCAGCAGGAACATTTGCCCACGAAGAAGCTGCAGCCCTGGCAACAGGGAAGACAGTAGCTTGTCTTGCCGATCTGGCGAGGAGTACTCTTGACGATTGAGTGAGCATTTTGGTATGGTTTTAGACGATGACTCTTGGGCTGAAAGTGATCAATATGAGACTCGATGAAGATGGAATACAGAGGACGTGTTCGACTGCTCGAGTGGGGTAAAGTGACGGTGTGTATGCGGGGCTACTTTTTTCCAACTCATTTTCAGAATATTCAGTTCGAGTAGTGGTTTGAATCGGTGTGATAGTCCGGTTTTCTCCGGGCGGTAATGCCGGAGTTATTCTCATTAACTTGGGATTGAACATCTCCGGCGCTTAGTTTTCGGCTTTACTTCTAACTTGACTTTCAGTCATATCTTCAAAAGCTGATTCTATACGGGAAGACGCTGGGTTTGTATTTGCTATCTTATCAGACAGAAGAAACGATAGCCCAAGATATCCACGCGAGTCGCTGAGGCATGATGAAGTGTCTTTCCTTTTGCTTTCTCGCTTCATTGGCATTCTAAGCGAGGTTTGATTTGCTGGATCGACATGAATACAATGGCTTGATTGGATAATCGGAGCTACTCAAACTCTCTGATCCTGGAGATGGATGTATAATTTTGAAATACCTCTTTCTTCCCCTGCAAAAGTGATATCTAACGTTGGTCATTCATAGGCTATGCTGCGGTAAGACGATGCGAAATGCAGTTCAGCCGCTGGGTCGCCCACGATAATATTTGCATTTCGGGTGACTTGAGCAGTACTGGCGAGCATTACTTAGGATTTACCATCCAAGTGGAATGCATCAAAGAGCTATTGTGTCGTCGAGGGCTATGCAACGAGTCAGACTTACGAACCATGAACGCTCATCTCTCAGGTGATCTGCGTCTAAACGTGGTGCCGCTAAAAGCTTTGTTCATGCCAATCTTACTTGATGAGAGAATTATTGACAACATCGAGCTGTGAGAATCAGGAAACCATTCGCACCCTTGCCTAGAATACGAAATCAGCGGTAAGTGACCGATTATTTATAGTGACATCGTATTCACTGAAAAATAAACGATCTCTACGCGAAGTGAAACCTGTGATTTTTGAATGCGCATATATCCAAGCTAAAGGACCCCGGTTGTTCTCTCAAACTTATGATGTGAATGGACCGTGACGACCCTCATCCGCTTTTCCCGTTGATCGATATCCTTGAGAAAATTTTTAATGTGATTATGACTTTGCGTTATGACTACCGAAGATGCATTGCACAAAACCTCGTTTCATATGTCAACCTATTCCCTAGCTTGTCACATGTGAACGAAAAATACCATTATGATCATCATGTCCCTCTTCGTCATCGTCGTCGTATAGTCGTACATCTTCAATCCCGAATATTCGCTAGATGCGAATGGGTTTTTGGAAGAGATCTGTTACAAGACGGGATGAGAGTATACACTTATTTATCCTTAAATGCCCCTGATTTGTAAATCCAGTGACAATCGTCAATCAGGTCAAAAACCTCGTTAAGCCCAGGTCAGAGTATTCGGTTGAGTGAGACGGGAAGAAATTCAATCGAGTGAGTTAACCGTGCATTCCTTCTAAGATGGCTGGCTAGCTTGCAGAAGCTATGATAGATGTTCGATCATACTTGACTTCCCGGTGAATAGAGTGCAGCAACCTCGGTTCGGGATTCACCGTTGTTTCAGCTCAGACCATCAAAGAATATACAACGTTCTTTTTGGTACCTTCATTAAATATGGTCCAAGCGTCTAGGTGTAAGAGGGATCGAGCATTGTTCGTATTCCATACTTTCATGCACAGGAATTTTGATGACGTGGTGAAGCGAAGTGCAAAATGATATACCTGAAACATATGACAAAGTCCGAGAAAATCTATTGTAGGATCTCTTTGATCGGGATCTTTCCCTCAGCATTCGCGTATTTCCCTGTCGGTAAAAGAGTCTGAAAGGTCTACTCTGCGGGCTCATGAATATCTTGACATGTCACATTGCAATCGGGACTAGTCTAAGGAAGATATACATACGATGTATGAAAATCAAGGAGTAAGTTGATCCCAACGAGGTGTATCTCGTTTCCAGCGGATGGAGAAGTGTTCATCGAAACCCTTTATGTCGGTTGTCCTAATGGGATCACAGTTATACGTACTGCGACTTTGATTAGACCACATCCTATCCAAGCGAACTTTTGTTCCCTGCTTGTCTGGAAAAGATTTGTGACAGCCTTCCGGAATTTGGTACTGCACAAAAAGTGAGAATTCCAGCAAAACGTGTGTACACTTTTCAGCGTGAGAGGATAATTTGACTTGCGTCCTGAAATCTCCGAGAAATCTCGTGACATCACATCGACCTATTTAAAAGTAGGTACGCGTAATCAAAGCGTTACAAAGAGAAACTGTCCTGATTCATTCACCTTTTGGAGGAGGAAAGATGGAACACTCCGAGATACTATCACATTCCTCTAGGCCTTAGACCATGATTGCATTCTCACACTAGCATAAAAGGACGTGCGTAGCTCGAAAGTACCACGACCCCCCAGATTTCGATCATATAACGGATGTCTCATAACATACAATATCAATAGTGTGGTGCAGAAAGTGATATGTAACGCCGTTTGCCAATCAGGACTGTTCACATGATGGATAAGGGTTTTCTTTAGGTGAGATATCTTATCAGGATCCCCAATCTAGGTCCGGGTCCAATGTGGGATTACGGGATTTTCTTGCAAAGCGGATTTCGAGATTTTTGCTGATTTTGTTATTAAAAGGAAAATCTTCCTTTCATGGGAAATGCATTGACTCTCAAAGCTGCATATGTAATGAGTCATGAATTATGAATCATATACCCGTCCTCTCGTGATGATGTGCTACGTCAATCATCTTATGTCATGTCATTTGTCAGAAATATATTACACAAGAACGCCTTCGACATATGTAACGGAACGGAAAAGCTGGCGGATTTTTGAGGTACGGTGAAATGTTTCTGGTGGTAACTTCTTTTTTCAACGGGTACGGATTATCATATTCTTTCGGAAGTATAAATATAAAATCCGAAATCTATTTCAAAAACTGGTAGATCACCGCACTCCTCCAAATGACATACAGCATCCGATGTCCGGGAAAGATGATGTGCATGCATGTAGAAATATAATACGTACTCTTTCAGCCCGTTCGAACATGAACTTTCGCTGCTGATTCGTAATCACATCAATCAAACGAGTTGGTTGATAGGTGTTACCAGTTTTGTTCCTGTGTGATGACTCGCTTCAAATTTATCTTAACCATGATTGCTTTCAATTTGCGATCATACCTGCAAAACCGAGGTCAGGATTCCTCCGTTGACTTCCAAGACCGAGGGTGAGAGATCAAAGTGTACAGACTAACACTATACTCGTGGAAGAAGATGTTAAGCTATGTTTTGATCAAAGGACACAGACGAACGGAAACTCTCAGCGCATGCTCATCATGCGGTACCTGATACATACACGGGGCAAAGGGTGTAAGAACGTGAAACACCCAACACTGTATACCTGTGTCTTGATAAAGCAAGTGCATCTTTCAAGGGGCGCACGATCTGCATGCACACCGAAAATGGACTTATCCGTCATAACCGCCTATGGATACCTTCGAGGTATTGCCCGCAAACCATATTCAGATTCCCCTGCACGAGATTCTTTTTCGACGGAAATGAAGATCAGTTTTAGGGAGAAGGATACGAGTTTCATGTTGGCATATGAAGGTCGTGTTTTTTGATGGTCGATGAGATCGTTCCATCTGATTTCTGATGGGGACAAACCGTGATTGTGATTGATTGATCGGCAGATTTAAATAGAGAAACAAAGCTAGTTGGATTCTGATCGATATTCTCGTATGTATGTCCCCTGAGTTTTCTGGGTCTGTGTATACACACAAACTGAAATCTTGCAGTTCTGAGCACTGGTACGTCTTGCTTGCTGACAACAAGACTCAGGTGTGACTGGCTTCGAAAGCATAAATGAACTCGTGAGTATAAGATGTTCGTTCGTATTCTCCAACATAAAAGTGAGAGATCCATAGAAGCATCACAATCTTCCATATAAGAGAAGAGAGGGGTTGTGCGTCCGTGTAGTTCAGGCAAATGATACTTGTGATTTTTTCCTTGAATTCAACTATATCATACGCACAGAACCACTTAATCGAACCTCATCGTAACATGAAATCTCACTGATCAAAGTAACATGTCTTTCATTCTTTTGAGCATTGACATAACTTAGTTGATCTTGGGAAATTTTTGTTACTTTGATCAGGATCAGATGAATCACTGACAAAATGAAACCTTTTCATAAACCCTTTGTAACGCTGCAGGTTTATCTCTTAGCTTTCTTGGGTGGATCATCATGCTCTCGCCGACAATGCCGTTCTTCATGGGGATATTCGACTAAGCTATATAAAGTCGTTTTCCGAAATGAAGAACAAACTGAGCTGTATATGATCGCTGATGGAAAAGAAGCATCTATGCGTGACATCCCTTCTATTCAGAAACACACAGCTAAATACACGACTATCACCCCATCCAACGAACAGATTAAAAGGTATCGGCTGGTAGACTTCAGTGGTCTATACTTGTATCTCTTGGATTTCAAGATCATTCAATCAAGATATTGGACTACCCTTCATCTGAAAATTGATCAGCGACCTAAAATTCAAAATCCAAGACATCCCTCATATGACCATCAGTAACACTATCCTCATCATCACCATCAAAATTACCATCACCCCCACCGACCTCTTTCAGTCACGCTTTCACCATCGGTAAAAGTGATAAAAGGGGGAGTCCTTTGGGCCTCGTTGTACGGTAGGGCTATACAATACACAATTCACCTTCTAATCAGACTTGTCGTGATCGATAGTCTAATCCTACATACTTAAGAGAGATCTACTTCATCACCTATTCAAGTCATCTTTCACCCCAAATAATTAACCTTCTTCCCCTGTTATTCATACGCACAAGAGAACAGAGGACATAGATATATACCCTCTTCCAGAATTACTTATAATATCGCTCAAAAGGACGAACACCCACAAAGTCCAACTCAAAAAAGTCGATTGCTTGTATCTCGAGTGAGTGTTCCTCATACAGACACACGCAAAGAAGAAAAAAAAAATGAGAAATCCACACACACTCATTTACCCCTTGCTTATCCTTCGTCGCTTGTGTATCATCCATTTCCACATTCACCTTTCTTACTGCCCATACATACATTCATGGTACATCTGAGATACACAGCTGATACGAGTCTTTCACACGAAAACAGGCATCGATAGCACAGCCGCCGCCACCTCCTCAAAACGACAACGAGTGAGTTCAAACACATAAACTCCTTCATCTCACAAACACAGATATCTCACTTTGCTTCCATCTTCTACTGGAGAGTTGTTACAATTCCTATCTGAATATGAGCTTACACACAGACGTACTTCTACTTTGTAATCGACCCGATCTCCTTGACTTGCTTGACCCCACACCTCCCCACCTTTCGATATCTCGCCTTCTCACATTATCGTGCCCTCTCATCTTTTACCTCGATCAAATACCTTCAAATCTGTTTACAGGTTGTACGAGGAACGTTTCATCTAAACGTATCCCCCGTCACATCCAACAAGCACCTCGTGTTTCGGAATATCGGTGTGGCCCTTTTCAGCTCCAATCGATAGTCGGAGCTCTGAAACCTGTGAGTATTATCGCCCTTCCTACTTATACTCAAGGTGATACTGGAATCAACACATCTTTTACCCCTTTTTGAATCTCTTTGCCTTTATATCTTTGTTACTATTCATGTTCGACATTCGTGCTACAATCACGACTTCCCCACTGTTCAATCAGTCGTCTCCGCCCAGTCTCGATATCCCTCATCAGTACATACGTCTTTTCATTCATTGCGAATCGAGATCTTTCACTGGTCGTTTCGGACCTATGGACACTATATATATTGGACATTTCGCTAATTGCTAAATCAGAAGCTTCTTGGTCCTCCGGAGATCCGCATCCCTTATCTTCAGCCTCTCGCGTGAGTACATATAGCCTCGTATTGCCGTTGAAAGACCGAGTATCTGGTGAGCTGAGGTACTGATGATTATATGGGCTATTTTAGCACCTTCTCATCGAGCTACCTGTTCTCTGGCTAGTAAGTAACGCTTCGTTCTTGTTCCGCTAGCTGTGATAGGGTTTGGTTTTGCCTTTTTTCTGTCTTACTTCTTCACCACCGTCTCAAAATCTGGCTCTATATGTTTTCGGAGAGTGCCTATCCTTTAGCTATCCCAAGCCAAAAGATATTAAGGCCTAGCGACGATCATCGATATAGTTTAGCTTCGGCGCCAAAATATATTGCTTATCAACGCTAGTAGTCCTCTGTTAATCTACGGTGAAAGCTTATTATCTGTTCCTCTTCGAAAAGGAGTCTTACCTCATCTTCTCATGTCGATCCGCTATTTTACCTTCTTTTGCGTAATTTAGATCGCCAGACTGTAAATCTTACCCACATCCCCCGGAATTCTTGGGAGGTAATATCCTCCCCTTTGGAATTTAACAATTCTCGGCTCCTTTAGACCCTGAATCATAAATCCGTAATTTGTCGGTGTATGGGCTCAAACCTAATCGTAGTTGGGCGTATTTGGATTTCCGTTTGGTATTTAGCTCCACCGGGTATAACTAAGCTTTCATGATCACATCAGAATCCAGTCGCGACTAGGTTCATGAGATCTGGAGTTTGTCTGAAATGCTTAGTCACATCTGACTAAGACACGGAGAAGGGGACTGGGAGGGTGGCGAAGGTGGTGAACGATCACAACCTCATGTTCCATCCCATATCTACTCAGCGCAAGATTAGACGAGGGGCTTCATATCAAATCCTTATCGCTTTGTGTAGCTTTCCTTCAGGATCTGGGTTTCGTTGGGTGAAGATACCCTGGACTCTGATATCACGGAAGCTGACCTCGATAAAACTCTCAATAGGCTCAGAAAGAAACGCCTCCCTCCCATCTCGATTCCACGGGTTCCCCGCATTACGTGTAGACGGTAATTGTCCTCACGTACTGCTTGAACGTCCGGATCATCCGCGATTCCGATCGAACCTAAGGTGGGTTTTGAGTTTTTCATTTTCATTTTGGCACGCTGGGTTCTTTTTCGCCGATGCGAAGCCACCTTTTGACTCTTCTACTTCTTCCTTCAATTTTCTGTCTATATCATCAGGGCAAAGAAGCTGCTTTCACCGGACTTTCCGGCAAAAGTGCTTACTACAACTTTTCTTATGGATGGTTTATGTCATCTTATAATCAATAATCAAAGTACGGAGTATTGAAATTTGGCGCGTATGTGCCAAAATCTTTCAAAATCCCACCAAGCGAATGTAACGCCGGGCGTGACATGGATTCCTATGGGATTTTTCACTCTTACTGTCTACCTTTTTCACCCCTGATCTCGTATAATCCTCATTCATCTTTTTCCCCTTATTTCATCACCTTAGACTTTGACGTTAGCTTTAGGTGCTTTTGGTGCTTTTGGGTTTACTTTCGTGCGCTGTAAATTATCAGGGACGTGAAGCAATCATGCAAACGTTTCCGAGATAATTCACAGTTTTATGGAACGGTTTATGGGACGTGACGTGACATCCTTAACTTATCCGAAATTCCCCCCATCTTCACCTTATGGGTGTCCGTCACCCTTGCCAGTCTTCCTTCCCCTTTGGCGTTGCACGCTCTTTCCTATCCAGCCAGACCCCAATCACGCTTTCCTTGACTGGCAAAGAGTAGGACGCAGTCCAATCCGACAGGTGTTGGAATTGCGTTTTACCTTTAAAGATCAAGCTAGCTCCACCTAATCAAACTGTACCTTCTCCCTCTCACATCTTCTCAATCTGATGACTTCAGTGTAGTTCATCCTTCATTGAAAAAACGGTGTTCAGACGGTGTCTCGGGTCTTGTCTGTAGTAACAGCATCTTCAATTGTTCACTTACCTCTCCTTTTCATCAACATTCACTCGCTTGATATACTCTCGCTTTGTCTCTCACAATTGGGAATCTACTTTGGGTCTTTATCTGAATTTTCACGAACGATCAACTTACGTTTCTTGGTTCCATTGCATCTGCTCTTCTCATCGATCACCGATACGAAACCACCAACCGACCTGCCAACTACTTTTTTCATTGTGAACCAACTCTCAATCCGGTAATCATTCAAAAAAACGCCATAACCACTCTTGCAATTGATTTTGTCTACCCGCCTTGGTCAATCGTCATCATCACATCGGGTTCTCATTCCAATACCGCCTGGGCCAACCTCTCGTCTTCCACTTTTGTCATATTCGCGTGACCTTGACGGCCCTCATTGAAATCAATAACCCAATTTGGACGACCTCATCCCAACATATAAACCCACCGCCTGTCCCCTTGACGATCTTACTTTTCCCAACTCGTCTCAAACACATTCATCCGACACAACTATCTCACAATTATCCCGAGCAGGTCTCACCTTTACTTTCCGTTCCTACTTCTTTCGTATTCACAATCAATCATTCAATTACCATATTGAAACATTTCCATATTCATTCTCCGGCAACAACATCATCATTTACAATCTTCATAATGCCTCCCACTGCTGCCGTCAAATCTGCTAGGTCTTCCATTTACGGTTGGACTAAAAAGCGATCAGTATCACCATCTTCTTCATCACAACAGTCCACCTCAACTTCAAAGCCCAAGATGGCTCAACAACCTCATCAACAATACTCTCAACCAACCATGCCTGCACCTAGAAGGCCGGAGGAGAGCCCATATTTTGAGGAGGATTACAGTGATGAGATCATGGTGTATATGCATTCTATGGACGTGAGTTACTGCTTTATTCTCTTCCTCTTTGTCGACAGGTGATTGACTGGTATGTCCAACAGAACTCCACTCTCGCTTCTGCCGAACTCATGGACATGCAACCCGAACTTCAATGGTTCATGCGTCCCTACCTCATTGATTTCCTCATCGAGGTTCACCAACAATTCCGTCTTCGCCCGGAAGTCCTCTACCTTGCCATGAACATCGTCGACAGATATGTGTCTAAACGGGTGGTATACAAGAAGCACTATCAGCTCGTTGGTTGTGCAGCATTGTGGATCGCTGCGAAATTCGAAGATGGGAAGGACAAGGTACCTCTCGTAAGAGAATTAGCAGAGATGTGCTGCAAAGCATATGATGAAAGTGCTTTCATTCAAATGGAAGGCCATGTCCTCTCTACCATCGGTTGGAACATCGGACACCCTTCTGCTGAAGCTTGGTTAAGGATCAACACCTCCGGTCACAGTTACGAAGATCCCAAGGTCCAAAATATGGCTAGGTTTTTGATGGAAATCACCCTCTTCCACCGAGAATTTGTTGGTATCCAATCATCACTGGTCGCTTCCGGTGCCCTCATGCTTGCTCGATTCATCTGTGGAAAAGCTCGAAAACCCGTAGCTCGACATGAAAATGTCGCTGTCCGAATAGCTCTTGCCATCGACAAACACTTTGCCGAGAAGCTTGAAAACATATCCGAAATCGTCATCCGAAAATACGCTCCCACTTATTACGGTCGATGTTCTACCATTTGTCGAGAATGGTACCTTTCTGGAAGAAGATTCGTTTACAACCCCGAAGCTCCTGCTACACCTATCTCAACCAATCTTCCCACACCCGGACTTGCTCCTTCTGGATCAGGTGGATGGCCATCGAAACGTGGATCATGGGCTACTGGTTCTCCCGGTGGTTCCATCTCATGTGCTTCTTCCGAAGCTGGTGATGATGCTCCACTTACTCCTATCACTCCTGTCCACTCTCATGTCATCGATCCCTTCTCTGTCGCATCAAAGGAAAATATCGCTCCAGGAGTCTACGGGTCCAACCCTTCTGCCAGTATGTCAAAGGATTCCGTCTCAAGTCTTTCTGTCAACGTCACAAGTGCAAAACCATTACCTCAACAACCAGTCTACGCTCAACGGCCTCCTCTTCACGCTCTCCCAGCGGTGGGAGATCTCTCCCTTCCTAACCGATCGATGAGACGGTTGAGCAATTAAGACCATCAAACGACTGATTACTTGATTGATGACAATAACGACGACGACTTGACGACCTTCCCATTTTCTTTCCGGCATAATCACATCGGCATATAGATTTATCATTACCCTTATTGCATATATATAACAGACTCGATATATATCATTTTCCAAAACAACTGCATATTCACCCAACAAACAAGACATACATATCCACCCAGCACATATCGCAAGAAAATTAACGATCGATCATGAATGATAAATCGAATGAAGGAATCTCGATGGGACTTTTAGGAAACCACACAAAAGTAATATATAGTTTATAGATTTTTCTTCTTTTCAAATCCACACATATTTATCATTAGTACAACTTGGCTTGATTCCATTTTTACATATACATTAGATCATATCATAGCTACATCAACGATTCACTTATTTTTCTTGTTCAGTATCATAACCATATTATCATATCATAGTATTATTACCCATAGTTTCTCCCGAATATCAGTGTTGATCACCTTTTTTATTTCTCTTACAATATTATATTATTATGATGACGATATGCGAGACCTCACGAGGTCAATCTATGGCAACTCATTTGGTGATCATTTTTGATTGATTGCATCTTATTAGTCACAAGTTAGCATTCAATACTCAGTGGTAATTCACAAAGGAATTTAATGAAGTTTGACAAAACAGTCGCGTTGAGAGACTGCCACATCCATTTCTAGAGAACAGGAGTTTCAGTCGCGCAGTCATTTCTTGTCTTTGAAGTCAGTCGTCAGTTCATCGTCGATATCCAAGATGGTCTATCAAAATCGAAAGTTATAGTCGGGAAGGTAAGTTGTAACGTAAGGAGCAAGAAGGGATTGATATTCAAGCCACATAAGTGTTACTTGTAAGTATTATTATAATTACCTTTTTTTCCTTTTTGTGACATTTACGACCGACCGTAAATCGGTTCGAAAAGTTCTTTTCATGTGATTGAACGTTTGCATGTGAATGGGAACGTAGTTGCTGTTGTTGAATTTCATATACATCCTTAAAATACGGGATGTAGGTGAGATGCGAGATGGTAGGGAGGTGCGGGATATTATTATTATTATTTTATTCAAGAGATCTCGTTACTACGCCTCGTTTTTATCGAATTGAGTGTTTAGTTTGGTAGGTTCGTACGTACCTTCGTATTCGTTCTTTACAAAGGTGATAGTTGATCCCGACTTCAGGTCCTCCGGAATGTCCCGTGCGGTATAGTCAGTTTTCCAAGTATCTCAGTTTCCCATAGATTATTGAATCACCTTTGATCATGTAATAAAAGTAAGTTTGGGAATTGAAAATTATTAAATAATAACATCGGAAAAACTTGGTCGATTGGATCGAGGACATCAACAAACGTATAGATAGAATAGACCAGACATTCCTTTCGATGTCGATGTGATAGTGTAATTTGATAGAGTTTCACCATGTCGACTACGGGAACAGAGACGACCTTAAACATTTTAAGGTATTCATTTTCTCTTAGGTAAAAAACGTAAAAACGTAAAACCGATCGAGAGGAATGGGGATTTTACCCTAACCTAAATTCCCTTCATCTCATGTCATGCCATTCATGAATCCGATCCGATTCGATGGAACCTGATCGTCCGGCTTCTGACAAAGATCACCACAAGAACCTCTGATATGCGTGATTATGTTATCATGCTCGTGTCATCAACAAACATCGTTCACAAAAAAAACAACCCCCCAATCGTATTCATTGCACTGTCCTCTCGTCGCGATCGTTAGTAAATCCTCATCGCCAGCAAGAACAAAAACTGATGCTCCCATAACTACTTTCAATCTAAATCATATCCAATCGTCTCATACCGCGATTCGACACCCATCTTGTCGTCTGCAGTATTTTTTCAGTCATGAAATCAACACTGAAATCGCAAGGTGGGGAAACGGGAATACAATATCGATTGATAAAGCGTAAGAGCCCATTGCATTCTGCATGTATATATATGTATGTAATGAGAAGTACCAACGTGAAAGCTGACATCAAGTGTTATTGTCCAAATCCAATGATTGATCTAAAGAATCCAGTACGTGAAAAAATCTATATGTATGAGTGATTATCCTTCAAATCCCTCTTATCTTCTGATCCCTTATATATATTCTTTCCATCTAATACTCCTATCTGACTGCTCATTCCCTTATCTTCAGTCTTCTATCTAATGTTGACAGGTTGATAACTCTGTTGTCTAGGCCAAGCTTGACCTGCGCCTTCTGGAGTAGGATATTGATGTCCGACTCCACCACCACCACTTAAATCACCATGACCATCATCTGAATGATCATCTCTATACGGAGTTGAAGATCCACTCAATCCATATCCTGATTGTGATCTCATAGGAGTCCTAGAAGCCAAATCTGCTGTTGCCATCGTATCGACTGAATGTGTTCTCGAATGAGCCGCGAAGAATGGTGCAGGTCCTCTAGATGGATCATCATTTCCATCTCCATGTGTATCAAATGCGGCCATAGGATACGCTTGTGCTTGAGCTGGAGGTGCCGCATATCCTTCTTTATATGCTATATCCATGTGTAATTCAAATCAGCATACATTCAGATCGTTATTATCCCCCCAAACGGGGTATGACTCACCACCATCTCCATTGTGCCATCCACCTTGAGTGTTCCTTTGATCATACCAACCTTTTTCACCCGCGTTTGAAGCAGCCTTCTTTTTTCTCAAGAAGAAGAAGAAAATCAAAGCCCCAAGAACGGCAAGTGCACCTACACCTGCACCGATTCCCACACCTATCTTAGCACCGCTTGATAAGCCTGAAGAACTAACGGAATCTTGATTGGCGGAAGCTACGCTGGAATCTGTAGCTTTGCCTGGACTAGCTGTTGAAGAAGAATCCGATCCGGCGGCTGATGTAGAAGTGGTGTTTTGCGCGACGACTTGTTTCCAATGCTTCTTCTTGATTATATCAACTGCCTTCTCGGCAATACCGTAGGTTATAGCCATGGTATGAGCTGAGATATGTAATGGTGCAATTGAAGTGTCGATAACTCTCAAATTGGCTGTACCGTAAACTGTCAATGTCGTATCCACTACACCGCCTGAATCTTTAGGAAGCATCGAACAGGTTCCCATTGGATGATATTCCGTTCCAGAGTTGAGTTTGGTGTAGTTGGCTAAAGCGTCACCGGTCACTGTAGCACCTGGATAATCTTCTGTGATCATGACATCACTGAGGGGGGAAGCAGCCGCCAAACTTCGAGCGAATGCAGAACCATAGTTCATGATATCGATATCATATCCAACACCAAAGTAATCGGGATTGATCATGGGTGAAGTGAAAGGATCGCTGGAATTGATCATGATTTTTCCTCTTGACCACGGGTGTTGAAGAGCAACTTGGATACCCATTTCGTTGTTTCCTTTACCAAGCATGGTGAGGATGATTTCGAGTTGACCAACATCTGTTGTCATCCATGTTTGTTGAATAGCGTACTGTGCTGATAGACCGGTTACTACGTTGGTGGGTAAATCAAGCCATGACTGAACATTGGATACGGTAGTTGACATGTCTGTGTTGATTTGCGTTGCATAAGTTGAGGCCTCAGAAGTAGAACCCATGATATCGTTCATTGATGGGTCTGGCGAGCAGCACATGATCAGCTCGTTGCCTGTAGTCGTAAAAGGGGATCTGAATTGTGCACTTACATCCGACAGCCTCGTTGACGTACGTCCAAAGACCAGTCTTGGAGGTCTGGTATTCAGTCAAAGCAGAAGCTTTGAGATCGGCTGAAACACTCAAGTTGTTCCAAGTGAAAGTACCTTGACTACGAGAGGAAAAGACAGTACCGTCATCAGTATTAACAGCTCGAGGTTCAGCTCGTAAAGGTGCTGAAACTTACGGAGTTGTCCAGTACATGGAGTAAGAGACATGGTCTTGCAAGTTGTATCCGACAGGTAAGTCTAGCTTGTTGTCGATGTTAACAGCGGAAAGGGTCTCTGCAGGACCGATACCAGATAACTGAAGCAATTGGGCACTTCCAACTGTACCACCGCTATTTTATTTCAATCACATTGTTGTCAGATCTCGCTGAATCGTGCATGAAGAGATTCGTTATATGATAGATTGGTACTCACGAAAGTAAGACTTCCTTGTTGGCCTGAACTGTATAACTTGTAGCTCCTGAACTAGCTTGGAATTTAAGTCCACTAGCGATGAGATTTCCACTAGCATCTTTAGTTCCATTAAAGATGACTTCAGTCACTTGTTGACCTGTCAAGATGACAAGGTTTGATCTTGGTGGTAAAGGATCGATATAACCTGCTTTTGAGTCTGATCTAGTTTGATTAGATACGTTGATTGTTGAAGTTGAAAGCCAGGCACCTCTTGATATACCAGCTGCGTTATCGATAGATGGGAATCCTAACGTCTTCCATGCGCTGCAAGTGGACGGTAAATTAATATTGATTCCAGCTTGACATTGGTAGGTGAACTTACGGGATCCATTTAGCTACTTCGTCGAAAATGTATTCGGTATGACCGACTTGAATAGGTCCTGAATGTCCGTGATTTTCGGTTTGAACAGTCATGCCGAATTTATTTTGAACATCTGTGCTGGGAGCTGTGTAATTTTCAGCCTGTACGAGTAATTATGTCAGCAGTTATTCATCTCGGATATACAACGATATACAAGAGAAGTGTCTAGGTAAGAAGAACGGAAGGACAGGACCAGGCAAAAACCAAGACTTGGGTTCATGGTATTCATAAAAGGAATGTGCTGATAGAAATGGTTGGGAACAGATTAGCTCACCTTTTTGATATAGTTGTTTATCTCATCCCAATTCCATGTTTCATCGGTATTAGGATTAAGCGCTATGATTGAAAGGGAAACGGATCAGCCATACCCTTTATCTCATGTATGAAGGGTGTCACGAGCGAATGCACGAAGGGTTTTCCAAATGATTAGGATAATACTCACTTGCCCAAGCGTCAAGTTCAACCTCACTAGGTCTTCCCCAGAACATACCATTGATGGCACCTGATCCACCTAAACCTTTTCCTCTTGGCCATCCTTTAACGTTGTTCAATGCGTCCGTCTTGCGAACAAGGTTCGTCAGCTCAAAAAGGTACTATTTGGTTGAGATTTTGATATCTCAGAGTGAATGGTGATATCGACATGTACTCACTTGAGCAACAGTCTTGTACGCCCAATCATAAGCTGAATTAGTCAATGAATTGAGATAAGAGTAACCTATACATGATAGATCAGTCGAGCTATTCAACGATACATGGCACGAAGGTAGATTATTTCAACCAGGAATCATCCCGAGTTGCCTTTCACGACAAGGAAGAGAGAGAGAGAGAGAGAGCGATAGACGACAACTCACCTGGAGTATCGATCTGATCGATAACATCATTTCCATCACCGCCCGCTTCTATGCAAAGGACAGTGACATTTGACCATTCACTTAATCTTGAGGCCAAGGTTAAACCTGCTACACCCCCACCTGCGATGATGAAATCGAATGAATCTCCATTAACTGTTGATGCATCTGACGTGATTGATCGTTTCAAAGCTCTTCTGTGTGGATTATGTATGTTATGAGGATGTCTCTCCTTTAATCTAGGATCAAAGGTAGCTGAAACGGATGAGAGTAATGGTATGAATAATGATAATGATAGTGCTAATGGGATTGGAGTGATCATTGTGAGGAGTGATGGTCAAGCCCCCGATAGGTGGGATACTTATTGGCTTGGTCTTGATTGATGGGATTGTAGAGATGTCGTGAGTGCGTTTAGAAATGTCTATTCCGTCGTTCCGTCGTTAATCTACAAGGTCGTTTTCGTGACGCCAAGAAAGCTGTCTATGTGTTCGTTTCTGAAAAGATAAGAGGTGTAAATAATAAGTTAGTTATTGGTTTCAAGGGGATTCGATGGTATTATATATGAATGAGTGTAATGAAAGATGGGGGGGGGGAAGGGAATGATGTGTTTAAACTCACGTATCCCGTTTATACTTTATACGAGTTGGTCTATCTACCGCGGTACTCTTGTTGATGTTGATGTCGTTTTATTCTTCGAAATGTTGAGATCCAAATTTAAAAGAAATGAGATGAAATCGATGCTGTGCAGAGATGGGGTGATCAACTATTGAGGTGTTACTCGTATTCCCATGAACCTATTTCTATCTCTTCGCTTGACGTATCTGATGTTATTCTTGGCACCAATGGAAACAAAGAAACAACAAACTTTTTTTTCCTCCTTCCCCTTGCTCTTTTTCCCCTTGAAGTGAAATTATCCTTATTTCAGGTCGTTATTACTTTTGATATCCCATTTCGGATCGGGACGCGTCGGATTGAAATATATAGGTCGAGTTCCTTTTCTCTCAAATTGAGTAGTACTCTTAGTGGGATTTTGAGTTGTTCAGTCGCGTTTTGCTTTCAGATGGTCACTTCTACTCCGTGTGAGAACGTAGATTGACGGAGTGGACCTGCTTCATATTGAATAGAGTGAGATACTACCACTCTGTGACTCCCCATCTTCGGAGAAGCAATAAAGCCAAGCAATTTACAAAGCTGTGCAGTCATCAGATACACACATTCAGGAGATTTCAAAAACATGCTTATCCCTTATAACGTAACATTCACACCTTTTGTTTATCAAAAGAACAAAATAATGAGAATTCACCGCACAAAACCATCATCTTTTCCCTCCTTCAAAACATCAACGACATGTGCACATGTGTAATGATGTCGTACACCGTACGGCCGTAATCGACCTAACACCATTGAGAAAGGTGACATCTCCCTTTGTACCGTAACATACCGCCGGAAGATAGAAAGAAGGCAAGCAAGGGAGGAGGGGGGATGGGGGCAGAGAAAGAACCGATCTGATCCTTCATCTTTAGATCAGTATCTTGCATAGCCTCTCATACCTGCTCAAGAGTCGAACATCTATTTAAACCCTTCAAGAAGTCCAAGGAGATACTATGCCTTTCGTCAGCTGAATGTATACAAAGGCAGACTACTCGGTCAACTTTCTAGTCAATAAAAGTGTTGCCTGAGCATATTATCATGTCACATAGCTTCTATAATCAATTAATTGCCACCGAAAGAAAGAAAGATCCTAACCACTAGATGGTCTCTTCTTCATCATCATCATTTGAACGGTCTTTCCTGTGAAAACCATAATATGCCTTCTTCAAATACCTGGGGAAAACGCCTTTCCTTGCATACTATTTCTATATCAACCAGACCATAGACCATTTAATCAATCAATGCACCTTTTCTTTTACCCAATTCAACTTCTTCCATCTTATAAGCAGCTGGTCTACTTCCGAGCCCAGTATTTGTAGATGACGAGGTTTTCTTATTGAATATGGGTACGACATTAGCTAATGATAGACCTCTTCCACGAGCAGCAGATCTAGCTCCGGGACCATTCCACGATAACACTTCGAGAGGCGGGTTTAGTCTTGGCCACGATACGTATGATGTTCCCTAGACACTCTGCGTTAGCGAAATGCTCGTTGATCAGTGGGGCAGTGTAATTCCTGTCAAACTTACATTGCCCCAGATGTAAGAGGAAGAGAAGAAGGCCAAGAATACCCAGAGCACCAAGAACGAGTAAATGGATAAATCTACATATCACCTCTGTCAGGACAACACTCCTTCTATCTTTTAGTTTTTGGTCACTCACCACTTGTTCGTGGTAATGTCAAAGCTGCCAAGATCATGGTGACTGCGAAAGCGAGCACATAAGGCATCTGGAATTTGAAGCGGTGTCAGCTGGATCTTGGTGGGATGAGGGGGCAGACAGCTGACTTACAGCTCTCATGAGTAAAGGTCTTGTATCTGTTAACGGAGGGATCCCTCCTCGTCTTGCTACCCAAGCACCGGTGAGGATATCGAAAGCGTCCTGTTGAATAAATCAGCTTAGCTCTTGTAGTAGAGTCATCAAGAGAAAGGAAAAATGTGAGTGATATATTGGGTTTTTATCTCAAGAATTGTCTGGAAGAACGCGGCTACGTATCGCATGGACAGTGGTGGTTACACTTACTTGCCTGTCACCATCGAAGAAGTTGTTTCTGATATACCTCATCACACTCTTATAACCATCTTGCAACATCCCTTCTTTTGATCTTTTACCTGTTCGGGTGTAATCCGCTTTTAACGCTCCTGTGCCGGCGTACGCTCTTGAGACGGTGTCACCGTGATCTGCCCATACTACGAGGTTTGAAAGAGAGTGTCAGCGATGACGTGTATGGAATGGATGTGAGCGGAAGGTAGAGACGAGAGACTTCATGTAATCTAAGCGGGTACTCAGATCGACATTCAAGGCCAAGGCGATAACACCACATTTCGATGGCTCTGCAGGAAGAGAACAACACAACAAAGAACTTACCATTTCTAAACATGTTCATGAATTCATCATGATCCTCAACTGATTCTTTCGGACTTAATACACCTGCCATTACAAGTTGTTTGTTCAAAGCCCATCTACCTAAAGCTGATTGAGCCACATTCGTTCTGTCTAAACAATCCATACAATTTGATCTAATGACACCACCTTGTTTGCTTAATATAACCGTGTCATTCTTAGAAGTTTGTTGTTGCTGTTGATGTTGAAAGGTTGAATGGTGTTGTGGTTGACCATATTGTGAAGAAGAGGGATTTATAGAATGGAACCATCCCATTGAATTCAAATCATTTTCTAATCTATCAATTAATAATTGAATTTTATCGAATCTTAATTTACGACATTCGTGATGAAAATCGAAATACAGATAATGAGCTTTTTCAGATATTATTGGATCGGATGAAGACACCATTGAAATGTATTTCTCGAATGCTTCTTTGACTGGTTGTTCGTGTCCTTTTTGATTTACCAAATTGACTAGATGAACGTGACCGTATATATTTATCAATGAATGGAGGTGGTTAGCTAGTGCGTTTGGCTAGGAAAATTGTAAGCGATACATCGTAAGGTGTACTTTTTGGTTTGGTTCAGTATTGATGACTCACAGTCTCTGTATAATCCATAATTTGCAAATCCGGTTTATATCTTAAATTATTGACTTCAGCCCAGAAAAGAGGAACACTTCCTCTAGTTTGAACGAAACTCAATCGTTCTCTACCGTCAACTCTACCTCTTCTTATCTGTTCGCCGTTCTCAGGTAATGGATCAAAGAGAACTATCTGTTCTGTCTCGTTGAAATTAGAAACGTATCCTTGAGAATTCAAACCTCTCGAGAAATATCTTGTACCCGCACGGTGTCTTGATCTTCGCGAAATCAGCAGGAAGAGTAAATCCCGAGAGTGGATCGAGGTTGATCGTAATTCGACAGCTAAGTGGGAGATTAGCATGAACCAATGAGGTGTGTGTGCGAGTGGGAGTGACTTCTTGTTTCGAAATGGAGATGGAAGTGGAGTGGTACAACTCACATCCATACATGACAGGCAAGATGAACCTGCCCAACTGCAAAATGCCATTATCGCCATCAGTATGAGATTCGAACGTCTTGAATATCATAGAATAGGTTATAAAAGGTTTTGCTCACATCGACACCACCATTCTCAGTTAAATCAATCATTTTACCCATTAGGTATCTATTCCAAAAGAATCTTTCATCTGCTCTTTTCCAGAGTGGCATTGGCCGATCATTCGTATCATTACTCTGATCTTGATCTTCCAATTCTTTTTGCCTTTGTAAGGTATTGGTTAAATCCCATCCATAAGAGAACCATAATCTACCGGATTTTAACCCCTGTTCAACGAGTGATATCAATTCTTTCTCAACTGGATGATCTAATATCGTAGCTGAAGTTGATAAAGGTGATAAAGGTAATAATCTGAAATCTGTTGCTAAGTAGATTGGTTGTGATAATAATCTACATGATGGTGTTCTTGATGTTATAATTAATAAGAAGTCGGCTTTTTGGTGATCGACCCATACGATCAGCTAATTTGTCCATTGAAGAAACGAAGAAACTTACTTGTAGCAAGACTCAGAACTCCGATTATACCATAGCATGTTATAACTTTTTCTTTGCCAAAGGGTATTTGGGATGTTTCTATATGCAGCCAATGATCAATACTGAACTCCATGTGTCATATATACCCAAATCCGAGCTAAATTGCGTTGTAACTCACCATTCAAGCTCATCCTACCTGTCCTTCTATCAACGTACAAGCTCTCCCTTGAATCTTTCTCATTGATAAAAGCGGGTCCATCGAATCCGTGTGCCCCAGATGAAGATGAAGCTGGTTCAAAGACATAAGCTGTAGGGGAGACATACAGGTTGAGAGTCTCATGGAGCTATGATAGGAGACGAGTCATGTTAGTTGATACTGCTCATGTATCATTCGAGAGCTATCAACTTACCGGCAGAGTATTGAAAGCGGTCATATTAATGTATTTGGTTGTCGTCTACTCCTTGAAGTGGATACAACAAAGTGTGTGATATGTTATCCCAACGTTGTTGTTGTTGTTACCAGCGATAGCATGGAGGACGGTGATGATGATGATCTGACGCGTGAGACTGTGTGTATATCAATTTACACGTGTCATTAAATTATCGTTATCACTCCACCACCATACAAAAGAGGAAGACGCGCATCTTGACTCATGTCCCACTCGTTTACCACGCGATTTTCAACTACACCCCCCCACCACATCCTTAACAACTGCAACATCGACGCGCTTCTCTATCTCTCTCTTTCTACTTTCTCATTCTCTTCACCTCAGTGCATCTCATCCATATAGTAACCTTGATCAACTCAATACAAGATGTTGGAAGCCAGAGTAAAACAAGCTGCTGTACTTAAAAAGCTCTTAGATGGTCAGTTGATGAACTCAACCAATAATCTCAACTGGCGACATTCAATCTTACTGACAATTTACATGTGTTTCCCATTAAATAGCTATCAAGGAGTTAGTGACAGATGGTAATCTCGATTGTACCGACGAAGGTATCGTGAGTGATCTCCCTGCCGCCGAGTATTTCGAGAGAAGCAATGTTGATATTGTATGGTATGGTAACTAAAACAGGCTCTTCAAGCGATGGACAACTCTCATGTTGCTCTTGTATCTCTTAAACTCGTAGCTGAGCAATTCGAATCTTACCGATGCGACAGAAATATGCCTCTCGGTGTGAATGTAAGCTTGCGTGGCATGGTTTTGATCAGACATACTAGCTTATAATGATAATTGCTGACTTTATGGGTCTTCGTTTATAGCTTACTTCCCTCACTAAAATCCTCAAATGTGCTAAAGATCAAGATGTCGTAACTCTAAAAGCTCCCGACGATGCCGATTCTCTTGGATTAGTATTCGAATCTCCCAGTGAGTGGTTTTCTCCGAAATGACCATTTCATTCCCGATCAAAACCAGTACAAAGTAACAGAGCTAAATATGAGAATCGTTGCGATCATTACAGAGGAAGATCGAGTAGGTGAATACGAAATGAAATTGATGGATATCGATCAAGAACATCTCGGTATCCCCGATACTCAATATGACGCGACCATCACCATGTCATCATCTGAATTTCAAAGGATCTGTAGAGATTTAGCTGCTTTAGGTGAATCAGTTAAGATTGAAGCTTCAAAAGAAGGTGTAAGGTTTAGTTCAGAAGGTGAAGTTGGAAATGGTAGTGTCTTGTTAAAACAATCCGCTGGAACGGATAGAGGAGGTGCTTCTTCGTCAAAGAAGTCTAATGTAAAGAGAGATCCAGATCAAGAAGATGAAGAGGAAGAAGAGGATGAAAAACCTGAAATAGATGAAGAAGAAGGTGGTAAGTTCACCCTTTGACCTTCAGCCACAACACATCAACTTGGAGAACCAATGTAATGAGAGATGAAAAGCTAACAACATCCCAAATTGTAGAAGACGAGATGGATGAAGATGAAAGACCAAAGAAAAGAAAGGCTAACGGTAAAGCAAAGGTAAGTTGTGCCACAACAGTAAAAGTGGAAAAAGTCAACTTATACGAACATTGCATACTTAGACCGCTAAAAAATCCAAAAAGGAAGAATCATCTTCAGACGACGTTGGAGTATCGATCATCCTTGAAAAACAAGTTTCACTCACATTCTCACTCAAATACCTTACCAATTTCGCTAAATCAGCTCCACTCGCACGAGAAGTCAGCTTACACATGTCAAATGATGTACCGTTACTTGTTCAATTCGATTTCGAACAAGGTACATTACAGTTCTTCTTAGCTCCAAAGGTAAGTCTTGAATTTCTTCCTGCTACACAACTTTTTTGTGAGGTATGAGCTAATGATGATATTTTGATAGATCTCGGATGAGTAAGGGAGTACTTGTGAGAAGGTTTCAGGCGTCGGAGAGAATGGCTATAGGCTATAGGCTATATTTAGGGGTTCGTTATTAGTGATTTACTATTGAAAGTTTTCTGTTCCTTTACGTACCATACGTTCGTCTTTTCAAGGAGAAAATGAAAATCGATGTATAAGACATTTCAGTATATCTCTCAAGGTTTCGTTCAATGTTCGACATCAAGATGCATGATATTACTTGTAGTCAGACTAGATCTGATTCATGGGATAGAATGGTTGGCAAAGTACAAGACAGTTACAAGACTGGGATGACCTGTTGATGATTAACAGAGAAAGGATATCATCCGAAAGTTGATAATTCGGTGATATGTGCCACGTGGCATTCCACTCGTAATGTTGTCAGAGGAACAGTCGCGTCAATGTCATCTCATACATCTCGTACATCTTCTCACTTACCACCTTCATTGGGAAGGAGAATGATGTAAGAGACGATCATCGTCAAGATGGGTACGTAGAATCTGATTAAATCTGGCTCATGAGATGAGTCCGAGGCTGAATTTTTTGCTACTGTGGGCATGTAGGATTACTAACGATTATAAGAAAGAATAAAGCTAAATCAAAGGAAATGAGAGTACTTTTCCTGTACGTCCGTCTTTAATGATTCTGATTCTGATTCTATTTTCGTTTATCTCTGCAACCTTTATTTCGAGACTTGCACTTGTCACATCAGTCACATCTAGGAAAAGCCGAGTGGACGTACTAATGGAGTATCATGTGAAATAGGGGTCTGGACAACGCTGGTAAAACAACTATATTGAAGAAATTGAATGATGAGAATATATCTGATATCAGTCCGACATTGGGTTTTAATATCAAGACTTTGATAAGGGATGGGTGAGTTTTCTTCTTCATCTGATAAAGATGCTATTCTCCTTGCTCGCTCCACATCCTCAAGTGATATTACATCAGATCCGAAATATGTGATTGTCTGGAGGTTTACTTAAGATCCGGTTGGATTGATATATTGATTTGAAACCATCAGATATACGTTGAACATCTGTACGTTAAGTCACGATACGCAATCAGTTCACTTTCATCCAATAGTCCCCTTCATTCGTGGCAATACTAATTCGGGTTTGGGTTGATGGGGATGTAATACAGGGGACGTAGGTGGACAAAGGACTTTAAGACCGTATTGGAGGAATTATTTCGAATCTACAGATGCGGTAGTTTGGGTAGTTGATTCTTCAGATAGAATAAGGATGAAAGACTGTCAATTTGAATTGAAGACTCTACTACAAGAAGAAGTGAGTACTGATATAACGTACATACATAAATGTTCGTTTCCCTCTTTTGGATCAATCGGCTGGGGAGTGGACATGGTCATGATCAATTCTCCGACTTGTTCGAGTACGTATGGGCTCGCTGCTAATCAAAAGAAACGGAATGGCAGAGATTGGCAGGTGCTACATTACTGGTTTTTGCGAATAAACAGGATTTACAAGGATCAATGACTTTGGAGGAAATAAGGGATGTGAGTTTTAATATCTTTTCATCTGCTTTTTTCGGTATCCATCGATGCAATTTCACTTGTGGCAAGGGTTCCTTTCCCTTGGCCAGAGAACAGTACAGTAGTCGAATCAAGTATAGACACTGATATCACGAACATTATATCAGTCACTAGATCTTGAATCAATATCATCACATAGATGGATAGTCCATCCATGCTCCGCATATACTGGATCTGGTTTGGAACAAGGTATGAAATGGTTAGTCAAAGAAGTAGCGGGAAGATTGTATTGGAGTGGATTGAGTACTTCTACATCAACGCAAGATGTGAATCCAGCTATACAGGAGCCAAATAAGGACGAGTCGGTCGACACTCTTCCAGCGATTAGAGGATAAAAAAAGACGAGAGTGAATTCGATCATTTCAGATGATGGGTACTGAAATCGTCCTTAATACACTACCATCTGGATTGACAGTGCATAGGAGAAGACAAAAACATTGGGACACATTCCTGTTCACAATCTATAATGATGATTTCGATTGTATTTTAAGCGTCTCCACAGTTCTATATACCCCGCACGAATCCCATACCAGATGTATAAATATGCATGACAGAATTAAACCCTTGAAGTTATCCGATGAAGAAATAGAAATATGCAAGATATAATGTATGATTGTTGTATGTTGTGTATTGTATTTTTAACAGAATGACCAAATCTATGATTTTTGATTTTGACATGATGACATTTTCCGATTTTCCGATTCTCCTATTTCACAATTTCCCACTATCCGATTTCCCCTTTAGTCTTGGACATCTTTACAATTTCCCTTTCAAACCTTCCCAAGATGAAGAGAGTCTAAGCCATTGTCTGATTTCATCAAAGGTAGGCAGGTCGATGAGTTCTCAGCAAAACTATTCAACTCGTTTTCCAAGACTCTCTAGTCTCCTATAAGGTGAATCACCATTCCATTCCTCCTTATCATCACCAACTTGACTCAGAATCGGTAATCCGAATTGTTCAACCACGAATGAAGCTGAGACTGTTGCGTACAGTAGAGCTATGTGACAAAACATGATGAGTGTGTTTCTTTTTAAGGAACTCATCATACGTTTTCTTTTAAGTCAAAAGTTTTTTAAAAAGTCAAAGGTAATATAAGGAGATTTACCTTCGTATGGATCACCATCTGATAATGATAAACCAGCAATATATCCACCGAGAAATGCATTACCAGCTAAATTTGAGAAAATCTAATTAGCTCAAGCCGAACTCCATTGATAAAAATGACTATCATTCAAGCCGAAAGACAAAACTTACCACCCGTAACATCTCTTACTTTTGATTCTTCCTGACCAGTGAAATATGCAGGACACCATTTCAGTCCGTGCAATTTAGTTCCAACGCAAGCGCCTAATCTTCCACAACGAACAATTACGATACCTTTCCCATCTTCTCCAATTCCGACATCAGATACAAGATGTTTGATCAGTTTTTCAACTGTAGGTTTCAAATCAGGATCAGAAAATTCCATCAGAGGTATAGAATAAAATGAAAATATCTCTTCGTGATTTGGTCTAGTAACAAATCAGCTCTTCAGATTTGCTCCACATTGCACCCAAATATCCAACAGACTCACGAAAGCACCTGTATACGTGACAAGATACGTTCTAGCCATTCTTTTTGACCAGGATGACATGATGGTGGTGTAGGCTCAAAAACGATTTTGGGTGACCAAGATCTCTCAGGGTCGAGTTTTTTCAAGGAATCGATCTCATCAAGAAGTGTAGCAACGTTTTCAGGTGAATAAGGTGGACTTATATGAAGGTATTCCGCTCCATGTAAAGGTGATGAATTGATCTGAGCGATCGTACGATGTGGGGCTTTCACAATTGGTTGAAAGCTATTGACAGTATTCAGTCAGCGGGTTTTGAGGAAGCAACAGAATATTAGCAGAGAAGACTTATGACGTACAACCTGATATCACCTTCATACCGAATTCTTGCTCTGGTCATTTTAGTACCTTTACCTCTATTCCAAACCCATATGTCTTCACCTAGAGATTTCAATTTATCCTCTACTTCAATTGGTAGATCGTTTGGTTCATCTTCCGGTGATCTATCTACTAATGTACGAAGTTGTTTGGGTGATAACCAGAACCTCGCTCCTACGAGAGCATACAATGCCCCACCACCCAACATCTCATACACATCTTCAGCGTTGGGTGACGGTATGTCATCGAGACTCAATTGGGGTGTTGAGGGTCCAACTGATGGTACGGGTGAAGTGATTGGTGTTATAAGATGTGGTGGGACCGATAAAGGTTGATGATGAATGTTATTGCTCAATGCAACAGAAGAAGATGAACTAGAAGTTGAAGTTGTAGTTCCACTTGGATTTGACGGAGAAGGCGGAGTAGGGAGAGTGGGAGTGGTAATGGCAGCGGAAGTGGGCAATCCCAGAATTTTGCTCGAGACCACTACTGGGTCTATAATCGGCCTGGGCGGTGAGTCGAACGCATCGATCAATACTGTGCCTGTAATAAAGAAGAAGCTCGAATCAGTCAACGAGGTTATCGCTATACAGGCTAAACACATGACAGTCGTAGGAAGCAGGCAACTATACCCTCACACCGCATGGCTCTATCTAAATTGAGAATACCAGACTTACCGATAGAAGCGAGAATTGGTTTAGTATAGTGTACCACCGGTTGGTGGCTCGAAGGCTCACCATCCACTTGATCCATGAGTTGGGCCTGGTGCTGGAGGACTTCGTTATGAGCTGAAGAATATGGATATCGTTAACGTCGATATTATTTGATCCAGAGATCGCATTTGCGTTGAGTAGTGTGGTAAAAATTGCCGATGAAGCCCGTTCGACCTCTTATCCATATATACACAATGCTTTGGATTGCAGGAAGAGAAAGTTGATTGTTTCGTTGAATGCGATATACTTCCTTTGTACTGAGTCTTCTTATAAGACAAAGGACTGGTGACACGTATTTGGGGTCAAAGGGCAATACAGCTAGTATGGCAAGATAACCGAGATAGATATGTATTCCTCGTAGTGTACTTTCGGTAATTTGATTGCACCGTAATCGAGGTGGTCAATCGTAATCACTTTCTTGACTTGTCCAATGATTGTTGATCGAAAGGTACCCAAACAGCCGGTGAAAGTGGAGATCGACAAGATTCGCGAAGTATGAGTAACCAAAAATAAAACTTTCCAGTTCAGACGGATTGCACTTTGATCCGGCAGTGTCCCATATGAAAGTGCTTCAGTGCTTGGTGACGATATGAATTGAAGTAATGGATCACCGTGATGTAATTACTTGGTGTTTCTGATGTTGAAGTGTTGATTTTGATGATCAACGATCGAATGCGCCCACTCGTGTATGCTTCTTTTTTAATCAAAAGTCGGAAGCAATACAAGGGCGGGTGGGATTCGTAGATGATCACTTTGACCCTCCTTTGATTCGGCTTTTCAAGATCCAGATCAGAATCAGATTTTGACTCTGACAAAAGGAATCGAGCAGAGGATATGGGATATAACCTCTTATTTACCTTGACGCTGATATATACACATGAAGTCAAGACAGAGAAGTTAATGGTAAAAATCTCGAAAGATCACAATATCTTGTACTTGTTATTGCGGTATTGGGTTCTACCAACCTGCAAGTTTCGTTTGATCTTCGGGTGTATAACAGAGGTTCAATGCGGTTTGGAATTTTGTTTTCGGGTAAAAGTCAAAAATGAACAGCGAGTTGTATAATGGGAAATTCCTTTCAGATGTAAACGCTCGGTGTCCTTTTTAATTATATCAAAAGCGTGCTAGTACTAGTGCTAGTTCCAAGTCTTGATTTGAAGGATGTTTCGCTTTTGTTGCGATCACTTGAAAAGGCCGAAAGTCAATAAAGCTCAAGCGCAAGGGAAGCAAAGGGAAGGGGGATGGTCGATCGTATAAAGAAATATGTCCAAAGTGTGAAAAATGTGTTTCGGATATGTTTCCTATTTTCTATTGAAGAGGCACGGTAGAAACGAGATGATCAGGTTCCCCTTGTTTTTTTCTCTAAATTCTCGTTTCGTTCGTTGCAACTTGATACTTGATCTTCACTGACGAAAGAGAGCTTGGAATACGGCCAAATCGAGAGAAGTGGTTTTTAGGATATGGTAAAGGATGATGGTGCGAGGTGAACTTGCTTTCCAGCTATTGATCCCAGGGGGGAGAAACAGCTATCCAATAGGAACGGGGTTCAACGGTGAACGGTGAATGGCCAATGGTCAACAGATGATGATTTATAGTTATAGTTTATTTATTTATTTACCCTTTTATTTCTTTGAGAGGTTGATCTCGGTGAGAAACAGAAAGAGAAAGAGAAGGAGAAAATGTCTTTCGGTCAAAATAAATCGTTTGTATCCTTTTTCGGGGATTTTCCAAACAAGTTATTCGGGCTTCGAATCAACAGCTATGTTTTCCCCTTTTCCTTTTATGACAATGATCGTAAAGGCCTTTGGGAAGGTTCAAGTGTTATTTCGGAATGTAAAAGAGGAGAAAAAAACACGGATTGAAACGAATAACTACAAATCATTCGTATCTCATTTTCCAGAGTCTGGAGACTGGAGTCTCCCCGTACAAACGTTTTTTCGTTCCTATTCACGTATTCCCTTTTCCTCGTTTAGAACACTTTGAAAGAAGAAACACACGGATATTCCGAAAACACGGCATTTCCTTGTACTACTAAAAAGCTATTCACTCGTATTGTATGAGTTGATCATTTTATCCTTATTATCAGCATCCCCATCGTAAATTGGAAGGATATTAGTCACTGAGCCGCATGTGCAGTTCTCCCCAATGAAAGATCACCTGTAATAGCTGCACGATATATGAACCACGGGAGCGATTTTAGCTTGGATCACATTATGAATATGGGGGTGGAATATGAAATCTTTACTCGTACTACTAGCTGTCGATCGAATTTATTCCGCTCAAACCGGATAAAATCAGGAAAAAAAGATAATTGCCGATTGGGGGGGGCCTTGAACTACAATTTTATGCCGGATCACTTTTTTCCTTCTTCCTTCTGAATGCTTTCTGAGTGTCATCTGTGATACCTTTCTGCTCGGTGCTTTCTGCAGAGAGGTTGGGGATGTGTGAAAACTACAGAGACAAACTCATGACCAAGAGAAATAATGAATGTATGTGTAATGAGCTATTTTCAACGGAATCTCTTTTGGGATGAAATCATTCATAAAATGCAAAAAATCAATTTTCTTCGGCATAGTTAAATTCATCAGAACAAAGTCCGAAAAAGGGTTATTCCCGATCGGAGAAAGGAGAAAAGGAGAAAAGGAATCTTTCCTGGCCTTAGTTACATTTAGGATGATGGATGCTTTTTTCGATAGCGACATTCACAGTCTTACCGTTTGACATACGATAGATTTATTCGAGCTGCATCGGATCAAGACACGATGAAAGTCGGAGGACGAGTTTTGCGCATTTCACCAGATAGTTCTGATTCAGTATGACGGGAAGCGAGTCCTGGGATTGAACGACGAAGGACTGGACTATCGCGAGTGCGAAACAGAGAGTGAGAGAAGGAACAGGCACTTTTCGGGAGAAGGGTACCTTGTAAGACCTAGATGAAGCCGACTGGCACTTTCTTTTTATCTTACGTGGGGATCATTCACTGGTCATCGACCGACACCAAGTTCACAGATAGAAGATCACAATATGGTAAACCCTACACCATCACTTATCCGGTTGGAACACAAAAAGGATCATTTCATTCTTGTGATCTAAAAGAGTTCGGGTCCGAACTGAAAAGATAGTCGACTAACCATCGGGGAGGAAAGGAACGAGACCTAGACCTTTCTTTTGTAAAGGAACGAAACGATGAGAAAAAAAAAACCCCTCGATTTGCAAGGGAAGTTGTTCTCCTGTCGGGCTTTTGGCCTCTGCACGCTTCTCCTTGGCTACGGCACCACAGCCACACTATATAATTGTGTCGCCATAGGATATTGCGTCAAATCGTAGGCCTTACGAAATGTACTTTTCTCGCACGATACATTACGAGTTACTCTTATCACATGTGAAGTATAAAATCTAATATAGGCATAATATGGCAGTTCATTTTGTATTCTCACAGGTGAAAAGGAGAGTATTAACTTTTATGACGCCGTTACAGCACTGTCAGCTGATCGAGCTTTTAAAGATCCTTCATCCTTCATGCTCGGTGCCTATCCAATTTCGGGGGTTCAGATGCTGATTCAGATATTCTGGAAAAAGGTGAAGTGATGATTTACAGTTAGTTACAAGGGAAAACCATAAGGTGTAAAAATGGGATTTCACGCAAGATTGACTTGCTCCTTCATTCAAAAATGACAGGTAACTCGTAAAGATGAGTCATTAGGATCCAGTCTGTCCCGAATTGATATATTTATTCATACATATATACATATATATATTTCTTATGCAATCGCAGGTCAAGAAGAAGAACAAAGTCTTTATAGTGAATGGCCCTCAACCCCCTCGATTAGATATCAAGGGTATTTTAATCTTGTAATCCCTTAAAAACCTTTCTTACTTTACGGTATTTTTATCTCTTTTTTAAGTCTCTTCAAAAACATCATCAGCGTTTAGATTGAGATTGATTTCTAATCTTTGATTCCTTGATTATTCTAAGTGGGTGGTTAGTTTTGTCTAAAAAAATACAGTCCTCTCTCCTTAGCGTATTTTGACAAGCACCGATTTGTTTTATCCATACCAAATAATATTATTCTGCTTATTTCGCTGGTAGGACCTGATCTAGGACTTAAGATCTAGGATATACATAAGGCAAAACGCCATAACCCTCCCTTCTAAACGGTCTCAAGCGGCTTGGTCAAGCACGATTCCCTTCCCCCGTTCGTATTTCCAGGACTCCCATATCTCCCCGACTCACCAGAATCCTGCATCTGAAGACCCTATCGACCAAACACACTTCAGACTAGGGCATTAGATATCCAGCTCAGATGGAACTTGGAGTAATACATATCAGATAGACTAGACGTAAAATAGGAAAAAGGAAATAGGAACCAAGGAAATCGAAAAGTGGGAAACGGTATGGAAATCGGACAGGAATACGACTAATACATCAACAATATCAACAAAGTATATCACAGAAAGACTTATCAATCATCAAAAAAGCCTCGTCTATTTCATTTGTAATAAAACAATTCACATATCATATCATCAATCCGTCAAACGGTACGACTATTCGGTTTCGAGAACGGTTCCTTGACGACCATCAAAAGCAAACATCCCAACTTCGACTTCATCCGAAGTTTCAAAAGTGACTCGAGCCTCTAGTTAAGCTTGAGTAAGGGAGATCAGATACGGAGAGCATTCGGGTGTATTTGATTGTGGATCAAACTCTGTGAGTCAAGATCAACAAAACCCCCACCCAGTCTCGCTATGATACTTCTCATTTTGCTTGGATACCTTTTGAATGCATCCCGTCCCCTTCCCCCCTCCCCCCCCCCCTTTCTCCTCTCCAACCCCGTTTCCCCCTGGTTCCTGCGTTCGTTCCTCTTGGTGCTTCTCAACCTCGGTTCATCGGCCATCGAATGGGCTGTAAATGTGCCTTTTCCTTACTTGCGCCTGGACCATCTATCTTTTTGATTTCGTTGCGGCTCTGTGTAATTTCGATGGAAAGGTGATGAAGTCGTTTGAAAAGGAGATGGACGACAGGAGAGGAGGGCATCTCGACCGGCGGATGTTCTGGATCTTGTTTTCCTGCAATCGAGAAATGATTCTGAAGGGTTTGAAGGTGGGTAAGAGGTATCGTGCGTGGGAGTATATCCAGGTTCAACATGTCACGTTCAGTTCCATCAAACTTCATCAATCAATCAGAACAAGATATCTTGACGACCAGGTGAACAAGTAACCAGGGCGCAGTCTTAATCCATCTTTGGAAGAACCCCTTCTTCCCCCTCACTCTTAATCGAACCTGCACCTTATGTCACGAATAATGGATATATAAACCTCCTATTTGTCCTCGTTTGATTTGACGAACCCACCAACATTCCGAGATTTTCATCATAATCCTGCACTAGTCATCTCACTAGCTCTTCATCTCACCTCTTCTAGCTTGTTTTGCTTCCTTTACTGGGTTCATCCTGTTATTTCTTCTTGTGCCTGGTGCGCTGCAGAAAATCTATCAATACTTCGCCGAAGAAATATCAGCTAATCGTTTACTACCTCTCTTCATCCTCTCATTCTATTATTCGATCATATGTTCCCCTACGCGACTCACGATTCAGACAAAGAATTGAACAAAAGATATCTTCTAGTATCTCGTCAACCAGATTTCAAAGAAAGAATAATGGGTTTCACAAAGATTGAACCTAAAAAATGGTTCACCAAGGATTATTGGTATCTCGATACACCTCCAGCTTCTTACGCTACAAGAGATGGTTGGTCGAATGCCGATGTTGATGTCGTGCCCATCGATCAACGAAATTGGAGAGCGTGAGTCATCAAAATTGGCGCCAAGAAACATGTCTGTGATCTAAGCTGACGAGATATTCTTGTGTTTGGTACCCATAGCATCAATTACTTGTTCTTATGGTTATCAGATGGTGCAAATGTCGGTACAATGCAACAAGCCGGTTCGATCGTAGCTATGGGTCTCAGTTGGCGTGAAGCTTCCGGTGCTATGTAAGCTTTCTTCATCAATTTACCCTGATAATGCGATCTTTGCTTTGTCAAAACCATATATGCTGACGATCCATCTTTACTTCTCTTAGAGCGATCGGTAATATCATCATTGCGGTAGCTGTGACACTGAACGGTACTATCGGATCGAGACATCATATCCCATTCTCTATCGCTTCAAGAGCTTCAATGGGTTTTTACTTCTCTTACTTCGCCGTGTTCTCTCGTCTCGTTCTCGGTCTTCTCTACTTCGGGTTAGTGCCCTTCTTTCTTGTGCTACCATCAAATGAACTCCGCTGATACTATCGTTCATCTCGAAAACAGTATCAACACATTTATCGGAGCGTCATGTACTTTGATCTGCCTTGAAGCCATCTGGCCTTCTCTCAAGACTTTCCCCAATACTATACCCGTCGCGCAAGGTGTTGCTAGTAACAAAATGATCGCGTACTTTGTCTTCTGGATCAGTGAGTAATATGTTTAGTCTTATGAAAGCTGGTGACTCACACCAAGGCGTATTGATCCATTTCAGTCCAATTCCCCCTTGTTCTCATTCATCCTCGAAAAATGAGATGGCTCTTCTTCGTCAAATCAATCGTCGCTGTCATCGCTGCTTTCGCAACGCTCGGTTGGGCTGTACACACCGCTGGCGGTTCTGGTCCAGTCTTCGCCAAACATAGTACATTGACTGGTTCTACCCGAGCCTGGGCATGGGTTGCCGGTATCAACGTAGCTATTAGTGGCAAAACTACTTTGGCCATCAACATCGTGAGTCAAACGATCCGAGTGTTCCCATTGCTTTGGAAACCGACAAATGCTAATCCTGACAATGCCGTGTAGCCCGATCTTACCAGATATGCGCATAAGACTTCCGACTCCTACTGGCAACTCCTCTTCATCCCTCTCGTTTACTGGACCTTCTCATTCATCGGTATCGTCATCGCATCGGCTGGTCAAGAAATCTACGGTACATTGTATTGGGACCCAACCATGATCATTGCGCAATGGACTTCGAGAGCTGGGGCTTTCTTTGTGGCATTCGCATTTGCTCTCGCTACACTCGGTACCAATATCTCTACCAACTCGATCGCTTCCTCAAACGATTTCGCATTTTTAGCTCCTAAGTGGTTGAACATCCGAAGAGGAGCATTCATCACTGCTGTTCTTGGTGGCTGGGTTACCTGTCCTTGGAAGATCCAAGCTTCTGCAACGGCTTTGACCACTTTCTTATCCGGATATATCATCGTCTTAGCTCCCATCGTAGCTATCATGATCTCGGATTATTGGGTCATCAGAAAAACCAGATTTCACGTTCCTATGTTGTACCAGAATGAGGGTATATACAAATATCATTACGGTACCAACTGGAGAGCAGTAGTCACTCTCCTCATAGCTGTTCCAATCAACTTACCAGGGCTGATTCATGCTATCAACACTAAAGTCGATATCGGAAATTACGCTTTCTTCTGTAAGTTGTCCACAATCGCTTTCTATTAGTGACAACCAAACTTTTTTCCCGAGCTAATCTTGATTTTTGGGCGTCGAATGTGTAGATAAAGCATCTTGGCTCACTTCAACAGCTATGGGAGCCGGTATCTACTTGACTCTATCATACGTCTTCCCTCCTACATCAACTTTAGTAGATGAAACTGTCGAATCGATGGAAGAGGATTACGCTTTGTCTGATCCTCAAGGATGGGAACAAGAGCATGATAAAGAGAAGAGATCATCGGCTGGTGAATTACCAGCATCGAGTTCACATTCGAATTCAACTTATCCCATTGTAGACAAGGTTTAAAACCTTACCTCACGTCCCCATGACCATACAACAAAAGTCAAGGATCCAAATAAGACAAGTGACTCTAGGGGGAGAAAATGTTTGAATGACGAGATGCGAAGCTTACGATTTTGATGTGTCATATTTTGTTTTGAAATTTTGTTAGATAACTTAGATCAGTCTGATTTCATTTTTAGAGTGATATATACTCGTACCTCTCGGAAGCAGTAGACAATATTAATAATACATATACAGGTTGATATAAAGGGGAATGGAGGATCTTCTTGCTTACTTCACTATTCGCTCATTCTTACATGTTTTCAATTTGGGTCCTATGAATGACTTACCATCATATCTGATTCATGCTGCACCAAGCTTCACAATGCATACATGAGATTTTGAAGGTGGAACAATCAATATGATATATGATGTTCCTCGTGATCACGGTTTAAGCCGTCATCAACACCGCAGCAGCCACAAATCAGTTGCCCCGCGTTATGTTCAACGATTGTCGAGTATTGTTCGAAATCAGTCCAAATACACACATCAACAACAAAAGAACAACGCTAGCTTCGTATATACGATCACATCATCGAGTCCCTCGTCTTTTCTATTCCTATTAGCGGCACACATCTTTGTTGTTGGTGTCAAATTTGTACAACAGCTGAAGACCGCCTTCGAGGAAACGGAGGAATCATCGTCCTTTCAAAGCAAGAAAAGATCAATGCGGTGAGACGCAACGCGATAGATTCAATGGCTTTCAGCGGATCATTCTGAGGAGAAGCTCTGAATGCAATACAGAGGAAGCACGTCAAGGTTGATCAGCTAGATAAGAGTGATCATTAAAAAATAATGGCTTTCCCAAGACCTTCTCCTGCTAAAGCAGGAATAGAAGATGATAGTGATGATGGAGAAACTGTGAGTCTGATTCTCCTCGTATTCCATGATCTTTAATAGCCCGTACTGATGAACGTACAACACTCCTTTCGCCTTGGATGATGACAGATTGAAAGTATAGAAAATAAACTTGGGATAGAGAGGAGAGTACAATATGGTGCCGAAAAGATGTTGGATGTGAGTATCTTATTCACCTTGCTATACAAGTGATCGGTTAGATAAAAGTGCACCACATCGTGTCGTGGATCTCTCTGCTAGTCAGAATCGAACTATGTAGCTGATATCACATATAAAGGTCATTGAAAAGAAAGGAGGTGCAGATTCAGGAGATCAAGAAAAAGTTAAAGAAAATATAACAGCTCAATTAGAAGCTGCTAATGAACGTATCAAATCTCTAGAAGCTAGATTAGAGAGACTGAGAGGTAAGTCACTATATTCTTATATTATCTCACTAAGTTCCTGCTCTCACATCCTCTTGAAATCTCCATATCATGCTCTGTACCGGACAAGGTGTTGAGTGTGAATCACTGATTTGAGTTGCTTGAACAGGGACACCACAACGTACTAGACGTAGACCCCAGCCTAGATTAAATGGATATCCATCATCTTCGTCATTGACACAATCACAATCACATTCACAAGGACAAGGTCCACCGTTATTGTCTTCATCACTTTCGTCATCGTTACTAGGTGGTGGTGGTGGTGGTGGTGGTGGAGGACCAGGGTCAGCTGGAATAAGACCTAAACCAACTAGATATCATTCGAATTTAACACCTGAAAAAGATAGAGAACGAGATTACTTTGAAGGCTATACCCAGTTCACAAGTAATGGTAATGGGAACGGGAATGGGAATGGGAATGCAAGTAATCAAGGAACACCATCGAGGGGAATACAGTCTTCTTCGAATGCTTCAAGTAGACCAAGATCACGTTCAACTGGGACTAATCATGCCTCTGGCAGTGGAGCAGCAGATGACATATCTGATTACAACGAAAGATCAGATAACAGGTTGAATCTCAACTTGAATCTGAATTTTGCCAATGGTAAACAAGAACAAAACCAACAACAATATACCAATGATGAAGATATAACTGGATTGATAGAAGATTCAATAAATACCATTAAAAGAATAAGGGAATTGGGTAGAGGTAAATCGAAAGAAACCAATCAAGGACAACAGAGGAACGACGAACCATACGATTTGATGATCAAATTAGCTGATTCGTTGAAGAAGAATGATGGACTGAGACTGGCTTTGATATCAGATATGGATGACATAATACAATCGTAAGCTATCACTCCTTCACTATATCTCCCTCACACGTATCATGCTATACGCATATCGTCCTTGGCTGTTGAGCATTTGCAGCTGACTGATTATCCCATTTCAGCTTGATTCCGTTTCTGGGCGATTCGGCGACTCCCCGGCACAGAGCAGCTGGATACAGACTCATGAGATATCTTCTTACTAGACAATCATGGGGGAAAATGATTGAAGCTGGTATAGAATGGTTGATCATACGGTTAGTACGATGTTCCATGACCTGTAGGAAGTCTCTGACGCCGACATGATCTTTAAAGCACATTCACTCGAGATTCTAAAGCTGTACACGAGCGAGAACAGTCTCTTCGATTGTTACGAGCCGTCATTATCCTACCACCTCTACCACCCCAAAGACCAAGCTCTTCACCTCTCACAGCAAAAAGAAGATCACATTCTCATCATCTCACTTCTCCTGAAAGTCCAATACAGAAGCTACTGGAGAACAGAGTACCTCTGACGGATGGTTTGGTTAGAGCTGTAGTCAGTGCGGCTGAGAACCCGGATGATGCGATGAGAACAGTCTGTATGGAAACTCTTGTTGAAATCGGTGCGTCATGCTACCCTTTGCGTCTCATCCTGTCTCCTCTTCATTCTGTGCACGAGGACAACGACAGCTTACATGGTAGATATTAATAGGTCTTCTCGATTTAAGATGCCTCGTGCAATCTAATGCGTTCAGAACAGTCTTATTGGCATTCAAAGATGGCCCATCGGAATTAGGACCGGCAATCACTGGACTACTATTGTATCTAGTTAATCAACCAAATACCAGAGAACTGCTATTACCAGGAGGTGATCTAGAGGTATATCCACCTATCATATCTTTCAATCTTGCTTGCGGATTGAGACTGATAGGAAACGTGACAGGCTGTATTGGTTGGATTGACAGAAGCATACGGTAAAATACCGACAAGACAACAAGGTAGATATCTCGAAAATCTTGAGAATACCGTTAGGAATGTTGGAATGCTGCTTTCTTCTTGGTCAGGTGAGCAATCTCTCTGACTTTCGCAATTAATTTGAAGGAGTTCTGACCATCATGACGCATATCAAGGTCTAATCTATATGTGTATGGATAACTACAGAGCTATCAAAAGTTTGATCAGTTCTTTGCACGTCCCAAATACAGATATGAGAGTGGGTAGAGCCTGACTATTTATTGGTTCCAATCAAGTTCAATTGACGCTGACTTATGGAATGAATCAGAATGCCCTTATGGATCTTCTTTTCGTATCTCTGAGAATCAAATCGCCGACTTGGACAAATGCTTTTCTTGATGGAAAGAGATTGACAGGTAAGTGAAACGCCACTGGAAGCCATCTCGTTCGGAACTAGCTGACATATCTTGGGCTCTCTATCTACCTTTAGTCTACACACGAACACAAGAAGCCACAACTCAACAGCTGGTAGACGATGGACACGAAGAAGAAGAAGCACAAGGCTTGACATTGGTTGATCACTATGTTGCTTTGTTGCTTTCCATTTTCCTTGAAGCGGGTTTACTAGAGGTAGATACTTCGTCCAGAGTGTCGAGCGATTACGCGGATATACTGATTTGTACGTTCACATATTTTACAGGCTCTGGTCGCTGTGATTGAGGAAGATAACAGCACTCTGAATCGCAAAGCGACATTACTTTTGGGTGAAGTACTACAAATGGCAAATAGGGTTTTACCACTTAAATTCGCCGCTCAATTACAGGTAAGTTTCAGAGTCACGCGCGATCGACAATGTATGTGTTGATCAAACCTGTCGCCTGATTGACTATAGTCCTTACCCCAACTGTTCTCGGAAGCTACAGATTTCAAGAATCCAGGAGAAAGAATGGCTGCTCTTTCGGCTTTGTCCTCTATAGATAGTCTGAATAGGAATCAGAGTAAAGCAGGCAAACGATCCGCTAAAGACAAGACTAGGTTCGTACACCGGTAAAATTGCCTTAGAAAACACAAGCTAGCAATATTGACAACTTTTGAATAGCACAACCCCTTTACAGCAAGATCCACTGGAACGAGGTCAAAGACAGGTTCAGTCCGTGAAACTTAGATTGGGATTACAGGTTGAAGATAAGCAATTCCAACAGATGATTGTTGATTCGGGAGTAAGTGTTGTAATATGCGGCTGATAGTCTGTCAAGCTAACATCCAATTGCCCAGCTACTTCTTCATCGTGAACACACTAAATGGAATTATGAGATAATCATGGATCTAATAGAAGGACCTTTACTGAATCCTAAACGACTAGACGAAGCTATCAAAGCTACTAAGTTCGTCAGAAGGCTATTTTCCTTCTTCCATCCATACAATTATAGATTCTCAGATATCAAGCGAACTAGAGTGAGTCAATCTGTATTGCAATCCAAGCTATGAGATGACTGATGGGTAAAATGCCATTTTAGCCAAGTCATAAATGGGTCAAACTTGGATGTGCCCTCATTTCGACTATGCTAAGCAGTGCAGAAGGGATCAAATATATCACGGAAGATAAATTACTAAAACAGATGTTAGAATGTTTCAACGAACTAGATCAGGTATGTTCACTACTCTCAATTCTCGAAGGGGAACATGGGCAAGAATGACTGATTTGCGTATCAATACAGTATGTGGGACAACCTACTGCTCAACCTATATTAGCTCGAGATAGGTTAGAGAACACCCTCACCTATGGATATTTTGAAATGATAGGAATGCTAAGTAAACATCGTGAAGGAATGAAGTGAGTTTAACATCTCCCGATGCATTTTGAACAATTCATTTACGCCCCTAATCACTACCAATACTTCTAGACTGCTGGAAAAATTCAAGTTCTTCACATGTTTCTATCATCTGAGCGAACAGAGGAGTAGAGATGATCTCATCCGCATCATCATAGAGTGCTTTGATTATACACTGTGAGCTGGTTTTTCTCGTAAATCTCTGGCAAGCTGAGCTGATAGTCATCATCAGAGATGCACATCCCCGTATAGTACTATCCAAGGCTCTGACATCAAGCTATATGGTGAGTTATGGTAACCTACCGTTATGATTATATATACTCAGACCGGCTTCACAACCTCTTAGGAATCTCGTCTGTTCGCAACCCATCATCTAGGTCGATTACTGCAAGAACAACCCAATCTCCTTGATTGGGGTCTTCAGCTTATGATAACTCAGCTTTATGACACTTCGATGGAAGTATGCGATGTGGCAGTCATGTACCTAGAGGAAGCTTGTACGGATCCAAATAATCTGGAAAAAATAGTCCAGTTGAGACCAACTTTGGAACATCTGGGTGATGTCGGTCATCCCCTGTTCATGCGGTACATCTTCATCCTACTGATCGTATAGTCATTCATATAAGCTGATTCATACGTCAACTTCAGATTTGTGTCGACCAGCGTGGGGTTCAGATATTTACATCAAGCTCAGTATATAGACAGAGAACTTGACAGCTGGCTTATGGTGAGCTCGATCTCTGCAGAGACAGTAAATTCCAGCTGATTCATTACACATATGTAGGAACGTAATCTTCTTTATGTCATAGAAGCGGAAACCTTCGTGTCGAAAACAATTAGACCGTGGTCGAGTGATACTGTTGAAGATTATTGGTTGGTGTCTTCATTCGTCTAATATGCATGCAGAATGTGCTGACTTTAGTGTGATAGGATCTATGACGGTCCTGCTCCCACGCACTTCCTTGGAGAACTCACAAAGACAGCTGAAGGATGTCAACTTATCAAAGCAAGAGGCATCGTAGCTGAGTTTGCGGAAATTGTGAGATTGCATGGAATGGAAGCTAGCGATCAAGGAGTCTTGACAAACCTCAAAAGTGTTTTGTGGTCCTTGGTACGTCCACATTCTCGTCCGTGACAGCTGGGTCATTCCGAAGGGTACCGCTGACATGTACGAATTGGTAGGGTAATATCGGATCCACAGAAGGCGGTTTACCATTTCTGGAAGATGAAGAAATTATTGAAGATATCGTAGAGATTGCCGAACAATCACCGATCCTTACGATAAGAGGGTAAGTGAATAATGCAGCATTGCACAGAGATTTTAGACCTTGCACTGACAGAGTGGATTCTGCTTAGAACATGCTTCTTCGTCATTGGTCTAATATCTACTTCGCGGATGGGAGCTGAAATATTGGAAGAATTTGGATGGATTTCTACTCGTACACCGTTAGGACAAACGACAGGATTATGTCTGCCAAATGATATCTCACGGTTCGTCAGCGTAAGTGAAATACATTGTTGCCTCCCCGTGTATGAGAGCTTTTTTGAAACAATTTCACTAACAATCAATGTACGATTTACAGATTGATTCTTGGGAGAGACCACATTTCGATTCAACTTATCCACCTCTACCGAAGTTAACAGGATTAGAAGCGGATATAATGACTTCTATAGCCAATTTATCGAATTACGTCTTGGCTGCTGGAGCAATGAATAATCTGAAACGGCATGTCTGGCTTTTGTACTGTAATGTTGAGGTATTAATGCTAATGAAATTTTGGTTGTTATTTTTTCCAGAATACGTAATCGACATCCTCGATATTTCTCATCCATTACTCTTTTCCATCGTGCGCTTCGATCAATTTCCACAAATCATTATCAAGCGCCAGTGAGACGATTTATCTTAGATCTCTTTGAAATCAAATTAGAATCGGAGAGTCTGACTCAGCTAGCCGGAGTCGGAATGATGTCTAGGAGAGTAGGTTATGAGATGAACCCTTCTACGAGTCAGAGTGGAAAAGATAGATCGTATCATGGGAAGAGTAGCGAAATGGATAAGGATGTGGAAGTGGAACGTCGACATAGATCAAGAAGTTCACCCGGACCTTTAACACCCAAAGACGATATTCCTGAGAAGAGAGGAAGAGGTAAAACAATCAGCAACCTTACGACAATCGTTCAAAACTTGTTCATAACAGATAATTCGACTCCAAAAGCTTCCCATGATGATCGAAAAGAAATACTCAAGGACCAAGATGAAAAAGAACAATTCCAATCAAAGCAAATGTCAAGAGAAGATAGTCAAAATAGTTCAAGTACGACAAAAAGTACTTCAGAAGAAGAGGAAAGACAAAGACAAAGACCGAAGTCGCAGATCAAAGGTTTCGATTGCCAATTATGAGAAAGCCATGTTCTACAAGTCACGATACGTTAGTGATGGATGTTGTATACTTTTCCAATTCAAATATTATGATGCAAATGACGACACGGGACATGATGAATGTCTGACCGTTTTATACTACTTATCGATTGCATTTTTCGTTAGAGAGTGTAGATTCTATGTCGAGTTTCGGCCGGGAGAAACAGCTAATGATGTAAATTGACAAAATATACCGGATATCCGATCATCTTTGGACAGTACCTTGCATACTCATCTACCTAACCTAGTCAATAGTTGACCGGTTCTCCCTGATTCCTCAAGTCATACTAAAACATATCTCGATCAAAAGCTCATATGTGCTGATTACGGTGGATTGTCAACAGACACACTGCTCACGGCTCAACACCAGAATCGTCATCATTTTCTGGTGGTGGAAGTTCTGCAAGGTGGAACTGTTCCTGTCAGAAGGGCACTTTCTAAGGAGGATTCGAAACTCACGTGTCACAGTGTATCGACGCTTGATCGCCACAACCGTTGAGCGTATCTCGTCGAATAACTCGTCAGCTTCAGGTTTTCCAGGACTAGTCCGCGTAAACCTGGAATACATTTGCAGAAGTTGACCATGTTCAGGGACATCAGAACAGGGGATTCGACTTAAGCTTAATAGGCCTGATACTGATGTTACTAGTCTCGCACCTGATTTTCGTTGACGATCGTAGGTACATTACATCGCACATGTCAGTGCGTGACCGAAGATAACGAAGAAGGGAGGGCTGTACTCACACTCCTTCCTTTGATCGTACCACTTTCTACTGTCCGCTGCAGTCTCAGTCTCAAGCCTAGCATCGGCTTGAGAGGGTCCAGCGGAAAGAGATTTTCCAGGGACAACATTGTCAACTTGATCGGTGTAGTTGGATGGCGGTGAACTATTAGAGGGATTGGCAGTACCAGCACTGCTACCGCCCCAGAGTTTGCGGAAAGATCTCTTGAGAAACCCACTAGATCCCGGCTTAACACTGCGGTCTTCAGACATAACGTATCAGACGCTAATGAGTATGAAAAAGTGGGAGAGGAATGTATTGATGAAAGATGAATGCTCGAAGGATACAGTGGCGAACAGAGAGATATATAAATGAATATCTAGCCTTTTATATATACACAAAGGGCTAAATAGCTCGCCATACATTTGTTTGACTATTCGGGGATAAAACTGTCTGAAAGGACTGGATAAGCACAAAAGATCTCAGATGAAGACATGAAAGGACTGTGAATGAGTCATTCTCTAGTGTACTGCAGTCCTTTGACCGATGCGTACAGTAGTAGCTACGCATATTTCGTCTTCATCACTTTGTGCGGACACAACGTCTCGTCGAAATACCATAAATATGTATGGTGTGCCTTTGCGACTTGGGCAAGATGATAAGCATGTGCAGGAAATACAACATTCATATGCTACTAATACAACATGTTTACGCAACAATGGCAAATCCATTGACTCCTGTACAGATGGGAAGGTTTCTAATGAGAATACTATACCCTTGGCTTCTTTTTTGCCGGTTGAGTGACGTTCGCGCTGGCGGGTCTAAAATTGCTACTTGATGGTAATCGAGGTTGAGCCATTGAAGGTGGTAACCTATTCTCCCAACCTCGTTAGCAGTTGGTTCTCCATTTCTGCATAATGTGCCATAGACACGGAAAATTGCTCGTATCCATATGATGAAGAAAGACCAAACTTACGATCCCATCTTAGCATCACCATTGTCTTCATGTGTCACTCTTCTGGTTGGATAAGCGACCGAACTCCCTTCAAAGACGCTCCTAATAAACCGCCAGAAAAGCATCAACAGGCTATCTCGACGATTGGTAGCATCTTGCAAGGGGGTAGTTCATGTGACTTACTTTGCAGAAACACCACCTTCTTCTTGAAACCAAGGATGAGCCAAGGCTTCTCTAGCAGTCAATCTCCGTGCTGGATCCCACTCGAATAGACGGGTGAGTAGATCATATCCTTGAGAAGATGACGATCGATGTTGGTACCATGTCGGAAGCGGGTTCGGATTTGGATATCTTGTTCAAATGACATCGCTCAGCTTTGTGAACGCGTCAAGCACGATCAAATGTACAAGAAGGAGATGATCGCGAATAAATAAACATGTTTACTTACGGTCCAGATGTCATATATGTTTTATATTCTGGCATATGTACTATACCAGGCCACTGATCGGCTATAAAAACATTCCAGCCAACGTGATATGTTAATCAGCTGATACCCTTCAATGGTCAATAAAGCAATAGGTAAATCACGTTTTACAGGACCTAACACTTCGCATATTTTACCCATTTGATCTCTTTGGAAAGGTAATTGTTTCTTTCCATCCATCTTGGCTTCGTCACCTTTGAATATCGGTCGTAGGGCAAGCAATTCAGCATAGATACAGCCAATCGCCCATTGGTCTGACACCAGTTTTCGTCAGTTATTGCCTTCAAAAAGAAGTACATTGAATACAGAAGGCGAAGACAGGGGTACTCACCAACGGCAGCAGTATAATGTTTTGCACCCAGAATCAACTCGGGTGCTCTATACCAAATTGTCACTACAACCTTATCACCACCGAATAAACCACCTTGAGCCAGTGGTTTATGCCATAGTCTGGCCAGACCCAAATCACCAATTTTGACGACTCCCGAAGAATTGACGAGGATATTGGCCGGCTTCAAATCTCGATGTAAGACGAAATTCGAGTGGAGGAAGTGGACTCCACATAGTAATTGATGTAATAAGCGACGTAACGTTGGCGATGGAATGGGTGTTCGTGTAGTTTGGGAATGATGGTGGATTATTTGCTAATTACGAGTGAGCCAAGTGGATTTAGCGGGAAGTTTTCAGGTCCTCGGAAACAAAGAAATGAATTCACCAAAAAATCATGTTCGGCATATTCGAATACCATATAGATAGCTTTATCTTCCAGAATGACTTCTCTCAAAGCTACTAAATTGCGATGATTTAGTTCCCTATTTAACTAGAAATGATCGATACACACATATGTCAGCTTCCCCTTTGAAGCCATAGCGTTCTTTCGTCCACTCACCATAATCTCTCTCGCCCCAGATTGACTAATACCTGCATAAGTCAAAACATCTCCTTCCTTGTCCGGTTTGAACTTTTTGATCGCGAACACATCCCCTTCTCTAGCTGGTAAGTCACCCGGCCGCATACACATATCGGGATTGTTTAAAGGGTCAAGATTGGATGTATGGTTGGATGATGATGTTGTGGATGTGGACGGCGATGGTATCTTATCTTTTGGTATTGATAATGCAGCTCTGGCAGACGAAGGTAAAGTAGATTTGTTTGTACTTCCCGATTTCGAAGCAGATGATGATGGCAATAAGACTGCTTTATACACTCTTCCATAGGTGCCTAAGCATGGTCTTTCAGCTAAAAATTCTATCTATTTCGGTTTCATCGATTGAGATCATACCTGACGAGATGAATCCCAGGATCTTGTACGTTTTCAACACACTAAAATAGCGTTGCAATCCTTAGTTTCCACAAAACCTGTTTTCAGAACTGTCTGTACGTACGTTCGCCTTTCCCGGTCCCTTTTTGCTCGATAATAGTGCATCGGATCGACCATGGCCGTTGAAGAGGTCATAGCAGCTGCCATAGTGGCTAGATGTATACGCCATATGACCACGTCGTTAAGGTCACCTTGCAGGTATTAATGAGCAGCGTCGTGATATGCTTTTCGCTATCATTCTGAGTCCTATCGTCATCCTCTACTTTGTTTCCAGCTGGCGAACATTACTTTGCAGACCAGGTGGCACTCACGTGGCAGAACTGTCTTGCCACGCGACTGACTTTGATGTGGCACTATCGTCACTTTTCCACGGGTGTAACACATCGCTTTTGTCGCTGAGAGCGGGATCAAATATCATTCAACATGTATGGTATCCGATGATCGATGTAAACAAAACAAAACAAAACAAACAAAACAAACAAACATATTCAACCATTCGCACAACAGATATATCATTGTCTGTAGTTTCAACACCACAAATATCATATACAATATCCAAGACGACTTACTGACCCCTTTCTGTCTTGGCTTTTCACGCTCACGTACGCGCTCAACCATATACAAAGTTTGTACTCTTCCCGGATTCATCGACAATATTTGAACTCAAGGAGATACGATAAACAGCTTTCAACATGTCACTTGCGGCTAGATCTCCCAAGTTACGCAAGTCCTTTTCGTTGATGGAACAAGACCTCAATGTCGATCAAATGACCCTACCGATCACTAACAAGGACTTCAAGGCGAAGAAGAGGGGTGCTGTCAGCTTTGGAGGGGAAGGCTTGGGTACAGCAGGATTTCAAGTAGGGAAAGCGGGCGGAGGAATGAGTCCTAGAAGGAAGTCTGGAAAACTTCTAGTGAGCAGTTTCTTCTCGCTCATGTCATATGTGTTGGATAGTATAGCTAATTCCATCTGTCATAGCAACCGAGAAAGTCCATCCTGAAATCTTTTCCATCTCGAAATGACGATACTGAAGATACACAACAATACGCTCATACTATCGCATTTTCCTCCTCGCAAGCCTTCTCCAGGAGAGTTAGCTTTGCTCCTAATGCCCATGTCAGGTCAGTTCGGCGAACAACTTTCGGATTGCGAGCTCTGTACAGATAGCTAAATCACGTGTCTCTCTTAGGATGTTCGAGAAAAGTCCTTTGATCATGTCCCCTGATGGCACTCCAGCACCAACTATCAGCTTTGCTTTACCAGGCCCCTCTTCCACTTCTTCTAGTACCACACCCCGAGGATCGTTATCTTCCCACAGTCGAAGGTCTTCTATCCAGAATCTCGGCTCCATTTCCAAACCTAATATATTCACTCCATCCGTATTTCGAGGAGAAGGCGAGACACAGGGAGAGGAATCCATGGAGTTGGAGGATGAGTCTAATTCTGAGTCTGATGACGATGGTGCTGTAGAAATGGGGGCTATCCGTCAGCCTAATGCAGAGGGAGCACAATACCCCCATGGCGATGCTGCTTCCGATGGAGATGAAGAGGATGCGGAAGAAGATGAAATGGACATGGACATAACGCAAAACGTGTTTGGAGGAATAGTCAGACGAGCTTCAATGGCTGCCAATACAACTGTTGATTCGGATGTCACTGAAGAAGCGGATATCTCGACTCGCTCAGCAGACGAAGAGAAGACTATGGACTTCACAATCGCTGTAGGCGGACTTCTACCTCCCATAGCCCCAGAAGGGGCAATGTCAAACCGAAACTCGATTGGATATTCATTCCCAATTCCGCGAGGATCCGAAGGAAGAAACCTCAGACCAGGAGAAGCGGTCGAAGGAGAAGTCGAAGTGGAAATGGAAGAGACTGTCGCTTTTGGAGGTATCATTGGACCTGATGATACGCTCAGCTCAGCAGGTGAAGATACCATGAACAGCAATCAGAGGGAGAAAACCATGACTTTTACTTTCAACCACTCAATCCATCCTCCTCAAGAACAAGAAGATGCAGATGATGATGGAATGGAGATGACTGTGGCACAGGGAGGCATTATCTCCTTCCCTCCTGTATCTCCGGGGTATCCTACCACTTCTCCAGGTCGATCATACTCCCATCCCGCTGTTTCCCCCGGTCGAGCTCTACCCACAAATACTCGACCAATCTCTGGCACACCATCTTTTGCTAGACCCACAGTCTCATCTGTGCAGAAGTCTCGTGAACGCGAAACTGCCAGTAAAAAACGGAATGTCTTCGCTCCCTCTCCTAGTCCAACGAAGTCAACCTCTCCTAGAAAGGGTGGCATGGAAGTCGCTGAAGAGGTTGCTAAACGGCTCAGTTTCGGTTCCGCCACTTCTAGCGGCAGTAAGAAACGAGCAAGAGATGATCAAGCTGAAGACGAAGATGAAGTTTCCGGTGATGGTAATAAGAAATCTAAAGTGAACCCAACAACCGACGCAGAATCGGAAGAAATTTTTGGAGGTACTCCCGTTTCCCAGCCTGTTCCGCGAGCTTCTCTTGGTATCACGCGCCTGTCTTTGGGTGCTCCTAGAGCTTCTCTAGGTACTCCTATGCGTATTGCACGAAGTCCCGCTAGCAGAAAAAGTCTGGTTCGAGTAGCTGATCCTGAGATGGAGGAGGCACCTCAGGTAGAGGAAGATGAGGAGGAAGCAGAACCTGAGTGGGAACAACCTCAAATACTCTCGTTGGCTTCTTTCCTTGAGATGACAGGAGTGCAATTCATGGAAGGGCTTCCCGGCCTGAACAGAAGACGAAGCAGTGTTGCTAAGGGCATTTTGGGCCAATCGTATTCCGGTGGTGGTGAGTACCGTTGTGCTAAGTCCAATCGACAAGAGCTGATCAATACACTTTAGATCGAGAGTTTGCTTTGCACGAATACGCAGAAGCTCAAGTCAATTCCATCTTCCTGAACATGTTCTCTTGGGTTAGTCGATCTTACCCCGTTGACGTGTATAGTACCACCATGCTGACATCGTATTATCAGGCCGCCAACAAACTCCGCGAAGATATCCGAACTGGTCACGCTGAACTCGAAGCCTTTGAAGCAAGATGTGATGAAGATTCTCCCCCCGTCATTCAGGAATATCTCGCTGCCACAGACGAGGATAAGCAATTATTCGAGTTGACTTTCAAGTCATTCAAGACAAATACCCATCTCAAAGCTAAAGAGATGTGGTATGATTGGAAATTACAGCTCATGCAAACTATCAAGCCTGATGTCGAGAGCGCGTTGGAGGGTATGCGACAGGTGAGCTAATATTTATTCACCATAGGGTGGAAAAGCATGTTGCTGATGATTGCATCAACAGGACAACGATCGATTGACTGCTCTCAGTGAGCATGCTGGCGTGGTACTTCCTGATCTGAAAGCCAGACAAGCTGCTCTAAAAGCTGAATTAGAAAGAGAAAGGGGAATAGTAGCTGAGATCGCTGCGTGTGATCAGCAAGAGTTGGCTTCTTTGAAAGAAGGTATTGCCGAACAAGGGTGAGCGGAAAGTATCACTAGTCAATAAGAGTAAGCTGACAATGCCGTCAAATCAGTGCTCAAATTACCTCGTTCAATGCCGAACTAGAAGAATCAGCTGCCAAACTCTCTGCCCTGAGCACCAAACTGGAAGAATTGAATAGTACTAAAAAGGACTGTACAAACGCGATCCAGCATGCCAAATCCCAATGTGATCAATTCACTCGATCTGATGCTATTCGACTACAAGGTCAGTCAATTCTTCTCCTATTTCATCATGAGCTGGACTGGCTGATACTGACGTGTGTATTTTAGAGGAGTACAATTCTATTCAACATCTTCATCTATGGCGACCGACAAAAATTCATCACGATCTACTTGAATTACAATTTGACAGTGAAATCTCACTTACATTCACATGTAGAGATCATATAGCCAACCTCTCTTCCGCTCAAGTGAACTATCTAAATGAGGAAGTGAAACAAAGGAAATCGGGTCCTATAGCAAGGAGTCAAACTCCAACTCGAGGTCTATTCGAGATGTTACAAATAGCTACTAGAGAAATGGTCAAAGCCAAAACTTATACGACATTATCAACTGTAAGTCTCAGATCCTTCCTGCCTCAGTTGTGAATGGTACTTTGACTGATCCGTTTTGCTCTGTCGGTGATAAATAGTTCGTTCAGAGGATAGGTCAATTATGGTCAACTTCACAGAGACTTAGAGCAGAATTACATTATGTTAATTTCAGACACCCAATCTCGTATTCACTTTCACCTGAATCGAATTCGTTGATAGCAAGTATAACGATGATGCTACCGAATATAAAATCGAAAATTATAGTACAAGTTTCAATCTCACAAGAGACGATATGGGGATATCCCGACAATCTGAGTGGCACTGATATTTTAGTTAAGAGCGTTTATGGTAAAGCTGAGTGAGTAACCTTGTTCCACGTTCTCGCTCCATCTTTCCTGTCATGTCACTGCTGTTGTGCTTCTGTCAAAGAGGAGAAGATTCATAGCTGATTCACAACTAATCCATTGATAGTATCGAGCTACTCAACGCTGCAGCAAGACAAACAATGGCATCTTCTACTCCTCAAGGATGTCTAGGTGCTTTCTTACAAGTCTGCGTAGATGTAGCTGGTCAATATATCAAGTGAACAAAGAGAGCGTGAAATGATGGGATGGAGGAGAGGTTGATCGCAGTGGGTATCTTTCCTTGGGAATCAGGTTGTTCGGTTTCATTTTGGATCAATAATTTATCGGGGCGATGAGGTTTAATTGGGTTTTTATTGTATCTTGTTAAAGTCCTATGAATTAAGGGTTGAATATAGCAGACCAAAAGACATCCTATAGACACATAGCATGTTTTTTTTTGGCCATACATACAACATCTAACATCTACAGAAATATTCGCTTTGATTTCCTTTTGCCAGAATGGAGAAATCCGCATTGAAGAACTATATTTAATGTCAAACCAATCGAGGATTTACAAATCATCATCATCATCATCGTCAACTACGAAACTCCCCAATTCATATTCATTATCACTACTTCTTGTACCTCCACCTCCATTTGTTGGACGTCCCATTGCGAGTCCGACTCCACGTTGATGATCATCATCATCATCATCATCTTCATCGTCAGTGATATAAACGGGTTTTTTCGCTTTACTTAAGAATTCTCTTCTAGCATCATTGAAATCCCTTTTAAATTCTAATCCATGACCTCTTGCTTGAGTACCCAATCCAGCCAAATAGATAGCACGTTGATTGTATCCTTTTGGAGCTTGCGTAGGTTGAAAATTACCTGCGAATTTGAGGTCGGATGAAGAAGCATTGGATGAATCGGAATGTTCAGATGAATCGCCTGAATCTGATCCTGAGAGTTCTGCATCCATGTCAAGCTGAATTGGGTATTGTTAGTGTTTATCTATACCATTTATGATAGTAAGGTGCTTTCCCATAAGGAGAACTCACGAATTTTCCTATGGGACCCTTGTTACGCTTCTCTTTCTTCTTCGCATTACCTCCACCTCTCCTAACAACAACTTCAGACCTCTCAACCACAGGCGAGCTACTTGCTGCCACTACTCTCCTTCTCTGTCTGTTTCCCATCACGAGCGGTGATTCTGGGTCGGGTCCGCTACTTGGTACGATCACGCCACTCGGAGGTTTAGTTCTGAAAGGTGAATCTGCTGAAATACCCCCAGAGGAAATGACGATAGGTCTAGGTCTTCTCATACCCAATTTTGGTCCTCCCCTCACGGGGAATTGAGTTTGAGGCGCGGGTGTACTTGAAACTCCCGTTTCCAAGGCATTGTCGAGAGGATGGGAAGGAGCAAAAGGTGAGCTTGACTCCGGAAGGGAATATTTAGATACTGATGGGAATGGAGGGGGAAGCATCGTACCACCCGGAGTTCTATTTGTGTTATTAGTTGATTTCCGGAGAATGGGCGAAAGGTCTTCTTCGTCTATATCCATGTCCCACGATAAGTCGATTGGAGCAATCTGACTGAACCCAGCCGCAGCTGCAGTTCGTGGTGTCAATTTTTCATTTCCATCCATGTTGTAATTTGTAAGATCTTTGGTGATTCCAGGTGAGGCCAGTAAGAGTGATTTCCTTTTTAGTGGGGAAGGAGAACGTGAAGGAGAGGGAGAAGGACTGATAATTGGCGATTTACTCATTCCTCTCCGAACGGGCCCAGCGGTATTGAAGAAATCTAAAGCTTTCCTGTCAGATTCCATCTGTCTTTGACGTTCGGATGCATCTCTCTTCTCCTGACCTGATCGTGACTGTGCGTTTTTGTCTGTCTTCTTCGGTTGGACGTTAGGTTCGGATTCGGAATGGATGTTCATATCTATATCAGCGAGAGAGGCCGCCTTTTTGGACCGAGAAGTCGATTTGGTTGAAGTGTTCTCTGATGGTTTCTTGGTTCGCTTCACGACCACTTTCTTCCCTTTGGACTTGCTTCTGCTCTCAGTCTCAGCGAAGAATGATTCCAAGTTTTCCTGTTCATCGTCGTCTCCAGACTCAGATCTTATAGGAGAAGGTTCTCTTCCTCTTTTCTTCCCTTTGGCAGGTTGTTTCTTCTTCTTAGGCCTCTCATCGAGGTTATCTTCACCTTCATCTTCGTCTTCGTCGCTGTTTGAGCCCTTTTTAGGAAGTTTTCCTGCTCCCCTCAAAAGTTCAGCTACACTCTTGAAACCTTCCGCACCTTCAGGTACATCATTACCTCTGCCTTTGCCTTTGCCTTGGTTTTGCGCAAGAGCAGCTCTTTCAGCTTTGGCTTTACTTTTCCTGACTAGTTTTTCCACTTCCATTAGAGGTTTTTGAAATGCCTTATCTCCGGGATCCCATGGATCAATTTCCATCTCTTGTTCAACACATTCAGGGAATTTATCTGGTAATAAAGGTTCCACATCTTCGAATAATTCTAGATTTCGGGAATGCAAGATTTCTTCCTGAATATCTCGATGAGTCTGTTGAGCGGTATCCCAATTCGTATCTTCTCTATTTTCAGACATGAGTACATGCACTTTACCATCTCGTTTTCGACCTGTTCGACCTATACGTTGTAGCTGAGGCAATCGCATAATCAGTGATGGTGTAACGGAGGACTTGATTCGCGAGTGCATAGATCACACGAATGGACGTACCAACTTGATACTCTGCTTGGGCATATCATATATCACCACGAAATCGACTTCACCAATATCAAGACCTTCTTCACCGATAGAAGTAGACACTAGGATATTATATTTGCCTTCTTTGAACTCGTTGATCGTCTGGTAAATGGCAAATTGCGGTCAGTATACCACCGTATGATTGGATTGAATTGAATTGAATTGACAAATCACCTTTTTCTGCTCTTTTTGGTTGAATCCTTTATCGGCTTCTTGTTTACCTTGAGATTGACCGACAAACTTGGTAGCTTTCAGAAGTCCAGAATGTTGATTGAGCATTTCCTGATATAGACTCTGATTTTAGTACTTCTACCAGTGATGAGAGAAACGATCAAGTCCGACTCACAACGATATCTAATACACACTCCCTGTATGAGCAGAAAACCATAGCTCTTGTATCGTTTCTCTGACCAAGAGTGGTCTCTTCTTCTTCGGCTTGAGTAAAATGGGCAAGAAGCTGTTTTTCCAGCCATATTAGCAACATTCATAACCAGCTGTCCTTCTACAAAATCACCACCCGTCGGGCTAATGGGTCTCGACATTGTGGTCAGAAAATCTGACAATAAGCTCACCAACTCTAAAGTAGTTTGCATCTTGGGATGCTTATCAGCCTTTGTTCTGCCATCTTTACCAATTCTAATCATATTCATCTCAATCTCTACATCTCGCAATAGCTTTTGAAATTCGGTATTATTCCGTACGGAATTTGCTGATCCTTTTGTGTTACTTTTCTTACCAGAAGCATTCACACCTCCTGCAATTTCCACCAAGGTCGTATGAAACATTCCAAGAGAGAATTCAAGCTAAGTTTCCAATCTTCGTAAGCTACTTTGCGGATTCTGGGCTAGACAACGGTCGGCAACGAGATGATGTACGACGACTCACAAGGTTCCCCATGGCTCTGGCCATTTTCTCCAATGCAGTCAAACTACCAAAAGCCCAACTCCGTCCTGAATTCCTGTCTTTCGCGATTTCCATCCTTTTAGCTGTCAGTCGAAATGGTCTTAGACGTTTACAATCCAAATCCCGTTCGTTTAAGATTTCTTTATCCACTAATTTAGCTACATTAGGCTGAATGAGAGGTGATCATGTAAGTTATATGAATACAGGAATCGATCAATGAGGAATAGCTTACCCTCATGAGAGTTGCCCACCGGTCTCGGAATCCTTCTATCACATCATTCATTTCAACCACATGCCTCTCTGTCCGCTGCGATACGCATCGTATTTAGCGAAAGCATAATATAATCGGTACCACGAACTCACCTTTTCATTCATGTATTTCTTGATCTCAGGAGCTTCAGCTTCTCTAATCTCGATTCTAGAGATATGCAATGCATCCACCACAGCTTGGACTTTAGGAACATCTGCTCCGGGGGTGGCGGTCAAAGCTAGTACTCGAAAGTAAGGGTGATGAGCGGTCACATAGGCCAGGATAGTCGTATAAGCGTAACCTCCGGATGCCTTATGCGCTTCATCTAGACAGCAATCTATCAGCTTTACGAGGAAGGATACAAGACATGTTAACCCACCAAAAACTGCCAGTACAATGTCTCTTGGATCCACGGACCCTTTCTTCAGGTCATTCTCCAACGTTTGGGGTGTACAGTAGAATACTCTCCTGTCTTCCCACTGTCAATTTCGTTAGCTGTCGGAAGTGTATAGCGAGATTCCCGAGATGTGTGAAAGCTCACTAATCTGGCCCTTCCTTTTGCACCAACACTTGAACCAGTCATGACCGCAGCATCTTTGCTTGGGATCCCACAAGAAAGCTGACAAGCTTCAATTTGTTGATTGACTAATGGCTTCGTAGGAGCGAGAAAGACGATTTTTCCAGTGGGGAACCAACGATAAACTAAATTTACTGGTCAGCGGACGTAGATATCGCATCAGAAATCGACTGAGTCCCGAGCACGTACAATTTAGCATCACCACGCCGGCAACAAAGGTTTTTCCCAATCCTGTCGGCAGAGCGACTAAACAATTATCCTTGAAGCACGCTCTAATTATGTCGTATTGGTAGTCTCTCTTAGACCGATTAGTGGGGTATATATATGTTCCAATGGTTGCTGAATTGGGAAGATGCCGTTGAGGTTCGTAAGAGGCGGCTAAGTGAGATTGTCCATCCTGATTTAGCTGAACATCGTGAAGTGTCTATGGGCAATTCTTGAAATGACCCGAGTACTCACTCATATCGACTAAAGGCTTTGGAGCAGGAGCCATGACATCGCCCCAGTCGTCTTCTTCCTCATCCTCCTCGTCTTCCTCTTCTTCTTCTTCCCAATCTCGAGATTTCCTCTTGGCTCTTCCTTTTCCCTTTCCTTTGCCCTTTTCGACACCGACCCTACGACCACTCTCAGCAAATTGAGTCCTATCCCAAGTCTTGCCTTTAGTTGTCTGATTCTCTCTTCGAAAATTCAGATGAGTCTGCAAAAATCCATTTGTCCCTCCTCCACCTGTACTCGTAGTCCGTCCGAAACCAGCTCCACTGCTGGTTGGAGCGAAGCCCGTCTTCAAGGCAGATACCGTAGGAGCCGTTGTAGCTTGCGAGCGGTGTGACGCTGAGCTGGTTTGATGGGGATGAGGATGACGGGATGCGAGTGAGTCGAGAGCTGCGATCGAGTCAGGCTCCAATGGGATAACATCGTAGTCATCAGAAGAAGGTGGAGGTGGTAGATTTGGCGGTCTTTTGCTGATACCCAAGGGCCTGTTATTTGGCTTGAAAGTTTCGGTCGGGGAGAAGGTGGATGAGGAAACCTTTAACGCCGGTTTCGAGCTGGGTCCTGAAAGACTACGCTGAACACCTGTCCACCCTTTTGGCGATACATTGTTTGTATTGACTGGACGAGAGTTGTGTAAGGAGACCGATCTAGTGAGATTGTTACTTTTTGGTTCCGTTTGGGCTGAAGCAGTGATGTTGTCTACCTCTCGTAGGAATGAATCATCAACAAGAAAAGCATCATCGCCGAAATCATCGTCCGACATTGGACGCCGTGAAGGGGTCCCGGTCAGGGTGGCCAAGGTGAATGAGTCTGTGAACGACCGCTGGTGATTCGAAGGTTCAAGAGCAGAAGTGGTGATAGTGGATAGGACAGTATGCCGAGATGTGAAGCGGCAAGAACGATACAGCGAGCAAAGCAAAGTATGTGTAAATCACTACTGACGATGAATGGATGATGATGAAGATGATGATCATGAATGAATGAAATTCAAATGTCATGGTAACGCGTCAAAAATGACATTACGTAACAGAGAACATTGCGGTTGATTGTACCTTTTATTATCACCTAGTTTTCTGGGAATACTAGTACTTTATTTAATACGTACCTTTCGGGTAAAAAACCATCAAAATGTTTAAGCGCTAAATTTCAGATTCGGCAGTACCCCATGGGGGAAACCACTGGGTTCGATACGGGATGAGATGGGGTGGGAAGGATTAGGTCTCCGAGATTTCGACTCGAAGGTTATACTGATACATTCAAGTGCCAGTCAGCACTTCTCAATTGATCACATACCTTGGAAACTACCTCTTCCCGGTCGACTTATCGTACAAAAGAAATACCAATCTGGTCATTCTGTTTCAAAGGTTTCTTGTCTCGTTGCAATTCTGTGAATAATCAAATCAATACTCCTCACTGGTCATGCCGACCAAATCAGATACTATCGTCTCCCCCAAAGAGCCTCGGTACGACTGTGAGTCACGAGACTGATCTGACTGAAATTCAGATAGAGAAGACACTGTGTGCTGACACCTGTCGGGCATGAAATAGTCTTCTTCTACGGGACTTTATGCGTTCCTGCTGTGCTCGTGAGGGTTCTAGGACACAAATGCGATGACCTAACTTTTCAAGACGCACTTCTTCCAGTGAGTCAACTTGACCCGCTCGTAACAGCTACTGTTGTATATTTAATACAGAGCAAAATGAGCTCTGGCTGATCGGCCGGCTTTCTCCCTAGAATTATACTCGTCATTGTGTCAAAGATGAGTCTTATCCCGCTATTATCGATCGAGAAAACACGAATACACTTGCATCTCGAGGAGAGTGAGTCTCTGTCTTGTAGCGCAAACCCAGATCGTTCGTTGACATTTATTCATAGTATCTTGACATCAGAAGAAGTCAACGTTCGAGGTACACTAGTGAAAGGCCTAACTTACGCCGACGTGAATGCTTTGGACATATACGAAGGCATTGTGAGTTGCTGTTCTATCGATTATAGAAGGATCAATCTCACCGAATTTTCGAATAGGAATATACCAGAGAAAAAGTGGTAATACAAGCTCTGACTGCTCCATCTTCTATCCCTTCCCTCTCAAAGGCCATATCAGATCCTACTTCCCGAGTTGCCTTGGATAATCTGGAAGCTGAAAAGACAGTCAATAAAATCAGACCAGGTGCAGGTACTCAATCGACGTTTGGAATTGCCAAAGAGAAATTCCTGGACGCCATATCTGGTAGCGATAAGGAAGATGGAGAGGATTCTCCTAAAGAGGTTGAAGGTGCTGTAGATGTTGGTATTACGGAAGCTTGGACTTATATCTGGTCTGATTCACTGGATAGGCTAGAGCCTAGTATTTGGAGGTTAGTCTTGTTTTTCCTGAAATTTCCTGACATGATTATATAAACTTGTACCCTCACACTCTGACCATGATACCGCAGCTTTGAATCGTATATGAAAGCCAAAGAATCGGCTTGGAAAGACCTTCCAGAAGATTACTTTAGCGAAGTAGAGCGTCAAAGAGCCTTGAAAGAAGAACCAGGAGCATCTGGCGAGGGCGTTTCTAGTGCAGTAGGAAGCTTCGATCCTCATGCCGATGGAGAAGAATCAAAGATCATCGGTAGGACCGCTAAAGGATATCCTGACTTTGGAAGGGAAATGAGAAAACACTGGGGTTTCAACAAGGATTGTAGGTCTTCGTCGTCCACGTAGACCCATATGTCTTCGTCGTCCACGTAGACCCATATGTCTTCGCTGATAGATCTACAGACGTCAACCTGAATCACGGTTCATATGGTTCACCACCAAAAGTCGTGATCGAAAAAATGCGAACTCTTTCGGATCAGATCGAACAGAATCCTGATCTGTTCATGAGACGATCATGGTTACCTAAACTTAATAAAGTTCGACAAGAAGTATCTGAAATGATTGGCGCTAGACTAGAAGAAGTGGTCATGGTACCTAATACAACTCATGGTGTGAATACTATCTTGGCTAATCTCGAGTGGGCGGAAGGGGACATTATCCTCATTTGTGAGCTTTCTTGCTTCTTCCTCGAGGAGATTCCATGAGAAATGTTGCTAATTCTGGGTGGATTGGGATATGAGATTCAACAACTTATGGTGCAGTTGGTCAAATGGTCAAATGTGTATGCGACAGAAATCCTCAGATCAGATTAGAAGTCATCAACGATATCTTCCCTTGTACACACCAAGAGATTCTCGACAAAACGAATCAAGTTTTGGGTAAATACAATCAAATTGCTAGACCAAACTATACCGGTCAAAGTAAAGCCACTGGTATTTCTGCGAACGAGAGAGTTAGAGCCGTGATAGTGGATGCTATAGCTAGTAACCCGGGGTATGTCCCCTCCGTAGCCCTTGGATATTACAAGATTAAGACGTAAAGCTAATATCATTTTCCTTTCAGTGTTGTTTACCCCTGGGAGGAGATCGTCCGAACCTGTAAAAAGTACGGTGCGATGAGTATAGTGGATGCTGCACATGCTATCGGTCAAGTCGAGGTGGACCTCAAAAAGGCAGATTGTGATTTCTGGGTTTCTGTGAGTTGTTTTGCGCAGGATATGAATGGTAGATATACTAATCCCGTGAAACGCAGAATTGTCACAAGTGGCTTCATAGGTGAGCTGATCGGGAAGTATTGAAGTATTTCAAAAATTGTAGCTGACATTGTCGTATAGTCATCGTGGTGGAGCAGTTCTCTATGTCCCCATTAGGTAAGCCATCGTATCTGTCTTGCTCAAAATCCGAATTGAGGATAACCATTTTTGTAGGAATCAATATATGATGAGATCTACTTTCCCTACTTCGGCAGGGTATGAGTCCTCTAGGTATCCTACAGAGGGAATGAGTAGACCGTGGAGTTTCGTCGAGCAGGTACGCCATATCCGTAACCTCCTCCGCGTTGATACATATGTGAGAAACATACATGCCGGGTAAACTAATGAATAAACATCACCAGTTTCAATGGACAGGGACGACTGATTGGACACCATTGATGTCTATCACCGATGCATTGGAGTTCCGTCGGTCGATCGGTGGTGAGAAGAGGATTATGCAATATTGTCATACCCTTGCCATACAGTGAGTGATCCTGCTACTGCACACTCATCAAGGCAACTCTTGGGACGTAAGTCGATGGTGCTCATCGGTCTTGTGACTGGTAGAGGCGGAAAGAGACTCCGCAAGAGATGGGGTACGGAGATTATGGAAAATTCCAAAGGAGAATTAACAGCTGCCATGGTACGTTCCTGGTCACATCTCATCAAGATAGCTGGGACTACTTGTAGCTAATGAATACTTGTTATATAGGTAAATGTCCAACTGCCTCATGTTCCCGATCCAAAAGACTTGGAAGATCAATTCAAACAATTGAGATACATGGAAGATAAGTGCTTTGCGAATAACACTTTCGCAGCTGCCGTGAGTCGATTCCTGTTGGACCTGGCTTTACATTTCAGGTCTACACATTGCAAGAATACAAGCTGATACGAAGATCAATATGTAGTTTAGACACGGTGGTAAGTGGTGGGCTAGATTTTCAGCCCAAGTATGGAATGATGTAAGTGTCGTCCTCACGGTTCTTCCATAGGGATGTTAATGATGTTTGTAGCTGGGAGATTTCGATTATGCAGCGGATGTATTGGAGAAGATATGCCTGGAAGTCAAGTGAGTCCATTCTCTATACATGAAGGAGATGAGTGTGTCAGGCTGAATCAATCAATATGCTTAGACAAGGGAAATATCTTGACAAACCACTCGATAGCGATATAGTAGAAGAAGAATCTAGAGAATTGCCTGCTGAAGCTTCGTGATCACTTGGCGGTCGTGCCAGGGAGATAGCAATCTTGACAAAGTGAAACAAAGTAAAATAGATAGATTATAGAAATGCAGTGAAATATCATAGAGGATGTCGTGCGTATGCAATTGTGAAATCGGCCAGGAAGCACAGATGTCGTGTAATAGCCAAAGAAGCGGGGGGATATCCTAACTCGTTCACAGGTCGAAAGGAAAGAAAGCAAAGGATTGGCGATTTTACCTTGTTGAGAGAGGATTCGGTAAATCCGGGTCAAAGTCCCATTTTATGTCCGTTGTGGGGTAAAACGGGCGCTTTGTTTTCGAATCGAGTAGTTTGAGATTGAGATTGTTTTCGAATTGTCAATACAGACCTTTGTACTTGTACAAGAGTCATACTTTCATCTCAGTCCCTCCTCGTCTCTTTCTCTACTACAGTCACTCTCAACGTACTCAACAAAAGATAGATAGATATTTACACATATTGTATTGCCAAGTCATCAAATATGAGTGAGTGGAATGGCACCTTACTCAGCCAATGACGCTGTGTCCACCACACTAGACAGTATCTCCGGACTTGTGTCATTCTTGGAGCTGACAGCATACACGTATGATTGTCAGGTACTGAATTCACAAACTTTTGGTCTGCTGTTCCTCAAGGGTGAGTCAAATCTCACATGTGTTCACAACCTGATTCCCAATCGCACAAAGAGGGATTAGAGATCAATCAAAGCTTATGTTCTACTTAGACCACCCGATCCTATTTTGGGTGTAACCGACGCATTCAAGAAAGATACTGCTCCTAACAAGGTCAATCTCGGTGTCGGTATGTCACATGTATTCTCCTGATATGGTAACTGTTGAAGCTCACCATTCATATCCGCATCTTCCCTCTCCTGCACTATTTGACCCGTCCCATCTTCACTGTTCATACTACTCCCATGAACACTGTCGAAATGATTTCATGTCTAACCCCACGCTCAACTCACATATCCCATCGTCCAACACATTGAACAACCAACACTTCCCTTCTATTCGTCCCGACCTTTTCCTCTCGTCTCCTTTGTCCAACGCGAAGGTGCTTACGTGAGTCATCCGTCATTCGTCATTCGTCTTTCCGCTTGTGTGTCATGATCGGACTTCTGACTTCGCTTGCGTATTCTAGCGAGACGAGAACGGAAAGCCCTATATCTTGAAATCAGTCTTGAAAGCAGAAGATATCTTACATCAAAAGAAATTGGACAAGGAATATCTACCTATCACCGTATGTTCTCAAATCTGCTCATTCTCCTTCTCTTCGTCATCGATGAATTCAGGACTTCATGAGGGACCCACGTAAGCTGACTGGGGAATGGTTGTGGATATCAGGGTGCCCCCGATTTCATCAAACTGGCATCTGAATTGGCTTATGGAAAGGAATCAAAACCTTTACAAGAAGGAAGAGTGAGTAAATCCGTTTCATAAAACCCTTGACAAACCGTTGGGGGAACGATGGGAAGTGAATCCACGGAACTAATGTATTCGTGTGATTAGATTGCTGTCGCTCAATCTGTATCTGGAACAGGTGCATTGAGAATCGCAACTGGTTTCCTTGGCAGATACTACTCAGGACCCAAAGTTATTTATCTCCCTGACCCAACTTGGGGAAATCATGTTCCAGTAGCTGAACATGAGGGTATCAAAGTGGAGAGATACAGGTCAGTCTAAAATCGACTTTTCGTCACCATCAAAAATAACAAATTAGACAATGGCAATAAAAAAGGAGGAATGAGGGTCATTTGGGTATCCTGGGGAAAAAATCAAATGCTAAAGTGGTTTTGGTTCGGTAGATACTTTGACAAGAAGACAATTGGCTTGGATTTCAATGGTATGAAAGAGGACATCAAGGTGAGCTCCGTGGTAACATCCTGAATCGAGGAGCAAGTTAAGCTGATAAAGAGGAATTTTCAGAACGCCGAATCAGGATCAATTGTAAGTTCCCTTCCAAATCTATATACATAGCTGATGACAACTATTCAATTGTCTAAAGATTCTCCTTCACGCTTGTGCCCAAAACCCTACCGGTATTGACCCCACCCATGATCAATGGAAAGAATTGAGCGACTTGATCAAAGCTAAGAAGCACTTGGCCTTGTTCGATATGGTGAGTGATTATGATCAAGGACAAGGATATCGGTATTGCGTGGCATACTCGTAGCTGACGAGACTCGCTACAGGCCTACCAAGGATTCGCGTCTGGTGATATCATCAAAGATGCTTTCGCTGCAAGATACTTCGTCGAACAAGGACATCAAATCTTGTTATGTCAATCTTTTGCCAAGGTAGATTAATTTTCTACATTGTGACACCTTGCAATGAAGATCTGGCTGACAGTTTTGATATAGAACCTTGGGCTTTACGCTGAAAGAGCAGGTACATTCTCAATGATTACTTCCTCTCCTGAAGAGAAAGAAAGAGTATTGTCTCAAGTGAAACGAGTCATTCGACCATTATACTCTAGCCCCCCAGTGCATGGTGCCCAATTGGTAGCTACCATTCTTGGTACGCCCGAATTATACGAACAATGGTATGTCCACGTTCAGCTCAAATGGTGTGCTGAAGTGTACAAAAAGCTGATCGCTGCATCCATGCATTGATGTAGGCTCGGCGAGGTCAAGAAGATGGCTGATCGAATTATCTCTATGAGAGAAAAACTATACGATTTACTTGTGGAGTTGAAGACTCCTGGTGATTGGGGTCACATTAAATCTCAAATCGGTAAATCCACTTTCACTCGTCACTGAATCAGTGGACTGAGATACTGATCGTATACCTTGTCGTGTCCTAGGCATGTTTTCTTTCACCGGTATTTCAGCCGAACAAGTACAAGCCCTAGCCGATCATGCTCATATCTACATGACTAAAGATGGTCGTATCTCAATGGCAGGTTTGAATGAACACAACATTCAATACTTTGCTGAAAGTTTAAGTAAAGCTGTCAAAGGTGAATTACAATCGAAATCTTCCCTTTAAGTAATGATCATCAAGTCATGTAAGAAATAGCAAGGAAAGAGGATGGAGAAGAGAAGATGCTTTTCATATTGTGTAGTAGTTAGTGTTCAATGTCGAACTATCAGATTATCAGGTATGAGTAGAGTCAAAGGAATGCATAAATGCATGATTGCGCGCATGACGTGTCATTTTACTTTAAAAACATGGAAACGCGTCGCGCCATTTCCACTGATAACGGACGCGTTCTTTATTCCTCATTCTTTTTACCCTAAATCCCTCATGTAACAACTACTCATCCCATCTCTCGTCTTGCTCAATCAAACCTCATTCCCATACATCGTTGTCTCATCCTGTCATCTTCTTCCACCCAGCATTGGACCACCGCAAATTTGAACACGAGGCAAGATGTCTACCCCTAACAATCCCAGATCATCATCTCCTCTCAACTTCCCTTCTTCCTCCGTCGCTGGCACACCAAGAGCCAACCAATTGAGGAACGTCAGAAATGCTCGTGCGTGTACTCATGCTCTTAACTTCAGCACTCTTCGTGCCTCATGCTGATACTCGGTCATGTACAGCTCCTGGATCATCGTCACCCCTCCATTTCCCAACTTCTTCCCCTCGACAACCTTCATCAACAGCAGGTCGTCGAGTACCATCGGGTTTGAGCAGTGATGCCGCTATCCCCAGTTCAGATAGGTTGAGACGGATCAGAGGAGAAACGCCTTTGTTCTTCCCAGCGTGAGTCGATATCTCCTGTTCTCATAGTAGTTGGACAAGGAACCAAACTGGATATGGCTAACAGTTTGTCGGACATGACAGATCTGGCGGTTCCACTCCTCGAAGACCTAGACGGGGAGATATACACTCTTCATTCCCATTATCATCGCCTTCACTCGCACGAAGACAAGTCCAGAATACACCTCTCATACGAGGATCTTCGCCATCCGGACAGACAGACATTGACATCGATGGAGAAGGTGGTGATCCAACTACACCTAGAGCTCATGGATCTTCAGCACCAACTTTATCAGCTGTCGCACCTTCACAAGATGCAGGAATGGGTGAAGAAGAAGGTGGTATCGTCAAATATATATGGGGAACTACCATTTCCTTGCAAGAATCAATGAACCTATTCAGAGATTTTTTGAGAGGGTTTAAACCTAAATATAGAGCTATATACAATGCTAATCAAGCTAAAACAATAATCGAAAATGGTGGATTAGCACCTCCTTCAATGGCTTTATATGATAATTTACCTTCGTCGAAAGCTGAAATACTTTTATACGAATCTTATCTAAGGAGACTGCATCAAACTGGTGAAACGAATTTAAACCTCGACGCTCTAAATCTTCTAAGTTATCCACCAACGAAAAAATTATATCATCAATTAGTCAATTATCCTCAAGAAGTAATCCCAATTATGGATCAGGTTTTGAGAGATGTAATGATCGAAACTGGTGATGAAGAAATTGATCAGGCAAGAGCTAAATACGCAGATGGTTTGATCGAAAAATTGGAGTTGGATCTGTTGGAAGAGGAGATCAATCAAATCGCTGGAAAAGTTTACAAAGTCAGACCCTTCGGTGGTGAAAGATCTGTCAACATGAGAGATTTGAATCCTGGGGGTGAGTCTTTCAATTATAATCTTCGTGATCGGGATACTGCGGAGAACACGAAGTTGATTTATCACCTACGAAATAGATACCGATAAACTCGTCTCTGTTAAAGGTTTGGTGATCAGAGCTACACCTGTCATCCCCGATATGACAACTGGTGAGCTGATTGTGGTGGTTGACTGACTTACACTCCAACTGACTGTCTTTGCCTATATTTTAGCCTTCTTCCGATGTATGGTATGCCAACATACTGTTCAAGCTGATATCGATCGAGGAAAGATCAACGAGCCTGACAGATGTCCTCGAGATGTCTGTGGTATGAAAGGTACAATGTCTCTCATTCACAATCGATCCGATTTTACCGACAAACAAGTGATTCGACTTCAAGAGACTCCTGATGCAGTTCCTGATGGACAAACCCCGCACACCGTCTCCTTGTGCTCATACGATGAATTGGTTGATTTGGTCAAACCAGGTGATCGAGTGATTATCACTGGTATATTCCGATCTATTCCTGTGCGAGTCAACCCACGACAAAGAAGTATCAAATCACTTTTCAAGACTTACCTAGATGTTGTCCATATCAAACGAACAAACACTGGTCGAATGGGATACGATCCATCTACGAGAAACGGTGAAGGTAGACCTCCTGGAGTTGGGGTAGGTGGTGAAGATGACGAAGATGAATTGCTGTCTAGACCGGATAAAGATGCCACTGAAGATGATACTGAAGAGGAACCTGCCTTTGCTGCTTCTGCCGAGATGGAACAGAGACTCATCGAGTTATCCAACAATCCAGATGTTTATGACATCTTGGCTAGATCCATGGCTCCTTCCATCTACGAATTGGAAGATGTTAAAAAAGGTATCTTGCTTCAATTGTTCGGCGGCACCAATAAATCTATCGCAAGAGGTGGTGGAGGTGGTGGTCCAAGATATCGGGGGGATATCAACGTCCTCATGGTCGGTGATCCCGGTACAAGTAAATCTCAAATCCTACAGGTTAGTTTCTTCAATATTCGCTCTAGCGGATCCTGAGTCAAACTGAAACGCGCCTCTTTCTGCATAGTACGTTCACAAGATTGCCCCTCGAGGTGTTTATACTTCCGGTAAAGGTTCTTCCGCTGTCGGATTGACAGCTTATGTCACGCGAGATCCAGATTCCAAACAGCTGGTATTGGAAAGGTGAGTGGATCGCCAGGCGCCCCAAGTAAGCATGAATAAGCTGACCATTGCTGTAGTGGTGCTTTGGTGCTTTCTGATGGTGGTGTCTGCTGTATTGACGAATTTGACAAGATGTCAGATTCTACTCGAAGTGTTTTGCATGAAGTCATGGTGAGTTGCTAGTCCCCTGTGCTGTACATGGGAAACTGCTAACTCATGCTGTGACTTGTCATGCCTGCAGGAGCAACAAACCGTTTCTATTGCGAAAGCGGGTATCATCACTACCCTTAACGCACGAACATCTATTCTTGCTGCTGCAAATCCTATCAACTCACGATACGACCCCAAGTTACCCATCCCAGCTAATATCGACTTGCCACCTACTCTGATATCGAGATTCGACCTCTTATACTTGGTTCTGGATAGGGTTGATGAGTTGAATGACAGAAGATTGGCCAAGCATTTGGTAGGATTGTATCTCGAGGATAGACCTGATACCGCTGGTGAAGATATCATAGTAAGTCTCCCACTTCATGCCGTTGTGCTCAAATGGGTCAAAAGCTGACGATGGCCACTTCAGCCTCTTGAAACTCTCACCGCGTATATCACATATGCTCGATCAAAGATTCATCCTGTCCTTTCAGAAGATGCATCAACCGCTCTTGTCCAAGCATATGTGGAGATGCGAAAAGCAGGAGTTGATTCGCGAACCCAGGAAAAGAGAATTACGGCTACTACAAGACAATTGGAAAGTATGATTCGACTGTCTGAGGCCCATGCTAGAATGCGATTTAGCGAACGAGTGGAATTGAGCGATGTAGTGGAAGCGGTCAGATTGATCAAGTCCGCTTTGAGAGAGAGTGCTGTGAGTATCTCGATGTCGCGATCAAAACAGGTTTCGATACTAACAACGACACTGATGTCCGTCTAGACCGATCCTTTGACTGGTCAAATTGACTTGGATCTCCTCACCACAGGAGCAGCATCATCTACACGTCGAGCACGAAGTGATCTCAAGAAAGAATTGTTGAGCATTATCGACTCGGCAGGATCTCGAACGGGACTTAAATGGTCTTCCGCCATCAAAGGTTTAGAGAATCAATCTTCTGTTCCCATAGATCACAGTGAATTTGCTGAGCTCGTTAGGAGTCTAGTGGAAGAAGGTGTATTGAAAGTAGTGGGAGAAAGAGAAAGGAGAACTATAAGGAGATTGGCCGATTAGGTATCGCATGCTTGGGACTTGGTCTGATCACGTTTTGTTTACTTGTTCAATTATATTCTTGATCTGTTTCAGGTTGGATCTCCTTCGCAACGTTGAAATATGCATGCACCTTTGTATAACCTTGATTATGTACTTCATGCTCCTCAATTGCCCTCCGACAAAATTCCACAGATTCGTTTCATGCAAGAAATGACCGATCAAAAAATGATGCTCTAAGGAGTGCCTTCCCGCCCCCAAGTGTGGTGGAATCATGGCTTACAGGTCTAATTGTTGGTCAACGAAAGAGAGACATCCAGAAAGAACATTTTGTCATTCACAAACTAACTTGCAACGTTTCACTATGATAGGTCAAGCACTGGGTTCAACTCGGATTCATTCTCATATTTGTTCTTGTTATCTACTTTAGGTGTTCAGACTATCTGGTGTGTTTGCTTTTTTTTAGTTAAGTTCTTTTTGTAATTCCTTTCAGTATTTAAAATAGCTTCCAATCTCGCTCGTCGACCGTTCTACAGTGTTGTCCATATTGGTACTCAATGCAAGACAGTGTATTGATGATGTGCGGCCTATGGGATTGATTTCAAATAAGTCAAGTAATCATGTTTGCGATTCACGCTCCAGGATCCACGATCATGATGTATCCAAAGGTTTGAATGTACTTACATTAGCCAATAAAGGATTCTGTGGAACACCGCCTGGAAGGTAATGAGGATCTCTACCAACGAAATCATGAGGGAAACCCCAATCGAAATCGACTGCTTTATCCAATTTTTCCATTTGTTCAGAAGATAAAGTGATTTTGAGTGACTAAATTCAAATTGTTATACAAACAGGGACCAGACATTCATAATTTAGTTTCCAACTTTCGCTCGATCCTCCGAATAGGGATTGACTCACATCGATGTTGGATTTCAGATTCTCAATGTTAGTACCACCAATAAGTGGGAAACAATCCGCTACTGATTGTCGTGCCCAAGCGAGAGCGACTGTAAGATTGAATGAAACGCACACAAGTCAGTTTTACACCGAGACGGTGTCACTAATAATCGAGAGGGAATATGTTCAATAACTCACTATTGGGTAATTTAAGATCACCACCCAATTCATCAGCCACTTCTTTTAATGCTTGAGCAGCTTTGACTTGGTTTGGAGTAGGTTCCATTCCAGCTCTTAGAGTGCCTGCTTTCTTACGTTCTTCAATCTCTTCTGGAGTTTTGAATTTACCTCCTCCGAGACAGTTCCAGGGCGCTGGAAATTGACAGATAGGAAGGCAACAATTAATGTTAATCTGCTGATATTTATGAAGATGACTGGACTTACCGATACTCATTCCATTGGTTCTAGCCATGGGGATAATATCTCTTTCTAGATCTCTTTGGGCTAAACTCCATGCTCCTTGGTAGACAGCAAATTGAGCCAAACCATTTTGTCTAGCATATTCATTCGCTTGTGAGACGACCCAAGCTATCAGGATCATCAAGGAAATCAAGATTAGTCCTTACGTCGTCCCACAGAGATGCGATCTATAATTTCCCCACATATTGTAGGAGAGGGATATATGACTCACCAGGGGTATCGGAAACTCCGAGGTATAATACTTTCCCAGATTTTACCAAATCATTTAGAGATTGCATGATCTCGGGAATTGAGGTTGAGTAATCCCACCAATGAACATAAAGTAAATCGATATAATCGGTTCTGAGTTTCTTAAGAGAAGATTCAACCTATACCAAATTAATGATTTGGTTTTTCGATAATGGTTAATCAGCGTAAGCAGCTCTATGAGAAAATCAAGAAGATCCTCAATTGTACAACCCAAAAACTCACGGTAAGTCTAAGATTCTTTTTGGAATTTCCGACATAATTCGCTGCGATACCTTGGAATCTACCTTCTTTTCGATCGAGTCCGTATGTGGTATATTTCCTATATCGAGGGAGAATCTCAAAAATCAGCCTAAAACTCTTTCCGACATGATGCTATATGCGATGTTTCGGTAGAAACGTTATTCTTCGAGTTTCGGTAAGCTGAAATGAAGCGTGAATTACTCACGTCGCAACTACAATCTCATCTCTTATACCTCTCTTCTCCATCCATTCTCCGATGATAGTTTCGGATTGTTCATCTGGCATTTGTAAACAGGAAGAAGAGGGGGAACAAGGATCAACGGAAAAATTCATTAGCTTGTATAAAGTTTTTCCATGATCTTGGACCTCGTATAATACCTGAATTTATATTATCTCACCTTGATAATTGCAAGCTGTATCAATGAAATTTCCACCTGCTTGATAGAAATAATCCAAGAATTCTTCAGCTTTATCATAATCTAATCCACCGCCCATGAATCCTTTCCACTGATCACCAATTGACATGGCTCCGAGACATAGTGGTGAGACTCGTACTGAAGAGTTCAATGGAACGTCAACGAACGATCTCTGTTGCGTAGACAATTGGGAAAAGGTACATACCACCTGCATTTGGAGAAAGAATCTTGTATCTTCCTAATTCAGTCTTTGGCTCAGGAGCAGGAGCGAAGATCGTCATGAAATCTGAGTGAGCGATGAATGTAAGTATGCTCTCGACCCTTCCATTATACAGAAAAGGTACATTGTCTCCTATTGCTATCATATGCATTGCGATTACTCACTTTTTCGCTCCTCTCCGGATGAAGGAGTGTAATCCTTTCCAGAAGCATGGAGAGCTGTTCGTGGCATGATGTGTCAAGTGTAATATGCGATGTGTATCTGTTTTGTTTGAGTTGGTTGAATTTGAAATGAGATATCAGATTGATCAATTAATGGACCAAACATGTATAAACTCGAGTGATGTCTGCTATATATACGTCTTTGGCCATTGATTGAATTGTCATCTCTGACGACGTCTGTCTTACAGTAGTATCGTAAACACGAAAAGTGGAGGAAATCAGGTATCGATTTGATTCAGCCCTACGGCCCTTCATATGACTATGACTATATCGCCGTCGGTCTGCCCTCATGGCATCATAACAATGCCTATCGTCCTTCGACTTCAGAGTACTGAAATCTACAACATATGATCACGTAGGAAGTAACAAGGCGATTCAATTATGACATAAATTGCCTTTCCCATCCCAAAATGATGATGATGATGGTGGAGGAAAGTGGAGGGTACAAAGTCAAGAAAGTGGAGGTAGAAGTAAAGTGGAGGTGGAGATTTGGCGGATGTCCCCGACTTACCATGTGGGAATCATATGGTCTATGCATGGGTGTATATCCCCCATTTCTCCGATCAGTGTGGCACTCGTGATCGTCCAATCCGTCCTTTGTCTATCTCATCATCATTCTCATCCTGCATTGTCTCTTTGGATTGAAAAACAACCTTCTCATAAAGACATCCATTACCAGACTGACAGACTAAGGAACAATGTTCGCATCGCGGTCACTTCTTCGCTCCTCGGCTCTACCTCGATCTAGCAGTCGAGCTTTACATACTTCCAAACCCATATTGAACACGAACACAAAGAACGAAAAGCATGTCGATGGATCCTCGACTCCGGTACTTGCAAATGAACCTGGGTTGAACGCACCTGCAGAACTCCAATTTCCAAATGCACCTCAAGTAGAGACTGTTTCAGGAGCACCTAGTTAGTCTCTTCGTTCTTTCATTATAGGATGTGGTATTTTGAAGCTGATGATTTACTTTTATGAATTTTTCCTTTCTTTCCCCTCTGCGTACCTTGTTATATCTATTGCTTATCCTTGCGAAACTTTCAACGATTCTCACTTTAAATCTGTAATTTACCACCCGCTTCCAACTCAAACGTAATAGCCGAACTGCTTCATCGAGCAGTGAGGATCTATCGACCCACAAAATCAACTATGCAATCCGCAAAAGGTAAGACGAAAAGATGGTTGATTGATTGGGACGTATTACAAGGATCAGGTAGATGGGAAAATCCTTTGATGGGTTGGGCAGCTTCAGCAGATTACATGCAAGGGACAAATTTAATTTTTCCTTCAAAAGAAGCTGCAGTCAGGTATGCAGAGAAACAAGGTTGGCCTTATAGAATTGATGAACCTAAGAAAGTCATCATTCCTCCTAAGAACTATGGTGAGTTGATCAGGCACTGGGCATTGGGTGTAGGAGATGTTTCGAGCAGCGGGATACGAGGAGTACGCAGACGAGTCGTCTACGGACGAGATGTAACTGGCAAGGGCGCCTGGCGTAGTAGAAAGGAGAACAAGGCTATGTGTTCTTCACCGCTCAAAATGCTAATGATCCTTGTTTCTCTTTAGCAAACAACTACGTCCACGTTCCTGGAAAACTCCGAATCCATCACACCAAGTAATCTCTTCTTGTTCAGTAGACTGTAGACCTCGCCTTCCGCTCTCAAATAGCAACGTATTGTAATGCATTTGACTCCATACCACATCGTATGCGCCTCCACGTCTTTTCGGATATATCCTTTGAGGTCTGAAGGGTGTTGAGTAGGGAGACTTTTACTGACCACTCGAGTATAAGCCAGATCATAGGTCAGAATGCAAAATGCAAAATTCGAATTCATTGATCTACCTAATACTTTATACTAAATAAATGAAAGACGATGATAGACCACTTAATGCTGATGAAAACGTCAAGAATATCCTTGATCCTCAATTATCCTTCCACATATTAACCATACAGTAACAACAGATTTCAACCCGGAATTCATCTCGGATTCGAACCTGATCTGAGCTAATTTTGCACTTTGATAAAGTGAAATACTGACACGCTATTTAGGAGTTTCGAGTTTTGGAGGATCAACCCATCGTACGGTGTCCTACCATTATCAAAGCACATTAGCATGATATTATCTGGCGGGGTATCAGCGATGACTAAAAGTGATCTCACCCATGCCCAATATCCTTTACCTGGCTTATCTGGCCAATCATGACATCTGACTTTCGATGGAGGTCTATTACGGAAAAAAAAAAAAAAAGTCAATTAGCAAACATGGATCATGAATCCGACGGCGGGAAAGTGCCGTTCTTAGCCCGTCGATAGTGAGATGATTATGTATATACTCACTGATCGATCCAATCTATCTGTTCTCTTAAACCACCTTGTGGTTCAGGCCATTCCAACCAACCTCTCAACATTGCATCTTCTTTACCATAAGTGGCATGTACACCTGGAATGACTTGAACTCTACCAAAACCGAATTTCCAGAAATCCCATGAGATGAAACTTGATTCGGAAGCTTGACATTCCCAAAATTCGTCCGTTCTAGGTTTACCCCTTCTGAATCTGACGTTATAAGGTGGATAGAAAGGTTGTGGATTCAATACCGTTATTCCGTTCCATCCTGCGAATACTTGGAATGGTAACATTCTAGAATATCTTCTTAACGTTTGAGGTGAAGATGGGAACAGCTATCAAAAGGACAATAATCAGTAGAATGTCAGCGACTATCAGAATTGTTAGGCAGGGAGGAGGGTAGGCAACTCACCTTTTGAGGTAGATCTTTATCTTCTTCTTTCACAGGGAAAGGGGTATATAAATCACCTGACATATCTCTTCCTACCCAACCATCGTAGAACCATTTACCTGCATGATCCCAACCACACGTCATATCTGCATCTTGCTTGAAATGTTGGTGCATTAATTCCAAGAAATGAGCCGCAGATAGATATACATCATTGTAATAGACTATTCCAGTCCATGGATGCCCATCAGGTGATAAACCTGAAGGTAAAGTGTCGTAAAAAGGTTGCATTCCTTCGTTACGCATTTTGGCCAGTTGGTCAATTCGATGAATCGATTCCCAGTCGAATTTAGGTGCGAAGGTCTTGATATTGATGTTTTCAGGTGGTACACCGATGTAAAGTAAATGCGCTTTCATAGCGTGGGAGATGATCTCGCCGCTGAGCAGTCAATAGACAAAGGTCAGAGAGCGTACTATGGGGAAGCGATATGCCAGTAGCAAGAACAGAGAGCGGAAGATCCAATGATGTGGTGAGAAGAAACTGTCCGAGATGGAAAAGGCATGCTTGGAAGAAACCTCCTACTCACCTTCCATCAGCCGAATCACCCTCGATCAAAGAGAAGACCAATGATTCTGGACCCAAGAAATCGGCGAGAACAGTCCAAGCAGCGAACCAATCCGCGAGCATTCCTATATCAGCATGAGGGATACAGGTTAGCGTGTTTTTATGAGAACGATTCACGATTCACGAAAGTAGCGATCTTTTGTCAATTCTTACGGGGGGCGAAACGACTCACCAGCAACTTGTCTACATACAGTGACCAAGAACCATCTTCTGTCGGAACTGAGAACCCATGATCTAGATTCATCATCCCATTCTTCTCTCAAATGTCTATATCTCGAAACCAAATCGTCGTTCAGGAAAGGAGGGAAGATGGGTGCAGTCAATTCATGTTCTCTAGGTACATTCTGATATTTCTCTTTAGCTTCCCTCAATAATGGATGTAAGAAAGTCCAAGCCTCGTCCAATGTAGGGAGGTTTGAGGTCATATACTTTTCAGGTGATGATCCACTGATCAATTTTCTTGATTCACCAGGATGATTCACTTTGATTGATGTATAATTATTTCTGGATAAATTTGGTTTTTCAATAATCTGTCTGTTCATTGGTAGTTGATCGTCATTATCCTCATACATGTAACCTTCACCATTGTCGATATCGATATCTGAGATAGGTCTTCTATTGGAAGATGAAGATGAAGATGAAGATGAGGATGAACTTCCTCCTCTGACAGGTGGTTGAGGAGGTGGAATTAGACCGAATTTATTTTTAATTCTTCTTAAATTTATACCTTCTGCTGAAGTTCTTCTTTCAGACCAACTTGATGCATCCCATAAACCTTCTTCTACACCTCCCCCACTTTTCCCAGCTTTAGTCAGCCATACCAATCCGACCACTAAACTAAGTACCAGCAATACACGAATGACAGATCTCGGTAAACGGGGAAGTTGTACTCGACGTGATGATGACGATGAAGAAGAGGAAGAAGAAGGGGTTGCCTTAAAATTGAAATTGAATATTGATGAATGTGGTGTAGAAATCGATGTAGGTGGTGTGCGTATATGTGGTGAACGTGACGATGATGATGAGTTACTGAATGTTGGTAAGATCGTCAGAGGTCTTTTGGATGGCGTATCGGAAGGCATCTTGGCTTTCTTTTACACTCGCAGCAGAGGTAAGAAGCGGCTGATCAAAGTAAGATATAACTTGATATTGGTATTGTTGCAGATATAGGATGTTTGCGCTTGGAAGGGATAGAGTGTGAAGGATCCCAGTATACCTTCACTACGCTTTACAGCCTTGGTAATCCTTGAGATATCTCAAACGAAATCGAACGAAAACGAATGTTTTCGTTACCACGGCTACAAAAACAAAGTGAACGATGTTTCAGGTGCCGCAGCGAATCTTGGGTCTTCCGACGCGTCCCTGTCACTTCCTCTAGTAAGGGTGGGTGAGTAGTCAATCCTTGCGCTCTTTTCGGATATCTATGCGAACGAATGATACGAGTATGGATAGCTCGTGGAATGCTGCGGCCGTGGGCAATGCGATTAACTTGAATGAGATTGTCGTGAGGAGAATGCTATGCTGTATATCAGATACTCGTATACGCTACAATGACTTTTTGTTGATTTTTCCCTCATCCGACACAATTCGATATCAGGAACAATAACCAGTGAATTGTGCCGTAATACATGCTGTCTTTTGACCTTTCACGTGCTAGAAATCTGCTCGTATGCTGCAGGAAGTAGGTTGATATATGTAAGATCCAATGAATAAAGCAGTCAAAACCAAAGTGAACAGAGATAAAATGTATATATATAGGAACATGACAACGAACATTTCACTGATATACGTAGCCTCAATCTTCGCCACATATCTTCCGACCAATTCTGATGAATATCAAAGCTGTTTCGTCATTTAAGCCTCATTTAAGCCCTTTGGCCGCCCCAGCCTAGAGTTCCAACGTAGGCACCCAGGAGCCCTACCAGGATCCCAGTCATCCATCTGACCACTTTCTTCCTTCTCAATTTACCTTGTTCGCCTTCTACTGAAGTGGGTCTGGAGAAACCGACTCCTGAACAAAGCAAGAATTTGAAAAGAGTCTTCCCCAAAGTCGACATTGGTGGATAACGAAGTGACATCAATGGTTCGAATCTGTTTATAGATATTCAGCATACAACTCCTCGATCATGAGATTGATATACTTCATTGCTCAAGAGATGATTGACTGGAGACCACTCACATATATGGGATCTCCAATACAGCTAAAAGTGGAATCATCAGCTTATTCGAATGCTATACACCAAAGCCACGTGCCACCCACCCTTATGATGAGTGAAAGTATCAAACCCGTCTTTCCCATGGTATGATCCCCCTTAGAAACGACTCATCAGCTTAACAGCCGCCGCCTATAACGTGCAGATTCACTTACAACCACTAGCTCCAACACCTCCAAAGGGCAGATTGCGTGCTGTATTGGGATTGAAAAGGTTGAGCTATGTCACAACCTGATTGCTGTAGGAACACCATCTCACCTAAAGTCGCAAAACCAAAGTCATTCCATGTTGCTGACCCACTCCAAGTCTCGTCGATTACTATTTCAATGTATGTTACATCAGCGTCATATGCTCAATGCCTTAGCGAATGGGATAATTACCTTTCTTGAACACTGATCTTTTCCCTGCACAGACATATAAAGCTAATGGGTGGGGACGATCATTGATATACTTTATAGCAGCGTCGATATTCTGCTCATGATTTAATATCAGGATATGGACATTTACGCATTTTATCGCATTTTGACAGGAAAGGAATTGCTCACCTCAACAGGGATGATAGCCATTACTGGTCCGAAGACTTCATCTTCCATCAACCCTCCACTTTCCCCTTGAGCGTTCACATTCGTTCTTACCAAGCTTACTCCCAATCGTCTAGTGTCTTTGTTTAGTTCACCACGATGAACCAGTTTACCCTTTTGCTCGGCTTCGTCGATATAACTGATCATACGGTCTAGATCGTTGTCGTTCCGCATGGAAGCTGATTGAGGGGTGTGCAGGAAAGAGTACGGCGAAGGCGAAGGAGGGAAGAGATCGTCAAGGCTAGAAGTTGCTCATCAGCTTCATCGACGTTATTGCGGGAATGTCGCTCTTTGCAAAAGCCCAATTTTGTACAGGGACTTACGTCTCTTTACAGACTTTGATGAATTCATCCACTTTGTCTTTCACGACCAACACGTAATCCGGAGCGACTATTCCTTGATTAGCTCAACTACTTTCGCCAATTAGCTTTTCCGCTTACTGCATATCTGTGTCCAAACACATAGTCAGCTAAAAGCGATCCCTCCAGTATCATTCAGCTGACATACCTGTCCAGCAGCCATCTGCTTGATAGTGAACATCCTCTTAGCAGCGATCTTGAGATCCGCACAAGATGAAACGATTACTGGACTCTTCCCTCCAAGCTGTGATGACATACGAAATCAGCTCAACCAACAAAGTGGTAATAGCCAATTGTGAAAGAGCTTACCTCCAATGTAGTAGGAGTGAGTGTTTTCGCTGCTGCCGCAGCTACTATTTTACCTACATTTCCTGAACCTGTATATAATACTACAAACATGATCATATCATCAGCCACTGGGGCGCAACCACATGGACTACAATACATTGGATAAGAGAACATACTATGACCCCAAGGTTTTTCGAGTAATTTTGTTGATTCTTCAGCTGCACCTAATACAACTGCATATCCTTTGGGATCCAAATATCGAGGTAAGAGTTCAGCGAGAAGTGCAGAAGATGAAGGCGCATGTTCTGATACCTACTCGGTGAAAAGTTAGCTAAAACTTAATGATCCGAAAACAATTTTGCAGATGAGTTCTTGTTCACGCTCACTCACCTTGAGAACGGCTGGACATCCTGCTGATATAGCTCCGACAAGTGGGATGAGAGTAAGTTGCCAAGGGAAGTTCTGATATCATCGGAATTAGCCAGCGCATCATGATATGATTAGATATACGGGCTGTTTAAGTACTCACCCATGCTGAGATGATCTACTCCCATGGTATGTATGTCAGCTTACGACCTTGATGATGTGAGACCTTTAGTTGAGAAACAACATACTAAAGCAACTCCTTTAGGTTGTTTCTTGATTCGAGGACCTATCAGCAAAGTCAGTCCAATCCATCAGCCTGTACGCACTGGGAAAAGAAAGTACAGCAAGTCCGATTCTGGTATATGTATAGTGCAATCATTGTCACTCACGCATCGATTTGAAGGATAACATTGCATCCCATATCCTACTTTCATCTTTCATCCAATCTTCTACTCGTCGGATGGCGAGATCAATCTCGTTTAGAATTGGCCATAGCTGCAGTTAGGCATCATTTCATCAGTCTATCTTATGATTTCCGCAACGATCACGATTTCCATATCTTCTCAGAAAGACGGACAAGTATATCCGTTCTTGATACAAATCCCTTTCGCACTCGCACTATGGCTGCCGATTTCACCCTGATTCATTTGCGCACGGCCCGCATGAAAGCTCTAATGCAAGACAAGGGAAGAAGAACACTTACATCACCCAAGTTGACGTCAAATCCACCTTTGTTCAAATCAGTGTGAACGGCATGTTGGATCCTCTTTTCGTTATCTTGAATCAGGTAGGCGAGCTGTTTCAAATTATATAATCTGTAAGCCAGGGAAAGCGTATCTCTCGAATTGAATCGTTCGTTGAGAGTGGAGTATATCTAGCAAATGGGTAGGTCAGCTTCAATATCTACACTGTCAATCATCCGTCACCAGATTGTATACAGAAGTATCATTGGAAGGGATAAGGGATGAGAACAGCACTGACCTCTTCAATCTGGTCATATGGTGTGGGTTTGTATACAGGTATGGAACCATGAAGGTCGTTGGTGGACTCTGTGCCGCTCATTGTGTATACCTTTTGAATGTATTCTCGAGATCAGGCGACGATGAGATTAATCAAGATGATGAGGAAGATGGAGTCGTTGATGATGATTGTTGAGCAGGTCATATGTTACCTTTTGGCAGCTTCACAAGTTTGAGGAGAACAATAAGCGAATAAGCGGGTATCGGTGGTGCCTGGATTCGGGATATCAAGATATCAACAATTCATGGCATTCGATTATTGAAGAAGAAGAAGTGAAGAACAAGGTAAAGAAAATACTCTTCATCATGTACATGCATGTCATATTAATCAGCACCAAGGTATGGAAGGTACGAGTACAGTGGGAAGCTACAGTTTCTGTGAAATGTTGACAACAAACAGACCAAAAATCGTTCTCTTCTAGAGAAATGAGAATTCATTTTATCTGAATTACGAGACACTTTTATCACTCCATCTTTTCTTTTCAAACCAGCTACTTCTCTTCCCACTACCCAACGCAGCACCTATGATACCTTGATTGCCCCCACTTGTTCTATCTCTCTTTTGGTCTTTGAGTCGATTCAAGATAGTCTCTTGAGGTGGATAATTATTCATAGTAGAAGAGTCAATGGTATATTGACTATTGGGATATTTGGATATACCTGAATCAGTTGTTTTTGATGTTAATAATGGATATTTAGAATTATAATTGGAATTGCGGTTGTTAGCAGTAGTAATTGTTTTGTTTGTATCAATGGTAAATGGTGTACTCGTATTGGGATTATAATATTGACTATCAGGTGAAAACATATTACTTTGTCTTGCGGTAAACTGTTCACTTGCTCGATATGTTTTAGCACCTGTTTTGGGTTCATATAAACTTGGTAAAATCGATGATATCTCAGAAGTGGGTCTTGTGGGTAGTTCACTGAAATCCATTGAGGGATGATCTAACTTATTATTGGCGTTGGCATGATGAATCGGTGGTGGTATAGCAAGAGGAGGTGGAGGTGATCTGATCTAAATTCATTTTCTGATATCTTGAAATCTTTGGGTGATAGTAAACTTTCACTTTCGCTTTCGGAGTGATAACTATCTCTTCCTCTTGCTTGTTGATGTTGTTTGACTGATCCTCCTTGATAATTGGGTTGTGTCATGTTCATCTCCGAAGCAGTTAATGAGATTGGTTTTCCGGATAATCTTTGACTGGTAGTAGTATATCCCATCCCTTTTTTCGTCGTTGTACGTTTTGGTGTGGCGGGAGGATCACTTCTTTGACGAGAAAAAGGTGTGAACGGTAAAGGTGCCGTTCGAGGATCAGCAAAAGCTTTAGGATTTGACATTAATTCAGCTGTACGTCTTTTCAACAATTCATCTCTTTGATTTTGGTTTTGGTTTTGAGTCTTTTTCGATGACATGGAGAATGGTTTTCTGGAATTCGATTCTAACATTTCCAAGAAAGAATCACCTTGACCTTCTCCCGCTTTCCCTTTGTCTGTTCGGGTCCCATCAGGTGGATAAGGGTATGGGATCCTCTTGGGGAGAGTGTGTCTAGGTTTTTTCGAACCAGACGAATTACGAGTCGTGAACCATCTTATCAATAAAAAGATTAACACGAGAAATACAATACCTCCTGCTACACCACCGATTATTGGTCCCCAAGCTGTTTCACCATTTTCTCCTTGATCTGAAGAAGTGGGATTTGAGGATGTAGTATTGGTTGAAGAGGTAGATGAAGTGATTGGGAAAGTCCGTGATAGCGTTGTGGCGTAGGAAGGGGTTGAAGGTGGTGTGGTGATGGTTTTGGCCACATCTAAGTTGAATCAATATATCAGAATCGCAAGATCGATATTCACGATAGACTATGTATCCGTATAGCGGATTACAAACTTACCAGGATCAAAAGTCTCGTTAGACCAAACGTGCCAAGCCCAATTAGGTATATTCAAGACTGTTTCGTTGAATCCGAGACTGACGTTCATTGGTATCATCAATACTCGTTTCGCATCATGTATGGCTAGACTCGATTGCTCATACAGTTTTGGACGGAGGGAGGGGGGAATGTAAAGCAGACCTACCCATCAGGAGTGTATGTTGGACATGATTCCCACCATTCTTTTTCTGGAGGTAAAGGAGCCGAAGAGAATTGACAGCTTGCACAAGCGGACTGCGTGAGTAAACAAATACAAAGTATTAGTCCGTAAGCGCGATTCTACTTGTGTGAGCAGATCCTCGATATCCCTTCGTTCAATTTCCCTGATTTTGCACAATTGCTAGAGCGATAATTAAGATACTCCTTGATTCATCGAGTCATCCAAACGTCAAAACTCACCATCAGAGAATATGAGATACTGTTACATTGACAAATTGAACTTTTCTCATTAGGTAAATTATATCCATAACTCGAATCTAATAGAGGTGGTACGTTTACAAATGAATTTTGTGATAGGCATAATGATTGTATCTTCGACCAAACGAGACTAAACGATCAATCAGAAATAAGCAAGGTTGACCAACGTTATTATTGAAAGGGTAACCAGTATTTTGTCGAGATTGAGTTACATTTTGATTGGATGAAGATGAGAAAGAGGTAATGGAGTGTAAAGTGAAAAGTCATACTCACCAGGGTGATTCATCTAATTCATTGAACATCCAAGACGTTTCTTCTGTTTTAGAACAGGTAGCATTGGTAGTCTGACTGTTCACGCTCCCTGCAAAAGCCAAAAAGATAATTCCCCATATCGGATCAAACGTATTAAGGGTTTGACGACGAGGTAAGGGTCGATTTGAAGATGCTTGACTTCGCCTCTTTATGTCAGGAAGCATGATGTGGGAAGCAGGATGCCGGATGTCGGAGACGTGATTGAATTTGAGGGAAGGGCGAGGGGATGAGGTTCGGTTTGAGTGAGTCTAAAGGTTTGACTTGGTTGACAGTAGGTATTAGAAGAGCTTGATCGGACTTCTTGCAGAAATTAGATAAAACAGAACTAGTAAAGTAAATGAGTGACTGTAGTTGGTTGACCTGACTGTCTACTCGCAGAAAGTCCTACGCAGAAGAACTTAGGTCACTGATAGGTGATGAACAGTAAATGGTAAATATAAATTAACAACAGAATAATAAGCAAAATCAGATCAAATTCATCGGAAGAGCGATCGTAGCCTATTTGATGGTGTAAACAAATTCTACGATATACCTGATATTCGATATGTTGAATTTTTTTAGCTACTGTATGTATCATCATTGAAACGATATCGTGTCGCTTTCCATTCAAAAATCTTGATACGTCTTTCAAGTGAATAATCAATATCCTGTTTACTTTTTTACTTTCTCACCCCTAAAGAAAATCCTTTATGATCTCATCCCTTCCCTCTCTCTATTATCCTCCTTTGTTCATTTCATTGAAAAAGGAGGTCGTGCACGACCGTAACCGCAGTTAGTGTTGTTTCCGTCCGTTGCCATATTTAGCTCAGACCACATACCGAGGTGATGGATACGAGACCGAGACAACCAAGTATTGTCAGAGAAGTACATCCCTTCAATGTAGTCTATTATATGTGAGTAAGCTGATCGCAGATTGAACGTGGATTACCACTCAGTCATCCGCTTGAGTGTTCATAGATTGACTTAAATCCGTTAGTGCAGTCTCTGAACTGGTCAATCTCTCACCCTTCCCGAGTAATCACAGACCATGTGAATGTTCATGCATCTAAAATGTACTTCTTGACCTGCTCTATCCAAAAGTCATTGAGGTGTATTGCAATAGACTATTCCTTTTTTCGTAACTTGGTGTAAACGTTTCTGATTTACGAACGCCCTTGATAGGGCAATTTCAATGGCCCTTATCATGTCCTTCCTAGAAAAGGAAGACCTGATCCTCTAATTTGGAAACAGTTCGAGGAGCGGGGTACCCGAGTTCTTTAAGATGACCTCTGTGAAAGTTGTACAAGGTGGTCAGCGAGATCACTGCAAAGTCGTTTGAATAGTTTCCTTCGCGAACCCCCAAAAAAACCGATCTAAAATCCCTCTTCAGATCCCCTCCAATTGGTTTGCACTATTCCATATCGGTTTGCTAGAATACATGATCCATATCCTTCACTACATCAATTCACGAAAGAAGGCAATCACTCACTTCATGGCATTCATCATAGGAGGAGGACCACACATCAAGACTTTATGACCTTCACCATGATTAGGTGATCCGACACCACTTTCAGGCATGTGTTTCTCGATCATTTCCTTGGTAATGAATCCTACACCACCGTTCCAGTTGGCTGGGGGTTTGTTGAGGACGTGCTAAAACAAGTCAGGAAATCGTCAATACCACTCGTTGTACCGACTTCACCTGACACAAACCATCTCGCTATACACATGAGACTCACGTAGAGTGTGAATCTACCATTGGAAGAAGCTTCAAGTTGTTCCAATTCCTTTCTGAGTAAAATATCATCTTCTTCAACATTGGCATATATCAGTGATAACTTTGTTTTATCCGCTGGGTTCTTGAGCGATGATTTGACAATTTGATACATTGGAGTAATACCGGTTCCTCCTGAAATCATAAGAAGTGCAGGTGCGAGGGTGGCGCTGACATAATTAATCATGTACGAGTCAGTGAAAAACAATTCGCATTGGAAAGGATAAGTATAGTCTCTGGGGAGAAATTGAAAACGAAAACTCACGTATAGTGGAACTTTCCCTTTGGACCTTTGATCTTGACATCTTGACCGATAGTGAGGAGTGAGAGAAATTTTGAGATGTTTCCTTTCTCGTAAGTCTAGATGTGATTTATCAGCCATTGGCACAGGTAATGAACCTCACAGCTGCTGGTGTCAACGATCAGATATGGCTTACTGACCTTTACAACCAAATCAAAATGTCCTTTGTCGTCATCTAAAGTAGTAGGCGTATATGATCTGACAACTTGTTTACCATCAATCTCGGCAGCTACAGAGATATGCTGTCCGACAGGAAGACCCAGGCAGTCTGTGGGTTTTGGGAGGCCGAACTTGTAGCTGCGATCATCGGACGTGTAGTTATCAGCGAAAGAGAGTCTATGATTGTGACTGCGGGGACGTCAAAGCAGCCTCACTTACAGAGCAGTGTTATGCGAAAGATGGTCTTTGGCAATGAGCTTGAAACTTCTCCATTCTACAGGATCAAGTACTTTGCGAGGTTTACTATCTGTGACCAGCATAGCAGTTTCAGCGATTCTGATTTCATGTTTGACTATCCCTCTCAACATGGTATAGAATACTCACCAGAATTGATATAGTAAGATATGACCATGATCAGGATCAATATGACCGTGCCCGCGGGTTGAGCATAAGGATAGAACCTTTCGGCCAATTCTTCAAAGTTAACAGCCATCTTGTCTTTTTCCCACTGGAGGAAGTGTACTGCAGCTGAGAGAGAGAGGAGGTTATGAGGATGATGGGGGAGGTGAAAATCAAGTCAAATATGAGAAGATGATAGTTCGGGATAACATTTTCATGAGACGATATAATATATCTTGTTTTCGTGGGGAAGTACATTCCAACACGTGGAAAAAAAGACACGCGTCAAGATCCGACATCGTAATCATGGTTATCAGGCTCATCGGATTCATCGGGGTTTTATATAAAGTGAAAAGTGTGCCTGATATTCCCCTTGTCATTGTTTGGCTCTGAAATGCTCTAACTTATGAGATCCGAATGCGTAGAAATATGTGTGGAATCCATTGTTCATATCTCCTTTTATCACACCTCGACAACCCACCAACAATCGCAAGGGGGCTAGTGACATACGCCGTCAACAAGTATAGTGATGAATAGATGATTCTTCATCCTGTGACCAAATCAGATCGTGGCTGGAAGCTCAGAAATCCCCATCTCAATAATGTCATGGCAACACTTGTTCAACCGATCGTAATCGAGAAGCAATGGCTGAACACCTCCAAAAATTGTCAATCAGAAAGCAAGAAAAATGATACTTAATCCTGTGGGAGGATTCGTTCGGTATGTACGAAGGATTACTCGTCGAATATTAGGTCCTCCAAACCCCACAAATACTTTACCGCCTCCTCAAACATCTGTAACGTTCTCATCAACAATAGGTAAACGGTCCAACTCATTTTCACCTGATCGATATGTCAAGAGACATTCTCTGCCTCATGCTTTATATCCATTCTTGGCATTATGGATAGGATGTTTTATCATATTGGTTCGACAACAGTATTACGTACCGAATGCACCCACGATTATAAGTTGTGAAGCTTCACCGTGGGATGATTGGCCTCCTGATTTATGTGGATTGGCAGGTGGGAATTGTGAGGATGATTTGACTGGAATAGATGGTAAAACATTTAGATGTTTGGGTGGTTGTGCAGGTAGTAAACTGGGTAATCCACGTTATGTGGGCTCAGAAAAGATCAACGGGAAACCTTTAGTTATAGGTGGTGGTGATGATGAAAAGACTTATAGGTGAGTTCAGCTACCTTCAGCTCCCTTTGCTTGCCGAGTCCTTCATGATGGCTCGTTGCTCAGATGGCTACTAACAAGGCTCATGTTTGATTACTTGGTGTAGAGCCGACTCTTGGGTTTGTCCATCAGCATTGCATTCTTCAATCATATCATCAACTTTAGGTGGATGTGTTAATTTTCATTCGTTGCCTTATCCAACAGGATATTCATATTACAAATCAAAATATTCCAACAATATCAACTCAACTTCTTTTGAACCTGATTATCCAGGAGCTTTTAGGCTATCATCATCAACAAATCTAACCAATGGTTGTATCGATTTACACTATATTGCAACTGGATTTAACGCATTCTGTTTATCCATAACTACATTATTCTTAAAACCACCTTCAAGTTTATTATTCACTCTATTATTAGTAGGAGGATATTTTCACTTGACATTATTCAGTGACCCACCTAATACACCACCTAATTGGGAAACGATATTTTCAATATTACCTACAGTATTATTGACTGGATATTGGATGTGGTTTATGTCTTTTAAAGAAACAATGAAAGGTTTTAAAGAATTACCTTTCGAACTTTGTTTGTGGCAAGGTCTAGGTTTTTGGATAGGGATTGAAAGTTCTGTTATATTTAATAAATTACCTATTACAAGGTTGGGTTATGATCCTTTAGATCCAGCTGGGATTATAGCTTTGACAATCATAATTATATTGGCTGTCATCGTCGTTCTGATACAAGCTTGGGAAATGAGGAAATATGGTTTACTGAGGTATTACTTGATCAGGTGAGTAGATTCTCAATGTCCAATATCAATAATATTTTCATGGTACTTATATTCGATCGCCTTCGCTTCGTCTCAGGTACATCCCGGTAATTCCACTTATCATAATACTCGTTTTCATACCTGGATATACATTTAGACCACATCATTACTTATTCGCTTTATTGGCTATACCAGTTTTATCTCTTCCCAACAGGATATCATTATTCGGACAAGCCTTTGCTTTAGGTTTATTCCTTGACGGAGTGGGAAGATGGGGATGGGATGGGATAATTCAACTTACAGGATCGGTGAGTCTATATCCACTTAGTCGTCGTTGTTGAGGCAATTATCAAGATCGAGTCGAGCTGATCGTGTTTGGAATATGCCGAAAAACAGTTGGTTGGAGATGCAGACGTTGGTAGTTTCATCCCTTCGTTTTGGAATAATATGACTACTTCAACTACTCTGTATTGGGATCCAATCAATACTATTGAAAAGGTATATAACGTTACTGGATATTCAATCTTGATTGATGATATACAGAAATCATCGGATTATACTAATTCCTGTGAGTCGAGTAAACAAATCTGACTATATGACGTATATACGTTCAGGATTGACCAATTCAAATAGCTATCGATATGACCACGCTCGATTTGACTGAAGGGATAGATCATTACGTCAGATTAGCGGTAAGTGTGATTGAATTTCTTCGATCGCATCACATCGAATCATCAGCCCGGAGATACGATAGAATCATAATAGGGCTTGAGTGTACCTGATGAAAACGCTAATTATCCCTCTATACTTGTTAGTACATTGCCAATGGATCTTCGCTCGATTTCACAGATCCAGTAGTCTGGTACACTAACTCGTCATGGTCGGAACTATGGTCATCGACTTCTCAAGGAGGAGATAATATCACAGCAGAGCAAACTGGATCATAGCGACAAATATGGTGTGGACTGTTTTCTGAGAAGAGTCGCTGTCTGCTTGTAAATGGCTGGTGGGAAGCCAAGAGATCGGATGAGGGATCATATTGTATATTGTATCGGAAGAAGGACACTGCTCGACTGAATACGGATTGGTGGGAGATGCCAAGTGGAAAGAGGTCCGGAACCGGAATAGAAATGGAAATGCAAACGGAGAAAGACAATGTAAAGATTGTGTGTACCATTCAAAATCATAGAGGAACATGTAACAGCGGTATTCGGCTATAATGACATGATTGGAAAACGTTAAAGAAGCTGATGCGATTCTTTGACTTCCGAGGAATCACGATATCACGTAGATAAAGCGAGGTGATCAGGTTGCAAATCGAGCTTGAATCCGTACAAACGTCTGAGCAAGTCGGCAATGGATCTATCAATGAGAGACTTCTTTAATCATGAGTTGACTCGTCGATTAAGAATGGCTTGAGTAATCGAAAAGCCTTCCTGTATTGCCGATACGGTCACTTTACAGGTAGAATGAGACATTGGATCTGCCTTCGGATCTTGAGAATGATTGATTCCATCAGAACCATCGATTTGTTACTGTCATTCGTGATAGGAAGGTAGCATCATCATCATCATCGTGAATTATGCGATATCCTTCCTTTCAAATTCAGATGAATTATCTTCATAAAGTCTCGGCCACTTTCTGTTGTGTTGAAATATAGAAGCATCATATATTGCACTCTGCACAGCAATGGTATAAAGCCTTCCAAGTGAGTTCATTCTCAGACACATATTCATACTTCCTGTGGAGCTAACTTGAAAGGATAATGGGTTCACCTCGGCGAGCGCAAATTGCCTCGCAAGATATATAAGGAGAAGACAAACAAATGATCTCACTTAATATCTTCACTATGAATCCCAGTACAACTGCTTTTTATTCTGAATCTCGATAGGATAACACTGCGATCTGTCTAGCCAAGCCAAAGCCCACCGCAAATCAATAAATGATCCATCAAGCAATCACCCATCTATTGTTCACAGTGAAATGAATCCTGAACCCGTCTATTGCACTAGGGGCACGGCATTCACCTGCAAACACTCCGATTGCATATCCCGATCGCATTACAACTCTCCTCTCTATGGAAGCCCTCGAGCACAACCCGATCCCAGCGCGTACTTTCCCACTATGCCAAATGTGTCGTCACGACGATCATCTTTTGCTGATCCTTACCCACGACGAGGCAGTGCTGCTTTCATGGACCAACCTAGTGAATGGGGGTATGGATACAGCCGAAGGGGATCCTCTGCTACTTATGACTGGCACGATCCTTGGAAGCAAGAAGAGCGAACCGTACCGCGCCATGGTATCACAACGACTATAGAAGTTGAAGAGGTTGTAAGCGAGGACGAAGGAGCACCAAGTCCACCAAAACTACTAGAATCATCAAGTCAACCAAAACTAATAGAATTTCCAACTGAACATGATCGGCGTGACTCAACCAATGTTTCCACTGCGACCCCGGACGTCCATGTCGGTTTAGGGATCCGTGATGATAATTCCGATTACCGAACTTTCCGCATAACCTTCCCAGCCAAAAGCAACGGACAAAACAGCAAGGAAGAGAAGAAGATCGCGAAGGAATTTCAAGTATCCAAAAAACTTGATACTAGACAGGATTTCGAAAGATGGTTTCAAAGACCATTGGAGATGACTAAAACGATCTTGCAACGTGATTCGGGAATCTCCAAGGTTCAATTAGCTCCTACCCTTTTTCGTTTCCAGGACCAGTGCGCGAGCTTTTGGAATGACAATGTGGGTCCATACAGGATCACAGTGGTGACTCTTCCAAAAGAAATCACACGATTACCCAACAGTCATCGTGCGACATACAGAAGGGATCCTGTAGATGCCAGAGACTCTCTCACGCTGTCCAAAGAGGAATGGGTCGGAAAGATCTCTAGTGATTTCACCAAACAGATCGAGTCTCAAGCAGATGAATATGACTGGGACAAAGACATACAAACCAGCTTGCTGTCTCACATTCGTTCAGAAGCAGAAATGACATGGGAAAAATTCTTCAGTTCTAAGTGTCCATCGAAACCTAATCCTGACAAATTCTGTAAAAGGCTGATCGACGTGGCTGCTAGAAAAGCAGCGAGTCGTCACCACCAAGAGTAGCTGACACTGGTGGTATGATGATCATATATAAATATATATATATATGGCGAGGTCAACGGGAAGCTGGTTACAATGGATATTCCTATACAAATGTACATACTGATGTATTGTGTATATTCCACGTTGTGTTTGCGTCTGCGCTCATCAGTCGAACACGCACCGAGCAACTGCCACGAGCTGTCTCTGATTGCGAAGACAATCTTGCTACCTCGATTCCATCTAGATCAGCTTCCCGGCTCATCCTACGGCAATAGACGTCTCGATCTCGAACACCCAGCTAAGGATTGGGATTGCTCACTGCGCACATGTATGGCGTCTTTCAATTAGCTAATTCCGCATAGACAAACTTCCTCCGATGAGAAGCAGTTGAGCACAGCATTAGGTAAGCTCTGTATATCTTCTGCCCGAGGTTGAGAAAGGTGGGTCTATATTGACGGCCGGATCTTCGAGATGCATCATGACGGTGCTTGAATGGTCAAAGATGGTCTCAATCGTCTTTCATCTGCTGTAACTGATCTTTTATGCAAATGAGCAAGGCATTCGCCGGATCAGAAGACGGACGATTCTCCTTTTACGCTAAGATACTCCCTTCAACTGAGAAAGAAGATTGATGTTGGCATTTGGGGTCTGCATTATCATAAAATGGTATGATATATAATATGCAAAAGATTAAAGGATGAGGAATGACGAGATAGTCTTCTTCCGAGTACGCTCCAATGTAAAAAGGAAAGACTACTTTGGAGTTTCATGGAAGGATCTCACAAGAGCTTCGGGACCAACAATGAGAAATTGGAAAAGATCGTAGACTATATAAGCACTTGATCTCTCCTGTAATCTCACAATAATTTCTAAAGTACAATCATCACTTTCCTCTCACTATTCAGGCCTTGACAACTTTCTCTTACTTGCTTTGCTCACCATGAATCGGAACCAACACCCTCTTCCGACACACTTCGTGACCATGGATGGAGATAACAAATTTCCCTCTTCCGCCGATCTCAACAGTGTCCATACCTGTAATCGAACTAATATGTTGTATCCAGACAATCTCACGTGTCCCTGTGACGGGTCTGTAGGGGTGACTGATAACATGAGACTCACTGATGGCAGTGCATATGCTTTCACCGTATACTTTCAAGAAAGAGTCATCAGGAATGCACTTGAAAAAGGGCACCGTGTAATACCCTTCCCAGAACCGTCTTTCCATACATCTGGAAGCAGCACTGACCGCCGACCAAGTATGAGACGAGCGAGTATATCAGAAACTCGACGATGCAATCGTGCTTCACAAGAGTATGGTCAACAACCTGATACTCAACTTGACGCCGTTCCCTCTTCTTTATACTACCCTTCCGAAAGGAGACCCTCGGCGGATCTCGCTGATGGCTCTTACGCAACACCTGCATACGGTGCGCAAGGTTCTCACGCAAGACGAGAATTCGTTCGATATCCACCACCAGCTCCTGATTGGGAAGAGGACGACTACCCCGTACCTTCTAGTCCTACACGACGTCGAATCGTCTCGACTGAGCCGAGGAGTATCACCGACTTGGCTCCTCGTACACATACTGTGAGTTTCGAGACGCCTTCTATCTGCAAGTTTACCCAATCCCTTTCTCAAGTTCACTGCATCTTTCAGCCCATATGATTGAGCTGACTGCAGTGTGTCACTTGGTATCACTCGATCAGACTCAGCGATCCATATGGAAAGGTAATGAACAACATAGTGGTCTTCTTGCCAGTTGCAAGGAACGTTGGGAGAGTATCGTTGTTAAATATCCAAAGGAAATGATCCCCGATGTCGATGACCAAAACATTACCATTTTCCTGAAACCAAATTATTATGGACACGATATGCTCGAAAAATTCGAGGAAACCATTACCACTTGTCTTACCAGAGATACACGTGAGAACCATCAGCTTGACTATGGATCTGAAAAGAGGCTTGTGCAAGAATGTCTTAAGCAAGCAATTGAGATCCGAAAATTGCGTCAAGAAGAAGATGTTCGGGAACATATACAAAGACGCTCAGGCTCAAAGTATCGATGAAACAGTCGCACCATTGCTCAGCAAACACCATCGGTAGTAAGTGACAGTAGTCAGTATTTAAGGATTTCTTTCTTGCTTCGTCAGTTTGTGCAGTAATGGCTTCATCGTGGTATGTCCGTCAATTATTGCAAAACGTATTTCTTAGGGATCTATAGTGGGGCCGGTTCAGGTATGGATGTAGATAGACTCGGCTTACGAATCCTTATGTATTGATTTTAAGTGGAAGTGTTGAACAAGAAGATACATGTTACGAGCTTGTCCATTACAGGTTGTCCCAATCCGAGTCCAAGTCCGAATCCCAGTCCCAGTCTCAAAATCCTCCCTTACCTTTCTAACCCTGTTTCTGTAATTCTCTAGCTGATTTGATCAAACCATCCAACCAATCCTGATGACCATTCAACATTTTATTAGGTTTTTCAATTGAAAGTTGTTTTGCCGGTTGTCCAATTTGACTTTCCTGAGTCAATATTCGGACTCTATCTTGATCCAAATCTTCTATGATCCATGCGTGATAAACGTCAATTTTCTCTTGTTCTTTCGTCCCTTTTGCACTTTGAGCCATCCATGCCAGTCTCCCCGGACGAGTCGACGTGGGCTCGATGGACTCAGCTACCGTCGAAGGTAAAGGAGGGAAACCGAATGTCGAAAAAGAGAATTCATCTCCTTTTGCAAGTATAGGTCCAGAGGGAGGCGCTTTGATTTCTGAACAATTATCATAATAACTTTCCCATTTGGTTATATCGGCTAATAATGTCCATATTTGACGAGCTGTAATACCTTTAACTATCATTTCGTTCGATACGAAATTATCGGTTAATCCAGGTAGATACTTTGAGGGCCATGTGATGGAAGTTGCACTTGACATCGTGACGAGTGTGATTATCGTTTGACTAAGTGAGAAGTGGGATGAGATCGTCTAAAGAAAGTTGATGTTATAAGACAATCAAAGAAAACTAGTTTAAATATATCTATAGATCGACTGTATCACCTGCTGTCTAATATACTTGCGTATTCATCCTCCACCTTGTCTTGACGAAAGCATGAATAGATCCCATCAGCCTGTTAACGTAAGAGGCATACAATTATGATGAAATGCGTCCTCACCATCGTGTCCAGAGCGTCATTCACCTCCACACCAACATTTAATAGCATAAGAGCGTTATACCACGCAGCCATACTGATCATTTGTGACCCACATTGGGCAGCTGATCATTTGTGACCCACATTGGGCAGCTGATCATTTGTGACCCACATCGGGCAGCGTTGTAAAACCCGATCAGAGGTAGTACGGCTTCATCTCGAGGGGTTCGAAACAGAACAATGACGAGCATACCTCGATCCTGCACAGCTGATTCGGAATGAGACCCATCTGGCAACACCGTCCCTTACCGCATTACCGCAACCCTATGACATGACATTGAGATACATTGCTCGGTGGAATACAACAAGACTTTCTACCTATTTGACTACATGATTATCAACTCTTCTAATCAATTTCAATAGGATCGCTTCTATCTCCATTGACAGCCTTTGATTTATCTTTCTTCGCGTTTTCATTGATCTGATGCATCTTCGAGCCTTTTTGAATTACAGGTGGCGGAACAGTATCTGGTACTGGAATAGGTTCGATATAAGTCGCCAGAGTCTTGAGTGTAGGTATGGATTTGATTGGGAATCGAGTTCTGATCAAAACCAAATCAGCATACGCTCACATTTAGCATGAATCCCTGAGTGAGTCGTTTCATGTGACAACAATGTATATTGGATGATCAAGGTCACGCAGAAGACTTACTTGCACATCAGACACACAGATCTAGGTTCGCAGAAGACTGGATCGCAAATATGTCAGCTGTAGACAAAGACCTTTAGATTACGGAAGCTAAAGGACTCACTACTTAGGCAAACACTGCAGACGAATCCGACATCTAACGTCTTGTGATGACAAAAACATACAGCTCTGAAACCCACTGCGTCTTGAGGAGGTACCGCGAAAGGATGATGTCTTAGTGAAGGTGGAGGGAGGTATATTGCCTTTTCGAGGATATTTATCAGCTTCGTGCCGATATCAACGGTACTCGTTAATTATTGACTTACATGGAGATATTGCAACAATGCACCTCTACCATTCCATTGCCAATATATACCTTCGGTCAGATGAGCAGCTTGCTGTAAGAAGATAGGTGGTGAAGCATCTATCGAAGGTGGCGGCAAGGATAATACATCTATAGGTACTTTCTGGTGATCAGAAATAACGATCGCACCACATCAGCGCTCATATCTTACACACTGAGATTTTCAAAAAGAACACTTACTGCTTTCTGAGCTGCAAACACGCAATTCATCAAACCAACATAACCACCTCTCATTTGACCTCCTTTTGAACCTTGTCCTTTCGAATTATTGTCACCGTCATCACCATTTTCTCCACTGACACCATTTGATTGATCGGAATTGGATATATTAGATCCTGGAGTAGCGTTTATAATCAGAATACGTGTTTCAGGTCTATCAGGTCCATTCGAATTTGATCCAGAAGCATCTTGAGAAGTCGGATCAATCAAAGCTGCAGCGGTAGATGAAGAAGGTTGAATACGATTTACAACTGCATATCGTATTAGCTATTTTGCCAGTTCAGAAAGGGGGTAGGAGGTAACTCACAGCATAACGCCTTTGTGAGAGCCGATACCATTGAAGGTGGTTCTGTCACTAGAACGTCAGCTGGGTACTTGATATTGAGGAGAAGCGTTAGAGATAGCTGACCGTTCAGAGACTTGACATTTCCATTCTCCAATCTTTCCTGCTCTTCCGCCGCCATTTCTTTCAAACCTTGTTCTATCCTGCTATCAAGTAACTGAAAGGGATGATAGGAGTTGGGACGAGGCTTTGATGGTCCAGCCACAGCATTTGGAGGTGGAGGGTAGAGAAGTTTGCTGTGTCATTCCGAGCCGATATCAACATGATATCCAAGCTTAAGAAGAGGTAAAAACTGTGATGTAGAATTGACGGAGTTTAGGGGAAGTACTCACGCTCTTCCTGCTGAAGCACCATATATTACAACTTCGTTGCCCCACCTACTGGCCAGATGGGCATTCAGAAACACCATGAGAATAGTGACAAAGTCTGGCAAGCTCATAGGTGTTGCCTGAGCTTTGTCGATCCCAGGGTGTTCGGTGAAGGGAGGTAGTGGAGGTGGGGAAGACAAGAGCGACCATGATAAAGGGTGTATATCTAAAATGACCAGCAGAACGGAGGGAGGAGTGGTCTTTGGGTAGAAGCGACTTTCCATAGGGGGAGGTGGGACCATAGCGAGGACAGCAGCCTACGTGCCAGGAAAAGGATGAGCAGGGAAATGAAGGTATCGAATGACAGGTGATAATCGATATTTATATGTTACTAACTTATGAATTATTGACAACTTTGAATGATGTATGGTGGAGGTGGAGATCGCCGCCATCCACCCAGGGATATGACATGACGTGTCATTATTACCCTCATACATCGGGTAGTATTCGTACTTAGCTTATCACTCCTCCACGTGACAGAGTGTTCCTGGAATTGAGATTTCTTTTCCGATTAAAATGAATAATTTTGAAAATAATTCAACACTTTTTCATCTGATGAATTTCACAGCATCTTATATCAAGAACGTATAGTATAATCATCGTGCAGTCCGACATTTACACAGGTCTATCTACCTCAAGATGCCTGTACCAGCAGCAATGGCAAACAACCCCTCATCACTCCCGCTGCATAGGATTCGTTTTTACGATCATACACCATCACCTATAACAGCAATCTCATTCGCTCCTTTACCATTACCTCCACCCAGAAATCCATCTTCATCCAAAGGCAAATCGAAGGATCCGCAACCAGTAGATCAGAGAGAAGAGTTTGGTGTATTGATATTGGCTAGGGAGAATGGCGAAGTTGAGATTTGGGAATACGTGAAAAGTGATGAAGGTAATAATATGTGTGGTAATTGGGTGTTAGAGAAGGTATGTTCATTTCCACTACCACAGATTACAAACAAGCTCTTTTAGCCGTTTCCTCCGCATGATCATCGTAGCTTATATGACCAATACCATCTTAGACTCTTCCGCCTACTTTGACTCATCCAACTATATCATCAATAGCTTTGGTCATCAGAGATCCATTGAATTTTCATCGCAAATCATACGCTGTACCTAAAATCGAAGATTTGCGTTTATTCACAGCTGGATCGGACTCAACTGACTTGACTGAAAGGTGTCTCTCAAGCGGAAAGATCCTGGTAAGCTCAGCTTACACTTCCGTGCACGATCCCTGAATGTTTTTTTCAATGTGACTGACATGACGAATGGACCGCAGCAAACATACGATATTCCATCACCACCGTTATGGTCGCTTTCAGTCTCACCAACACATGATTTACTATGTCTAGCAACATCTTCTGCATCACTTCACTTCTTGACTATACCTCAACCTACGATATTCGACTCATCACCTGCTCTGGCACCTCCTCCTTCTCATCTATTAAGATGTGATACGTTACCGTCCAGAACAAGAACCGTATCAATCGCATGGGGAATTCCAAAACTTGAAAGGGTCTCAGATGCTCACTCTGCCCAGGACGAGAACGACGATGATCAATGGGAATGGAGAGATAATTATTTGATAACAGGAAATTCAGATTCTTCCTTCCGTAGATGGGAATTACCACCTCCTTTAAATCCAAATAAGCCGGGCTTGAATAGAGTCATACTGAAAAGTAGGGCTGTAGTTGAAAAAGTCGCAAAACCAGGTAGAGGTGGTAAGAAGATCAGTCAAGGTTCAAGCAATCAAAAAGGTACTATCGTATGGGGTGTTGGTGTTTTACCGTGAGTAGTCATGACCACTCATGATCTCATATCAGCTGCTTCCCGACACACTATCAAGAAAAGCCCAGCTGATTGATCTTAACATTCACAGGGATCATAATTTCGTTACTTCTGATTCTTTGGGCAATGTAACCTTTTGGGATGGTGCGACTATGGCACAAAAGCAGAATTTCAGAGCTCATAAAGCAGATGGAATGTGTCTCACCATAGGACCAGTGAGTAGCCTCTCTCGTATTCTAGCGTGTCACATGGGACCAAAAAGCTGAACCACTTCATCATAGGGAGGACGAAGCGTCTTCACTTCTGGACCAGATCAACGGGTTTGTCAATTCATAAATGTACCTTCTACCTCCGGAAGTGGCTCTCAATGGGTATTGACATCGTCAAAACGAGTTCATTCACATGATGTTCGAGCATTAGCTATATTCCCACCTTATATTCCAATGTCATCAAATCACCCATTGGCTCAGCCGACACTGAACCCATCATACGCACCGGTATTAGCATCAGGTGGATGGGATATGTCACTGTCGCTTACATCAGCCGGTACACCCGATCTCCTGTCCGAGAGACTGAAGAACGCTTTATCGAAACCGAGAGGAGCGGTAAGAGCTATATTTGAAGAATCTTTCTCCAGAAAAATGGGTTATCTCAGTGGTGGAAGGATGAACAACAGAATCAGTTTCGCTAAATCTGCAAGGTTGGTTTTGGGTAGAAAAGATAGAGGTGTGGGTATTTGGAAAATATTGGATGACGAAGAAGGTTGGGAGAAAGTTTTGGAAATGGAGTTGAAGGTGAGTGGATCGATGGCGAGATGCTATGAAAGCAGGATACGTGTTGATCTAATCATGAATTTTAGCTTCGAACGAATCTCATTTCATCCAGCATCTCCTCGGATGGGAAATGGTTAGCAGTTTCCGATTTATACGAAACCAAATTATTCCATCTATCTGTGAGTTACACATGTTTCCGTTGATCGCATGCTCGATGTGACTACTGTGTCTGATTACAGCTCTCTGATATCTCTTAGTCCCAGGGCAATACCATTCGACCAACGCGAATCAAGTCATTCCTCAATACTCTATCATCTTCCCCTCTACTCGAACATCTATCGATCGGTTTAAGAGGCTCGGGATCATCGTCCATATTATTCACGCCTGATTCTCAACGATTAGTACTAGGTTCGATAACAACTGGTCAACTGATAGTGATCGAATTACAAGAAGACTTTGATGAAGATGTCAACGTGATCAAATGCTTCGCAAGAGAAGATAAGATTGTTGATGGTCGAGTGGTAAAAGGAAAACCAAATGGACATACCAATGGGGATGTCAATATGTCAGATGAAAGTGACGAAGATGACGAAAGCGACGACGAAGTGCCATCAAACAAGGAAGAGAAGTCAGCTTGGGTATCTTGTCTCGCAGTCAGTGAGGATGGTCAATGGTTGGCTGCGAGTGATCTAGACGGTAGAACCGGAGTATGGAATCTGGACACTTTACAGGTGAGTAGCAGGGTCTTCGGAACGTGCTTTTGTCGTTCGACTTGAAATGAGCATCACGCTGATAAACCTTTTTTTAGCTACACGCAACCCTGCCCACCCTTCCCCACTCACCTATATCACTGTCTTTCCCACCTTCATCACCTCTTTTGCTACTTGCACTTCCCTCAAATACGCTTCAATTCTACCATCTAGAACATCGAAGATTGCTTCCACCTTCCATGCAACTATACGATCTGCAGAATTCCTTGGCATCACTTCATACACCTTTACACGGGATCAGTTTTTCATCTTCACGAGAAGGCAAAACGGTGAAAACGATAATCTGGGGAATGGATTATCTTGTGACGATCAAACTTGATTTAGATTCAATAACGAAAATAAAAGGACGGAGAACATCTGAATCACCAAGCCTTATTCCATCAATTGATACTTCCCCAATAGGACTCGTCAATGGGAACGGTGGATCATTGAGTAAAGCGATGAGAAAGAAAAGAGCAAGAGAAGCGAAAGAACAGAGAGATAATTTGGACAGTCCATCTTCAGACCAAATTGATAATTTAAGTAATCATGGTAAAGAAGAAGAAGGATGTAAGATTGTCAGAGATAGATTCAAGAATATATTAGGAGTAGGGTGGGTTCAAGAGGAAATGGTCATTGTTGAAAGACCTTTAGGTGATTATGCTGGTGAATTACCTGGTGGATTCTGGACAGGCGGATTTGGAAGAAGTTAGTATATACTGGATTCTTTATGTAATGAGAATGCAGTTTTATTATCTTGAATGAGGGCTCGAACACCGACCGAGCAGCGGATCAAGGTATAATGAGATACATAGGAAAATGATATAGATCAGTCAAGTGATATATGGCAATTTACGAGAAAAGCAAGAAGGTATCTTCGATGTCTACTCGAATATATTGTGACCAAGATTCTCATATATATAATTCCGTCTGATCTTATCTCACTACGCATTCATGTCCTGTGTAGGCAGTCTTAATCCATTCGAGCATAGAATATCAATACAACTCAAAGTAGGGTTACCGGCCAGCGTTCAAAGCTTTATTGAAACCCCTATCTATCTTGATCCGTATCCGGATCCTCCATTAAATCCTGGACTGTTGAATCCTGATCCTGGATATATGAATCCTGGGTTCCCATTTGAATTTGAATTTGAATTTGATCCTGGACCTGGACTTGCGAATCCAGCAATAGAGGTGTTAGTCCCGGTACCAGTACCAGAACCGAAACCAAATCCAGCTCCAGATCCAGGTCCTATAGGTTGTCTAACCACTCCCCCTCCTCCTCCTCTGTTGTCTGGTGTTTTGTTCGTTGAAGATGATGAAGAAGAAGAAGGTCTAACTTGACTTGGAACTAGGCCGTCCCATAAATTTCTATCTTTTGGTATCGTTGTTATTGATGGTGATGATTTTCCACTATTCCCACCACCGTTTCCTCCTTTTACGAGGTTATCTCTTGACGATTTACTTTTCCCTTCAGAGCTGCCACCTCTTAACAATCCATCTTCAACTATGTTTGTCCCGGAACCAGAACCAGACCGAGACCCGGAACCAGAGCCGAATATACGTTCTCTAGCCAAACGATATTCCTCTTCCCTTTCTTCGAGTGTTTTAGCTTTTATTCCACCTTTGGAAGAATCGTTCGAAGACGGAGAGGAAGATACGGGTCTTCGTAAAAGTTGTAATTTGGGTCCTGGGATTGGTTGCGGAGATAATATTTGAGCTTGAGCAGGACGAGCGTTTCTATTTGTGAAATACAAAAGGGATGTTAGTGACTGATAATATCAGACTTGAAAATTGTTGAACACGTATGAAGAAACGTAAGGGTTCGTAGATCGTTGAGTTTCGACACGTAAAAGAGAAAGAGAAACTCACGCGCTGTCCCATATTTGCCTGTTACTCATGGGTTTATTACCTCTGAACCAATCATCATCTTCTTCGACTTTATCTGGTGTATCTCTCCTTTGTAGTAAACCAGGTTGTCTTGATGAGCTTGCAGTAGGTTGATTCCGGGTATGTAGAGCAGGTTGTATGGAAGATTGAGGTTGGGATTGAGGTTGGGATGGTCGAGGCTGGAAAGAAGCTGCTTGAGGTCGAAGAGAAGGTGGTAATATCGCTTTGTTAGATTTAGAAGAGAGCGTTATATCTGCCTATAAACAACATAATATTTGTCAGATCCAGTAGCAACTGTACCTCTCCCAGTAAAGAAGTAATCTCACAGTTTCCCAGTCATCTTCTTCGATCGTATTCGACATGATACAGGATTACCTTGTGATCAAGAACGTGTTCTATACCTCTATTCGTTAAAAGGATGTCTCGACAATCAAACGCTTCTCTTGGCTCAAGAGCTATTCTTGATTCTCTCTTCCAGTAATCCTGATCTATGCCGAGACCCAATTGGCTATGCTTGTGCTCTGGATGTTAGGTCTATTTGTATCGATATACGATGATGATATTGAAAAGATGATGATATTTGAACTATTGTTTTTTTCCCATATTCATCGTTTGTTGTTCGCTTACATAGTGACATGTCACGTGACCACTCTTTATACGGTTCCTGAACAATAATTCATATCAAAAGTTACAAAAGTAAGTTGAGTGAGAAATGAGCAATAACAACAAATCTTCATGCAGTCTTTCTTGCATTTCTCTCTTTACCCCAACTGTCATATCTTCTATCGACTCGGTCAGACCAGCCAAGGCAAAAAGGAAGGGATGAGACAAAAGCGAGCCAAGACGTATAAAAGGGTTATGGCACTTTATGTTCAAACATTTGGATTCAGGCATCCCTACCAAATCTTAGGTGAGTGACTACTTTCTGTTTGAATAATCAGTGTTCCGTCACTAGGAAGGGTAGTATTATCATAATACACCATCAGGAATGCAATACTATGCTGATGCATCCTGATAATCAAATAGTCTCACACGATGTACTGCTTGAATCATCGAAAACGAGCTTGGATATAGTCAAGATATTAGGTGATGTCGTTCAAGGGGAGTGTAAACCTAGTAAGTTTGATAAGTTCTCCACGGATTTTGTCACCTATAGTCACTACGCACCGTATCTATAGATCTCTTTATATCGTTTGGAACCTGAATGAATAGCGAAGTGGGGGTTCTAACTCTTCGATTGTGTTTTAGTGATAACACAATGTTGTATGGAAGCATTATATAAAATGGGAAAAGAACATCAGCAGACGACTAACCTAGCGAAAACGTTTGAAAGGAGAAGGTGTAATCATAGAACTGCTATTGATGGTAATGACTGTTTGAAAGATGTTGTAGGTGAGTTGTTGAACGATTTTATCATTTGCGAAGTCCTTGCAAAAGGCGGGAAGACTCCTTGAATTGTGATGAGTTAGGGGAATCGAACTTGATTATGGATTCCGAAGAAAATAATACTGGATACTCTGATGTGGATGAGAGTACTTCATCTGATGTTGTACTTACCACCTCTTCGAACCAACAGGCCAAACAAACAAACATCGTTACGTCTTGGCTTCGCAATCATTAGCATTACGAACTGCATTACAGAACGTACCTGGATTACCCATAATTCACTTCAACCGAACTGGGGTATTGGTCTTATCTCCTCCTTCAACAGCCACTATAAGAGAGAAGAACAAGAATGAAGAGTCAAGACGACTTGACGGTATAAAAGAGATGCAAGGTGTGGTAGATGGCGAAAATGTTTTAGGGGCAAGTACGGTCTTACCTGGTTCAGCAAACTTGGCTGTGGGAAGGAAAAAGGTCAAAGGTGTTAATCCTCTAAGTGTCAAGAAGAAGAAGAAGGTCACGATACAAGTACCTCAGTCACAACAACCACAAAAGAGTGATATAGGGAAAAAAAGGAGAAGGAATGACGATGAGGATGAGGATGAGGATAAGGATAAGGAAGAAAATGGTGATAAAGGTGTGATTGTCGAAGATGAAAATGCGCCAGAAGATGATGAAAGAGGAGATACAGGAGGAGAAGATGCAGGAAGTAAGAAGAAAAGGAGGAGAAGGAAGAAGAAGTCAGCTGTCGCCGATGCTATAGCAGAATTGAATGCTATAGATGAACAGGGAGGAGAAGGGGAAGGGAGTGACGATGAATAGAGAGTCCAAGTACCATTTGTACAATCATCTTACATGTATATATATTGCATTATTCTCACACCTGGACAGTGGGATGTCAGCTCTCGTAGTCCATAATACATCCAGCAATTTGTTCTTCGAAAGACGATGTTGCATGCATTGACATGAAGAAGGTTGCTCAATATGATTTCCGATGGAAGTCGTATCTCGTCTTCTTTTTTTTCGAATCTCGGGATCGCATGATTTCCCATCTTCATCTCATTTTTCTCGCTTATCCTTCTGATCGCAATTTCCCATTTTCATGTCAACAAAAGAAAGGATCATTTCCCATTTTGATAATACGAAGTACTCGTATGGATTGATACAGCAACGGCATTCTTGAGTGTCAGACAAAGATTTCATATGTATGCTACTGTGATTGGTAAAAATATCACATCTCACTTGATCTAGTAAAACGGTGACAGGCTCGTGCTGCAGCTTTATCACCTCTTTCCTTTTCACACAAATCCCCTCAGCGACTATTTCAGGTGAAACGTTCTTGGTCACCATAGTACCACCTCCCTGCTGAGAGGCAGGAAATCAAACATCCAAGATGGCTTCTATACACAGCACGAACAGCTCACGTAGACTTATCTGTTGTATTGGTACGGGTGGAACCATAGCTTCCGAACCTACAGCAGGTGGATTAGCACCTGTGAGTGATATGATCGTTTTTTTTTTCACTAGTCGAACAATTGCTGAATCCCATGAATCCTCCTTACTGCTTATGCCAACTATCTACAACAATTTTTCCCTCCTCGCCATTCTTTCAACCACGCTCCTCCGCTGTTCTCTGAGTAGACACGCCAAGATACATTCTTTCGACGTATTCGATCCCATCCTTCATTGACATCACCCACATCATTCGATGACTCCAATGTATCATTTTCATCTCCTGTACATGCAGAACTAGTGGGGAAGAACGTCAGATATCCGAGATTGGTAACTCCTGAATTGGATGATCAAGGTCTCAGCGTCGAATATGAAATCTTAGATTTAGATAGACATTTAGATAGCAGTGAGATGACGCCTGCTGGTGAGTACATCTAGCCTAGAAGCTATCCATGATTTTGTGGACTGTATTTTGGAGATTTTCTCTTCCTACTGGACATCCATATGAAGATTACTGATTACGTATCGTGGTTAGAGTGGAATACGATAGCTTCGTTGGTATATGAAAATTGGGATAAATACGATGGATTCATCATTCTATCCGGGACAGACACTCTGGTAAGCTAACTATATCCCACAACCTTTGCCACAATATCACCAAGAATATCACTTCAATCTACGCTGATGCCCTATCTCACGACGTTCGGTTCATAGGCATACACAGCAGCGATCCTTTCATTCTTATTTCATTCAGCGGGTAAACCAATCATGGTGACCGGAGCTCAAATCCCGCTTTCTCGACCTCGTTCAGATGGCTGGACTAACTTGTTAGATTCCTTGTTCGTTACTGGGACTTTGGATTTAGCTGGAGTGGGAATCGTTTTCAATCATCAGGTCTTACAAGGTGCTAGGTGAGTTTCGACATTCGAGATAACGATTGATCCCCAGCTGATATCGGTTTCATTGGGTCGGTGTAGAGCTACTAAGACCAGTCCCAATTTATTTGGAGCATTCACAACTCCTTGTGTACCTCCATTGATAAACCTGAATGTCAAGATCAGTGAGTCAGGTCTTGCTTCATTCAGTTTGGGTCAATTCAAAATGACAAGTCTAAACCAAATATCCTTTCATAGCATACGACACGGCCCTTTCACTACCACCACGCTCATCTTCACCACCACCACCTCTAATCCCCCTCTTAACTACGCCAACCGTACTCTCCATTCATATTTATCCAGGTATGACAGGTGATCTACTAGAAGCTCAAATAGCGACTTTACCCACATGTAAAGCTGTGATCATATCGGCATACGGTTCAGGTAACCTACCTATAAATCCTGAATCAGGTGTATTACAAAGTTTGAAAAGAATGGTGGATAAAGAGATTCTAGTCGTGGTTATAAGTCAATGTGCTATACCCAATGTCTACCCTTTGTATACTCAAGGAAGGACTTTACTCAGTATAGGTATGTTCATCTCATTATACGTCCCCTTCAAAAAGAAGGTCATGTGTATTGACTTCTGTTGAACGATGAAATGTTCAGGTGTATTACCGGGATACGACCTGATGCACGAAGCGGCATTTGCGAAACTTATATGGCTAGTCTCAAGACCCGATTTGAGCTTCAAGGAAAAACAGGAATTATTTGAAACTCCAATAGTCGGCGAAATGTCTGTATAGTCGATGCAAGTAATGCTTGATCGCGTTATATCCGAGTCAAAATAATGCTGTCAACAGAGAGAGACAAGATGTGAAACATCGAGATAGATACGACGATTGTTAAGCTAATTTCCAATCAGTTTTTGTCTTCCCATTGTTGATTGAATTACTGTACAACGGCAAGTGATCGGAAATGCCGTTCTCCTTCGTGTCAATTATTCGATTCCGCACGGGTCATTTCAAAGCGCATTTGACTCACTAATTCTTATCAATACTCCGCCCAGTGCTTTGTGCAAGCGCATTACCGACCATTTCAGAAGCGAAGAGGCGGTATGTCAATATCTTGATCTATTCTGAACCAGAAGGCGTGTAATTCCGATCCCTTCAATTTCTCATTCGGATTACCACCCAATCAGAAGTTGAAAGAGAAACATTGCAGTGTCATCTAAGTAGAACTTGTTTTATGGAAGGATTATGGGTGTGTACAAGTACGTCAGCGGGTATTTGCTGGCGGGAATCCCACAGGAAGGATGCAAGTGCAAATGTCGAATCTTCCTTAGATCGATGTAGTCGAGCACCCTTTAGTCCCGACATTGTCAATGGAGATAAATGACGGGTTTCAAAATCGTTACAGGTTATTGCTGATTGTGAAATCTTCAGGCTTCTGATTGCGACCCTCCTTTCCGAGAGCGCATGTGCAATCATTGCGCAGTATGAATTTCTGATTCACTTGGTGTTTGCGCGATATTTCCTTGCCCTCTTTCGCTCAGATGTCACACAAACAAGTTGCTATTGTGATAAGGGAACTGTTTTTGGCCAATGAAATATTTCAAGGTATAAAAGCGGCCTGATTCAGACTTTTCCAAAACAACTTTTCTCTATCCTATGATCGTTGAGCATCTGTCATTCGATCTTCCCTTCCATCACTCGCCCTCATAGCCATACTACGGTAGAACGAAATAAGATTATCACGCTGTATCATGCCTAATCGATCAAGCTCCAATAGCAGTGGCGCTACTATCAATTACCAAGGCACAAACCACTCGGTCGTCCGTGGCCACATTTTACTCGATAACAGATGGGTCCCAATCAGCTCGCTGCCACAAACCAACGTCAACGACGCTGCTCCCGGATACGCATCGACCACTGCGACTGCATCACCTGGTAGAGGTCAGTCAGGTCAAGGTCACAATCCTTATTCTCCAAGACAATCCCTCTCACCTTACCCTCATGGGACTCAAGCTTATAATACACCTTCTCCTGGCTCTCCTGGTGCGAGTACCGCTTATGGCGTCCAATCTCCTGGTAGACATAGTCGTGGTCACTCTAGAGCTTCCTCTGGTAGTGTCAACTCTACTATCGATCCCGGTCGAAGAATCGAATGGCATACCACTCGGCAAAACAATGGCACTCATCGACTTACGATAACCCTCATTCCGGCAGAAACTGGACGAGCAGGAATGGACTTCCATCTTTATCCTCATGCATTCCCAGATCCACGCGAATACACGAGAGGCGTAGACTGGGCGACAGCCAGACTCCGAGATTCCGGTTACGACGGGACCAATTATACCACCGTGGAAGACGCCATGAATACAGTGGTCCAACCTGCTGACGGCTATGGTGTTCATGTTATGGCTAGTGTCAGGGCTGCCTTGGCTTTATACTGGGATGCGACTCAAGAGGAAGATTAGACTGAGGACTCAAGGCTGAAGATGATGATGAATAATGACCTCATTAGCCATGGGGACTTATCATTGCGTCCAAGATGTCAAAGTTCTTGACTTGAATTGATCACAGCGAGAAGGATACACAGTAGTGGTGATGCGCGGGGGATGATGTATAGAGATACACTACTGGCCATGCATATGTGATTTGACCAGTCGGCCTTGTTCGTTCAGTATATACATCCCACATGCGCATTTATGGGATAGATCACCTTTCATCTTGTTGGTCAAGCGATAAATGTGCTATCTCTCAACATGTCGTTTGATGGTTCACCATTATATTGTGCCACGAAAACCACTTTCTGTCAAGTTGTTAGGCTTCTGACACTGAGATGTGATGCGGGCCAGTACTGCACTATCAGTCTTCTGCATGATATTGGATCTCTTGTAGACTCGACACACATCCCACTCATAGCGGTCATCCTGACGAATCAAACCACTTCCACGCAATATCAATACTACTTCTCCCCTTTTTCCTACAATACTCGACATTGCCGCTGCGAGCGATCCTGCGCGTTGGTCAAGCTATTGACATGATCCCGAAACTCATTCATTCTTCGCCAAACTTCCTCTTCATCTATATCGTTCTCTATCATCCCATCATACATTTCTACGTGTTTATCGGTGTCGGCAGCCCAAAGAAAGTTGATCTTAGCGGTGTTGAGCCAAGCTTCCTCAGTCCTTTCCTTTGGATCAGGTAACCAGAAACTCCTCGTCGGAATGAGTGCGTTGTTATCTTTGATCTTGTACATTTTGTCGGCGCGTAGAGGAATCGACATCGTGACATCATAACCTCCTTCTTGGGAATCATGACCTTCCTCTTGCTCTGGGGTATGTGAATTATAAATCATCAAATATTCATTATCGATGGTGTCACATCCTGATCTGCTCGAAGGCATCGTAATGGGATATTTATCATGATCGATTGTCAATGGACTTTGATCTGAGCCCGGATTATCTATCGTGGTTCGGAGGGTACGTATCGTCTCCGGTGTTAGCTGACCAATTGCTGTTGTCAGGCTATCCAATTCTTCTCGGGACATCTCAATTATATTGGATGTTGGCTCAGACATGATGGTAAATTATAAAAAATTGAAGACAGAATTAAGTGCCTATAATATGCTTGGATTCTACAGACGGAAAGTGAAATGTGGAAGAACGATTCACAGACATCGTTACTTGGACTGTCACCGCTATGGGACTTGGATTGAGCTGATGCTGTGCCACCTTTGTTGGCGGCTTGAGTGCTATAGAAGATTATCTGTCCGACACTGTCATGAGACAAAGGAAGTCTCATCCGTCACGAATGATCGGATGATGTAACACGAATAATGTAAACGCTCAATCGGAAGATCGCACCAAGCAGATATCAGAGCTCGATCTGTTTGGCAAGGAACTTGATCTGATCGTGACGAATGAACATGCATGATTGGTTAAATATATGTACAGATAAAAGGACTACAACGATGTATGATGGATGATGCAGGATATATACAACGAAACTACGTGGTGATGAGCACGAAATGAGGAATGAAATGGAATAATGTCCGATAAAATGGGATGAGACTTGTAGATACGAAAGCGGCGATGACGAGCAAGTAGAGATTTTTCTCGGGGCGCTACCCTTTAGCTTGGGTCTTCCCAGCCACTAGACGGTATAGTGATCAGCGCAGCCCCTCTTCCTCATCGCGAAATATCACACACCCAGACTTTAGAACATAAGTGGCTTCACCTTCAGGCATGTCGAGAGAATCGCTGAGCTTGGCAATTCTTTCATCGCCTCGACCTTTACGAAGGGCGATACGAGTGGCGGATCTATATAGATCTGTTAGGCATCATGGCCCGAGAATGTGGAAGGGTACTCACGCGTGGGCAAGGATATGACCTGCAACAAATGAGCGATTAGTGGAATTGAACGGGACGAGAACTTTTCAACTCACCTCCAACAGGTTTCGCAGAAGCAGCAGCAGCAAACCTAGTAAGATTGAATTAATGATAACTTAATCTACATCGACAAATATCTCTTACATTGCAGCAGCCTGATGCATATGCATTAGCTAGGACAGCATTGGCAGTACGTAGAATAAGTTCCACTCACACCTGGATCAGCCTGAACTTGATTGGTAAGGACCACAGCGATGTTAAACTCTTCAGAAAGCTTTTGGAGTCTTGCAAGGAATTGGTTAAGTTTCTAAATTCTTATCAGCTAGCTATCCGCTAATCCATTGATCACCAATCACCTGTTGTCGTTCAGATAACTCTCCTCGGCCGGAATAGTCTTGACCTGTAACGAAGGTGTGGTCAGCTGGTATTGCTGTGTATAAGCATTTCCATGGAGCACAGACTGACGGAAAAGATTCATGATACTGTCCACAATGAGAAGTTTGTATGTTCGATCCTCTACGAATCTGTACCCGGCTTTTAGCATTGTACTCCATGGAAGTGGAATGATCTGCATATACCTACCTTACAGCGAGTTCCACGAGTAAGTCACATTGCTGTTCAGAGCTCCAAGCTCTGGCGCAAAGAACATTGTCAAGTGCCATAGTGGAGTCAACTCCGAATCGGTCCGCTACAGCTCTGACTCGATCAGGTCGAAAGGTACCTCTGATTATGGGATTAGCTTAAGTAGTCAGAAACATTCGAAGAGTTGGCTAACTCTGTATCAATATACGCCACTTTCCCAGCAGCGCCACCATTTTCCTCCGGAAGCTGAGTGGAAACACAGAGAGTATGGCAGAGTTGGGTCTACTCAACACACATATTAGCTGACCCGATACATAAAGCAGTGTATAGAAAGAGTAAATCCTTACCTTTCCTGTTCTAAACTCTCCGAAGACTTCAGTTATACTTTGAGTAGCAATACCGCCTCCAAGCATTGCGTCAACGGATTTTGAGCCAGTTGTAATGTACACAACATTCTGTCGTCGGTCGGCAATCTCCGTGGCGGTCATGAAGGGTGCAGGCTGTTGTAGTGATGATAAATGATTAGCAGAAGTGGAAAGTATGTATGTAGGAGAATTGATTCTGAATGGTTGACTTACGAGCATTTTAGCCACCACTTCCTGTTGTTCCGGCGCAGGTTAGCGCTTAGATATAGTGGCAGCAGTCAATGTATCACAGACCTTCAACTTTTCTACTTTAGCCTATTTGTAGATGGTCTGTCAAATACATGTCGAGGGGCTTCTAACATTCAGCTCACTTCTGAAAGTCCCTGTTTAGTCATCTCGTCAGCGCACATATACTGTAAGGCGTTTCAAGCCTGCTCACCTTAATTCTCAGTAAATGTCTTCTGGTGGTTTGTGATACACCCAGGACAGTGACGATACCAGCAGCTTTGAGCTTAGATATATCTTGAGCGTTGATACCCTATAGTTCAAGATGGCATCAGTATGTTCGTCAAAGAAGTGTTTTTAAAAGATGAAAGTGACGGAGCAGCCGTGGTATCAGAGATGACGTTGCAAGTGCGCACGAGCCGCCACAGCACCTGGTCAGTGAAGATGGTGTGAGAAGGGTGGGATCGCGACAGTACAGCTCGCATGCGCTTGTGATAAGGGCTTGACAAGACGAGGGTGAGGATTTGTTAAAGGTGGAAACACTCACATGACTTTGAAGTTCTTCGACGGACTATTGTTGACACCGCTGACATCAGCTTCAATCAGACAAGGGAACACCGTCATGAGAAGCACAGTCGATATCAGAAATACGCCAAGATTCGAGGGGAATGGTATCGGACAGACGTACCTCGAAGCCGACGATAGTATCCTGCATTCACCTGTCAGTAAGCGTACCGTTCTTGAGCGGCGAGTAGAGTGGATTAGCCGTCAGGTGAGGAGGAAGAACTCACTTCTTCGTTATCGGACATTGTAAGATGAATTTCCCACTGATCTGGATTAAGACCGATGGTGTCAGGAAACAGAAGTGTCAACTAATGTGCTAGAACAGTCTGTATCGATCTATACAGACTGATTGACTATAAGAATGAGATAAATGATGGAAAGAAGAGGAAAGAGTACAAGAGAAAGGTGATTTAACAATGTCTAAATGGTGGGTTGACCGTGATTGTCCTCTTGGGAACGGGGTGAACAACCTCCACCTCGATTTTTCTCATTAGAGTATGAGTTTGAGAATTCCTAATCAACACCCTGAATAACTAATGAGCCATTACAAAAGTCATTCACTAGATCACTCTGATATGCTTATTTGTTTCCCTCACTTTGATTCCCCTTGTACCAATCACAAAAAGTTGTTTTCACTCGATCACTTTTTTTCTTCTTTTTCGACTTTTATCTTCTCCTCATACAAGCGCGCTTCTTTCCTTGCTTCACTATATATCTCATTAACGACCTACCAAGATGGTCATCTTATCATCAGCCAGGGTATCCGCTCTGCCCAAGCGTCTTGTCCAAGCCAGGGGTTTAGCTACTCCTTCTTCATTACCTATCAAAGATTGTACTTCAATCACACCCCCTTATCCTCGACTGCTCAAAACATTGGACGAAGTCAGGAATGTCTTGCCTAAAGGAGCCAAGTTGACTTTGGCAGAAAAGATCTTGTATGCTCATCTGAGAAACCCAGAAGAGTCCCTTGGCGGTGGCGGCAAAGTGAGAGGTGAGAGGTACTTGAAGCTGAGACCTGATCGAGTGGCCATGCAAGTGAGTTTTGCGGATTTTCACCAAGTCCAAACTTCGGCTTTCGCAAGGCCTTAAAAGCTCTCGTTGATACTTTCAAGCAATTGATGCTAATAATTGATTGATTCATCGTAGGACGCATCAGCTCAAATGGCTTTGCTTCAATTCATGACGTGTAGATTACCTTCATGTGCCGTACCTGCATCTATACATTGTGATCATCTGATTCAAGCTCAAACAGGAGCTGAATCAGATTTATCAAGATCAATAGAAGCCAATAAAGAAGTGTTCGATTTTTTGGAATCTGCCGCATTGAAATACGGAATAGAATTTTGGAGACCTGGTTCAGGTATCATTCATCAAATCGTATTAGAAAATTACGCCGCTCCTGGTTTGTTGATGTTAGGAACGGATAGTCATACACCCAATGCTGGTGGCTTGGGAATGTTAGCTATCGGTGTTGGAGGTGCAGATGCTGTAGACGCTTTAACAGATACTCCATGGGAATTGAAAGCTCCTTTAGTGACTGGTGTTAAGTTGACCGGTGAATTGAAGGGCTGGGCTACACCAAAAGACTTGATCTTGCATTTGGCTGGTAAGCTTACCGTTAGAGTGAGTGAATTCACCCCAACTTCTTGTCTCCCTAGGTGATAATTGACGATGCAATATGCTGACTGAGGTCATCGTGTCTTTCAGGGAGGTACAGGTAGAATAATAGAGTACTTCGGACCTGGTGTACCAGCTCAATCGTGTACTGGTCTAGCAACTATCGCCAATATGGGTGCAGAAGTAGGAGCAACCACATCGACTTTCCCATACTCCGACAATATGCGACAATATCTTCACGCCACAGGTCGAGGTCCAGTCGCTCAAGCTGCCGACGATGCTGCTAAGCAAGGCTTTTTGAGTGCTGATGAGGGCGCAGAGTACGACGAGGTTATCGAGATTGTGCGTTGTCTTTAGCTGAGTCTCAGAGACCGATGCGAGTCTCCTTCGAGGAAGAAGGCAGTGACTAATTTCTTCACACTATCTATAGAACCTTTCCGACCTTGAACCTCATCTCAACGGACCCTTCACACCTGATCTTGCCACTCCCCTCTCCTCATTCTCTTCGTTCCTCAACGAGAACAAATACCCCACAGCGCTTTCTTCCGCCTTGATTGGATCGTGTACGAATTCGTCATATGAAGATATGTCAAGGGTAGCATCAATTGCTGAACAAGCTAAAGCCGCAGGATTGAAATCCAAAGTACCATTTTTGGTCACACCTGGATCAGAATTGATCAGAGCAACAGTTGAAAAAGATGGTTTACAAGATACTTTGGAAAGCGTTGGTGCGACTGTATTGGCAAATGCTTGTGGTCCATGTATCGGTCAATGGAAAAGAGATGAACATAAAGGTGAAGATAACGGTGAGTCAGCGGACTTTTGATATCGGTTGTAATATGGACAAAACTGATAAGAAAGTGAATTAGCCATCTTGACTTCTTTCAACAGAAACTTCAAAGCTAGAAATGATGGTAATTTAAAGACCATGAACTTCCTTGCTTCCCCTGAAATTGTTACTGCTGTGAGTTGTGTATTCCCGTAGCGATCAACCCATTGCAAAAAGACTAAAAGCTAATTTCGATAATATCCCCGTTCAGATGGCATTCTCTGGTGATCTGAACTTCAACCCTACTACCGATTCTATCCCCACACCTAACGGACCTTTCAGATTCACCCCACCATCAGGTGACAGATTGCCACCAACTGGATACTCAGCTGGTGATTTATCATACGCACCTCAACCTTCACCTACACCGTCACCTTCCACCGAAATCGCAATCTCTCCTTCATCAACAAGACTAGAGATTCTCGAGCCATTCGGCTCAAATTTCGCCAATGGTGGAGGTGAATTATCAACTATGACATGTTTGATGAGAGTCAAAGGCAAATGTACGACAGATCATATATCTGCAGCTGGAGCTTGGTTGAAATACAAAGGTCACCTATCAAATATTTCCGAGAATACCCTGATGACCGCCGTGAATGATCAAGGTGGTAAAATCAATAAAGCAATAGACATCAATGGTGAAGAAGATACGATACCTAGAACTATGCAGAAATATAAGCAAAGAAATGAACCTTGGATGTTAGTTGTGGATGACAATTGTGAGTGGACATTGTGTGAATACAATATCGTTTGACACGAGCTGATTCTCGTGTGAACGTGTAGACGGAGAGGGTTCAGCAAGAGAGCATGCTGCTTTGCAACCTAGATTTTACGGAGGAGCCATGATTGTAGCTAGATCATTTGCAAGAATCCACGAGACAAATCTGAAGGTAAGTTGACCTTTTCAAATTACTTGATTTCATATGATGACAGGGTTATACTAACGTTGGATATCCGTCGTAGAAACAAGGTATACTCCCATTATGGTTCATGGATAAATCCGACTATTCAAGAATATCAGCACATGATAAAGTATCCACAAATGGTTTAGAAGCTGTAATGAACGGTACTTCTTCAAGTCCAATAATCAAATTGAGAGTAGAGAAACCAGATGGAACAATGGAGGAAATAGAAACTAGACATACACTCAGTGAAGACCAAATCGAGTGGCTAAGATACGGAAGTGCATTAAACTACATCGGTAAAGTAGCTAGAGACAATGGTAAAGCTTAAAATGCTTTGTTCGGGATTGGTTATTGGATATTAGGGGTTTACGCGGTAAAATTCAATCATTTGTACTTGTATTTCATTAGTATATGCATTCCACCTTGCATCGTTAGGTCCTCCAACCTCATCCAACTGAGTTTTTCAATCACATGCTGGCAAAAGATACAAAAATGAACATGTTCTCTGGAATAGTATCACTGAGTTACCGTAGGTTTGGACTAAAATGAACGCACATATGAATCTCTATAGGATACATAGTAAGGTTCATCGATATATCGTCTCTAGAAAAGATCATATACAACATCTTTACTTCCTCTTCCCCACCGTCAAGCAAGTTTGGATCCGCTATGTAAGACTAAGATCGACCAAAATCGTGATTATACCCAAGACAATCTCGATTCCACTATATTCCAACAAATCTCAGCTTGGGTTGCACTTATGATATGGTGAGAGGAGGATCAACATACATCAAGAATATCACGATACCTTCTAATCTCTCTCCATGACTGGAATTGACACTTTCTTTCAGCAATTTCAACATATCTTGTAATACCTGATGAATACTTTGTCAGTAAAGTTCTTCGATGACAAGGGATTGTTGGGTTTCTTGACTCACATCTACTCTGGCATTCAGCAAATCTACTCTTTGTCCAATCTCAAGGTAAGATCTTGCTGCTCCATACAAAGGTTCCAAATCTGGGAAAGACCTATAAACGCGCTCATCAGATTAGCTTGTCCTTTCACGCCAACACTGATTCATAGGCGGCCAGCTTACCAAAAGAACTCCTGCGATCACAGAGTAGCTTGTCAGCAATGTTCCGCCTGATAAATGCGCTCGGTGAAGAGTGAAAAACTCACAGGAGAATCCAAAATCGATCCGACAAGATTTATATTTATTCTCAGAATAAACAAATTACCAATTTGCTTCATGATCTCGCTTCTTGGCAACTATCATAATACGGATCAGCTGAACGCTTTTCCGTAATCCAGCAACTGCGAAGCCGATAACGTACACCAATTTTACCTGTCTCTGAAAGTGATTTTGGGATATCTTTTGTTTGTTCAATTGTTGAGGAAATGAGTTCCTCGAACAAGGAGATTTTGACTGATTGTGACAGGGCATGTGATAAGGACAATTTCGTCCTGAGTAAGACGAGAGAGATCATCAGCGCCAGACATGATTACTGTCATGGGACGATGCGAGACAGCTCACATGTAGGAAGATCCTTTACGAAGGGTAATCACATCGTTGTATATTCTGTTGATAAACGTCAGCTCTCGTACTGCCTTCACAAAGCATCTTTAGCTCACCGAGAATAATCAGCGTAATAGAAATTCAAATCTTCCATTTCCACATCTTCGGTTGACAATCTCTCGATCTCGAACTTTTTACTATCAGCCGCGAAAAAGGATATCAGCGTTCTATTGAATAGACCTCTCAACTTGATGAGGTGAGCCGCAACACTCACATACTGCCCAAAAATCGTTTCTCTTCTTTCTCAGTCATACCCCAGATGACTACAGTACCATATTCGAACAAGAACACATCTGGAACCCACTCTTCCTCTTCGAAATCATCGTCATCTTCTCTCTCACTGTCGGTGCCATTACCATTGTTATTTCCATTGTCGGCGTTACCACTATCTTTTGAACTTGGTCTATTTCCTGATCCAGGTCTTTTCGTGAATCCCGTACGTCTTTTCACCTCTCCAGAATCTGAACTTGCATGGATATTGGAATTGGTATATGAGTTTGATCTCTTTGAATAGCCATCACCTAGATTCAGTAAGTCGCCTTCGGGGATATGATTTGTTGATGCAGTAGGTTTCAGATGTGGTGATCTGAAATTTGATGATGAGGAAGATGGAGGTGGGAGATATGGTGTATGTAAGCATTCCGTATCGAATATCCTTGGATGAGTACGATATGATGTTGGTCTTGCGGAAAGATAGGCTTGCATAGCTTCGAGATTATATGTCCTACATTGCCAAAGAGTCAGCTAAGATCTCTTACTGGGCTCGGATGGAGGAAATAGCTCACGCAGCAGTACAATAAGCTGTTACTCTGGGTAATTTTGCCTTTTCACTTTTGGTCAATCGCTGTGCATCCCTTCTCGCTGTACCTTTTGGAATTTGCGAAAGGGGTGTATAAAACTGTTCATGCAAGTTTGAATCAGTTTGTAGCCTGGGTTTGAGCCTGAAGTAGCATCTCTAAGTTGAAGCAATCAACATACCTCTACTCCTTCCGATTCATCTCGATTTCGCAGTCCAGTGTCATTCTCTTCATCTTCATCTTCTTCCACTATGGTGGGAGTTTCAGGCTGAGTGGGAAGTACCTTGAGTTCTAGCCATGAAGGAATCAGCTTATGCATACTTCTCATCTGGCACTTCACCTATAACATTGTACGATGAGGAATGGACGCTCACTTGTACCAAGTTTCGATGTTCTGCGACACGACGAGACTGGTTAGCGGTAAATCTCACACTAATTTACAAAATACTCACCTCATGGGTTGCCTTTGCTCCCTCTTGGGAGGTTGCTGGACCTGAGCGTATGGCAAGGGCAACGTGTTTGGTCCTTTTGGCGGCATCTTGAATCGTTGCTTAAGGTGGTCAAGACAGCAAGACAGCAATACTGATATAATGTATGTGAGAGAAGGTGAACTATAGTGATGGGAAAGGAAAACATAGTTTATCGCATTCAAACAGTCGAAAAGAAGCTTTTGAGCCAGGTAGCCAAGATATCAGCTAATTACGTAACGCCAATGGGTTCGAACTTTGTAATGAGGATTAGGAATTCATTACAAAATGTGTACATATGGGCAAATTCAACTTTTTCTAATTCCCGAAAAATTACCCTTCGCGCTTCTTCATCTTTTTCACTCGTTCAATTGAGATTCACTTCTTTCTCTCTCTTTCTCTTAACAGCTCGCTTTTACATCACCAGATCTCATTGACATAGTCCGAACATACATAGACGAGGATCAGTCGTTGAGGATGAATAAGAGAGGTCCTACGGGACTACCTACCAAACCATATATGCCTGGGTCAGGTCCAGGTCCTGCTCCTCCTCTTCCCAATGGTCCTCCTCCTGCTCACGCTCAACAGTTCCAACAACAGGGCGGCCAAGTGGTAGATCAAGCTGCTCATGCAGCTGCATGGGCGGCATACTATCAGGTAAGACTTTTGGCGTTTTCTGAAAAAGATAAGCTGACACGACTGTTTGCTAGGCTCAAGGTGTAAATCCTGCGGCTACCTATTCAGCAGGACCTCAACCTGCTCCCATGGCCAATGCTCCTGTTGCAACGGCATCCAACCCATATGCCAACTATGGGTATGGTGCGGGTGCTACTCATTCCAACACTTATCAAACTGCAGCGCAACAAGCAGTAGCGGGACCTAGTCAACCTTCCTATCGACCACCACCAAATATCCAACCTTACGCAGCCGCTACCGCTCAACCTCCATTAGGATACGGGCAACCACAACAACCTGCACAATACGGCCAACAACAACAATTGTACAGCCCAAATCCTCCAGTAGGAGTAGCGGGGTTTCAAACTCCACACCCTCAAGCTCCTGTTCAAGGTCAAGGCAGACCACCGTATCAACAACAAGCAGGATATGGGTGGGGTGCTCAACAATCTTCTGCCGGACCTGGACAAGGATATAGACCACCTCCGACTGGACCAATCGCCCAGCAACCACCTCAAGTAGGCGTATATAATCAACAAGCAACTCCATATTATCCGCAACAGCAACAGCAACAGCAACAGCAACCACAGCAACAGCAACCTTTTGTAGGTGGTAATCAGCCTTATCGACCTCCCGCAACGCCTCAACCTCATTCCCCTTATCGACCACCCGGGATCAACCAACATCGACCACCACGACCACCCATGTCAACGCCTCCAGGTGGATTCCCTCCAGCTAAAAGACCAAGATTTGATGGACCGGGTGGAATTGGTGGAGCAGGTGGCGTAGGTGGTAATGTTAGACCACCTAGTGGTCCTATGCAGAATTCAATAAATAGACCTCCTTCAGCTCCCGCAGCTTTCAACGCTGGTGTAAACGGTGGTCAACCTGGGTTCAATGCTTCTCGTGGTGGTTTAAACGGTGGTGTAGGCAGAGGTGGTGCTCCGATCCCAGCTTCTAGACCTCCGATTCATCTAGGCGGAGGTGGCCCTCCTCCCTTTGGAATCGGTTTACCTAGAGGTGGAGCTGCTCTAAGAGGTGGTCTAGCTGCCAGAGGCGCAAGAGGTGGTGGAGGTATAGGTATAGCGGGAGCACCTAGAGGTCCAAGCGGAATGATGAGAAGGGATAACAGAAGTTCGTTACCACCCAAGAAGGAATTGCCTAGGAAAGAAAAGAGGAAAGAAGAGTTGAAGACTACAATGACAGACTTTAGAATCATAGGTATCGAGTTCAAAGGATTGGATTGGAGTTGGGGCAAGATAGGAGCAGATGATGAAGAGGTGAAAGATGAAACCGAAGCAGACGAGGAGAAAGTCTTGGAGGAAGTTAAAGAAGATGATCAAACCGTGACCAAAGAAGAAGTTGTCGTCGAAGACAAAATCAAGGATGAGTCTGTCGACACAGCTACTCTATCGGCAGAAGAGATCGTCGTGTCGGAGAATCCCCTGGAAGTGAAAGCTGAACTAGACCCAGTCCTTGAGACCAATGGTGATGCCGTCGTTCTGGTGACAGGCTTAGAAGGGGTAGAAGAGAAGAGGGGTGAAAAGAGAAAAGCTAAATCTCCTGATTCTGGTGTGTTTGATCTTCCTTCTTCATCTGCTCCCCTTGTTAAGCTGAGTTCAAGGTCTGACTGTGATTGTTTTCTCTTTCTTGTTGTATCGTTCGGCTATCTGCGATCGGGTAGAAGAAGAGACATCATCCAAGAAACGAAATTCTTCATATCTTCTTACCCACAACAAACGTAATCAACCGTCTACTGAGAGCTCTACTACGTACGAATCGAATCAAAATCGATTCAGGATATATTTCGATTCTCCTCCTGAACTGGACCGGATACCCAAAGCTGCCAGGAGGAAGAGAGGAAGGGAATCAAGTAGCGTTGCTCCTAGTAGAGCTGGTGATGCTGAAGTGGAAGTGGAAGTGGAAGCGGAAGCAGAAGCAGAAGCAGAAGCGGAAGCGGAAGTGGTGGAAGTTGAAGGAGAACAAGCCAAGACTGAATCTGGAGTTATTAATGAGACGGACATTCCAGCTGAGCTCGCCGAGGTCCCTGACATCACCGTTGAGAATGGTCTCTCTTCTCAGGAAGGTCAATCCGCCCCGAACGAGGTCGAACCCTCCATAAATGGAGAGATACCTACCCAAGAACCAGTTCTTGAGGTCCTAGCAGCTGAGACAACCGACAACAATCTTCCAGATGAGCTTGTGGTCGTCGAACCTGCTACAGAGGTCACCATCGAGACTACTGAGATTGAAATTCCTGAAACCACCACTTCTGAGCTTGTAGAAGAGGTTGGAGACGTTTCTATGTTTACTGATGCAGGTGCAATTGCTGCTGCGGAGTCCGAACCTGCCGAGATCTCGGCAGTAGAGATGGTTACTGCTGTCGACTCGGTCAACGTCGAAGAAAGTGAACAGTTGCCTGAAAACGTGATCACCACGATCGAAACCGTAGAGACCGAAGCTGGCCAACCCGAAGTACTCGGCATCAACGTTGACGGCGAAACACCCGATACACTTACCAGTACCAAGGAGGGAATTGCCGAGGTGGTCGTTCCTTTGGGCGACTCTACAGAACCGAAAGCTACAACAGAAAACACCCGAAATAGAAGACACAATTCAGTCAGTTCAGTAGACTCCAAAGATTATCAATCGACGCTAGCTGGTGACCTCCCTACTGCGTCAAGTGTAACGACAAAAATCGCGCCATCTACCAACCGATTATCGATATTGTACGAGAAGAGCTCGAGAAGAATATGTCTCGATGCAGACGTAGTTGAGAAAGTCAGGATATGGAGGCAGGAAGGTAGAATCGAAGTCGAATTGAAGGTGCTAAAAGGTGAAAAAGGAGAAGGGGAAGGATTGGAGATACCGAGAGGAATTTTGGTGAGTATACATGATCACTGTCGTCTGGGATGATCTGTGTTGACGTATTGTAATGTCAATAGGTTGAAAGCTACGATCCAACTGATCAGAGATTCATAACCCTTACACAATCAACTCTATCTTCCTTCTTCCCTGAAAATGACTCCCCTACCGCAGAGGGACGATCAATTCCCCCTTTGCACGCCTTTTACAACTCGTCGTCAAATGCTGAAACACCCAGCTTAACGTTGACTGTTCACCTGAACAAGAAGAATCCATTATCAGAACCCAAATGGTGTAGAAACAATTCCGCTGATAATTGGTTATACGAACAATTCGGTAAGAAGTTCGATAGTCAAAACGGTTGGAAAGGCAAACTGGAAGTAATGGATCCTGATCCGGTACGTCATGATCTCCACACTCGAGGATTCGCAAATGGCTAATGAGCTGATTTTGTGGGTGGCGTATAGGCCCCAACGTTGAAATCGATATTGGAGTCGTGGTCCAGTTCATCTCCATTGGGTACATCAATATCCAGACAAAACTTCATCAGGTCATTATTATCATCACCATTTGATACATTGGAAATCTTGTTGAGATTAACCAGAGGCGATCGAAACCCTATATATTCGAGTAATCCATCTTCTTTCTCTTCTTTAGCATCTTCAGTAAAACCTGATTCACCATATACGAATCATCAAACACACGTATCATTAGCTGTTTTAGCAATGTATAGGTTAACGACTAATCTAGCTGAAAAGATCGGTGAAGGTGAAAAAGAGAAATTGGATGAAAACATAGGCGACATCATAAGAAGCCTACCTAGTAACTTGATTGGAAGAAGTTTGGATGGTTTATGGAAAGAATGGAACGCAGCCAACGGCGCTGCCGCTGCTAAAGAAGCTAAAGAAGGGAAGTGATTGAGTTTACCTTGGCATTTGACACTCAATGTGAAGAAGGGGAGTTTTTTCGCAGATTGACGACGTGAACCCGTTGTTGTTCTCTCGTCGAATGATTATCATACCGTTATCGGAAGACGTAGTCCATGGATTGTCGTGTAGTTGAAACGTCTTTACATCTGCAATTTAATGCTACTATGCATAACTCTATACTTGCATACGGCAAACTCAATGTGTGTGATTACCAGAAGAATGAGAATGCATTGTCTCTCCTTATTAGATCTGCTCAGTGCTCAGCTCACATTGTTCCTCCTTTTAACTTCACCCACTACTTCCGCTAACGAAGCTATTACGTTCACTCCACTCAAATCCTCTCCCGATGCTCTGGCAGCCCCATCTGACCATTCTCCATGGCGTCTTATTAGCCGTCCTTCGAGGCTAGCCTGCGTCGAACCGCGGAAATCACTACTCTCTGAGTATCAGCTGTGAACAATTTGCAACGTCACGGTAAGAGGTGAAGCAGGGCATACGCTTTCAATTCATCGCCGATCATTATTACTCCTTCTCCTACATCCTCCTCACATGCTTTACATGCCGCATGAAAGATTCTGGAAGAAGGTTTAGCAGATTCCACATCCCATGATAGAGTCGGCGGGTGCGATAAAAGAGGTAAGATTTCAAGGGATGATAACGTTTTCACTGCATGATCAAGATTAGCCTATAAGTATACAATGAATGGTCAAGAAAAAGCGCACAAATCCTTGGATCCGCATTTGATGTTATGGAAGTTTTGACCCCCATCTGGCGAAGTTCTTGTACTAGAAACAGGTCAGATTTGTGCTCATCCGAATTCTTAAAGATGATACGCTCTACGTATACTTTGTAAACAGGATACTCACAACAGCTGGTCGTCTCTGGGAAATTCCTATAGCCTTCATCACTTTCAAACCTACTCATCAAGGCAGGACCTATGACTCCTATGTTCTCGTCGAGATCTGATCACGTAACATAGTCCTCTATCAGCATTCCTTTTGCGACAATAGATTTCAAAGTGCTCTGCACGGACCGACCCTTTTTCTCAGCTCCAGCCTCAAGTAACGTCTGATATATAATCTTTGTCCACCATTCCTCGGGTGTTAATGCAGGAGTAGCATGTTTGCCGTATAGTGGCCATTTGGAGTCGATAGCCTTGAAGGCTAGCGTAGGGAGTGATTCATCGCCATCAGCTTGCTTTTCACACTGATACCAGTGTCCCGATTGCTGAACAGGACTAAGTAGACGTACCAGGTCTGAAAGCTTGTCTCACACTCAGCGGCGTTATACTATGAGGTGAAACTCCACCTTTCATGGCTTCATCGTAGTATCTTTTTCAAGTCAGAGCCTGCTTCAATCTAAAAGATATATGGCTTACTGCTCGTGAATCGGTAACTTGGGCGTACATAAGGTGTCTTGTAAAGAACAAGGTCGGTAAGTCGGAGTGTCCTGCATACGAATGAAATACGGTCGGACATACCAAATACGTCGAATAGAATTAATCTCACTGGTGATTTGGATGAGCTCGAAGACATTTTTATCGATCCTGTTGTGTTCAAGAGCCTCGAGGATCTCTTCAGTGACAGCATAGTCTTCCTTGCTGGACTACATATATCAACATCAAGATACTCGTCGTAGTCTTGTATGGCTCTTCATCATCATCATCCGCCGACAAGATGCTAGTGTATCAAGTGATGACATCATCGTATTTCTCACCGTATAATTCTCCGATGGGATTGTTTTGTTTTGTTGTGATATTTTGGATTTTACTCTCTCGACTCGTTTCACCGCTGGATATATATGCACTACTATCTGATTTATCACTCTGCGGGGTCATCACTGGATCGATCCAAGAGACTCGACACCTATACTCTACATATCCACGAGCAAGACGAACCCAATGACTCATGCCTGAGGCTAACAAAGCCCTTCAGGAAGAAGAGCTCGAGAGCCTTCGAGCTATTTATCCAGATGAATGGCATGATGTCCCACCGAAGAAGACAGCATGGGGCACGGAGCTAGATGCAGGATGGTGGGAGGTGACTATCAAGAGTATCGAAGATGAGAGAGTTAGTGTGATTCTGAGAGGCAAAATGACACATGTGAGTGACATGATAGCGTCAAAGTTCTATATCTCCTTCCATATCAGAACAGACCTAACATACAGACATGTCAATACAGGCATATCCACAACAAATCCCACCACTGTCACTACGACAGCCTGAATACCTCAATGTAACGCATGTGCAGAGATTACATAGCATTGTACAGGAAAAAGCAAAATCAAAAGTAGGGGAAGCTATGATTTTCGAGGTACGTTAGCTGAGCCTGATATCTAAGGGGATGTTACAGCTAATTGCAACGGAACCACAGCTTATCGATACGGTACGAGACTTCATCACAGATAATCATGCTCTTCTGCCTAGTCCTGGAGATGTGAATCTCATGGAGGAGAAAGCTAGAAGAGAAGAGGCCCAACGAGCAGTAAGAAACCCCCAGCCAAGTATGCGTATGAGTTTCTCGCTGACCACTGGGTACAGGCTGAAGAAGCATCCCGTGCGACAGAAGAAGAGAACAAGTTACGGGAAGAAGCAAAGACCAATCGATATCTACACGATCAAATACAACTCAAAACAATCCAAAAGAAAGAAACGGTTGATCAAGTTAAACAACAACAAGAGGAACGTAAACGTCAAGAATCACTTGCTACGCTTGATGTGGGCGACCTCGAAAGTCGACATCTGGAACTAGACGAAGCGATCTCTATTGATGGATACGAAGGCTCATGGAGACGATGGGCACTATTTGGTGGGAAACGGGATGTTCTTTGGACAACGTATCTTGCTGAACCTGAACGTGACGATGAGACAACGACGTTTGTTAAAGCGGCTTCACCTTGTGTCAACATTCAGATTGTGGACTTCGCTGCGACCTATTATTCAACCCCATTGGGGATAAAGAGAATAGATGCAACTACAGTAGAAGCGCTTCGAGTGAAGGAAATCAGATCTGAACATGTAGTCAGAGTTTACGCGGTAAAACGGTGTAAAAGCCCGAAGGGATGGGAGAGATTGATACTGGTAACGGAGGGGCTCAGTGAGGGTGGCAGGTTGCGAAGCTGGATACCAAGAGAAGGTTTTGGTGAGGAGCTAGCGAAAGTGAGTTGAGATTGTCATGGTTGGCGTTGGTCTGATCATCGTACTTGGTGTAGGAATACATAACCCAGATTCTCCTTGGCCTGAGTTATATACACTCTAGGAATACCACTCAGCGACGTGAGTTTCAAGGTTGATACCATGTGCCAAATGTTGATGACAAATAGAGATCGACCTGGATTTCTCTCTCATATCAACCTGCTCGAACGGTGACAGGTTCATCAAGCTTTCTGGTACTGGATATGCCAGGCGTATCGTTGATATGCACCGGTCGAACAACTTTCTGAGAAACAGAGTGGAAGTCATACCGGAAGAATGGTTAGTTTGCAATTGCATTTGCATCAGCTGAAATGATCCTACAGGATATCACCCGATGAGCGAGATTCTCCGCACTCATATTCTAAACAGAGAGACCTTTGGCATGCTGGATTGTTATTACTCCAGCTTATCTATGGGCCAGAGACTTTAAGGCATTATCATAATTTCACTTTACTTTTGCAACACGGTAAGTAAGATAATGAATCGCTCGTCCTTTTCACGGCATTGCTAATATTTGCACAGCCCCGGGCTTATCTGAAACCATGACTGAGGTCTTGACGGGGCTCCTGAACCAAAATCCGAAGAAAAGGCTTACAGCAGATGATGCGTTGGGCAGGCTGAGAGCGGTTGATGACGACATTACTAGGAGAGGTTTCAAGCGAACACATAGTGGTAAGTCATTTATCGTATCTGCGGTAGACAATTGTCCAGCTAATGGTGGATCAGGACACGTTCCTCATAATTCCCTAACGGGTTTACCCAACGATCCAACGCAGAGCTTCTTAGGTGTGTCACCAGTGAACAGAGGCTTGATGGGGTTCCTCCCCAATACACCTCAGCCTCTTACTCCAAGACTGTCAAGGTACCGAACTGATTTCGAAGAGGTCGAGTTCCTCGGGAAAGGTGGTTTTGGTGAAGTTGTGAAAGCGAGGAACAAGCTTGACGGTCGATCGTACGCTATCAAGAAAGTCAAGCTGCGGCCGGAAGACAACGAAGCTAAAGTATATCGAGAGGTCAACAATCTTTCTAGGGTCAATCATCAACACATTGTCCGGTACTATTCATGTTGGTTGGAAGATGCCAATCCACCTCAACTGACCCCAGCTGTCGACGATTCTACACCGGGTCCGCCGAGCACCTCCACAGAAGAAGACATCTTCGCTTTGGACTTTGATGATGCGTCCTTCTCTAGACGTGACCAGTCGAGAAGCGCTTCTTTCCCGCGGATCCGATTTGCAAATGAAGATGAAGACGAGGATGACGAAGACGATGAGACTGACAGCGATGACGAAGGTGATGAGAGCGACAGTGACGCATCTACGGCCGCGGATCCGTCAGAGCTGAAGGAAAGAGGGCGGTCGATAGGTATACCCATGCAAAGGAATCAGTCGAGACCGTCCGCCTCCTTGACCGATGCGACAACGGACGATGGTATGGTTCAAAGAATATTGTATATTCAGATGGAGTTCGTCGAGAAAGTGAGCACAACGATTGATCGCATTGCCCATTTATTCACGCTGATGACAGACATAGCAAACGCTCCGTGAAGCAATTACTGCTGGACTTGCCGACGACGAAGTGTGGAGGCTACTCAGACAGGTCTTATCGGCCTTGGCACATATGGCTTCGCTGGGAATCGTGCATCGAGACCTGAAACCGTCAAATATCTTGCTCGATGGAGACGGGAACGTGAAGATTGCGGATTTCGGTCTATCTACCACCGAGATGACAGCTATTGAAGTAGCCTCTGGGCCTGCATTACTGGCAGACGAGGTTGACCGAACGTCAAACATCGGAACCAGTCTATATATCGCACCGGAAGTCGCCATATCTCGTTCCTACAATGAGAAAGCAGATATGTACTCTTTGGGTATCATATTCTTCGAAATGTGTTACCCATTTAAGACCACTATGGAAAGGGTCCACATCCTCAACGCTGCCAGGCAGCCTTCCATCACCTTTCCTCCTGGATGGCCAGCATCGCATAAACCGAATGAAAGGGAAATCGTGTCAAGGCTTCTTACTCATGACCCTGCTGTCAGGTTCAGTGCGACAGAACTGCTGAGAAGTCCTCTGTTGCCTTCTCCGGAAAGAAAGAAGGAGGATTGGGATGCAGCTATTATTGGTATGTTCAGCAATTTAGAGCGTATACATTACTGACGTATCCTGTCAGAACTAACCGATCCAAAATCATCCCAGTATCAACCCCTTCTTAATGCTCTATTCGATAAGACGTCACACTCTATCGCAAATATCGATCATCGATTAGTGGATTACACGTATGACAACTATTCGGATGATCAATTGCAAGTGTGGCTATCCGTTGTCATTCAACGATTGGTTGATCTCTTTCAAAGACATGGAGCTGTGGAAAGCTACTTGCCCTTGTTGATGCCGGAGACCACTTTGCTGAACGCGTTCCCTGGACTTGACCCAGTGAGACTGTTAGAGAGGTCGGGACAAGTGGTACAGCTTCCGTCATCCGATCTACTGGCTATGGCTCGGTCAGCGACCAGACGTCAAATAGAAAGGATAAAGCGGTATCACGTGGGGAGAAGGTATTCTAACGATCAAGTTGGTGGCCAGCCATTAGTCTCTGGGAAACTGAGGTAAGTGACTTATTACATGAGGATTTCATTCATGCTGATTACGCCAATCTGGTAGTCTTGATATCCTGTCTCCCCTTAGGTCAAGTGCTGCTGAAGCAGAACTACTAGAAGTGGTGGATAAGGTGATATCAGAGTTCAGGGGCATGAGGGGATCTTCTTCGGTCGAATATGATTTCCATATAAGTCATGAAACAGGCAAGTGGCGTGTTTTCTGCGCCTCGGTGAGCTGCACCACTGATACTATAAATCAGTCCTCGAAACCATACTCAGTCTTGTACCTGATCGATCCGACAAACCCCGACGCAAAGTGCTCGAAGAGTTCAAGAAGCTAGGTTCATGTCATGCAGTCTCAAATACCACACATTCTAGGTCCTTGTTAGGTAGTATACCTGGATTGACTAAAGTCTCGATGGACGAGCTAGAACTGTGTTGCATTGCGGGTGAGTGCAGATGCAAGAGCCACGGTTGTCAAGGTTATCGCTGATACATGCTTGGTAATAGACGATTTCGATCTTGTGCGACATAAACTTGATTCTCTTTTCCCCTTATCCAAACGTAAATTAGCATCGGCTTTCGAAGAGATGTCTTCTGTAATCAAACTTGCTAGATCGTTTGGTGTGTCGAGGAGGATCGTGTTTAGACCGACAATGGCGAAGCATTCTGAAGTAAGTCACTTGAAGCTAAAGTAGATCCTGCTGACCTTATGGCAGTTCTTCCGTGGAGGGTTCATGTTTGAATGCGTTCGGAGAGGGAAACAAAAAGAGGTCATCGCGTATGGCGGAAGGTATGTCCTCTGGCATTATATTGCCCGCAGAAGGCTCGTTGACACCTTCGCAGATATGACTCGTTATTAGAACATTTCAAACAGCCTGCGATGCACTCTCAGTCAAGGCGTGTATTTGGAGTGGGAATGACCATCGCAGTGGAGTGAGTTTCTTTTCGAAACTCGGCGGAAAAAGGCTGATTCAAATCATGCTATCCCTAGCCAATTAGCTCGGATAGTATCTAAATACGAGTCATCTCTATCCCGCCGATTGATGGAAAAGCCAAATGAAGACGAAAGGTCTTTTGGATATTGGAGTCCAGCTGTAAGCATCTCAGTTGCACCCACTTGTCAATCGCGCCATGGCTGATATCCAAAGCGCAGCGATGTGATGTATATGTCGCGGCTTTCCCTCACGTCGACTTGTCAGTCCGGCTCAACGTTATTGGGGAGTTATGGCGAGCAGGGATTAGAGCAGATTTACAGTACGATGATGATAGAAGTGTTGAAGATGTAGCGTTGGAATGTCAGGAACAAAACATCTTGTGGGTGACTTTGTTTATACACTCTGCGATTCGTGTAATGCTGACGTTGATCTCTCAAAGGTATTTGGTCATCCCTAAGGCGAGTAAAACTGTTGTCAAAGTACGGAGCATTTTGCGGAAATCGGAAGAGGAAGGTAAGTTGAAACTGTATAAAGGTGCTTCCGTGCGACCGCTCAATGTAGCGATAGTATCCCGAAACGACCTGTGTAATCACCTTCGCATAGCGATCTCTGATCAGCGAAGGATCGATGCGTCTTATGCTTCAGCTGAAGGATCTATACCCTCCGCTCAAGCTGCTTCGATGTCTGTCGACCCTAAGCAGGCAGAAGTGGACATCAAGCTTCTTCTCCCGCCTGAGCCCGTGACGTCGAAGGGATCGAAAGGTAGACCTATTCGGAAGTTTCGACACGGCACTAAGGCGAGTCGTTTGACAGGTGACGATTAGACAATAGCTGACCTTTCGTCTCGTAGTCCGTATATTACGAGAAAGGTAAGCCAGACCAGCAGTGCCTCTTGCATTAAACAACTGACGGAAACTTGTGTAGCATCTGACTTTGCCAGTCAAACGAATTCCACCCTGCCCATATTAGGGGTTGATCTGCCTCTTCCGATGTTATGTCAGATGACCTTGGATATATCTTGGATATTGGACGACGAAGCTTGGCGAGGTCTGCTTACTAAAGAAGGGGTTTCAACAGGGGACAGAAGGTATGCGGAGACCGTGAGAGATGCGATCAAAGAACGTAAATCTGGTGGAACCGCGAATGGTACCATAGGATCGGGCGCTGGGAACGGCGCAGAAAAGGCAAATATAGGATGGTGCTGGTTGTTTAGTGTAAGAGAAGCTAAAGTGAGTGTCATCTGATATTAGGTTTTTAAGCTGATCATTGGAACGTAGGGCTTTCTGTTACAAATTGGAAATGGCAAATAGAGTTATCACAGCGAAATTTACGGCTGTCAAGACATGTATTCAACCTGTAATACCACATGGATCAATATGCACTTCAACCTACAGTGTCGTACTGGTATGGCGGGCCTCATCGTATTGTTTTCCCCTCACATGACATCCGTACGGATATGGTATCGACTATAATTCCTGACCATTATCCATGAGGACTGTTTGGAGTTTATCGAAACCCCCCATCTTGGCGATAAGATCTGCAAACAGTTGTTTTCCTTTCTGCGGATCATCTACCATCTTTTTTGCGATATTTGATCTCTCATCAGATTCATTGATGCCAATCAATGTCATCGGCATCATCAAGGAGCCGACTTCATTTACCGACGGTGACGACCTGACCAATTTGCCGACGGCCACTGCGTGCTGTACCGTCATTTGCTGGAAAGATATCTCAGACAAAGCTTTGATGGATTCTTGAATTGTGGTGACCATGAGACTAGGCGTTTCGGACAGGAACCAATTCTGATCCATTGCGCCGTCAAAATTAAGCGTCCGTAAGGAGACCACTGGTGTGCCAGACTGGGTCAAGACTACATTATCTCCTTGACATTCGAGTAAGAGGCCGTATTCCCACGTGCAGTTGAAATCGATATGGTTGGACTGTGTGTAATTTCTGCCACCAGTCGCAAATTTCTGTGGTTTGTAAGAAGCGTCGATCTTTACGGTGGCGGCCGCTGACACGTGAAGTTGATGGTCGCCAGCGGAGTACTGTACCTGATGATCCACCTGAGAGACAACAGACAGTCCTTCGTACCAGTCCCGGGGTTTTCGAGTGACGACAGAAGATTGGTCAAATTTGCCTGTACCAGGACGACTCCACGGTTCCATCTTCACATCCCATGCGGCGGTTTGAGCAAACATGTTCGCCATGATGATCGGCCCTCGAATCGCTTGGATAGCCTTCCACGCAAGTCGACCAACGACACTGACAGCGACTGTTTTAATCATGTTGCCAGCCCAGAGAAGCCAGAAAGCGTCTTCAAAAATGGACGAACCGATTATACGATCAACCGTTTGAGGGTTGATGGGCAAGCCAGTCGAACCTTCACCGAACTTGCTGAGAGATCGTTCCTTGTGGCTAAATTCACTAGCCAGTATGACATGTCCCAGTGGCCCTTGGCTGCTTTTGTCTGCCTCTGTTGGCCTGCTCGTGGTACTGGCCACCTCATAGTGCGCTATAGTTCTACAAAATTCCATCGGTTCCAACACCGGTACTTGAGGCTGGGTGATGCTGGTGGAGAAAGATGGGTGGCTGAGATACATGAAACTGTCGGTACCGTTGCGTGATCGGTGAGTGAGATAGTCGTGAACAAGGGCCGAAACGTCCTCCGAGGCGGATATCTGAGGAGCACCGGGAGTGTGACTGTTGTCGATATCAGGGATAAATATGCCTCCCAACATCCCCAATCGCAATCGAAACATTGTGTCACGCTCGGCTAGACGAAGAGGATCGGTGAAAGTCACTGGCATTGACTGTTTATCGGTCTTTGCAATTTCCGGGAATACGCGATATGCGAGACACCAGTTTTCAAAGGGAAGAGTCTGGTAGGTCGGGACTGGTTGAGCCGGACAGTGTTGGAATGATCCCAGTTGGAAGCTAGGCAAGCTGACATACAGATACAGGGCGTTTTGAGCAGTGCTGAAACGAAGGTGCGGGGTCATGATGAAACCGTCCAATTTGCTCAGCAGCTGTTTGACACGCTTGACTTGAAGAGGGTTGGAGTCGGTTGGCGAAGGGATGACGAGGACTTCGGTGTTGCTCAATACTACTTTGGTTGGGGGCCAGATCGAGCTGAGCAACCCGTTAATCGATTCCACATCTACCGTTTGCACCTGCTGAAAAGGAGTCGGTCGGAATTCCATTGCAGGTAGGGCTAGTTTGGAGCTGAATTTGAAGTTGACGTAGCGTTCCGATACAGTAGAGACCGTGCAGGAGATAATGACTTATGATTGAATGAAATTATACTCATGGCAAGCATCTCGGAGGTCAAAACAGACTTATGGTAACGATAAGAGAACGGCCGGACAATGAGGACTGGCTCGTCCGCTGATGTCTGAGCCTGTCCTTCCCGTCAACAGAGGGATGCTATCGAAACTTAAGCTTTTGTGTAAAGTCGATCAGTAAGTGCCTTAAGCCACCGGTGCCTTCCTAAGAAGCCGTTGTGCCTGCTCACCTCGCTACCGTATTACGGCTTGGCGTGACATTGATCAAGTGCAAATAGGTAACTTCTGCTTTCACGGCACATGTGACTGCTCAATATCATCCCGTCACATCGTTGGCATATACGTATGGTTTTACAGCATCAACTTAAAGCCCAATTGATCGTTGCCTTGCCGCTTGGTACGTATGTTCTAGTCAAAAAGAGACCATGCAAGAGCGTATGGCTGACTGACCGCGATAGCAAAGTCCCAATCTGCGGCGATGTGCATGCGAATGTGCTGGTTCGCTTTGAGATCATGCAGAATAACTTGCTGCACGTTATTCTCCGGCCTCTGGTTAGCGGTGCCAAAACCACTACCAAGAAGAATCGGGGACTGGGGCACGGTATCATCAAAAACGGTGAGACCCAGTGGATTTTGAATCAAAGCTCCAGGTGGGTCCGTCCATACGAGGGTGACCTTCAGATTTTTCCTACCGCTGGCATTTGGCAGGGTGATGTCCCATGACTTTCCTTCTTGGAGTCCCTGCTGTTCATCGGCAACGTCGTCCTCATAAGTCTTCCCTGGTATCTTGATGGCATGATCGAGATCTACTCGACCCCATCCAATTAGTCCATCCGGCTGGACTGTTGCGTTGCTGCCATCCGTATGTGTCTCACCGTGTGATAAAGCGCCGTTTATGAGACATGCTTTGATGGCGGCGGCACTGGGCTCACCTTGTCCATTCGCCAGCAGCATCTCGCGGATCACGGCACAGCATCCTGTGACAAGCGGGGTCGCTTGACTGGTTCCGGAGAGGAAGAAGTAGAGAGGGTCGGTGCTGTCACCAAAATCTGTGTGCGTTTTCTTGAGAAAGTCATCGTGGCGACTTGCTGTTGACAAGATGGCAACTCCTGGAGCTGCCACATCCGGCTTCACGCGCTGCTCGTAAGTTGGACCTTTGCTGGAGAAGGCTGCCGCTGTCGTCAAATCGCTGACCACAACGCTGGCGGGGTCGTATTTGAACTTGGCGGGGTCAATTGGTCTTGACGAAAAGGTAGCCCCGACGGTTATCCCATTTTTGGCAGCAGCAGCACCACTGATGTGAGGACCGTTCGCACTTCTCCCTGCGTTGCCGGCCGCGACACACACCACCATCTCTGGGTGAGCCCATACAAAGGTATCTAAGGTGTCGGCGTATGTATTCTGTAAGTATGGTACCTGATAACCCATAGCGTCCCAGTTCTGACCCCACGAGTTGTTCGAGATCCTAACGGAGTCATTCTCATAAGATGGCTTCAGGATCTTCTCGTAATCGTTGGGAGGTCCAAACGAACCCTTTGCATCGATCATTGATTGAATTACCAGAGTAGATCCAGGGGCCGAACCGCAGATTGTGTTTCCCATTGTGTCAGACTGACCTAAACCAGCGACAGAACCTGCGACATGCGTACCATGGCCGTTGGCATCGAATGGAGTATGAGTACCGCTGCCTACGACCCCCAGAGCGGCGATGCGATTCGCAAATGCTGGATGAATGTCGGACTTGATTCCCTTATCAAACCCAGTATCGTTGATCAGGATTATCTGACCCTTGCCGGAGAAAAGCTTATCAGTGTGAGTGAACGTTGTTGCGTGGATATCTGCAAGGCGAGGGATTAGTCACAAATATGTCAACAAACAGATCTATCACTCGCCTAAGGTCGCTACATTGTTACCTATGGATTGTGGTATTTGTGGCCCCACAGTCCTAACACCGTCGATCCTCTTGAGAACCTCCATAGCCTGCTTCGACGCCTTGACAGACACCACATTAGCCGATACTTCCAGCGATTCTAGGTCGACGCCGTCAGTCGCTCGGACCTTAGCCACGATGCTTTCTGTGTCGTTGACCCCACGGTGCAAGATGAGATTCAAAGGCTCTTTAGTATCCTCTGCTAGAGAGTTGATAGTATTCGCCACCATGGGGGAGGTCTTGAAGACGTTGTGATAGCAGTTGGCGACATTCACAAAAGGGAGGGCTCTGATGCCATCCAGTGAGCTGCCCTCGTATTTGCACAAGTACAATTTGGGTTCCACGAGCTCAAGGATTTGGACATTATGATCTTCTGCTAGCCCAGCTTTCTGTTCACGCGAGAGCGGGGCTGTGGACTGAATATAGATAAAGTCGGTGTTGACAGCATCCGTAGATCGCTTTTCCCCGTTAGGATCGATAGAGACGGAGTTGATACTGATTGCAGACATGGTCGACTTGGGTGAAGAACGAAGTGAACACACAGCTTCGACCTCTTATAGGACCCTCACTCTGTGGTGATCAAGACTATTTGATTCTCGAAGACTCACCGGGGAGGAACTATAATGTAATGATGCAGAGATCCGTGACAAAATCAAGGCACTCAAGGCACCTTAAGGTCAAGCCTCAGTGACGGGAGCAACAGACTTCAGTCCAGTCTTGCATGACTGTGACGTGGTAGTGACACATCTGATCCTTTCATTCTGAAGGTCTAATTCGCTGATTACTCGGTAGCGTTCAGTGGAGAACACGCGTTAATAGTCGACTGGATGTTTCGTCATGTTCACAAGGGTATGCTTCAATTCAACGTACTTAATTCAACGCACTTCCTGTGGTTCTCGATGACTGACCCATCCGAACAGGCGTTTGTCCGCCACGACACTATACATGTGATGGTACCTGAACTGGACGGGCTGAAGGCACGACATGTGGGTATGTTTAAGGTTTCATGACAAAATGTGGCACAAGGGATCGAGGGACCACCTCAATGAGTCTAATGCTTGTAACATACCTGGGAAGAGTCGTGCCCAGCACTAGTCTGAGATGACAGGTGCCGAATAAAGCTGTGTACAGTACGACGCCTGTGTTTGTGACAATGGTGCAATCTACGCCTTGTCAACGGGAAAGTCAAGCTGCAATGTGCATCGGGATCAAACAGTGTATGTAAGGCTGAATGTTTGTAATTGATAAAAGATGTCTGGGAATTGTCCGCTTCGAATATTAACGACTACTCGCATACCACCGCTGGGACGCTTCCATCAAATGGGCACTCCTCAAGATCTAGAGTAGTTTACGTTTACCCTTCAACCGGGGTCAGGTCTAGGTCTGCAGTAGATTTTGCGAGATTATCGTCGACTTGATCTTGGAGACTTTTGAACATGGTAGGCATCGTGGTGTCGATCTGTTGCTCATTTACTTCTACAGTAGAGGTGATATTGAGAGCGGCTGTGTTTGTTTTGTCTGGTTTAGTGGTGAATACCAATTCAACAAGGAGCTCGCCCAAAGCTTCAACTATTGTGTTAATCAGCTCCGCATAAGTAATACCTAGTCGGGAGTTGCGTTTCTGAAGGAATGGGGCAGCACTTTCTACCAAAGACAGAACAGAAAGGAGCTGGGTCTTAAGGGCCTGTTGGAATATGGCACCGCGATCAGCGAACGGCTGCGCCACGCCTCAAACATATACCGGAGGAATCTTCTTACCTTGGGAGAGGTGTCGTCAACTTCCGCGTCCGGATCCTGCAGATCGGGAGTAGACTGATGAGATTGAAATCCCCCGGTATCATCGAGGTCTTTGGCTGCATTGTACACAGCTCTAGCGTACGCTTTCAGGGCTACCGTAAGTGTATCGAAGATGGCATTGACTGCTGTCTCCTTGGCGCTTCCCTTGTCCAGTTGTTTATTGACGATATTGGTCCGCACACCGTCGAGGGCGTCTCGCACGAGTTTCAAGTTGGCGTTCATAGTCTTGTTGGAACTGTAGATATCCCAAAGTGCCACATCTGGGGCATCCGGCGATGCGTGTTGTTCTAGCCATTTTCGCTTGGCCTCTGGTGTCTGGGCTTTGAAACCATCGGCAGGTTTCTCAGTGCTAAGATTGCTGACCGCAGGTTTTGTAGCTGCGTCTGGCTTTGGAGTAGACATGATGAATGATATTTGAGGGTAGCTGGGAGATGTTCTGGGACGCAAGAGAAAATACGGACAGAACGATATCGAAGTCGTCTTGTGTAGTGTTATAATTAGCTCTCAATCACTCTCTTCTACATATATATACCTAAGTGAACACGCTTCTCATGGTATATCCCGTTGTCAGATATAATTCAGCGTGACGAAAATAAGGTTTACGTGGCTACACATTTCGCGTCCACAGGCACAGATAACGATAACCGTCCCGCTAGGTACAGGTAGGCACAATCTGATCTCGGAATGTATCGTAATCTTCAACGGAGGATCTTTCAGTGCATGTCCGTTCAATCTCGGCCAAGATTGATCACAGAAGCCGAAGAGACAAGTTGACACCGTGTGAGATAGAAGTCAGACGAATTGGGTACATCATAGCGCTCTTCCGTATCGTTTTCAGAGGACTGCACTCAACTTCATCGAAAGCTAGACCAATATGAGTGATAGACTGATCCTGGCAGCCGTCGACCCAAACGTCCCATCGAAGTCAGCTATAGCGATCCTACAAGAACTGTTGAGGCTACTAAAAACCGTACAAGATGATGTGGACTTTGCCCATCCAATTATCTCAAAGTTCTCGGTCATCGTAGTCAAGCTTGACGGATACATCAGCGATGCCGTGTCTTTCCTGAATTTCGTCGATAACATCTTGGAGATCCTTCACGAAGGACTGAAGATGTGTCAGTATCTGGGAGAATTGATTCCAGAGGTCGGCCCAATCCTCGCAGAAGCTGCTTCAGCCATCGAGAATCTTCACATCGAGCAGATTGTCCGAGAGGTAGTGGAAGACATCAAACGAGTCATCAAAGAGGTGAGATATCCGAATCGAATGATGTCCCTCATCCTCTGACACTCGTAAATCAGGCGCAAGATGGTGTCATAAAAAACATCAAGAGAATCCTCACACCGATCGCTACACACCTTACTAATTTCAAAAATGAGCTGCCCAGCTGGGTGAATACGCTGCAAATGATACTGGCGAGCGCCAAACTGATCAATCTCGTCGAAGGAATCTTCTTTGGCGAAGGTGGTGAAGATGCTATCACCGCGGCATTGAAAGACCTGGTGGGCAAAATTTTCGGCAATTTCGAGTGAGTGATTTAGGAGCAATGTTCACCTGCAGCTTTGCGATCGTTGACAATGTCTAGAGGTATAACCAATGCACTAAAGCCTCTGTACGATTTTGCACACGATACGTGGAAGACTATAGAGGAGCATATCGTGAAGCCCGTGAGTAATGGATATTCAGTAGAGAAAAACAGTCTCACTGTCTCGTCTAGCTTGAGGAAGGCTTCGGCAAAGTGTTAAACGCGTTTCAGCCCGTGATGGCGTTTGTCAAAGACTGTTTGGCCGTATGCCGTAAGGTCAAGGAATGGTTCGAACCGTTTTTCTGGGTGTTGGTGAGGAACTTCGCCACCAATAGACGCTGGCTTAGGCTGAGACCCGAAATTCCAGGACTGCGTCCAGTGGCTCTGGGAGCATACGATTGGCTGGCTGATTGATAAAGTTCTCAACGAGCTGGGTTTACGGAAATTCGTGGCGGATTTTGTGGCCGAAATCAAAGAAGCAATCGGAATCAACAAGTTGGAACAGATCCTCAAGGATATTTTTGAAACTGTCTTAGATAAGGCTTGTGGTCCTCTCGAAAGTTTGATCAAAGATGATACGAGCAAGAACTCTTTCTTGTATTGTATCAAAGAGGTAAGCCCGCCATCACACCAATCCTAGAGCTAACATTGATACACACAGTTCAGAAACGGTGTCCACGATTATCAGAAAGATCCAATGAAGGAAGTGTGGAACCTCGTACAAAAGGGTGAGAGTATATTGCTCTTCGGCTTCGTTGCAAGGCTGATGAGATCGAAGCCATATTCCTTGGAAAGAAGGGGACGGTCGCCGTATCCGATGGAGCCCTTGATCCATGGGCTTTCGAAGATGATAATCAACCGAACTCTATCAACTCCATTCATGCCGAGCGGCCCAGAACTATGTCCCATCCTTCACTTTCTGACAGCGTCGCCCAATTTTCCAACGACAATCAGCCCTTTTCCCTGAACGAAGCGTCACATGACGTGACTGCGCAGGTGGCAGCGTACCAAGGTCATATCGACAATTATGTTTCCAATCTAGAGTCGTCACCATTAGTCATTGACTGGGACGCATTGCACCGACCAGCTACCTGGTCTACGTGGAGTGAAGACGCCGCCGCTAAGCGGAAAGCTCAGGCTCAAACAGAAGCGAATATCGTACCTCTGACCGAATCCTCACCAGGTTCCGTTGGTGTGCACACTATCGGTGGGTCTGCCTCGGAACCAGCCGTCAATGCAAAGCCCCAGACAGATGGTCCGAAGAAGCCCAATGATCCACCGGCACCTAAATTACACTACGCCATATATGAGTCCGACGCTGTGTCGGTGTTACTGCGAACCAAACATCAGCGCATCCGTGATCGTCAGACAAAAGTCTTGAAACCCTTGCCACCTCTACGGACCCGTACAGAGCCACAGACGGTGGATGACCTCACCATCAGTCTCAGCATGAGTCCTTCTGATGGCGTCAAGGCCGGTCAGCCTTCAGCTGAATTGACATCCTCAAAGCCTCCTATTCAGCTTTCAGAACATGATCAAGCAGAGTTTGGGAAACATTTCGGACCGTTTCACAAGCAATATCTAGACCTTGAGGCCTCCATCGACAGAGCCCAGGCGGTATTGAAACATTTGGCAGCAATCTCCTCTCTGGCCGACTCGACGTTCACTGCACATACGCCTGAAATAAGCCAATATGCCGGGCACCTGACCAGTCTACTCGACGCGCTTGAAGATCCGCTGGAAGGTATTGACGCGTTCATCGATGTCCCGCGCAAATATGAGACGGTACTCAAAGACAAAGTGGCTCCCTGGTTCGAAGGATGGGGCGGAACCAATGTCTCAGACTTTCTGAAAGTCTTGTTCACGATACTCGACAAGCTGCACCGCCGTATCGATAGTCTACGGAAACACAAGCAAGATCTTTTGGTCAACAAGTTACCAAAGCTGTCTAAGCTCCTTACAGAATGTGTTATACATGCCAGCAGGATTGTCTCGTATGATCGCCTGCCGAAAGGGCTCGGCAGTGGAGTGAAAGACTTGTCAAGCTTTGTGGCAGCGATGCAACATCGAGTCAGCAATATATCACACGCCTTCAAGTTTCTCAATGCTATGGGAGAGACCCTGATTGCGCACGCCAAGGATATGAAGCCACCTCCGGACGACCTTTATGGACCGCTTGACAAACTATATCAGTCAATGGCGCCAGTCATGGGGCATTACATCGCAGAAATGGATGGCATCGCCAAAAAGGTAGACGAGGTTTACGATGCTTTGAGTCCAATGTATAGCGACCTTCAATCGCTTTTTGTAGCTGTGGAAGATATATCCAGGCAGTGCCGCACAGTCGAACAGCACTTGATAGCCGCGGACTCGGTCCGAGGAATTTGTCATCGGGTATATGTATCGATAGGCCCCTTTGAGGCAATCCTCGCCGACCTCGGTGTGCAAACAGATCCTGTAGCTGCTCATGGGGTAACGGAAACAGATCCGCTTCCCGCGCCAAGTAACATAATCAACGATTCGAATGTCAATGTTGGAACCCGAGTAGATGTCGCCAACATATGGACTCAACTGCAGCCTCTGCTACCTGATATCTCACTCAAGATGCTTGACGCGCTTGTCGAGGCGTTTTTCGGACTGGGTGGGATTGAAGATTCCATTGATAGATGTATTGGCCAACTCGATGGCCGCCTCAAGAGTGACGTGGATCGATTTGACAAAGCAATCACGTCACTGTATGAGGTTGTATCCCCACCATCCTCTATAACGTTCGACGCTGTTACTCCACAAGGCCCATACAAGATATCGATCCCAAATAGTATAATGGACAATTCAGGAGCAAAGCAGATACAGAGTATCTTTGTCGAGATATCGAAGCGTGCTTCGGGTAAGCGAGTTCCCGGTAGAGAAGGGAGCACAGATCCACAAGATGTTTTACTCAGTCGGTGGGCGAGAGACGATATCAAAGGATCTGCAATCATTGATCTGCAGGTGGTTGTATGGGGGCAAGCCTGGGATGACGAAGACGAGGGAGGCAGGCATCCAAGTTCCGTGTTTCTGCAATGGTATGACAATTTAGAACGATTGGATCGGCTCGTACAGACTGGCCTGTTTACGACCTTCATGCGGGATTCCCCCCGATTTCACCTTGCTTCCCCAGCAACGGGATTCCACGACCTCGCCGTAGCGCCTTTGGTCCGGCAACGAAGACAAGCTCTCGCCGCTCAGCGGAAGGTATCAATCGAGGCTTTCATAAATCAAGTAAGCAAAATATACACGATCTCCATTCATGACGGGATGCGAGCTCGCTTGAAGGAGAGGCTGGATCGTCTGGTGAATGGACAAGTACACTTGGAAAACGGCCAATTTGACCTCTTGACGACACTGACTGGTCCCCAGAAAGATACTCCGTTTGAGGTTCAAAAAGCTTCGTTGGTAGGCATACCAATGATAAATCACAAACTCCCGCCGGTTGCCCTCAAGCTGCTATGCTCGCCTGAAGACTATTATGAGACCTTTGAAGACTACACAGATCTCCGACAGCTTGTCGGAGAGCTGGAAGAATTCGACAGACTTCTTCCTTCTTTACTAGAGCTGTACAACGGTAGTGGCGAGTATCACGATAGAGTTTGTGGATGGGCAAAGACAGGCAACCCACAATGGAAATCGGCACCTTTTGGCGCGCTGCACATGCTGCATGACGCCTATATTATGCTGATCATGAAGCAGATGTACTTTGACCTTTGGCGTCCAGCTGGTGACGAGATCGACTTCTTCAACAGTATTGATTTCTATCACGTGCGATGGCCTGACCAATCTCGTAGTGCTACATGGACAAACGGAGTCGTTCTGGCTGATGTTGATTCCGAAATCGTCGATTCTGGTGTGCTACAGGGTGTTCCGAGGTAGATTGATTTTGTAGCCCTGGTCTGATGATGACATATGATGTAAACTGTGTCTCTTCGTGGTATGTGATGGATACACTTTAAACCTGCGTGGACGACGGGTAGACTGATTGGTACATACATACGGCTTCAAGCCTAAAACTTTGCATGTACAATGAACTCAGGTGCACTGATAGAGGCTCGATATAGACAGATGGCACTCGCACAAACCTTTTGTAATGAACCAAGACTTATAGATGCTTGACAGGCTTTGATTGCTTTTGGAAAGCTTGTTTGCGTGCTCAAATACGACATCACAATTCCGGTTAATCGACATCAAAGGCACTTTGCCGGAAGGCAACATCATCATAGATTGGATCTGGCCACAGCGAAGATGTCTGTTGGAATGCTTGAGAAGCAAGTACGCTTGAAACACGAAGAAGCCTTTAATCGGATCTTTAAGAACCCCTGGTCTTTGTGCTCTCGACTCAAAATATGTGATGGAAGGCGTGACGTAGAAGCTCGCCCGGATCTTGCAGAACTTCAGAGACTGTACAAAGGTAGGTAATACGTTTTACTCGGTGAAACTCGGTGAGAGCGACTGCAAAACTGCCTATAAGAAGGGCTGATCTCTGAGAGTGTTAACTGTGTTTTCCCGATAACCCAACATCACACATTTCAGGCCACCATCCCACTTCATACCTGACTTTCATCTCAACACCACAATCTTATTACAATATGCCAGTCAACGAAACTGAAACCTCTAATGACATCTCCACAGCTAGAACTCTAAGATTGGGTGACTATGATATCTGTACTGATGGTATGTGCAGCCATTTTCTACAGTGAAATCATATCTTCTGCTTTACGTCTATTGACATGACTCTGCTATATCTTTCAGATAGAAAGGTTAGACGCCTCGACAGGACAGCAACAGATTTCGTCGGCGGCTGGGCCGTTTATGCAATAGTAAGGCCGCATGATGCTTCTTTTCTGGAGAGTTCCACCTCTGTGCAACGTACCGGAGCCTCCGATAAACCAACGATGATTCGTACTACCGTCACTTTGCCCTTTACCTACGACGGTAATCACAAGGAAGTCAGCATATCAAGTACTTTCGACTCCGCAAAGGTTTATGCCGACGATGAATGGGTCACCAGCTTCCTTGAGCGACCTACAGAGGGGGGCTCTGCCGATAAAGCCATTCACCTTGCATTTGGAGAAACCCTTCCCTCTGAGACTCATATTCAGGTCCGCGAGGAGATTAAAAGAAGAATGAAAACGATTGACAAGGAATGTATCAAAAGCAGTTGGACTGCTAAAGTCTGAGTGGTGTAAATTGAAACTCGCATTGCTTTGAGATCTAGCCGAGAGCATCTTCACACAGCAAAGTCATGTTTCAGACCTCACGGTCAGAGGAGATCTTGTCGAAATTACAATACATAGGTTCACATTGATGGAGGAGAGCTGTAGATATCAAGTGCTGATGATGATTGAAGTATTACAAAGACGTTGAATAGGAAACAGGAGGGATGTTATGCATTTTGAGTACAATCGCAATACAATGACAAGCCCTCAGCGGTCTGCATTTACAATAGGTGAGGAACACGCCATTGGTAATCTAGGTGTGATTGCGACGTTGACGAAGAGATTGAAAGCGGTAAGAATTGGCCTCAATACAATATCGTTATTATGTGCTTCGGAACTTGAAGAAGCATTGATACAAGTCTATAAGTACCTTTCAATGCGTGGTTTCGACTTGCTCAGAACGTTTGTAGCGTTCGAAGGCATAACTTAAGTTGCGTCACCTTTGATCTCGTTTCGATAAGTTACAAGTTCGAGAGGTCGTCTATAAAAGCGCCTTTTCTTTTCGTATTGTTTCTGGTCTTTTAATTTTCTTAACCAGATCTCCATTTTTGTCAAAGTGGTCGAGATATTGTCCTCGCTTCATCCACCACTCACTGCACCTATACTTCCATACAACGGATCTACAAGTCAGTATGTCTAAAGGAGCTTTAGAAATTCCCAATCCAACTCTCACCAATGTATCCGCAGGTAAGTTCATATTTTTGGGTTTTGGAAAAAGGATGTGGATCTAGGCCTGATGTGGCACTTTTGACACGGCCACCAACATCGAAGAGAGATCGTCTGCATGCTCAAAATGGGTAAGTCCTGATGCTTTTACTACCGCAATGTATCACAATTGACGGTCGAATATGGTTCATCATGCCTATCGGAAATAGACGATCCATCACAAGATGCTTCATCAACTTCAGGCGATCGATACGATCAAGAGAGAAGATCTTTTTCCGGTTCTAAAATGCTACATCCCGTATACTATTTACGGAGAATCCACGCAAGACCAAGGAATGGTAAGCTACATGTTCTCAAAGAGATCCCACAATGGTCAACAAGTATCCACTGCTATGAAGATCAAGTCCCCTACCAACAATTCAGGCGTTCAGTTTGGATCGACAATTCTTTCAATGGGAATGCCACGAACAACAGTGGCAAAATTCCTAATATGACTGATCAGATTAAACAGACATTCAAAGTTGAAACCGAAGAGGAAAGAATACAAATCGCTTCCGATGTCAAAAGTTCTTTGGGGGCAATCTATGATCAACTCATTGTACCCTCATTGCATTGAGACAAGGGGTCGTTGAAGAATATGATTCCCTACGGAATATGTTCGGATTTTCTCATCATGAGTAGCTTTCCTTGTACTACTCTCTTCACCGTTCGATTTCATAGCGCTCCCTTGTTGCAAATCAAAATACAGTAGTTCCCTTGTCCTTATATAAGTAGCAATGTGAGAAGGTGCTTCGAATAATACAAGAATGAGCAATTTCGAGCTTTGTAAAAATCTGTTGCAGAGTGCCACTTTTATCACAAAGGATGACTATCTCCACCAGTACTCATACCATAGGTTGTCATCCTATCGTTAGTAGTCTGGACTATTCGCAGCCGTTGGGATGGAGATGCAAGGCTTGCCAGAATCGGGTCAATCGTATAAAGGATAAATTGCAGACTCTGGAAAAATCAGACTCATTTGAACTCAAGAAGCTTGGAGCGCCGTTGTCAACTCCCTTATCATGAAGGTGAATCCCCAACCACAAAGGATTTTCACTGAGATTCTTTAAACATATAGTCATGGCGTAATACCTGTAGCGAAGATACAATGACCACCTTGAGTCATTTCATGATGGCGACAATCGTTCGGAGTTATACGAGGTTGCAACTATGAATGGTCACCGATCCTGAAGCGGTGTATAATAAGGGATCACTCGTCAAGGGGAGTGAGTCGGGGAGTAGCTATTAACATGTCCGACTTCGTATTGTATTCAATTCATTTTCGCATCATACAGTACCATCAGATACAGGTAACATATATAAGGGTTCACAAATCCCCCGTTAAGAGATCATCAAGATAAGCACTTTATCATATACATTGATCAAAGTCTTTATCCACATTGGTATAAATACCTTTGACTCGCCACATCTTAGCTTTGGACATCTGCGTTATACATTAAATAACATAATGCCTTCGGTCGCAAGCGCTGATATCCCTGAAAGCACGCGAGGTAAGTGAGAACCACCTTCAGTACTGTTATTTCTGGATCCCCTGTTAGACATGTTGACTCATGAACCGATGATGAAGATCCTGATAGGACTCCCAGAGCGTCTGCCGGTAAGTCTACGCTTTTTACGGGAGCAGTTGCCAGATTTCAGTTCACGTTATTGATCCAAACTCACACGTAGCTACCCCGGCAACTTCGAATGATTCAGAGACAACTCCCACACTTCGATCTGGTGAGTCCAAGCCCGCAAGTCGCAGTGCTATGACACATACTGATCGCATAGTTACTTGATTCATCACTCTAAATATTGAACGAATGATCTTGCAGTCAGGGCGAATTGGCAAACTCCAGGTGACTCTTACAAACTCGAGGCGGATGAGGTTAGCTCTGCAGAGACTATTAAAAGTGGCACAGGAACCGTTCAAGGCACCAAGTTTCACCACAGTCAGTCCGATGCCGGTTTGGTCAGTTATATGTTATTGGAAAGATCATGTAATGGGACCAAAAAAGCAACAGCTGTCAAAACCATCAGTCCGTATTCTATTATTGGTAAAAATACTAACCGGGAACAATGGGTCGATATCACCTATCGTGGCGATGATAAGCCGATAGTTTCCAACAATACCGCAGTTTGGAAAACAAGGGACCAAATCAACACAACATTCGCGGAGGAAACCGTGGACGAAAGAAACGCGATCGAACGTGATGTCAAAGAAGCGTTAGGCCTTGTCTATGACAGCCGAATTGGGCCTGACATAGCAAAAGCTAAGGCTGGAGGCTTCAGATAGGTTTATCAGAGATAGTAAGGAAATGCTCATCATTCTTATCCTTAGACCCTCAGAGATCTCGATCAAATCTGCAGGTCTTGTGTTTAGCCAATGCTTCTCTGCCCAGTGCATTTCCTCACATTCATCTGCTCTGCGCACACCTCCATTTCGACTTCTGTATACAGTCGTTGTCATTTCTGCTCACTACTCCCCCTTCCGTTCTCGCAACTCTTCTATGAACTCCATAACTCCAAGTACTTTCGATCATATGCATATATTCATTCATTTACTTTTCATTACATTTCCACTCAATCTACATGCACACGACATAGCTCTTATCATCTAATCTTCGAAAGGATATTCGAAGGGTTGCGGAGGTTCGATATCTTCTTCATCGTCTTGCACTTGTGTCGTTGTTCCTTGAGTTGCTCCTGCTGTTGGCGGCACTTCGGGAGCTTGATCTTCAGTGAAGGCAACTTGACCTGCACCTGTACCCGGCCATAGCGATTTATCCAATTCAATATATTCTCCGTTTGATTCTTCATCCGATTTAGTATCGCGTAAGACTATGATAGATCCTGAAGCACTTGCCCCTCCTGAACCCTTGTTGCTTATAGGTGTGGGATGCTCAGCTAATGGTCTGATAGGTTCATACCTTCCATTGGTGGGGAAAGTTATATAACCCATTTGGGATGAAGTGACTCTTGACATATTAGGGAGAGTGAATGAAGTTGGTTCGGAAGGTTTCTTCTTTTGAGCCGTTGATGGTTTATCAGTGGTGGCGTCTTCCTTCTCATCCTATTAAAAAGCGATTAGTAACACCGCTTTATGACTATAGCGCCAAGAACAAAGTTCCAACTCACAGTGTCCATAGATTCCCCAGCTTCAGCTTTCTTTGTCCTTTCTCTAGCTTTTGCTTTTGCGGTTGTACTCAAAACAGCAGTCTTAGCCTTGTCCTTCTTCTTCTCTTCGACTTTCTTCTCTGTTGAAGGATAGGCAAAGAGTGACTGTTTGGCATTACATGTTAAATCTATTTTAGGTATTTTCAGTTGCTCGTCAACTGCAATCATAGCTGTTGGAGTGAAAGCTAGACCTAATCCATGTGCCAAAGGGAACCAATACCAGAACTGAACGAATAATGTCATTCCTACGATAGCGTTCATGTTCAACGTTCCTGCTCGAGTTGATAGTGCTAAAGTCATATTTCGACCACCGGCATCAATGATACCCTGAGCTAATGATGCTCCGAATCTTGCCATTGGATCTTCGTGTTTGTCTGACACCACTTTAGCGAACAGTTCTCGGATAGATGCTGATTTGGGGGATGAAGTTTCGGATTGTTGGATCAAGATCATAGCGAGGGAAAGGTATGCCCCTTGTCTGACGAAATCTACTGGGTCTTTAGTCATTGGTTCGAGCAATTCAACGGCGGTCTATTAAAAACGACATTGTTAGCTAAGACGCACGACACAGCCATTAATACGATAGCTCACCTCCAATCCAGTACCAGCACATGAGATACCAAGAGCCAAGGTAGCACCATGTCTAACGTGAGGATTGTAACTCTCTGCAAGTAATTGGACGACCCTAGGAACTTGAGTATGATTTCTGAAGAGGACGAAACCTAGCGCGGTAACAGCGGCTCGTCGAACATCGTCATTGACATCGGAAACAGCGACATGTAAGAGCTTTTTGACAGCTTTGTTGTTTCCAGTTCCAGCAAAGGCAAGAGCAATAGTGAACATTCCACCATATCGAAGGATTGCGTCCTGGAGTTATAGGTCAGTCTACGTCAATGCCTCTTGAATAGTGGATTTGGAAAGCGAATTGAACCACATAGTGAGAGACGTTACTCACCTTCTCCTCGGTTAGCATTTTGATGACGCCATTTGCTCTTTCCCTTTGACCGTACATGACAAATGCGATTCCCATAGCCAAACTTCTAATGATTTTCTCGTGCTGAGTCTCTCTTGCATATGATAACATCTCTTCTAAAGCTTTCTCAGATCCTGTACCGAGCATGACTAGACCCATGGCGTAACCTGCTGCTTCACCTGCAGTTGCGTTATCACCAAATAGAATGGTTCGGATTTGCTCGTATATCTCTACATTGAAGTCGTATAATCAGCTTTTTATCCATGCTTCCAAGTTGTGTTACCGCGGATTAGCTGAAAATCTACCCACCTTCATCGGCAGTGGCTATGGCGCTCACACCTAAACCTAACGCCGCACCATGTTGGACTATAGGATCCATACCTTCCCCTAAGCCCTTTTTCAATTCTTCTTCCGCGAATTCTTTTCTTCCAGCGTATATCAATCCCAACGCGAATAAAGCACCACCTTCACTGAATTTGTTAGGTGCTGATCCTCCTGGTAAATAAGGTTTGACTACTCTAACACCATTCACCCATGATCCACGGTGAATCAATCCCAATGCTGCTGTGGTGGAGAATTTTGCCCAATTGGACGCTCGTCCGAGCCAGTCCAAGTTTTCCCGGAGGAATTTGTCTGAAACGGTACCGCAATGAGCGAAGGCATTGGTGAACGTTATGGCGGAGTGGTAGATTGAATATCGGTCTTCAAGCGTTTCCTATGAGCGTAAAAGCGTGAGTCGCTGCATCTACCTTTGGGATCGACCCCGACTCACTTTTGTAACTTTCAATATTGACATATCCGTCTTGTTGTTCTTGTTAAGGAAATTGAGGAACAGTTCGGCGGATGTGATACCACGCAGAATGTTATCCAAGATGACTTTAGGATCGCTCTCATCCTATAAGACCGAGTTTATGAGCAATGATGGCCGACGCATAAAGAGAGCAGACTCACTTGGTTCTCAGCAGGAGGAGCTAGATCCTTTTCAGACAATTTCTTCCTGATACCTTCTATGAAAGCTTGAGGAGCTACTTCGTTCAAGTCAAAGGCAATTTGATATGCGTCCAAGTGATTCGACTCGTTGATCAATTTGATGAGAGCATCTCCAGCGGAATCGATGTCATAGTTCTGCGCCCAGATAGTGGTGATACTGTTCCAGTCAGGAGTGGGGTTGAAGTGGAACAATCGGAGAAGAAGGTTGAATAGCTATCATCGGGGGGGGGTCGTAATTAGTACCGCTAGTGAAGCAACTCTCGCTGTCTGCTGAAGAATATCTCACATTTGACCTGAAATCCTCTGACCAAGATTCATTCCCACTGGCACCTGAAACGACTTCGCTCAAGACGTAACGGAGTAATCCTTCATCATGGCTGGGTCTTGACGCTTGCGATTTCGCTCCTTGAGCCGAGGTGGAAGGTTGAGAAGGTGCTCTAGAAGTAAGGTAAATCATTTCCACAAGATCCAATCGGCGAAGAGAGAGTGCCAATCCCATTGCCTTGTAGAGTGTATTAGCTCGATAATTTTAGACAACGAAAAAGTCACTCACAAGTTTACCATTCTCCCCTGAAGTACTTCTTAATACGCTATCTACGATATTACTCAATGCAGGATCGATCTTTTCACTACGAGAAGTTTGTTCGATCGCACGGTCAAGGCATCCGGCTATGATACAGAGAGATCAGTATTGCACTCATCATTGTATCGTTGGCATCCACATCTTCTCAAGTTGAGGGGATTATCCCTCCAGTAGTAATCGATGCTGGGTAGACTCACCGATGATAGTTTGTCTAAATTCTCCTTCTTTTTCCTTTTCAAACCCAGTTCCAGCTTTCAGCGCAAACTCCACAGCTTCATCCAGATAACCCATGTAGTAATATATCTTTGATATCAGCAAAGCTGCTTGTGGGCGTGATTCCGCCGGTAATTCTTTCGACATTGGGTCTGCGAGCAATTCCCTACATGATTCTCAATGTAAGTAATAAATCGTGCTGAATGAAGCATCCCAGGATAGTGAGACCTACAGATAGGATAGCTTGTCACTCATCTCTGCCCAGAACTGCCCCACAATGACTAACAAATGATTCAAGGCGTATACTCTGACATCTTTATCTTCATCTTCGAGCAGAGTTAATGAACCAGCTGTATCAACGTGATCTTGTCAGCTCGGTCACCCTGCAACGAGGAGATACAGGCTGCTCACCTGCGCTGGTGGTTACTGATGGCACCGGCATGATGATTCTCTACTCTGTATATGTGTGAGATGCCAGATGATATGATGTGATATGACAAGTTATGTATACGCTTCAATCATCTTCGTTTTGAACAATCGCGTCTCTCCACTGTGTCATCGATGAACGCTTGCTCACTGTTCATAAGGTGACTCAGCACGTGGCACAAGTCGGGAATAGAGATGAATGTGGCAGTTACGGAGTTTACCAATGTACTCCGTTCTTGTTGTATCTTCCTCCGATCGTCGATTTTCCCCCCCTCCACTTGTCCTCCCCAAAGGTCACGATAAAAACAATGAAATCATTTCTCATCGGAAACTGCGTTGAGATGAACAAACCAATAATGATAACGGAAATGGTTCAAGATAGGGACAAATGTATGAAGTGATAACGGCATATCAACAACGCAAATGGATTCACATTGGATCAATCTTCGGGCTCGGGTATGGGCTATGGGCACATGTGTATGATGTTATGTAAAATGTCATGCTCATCGTCGTGTGTTCACACCGGCATCGTTCATTTCATGGGATGATTGTCAGACATTCCTCGTTTGGTATCATTATTTCATTTTGAGTTGACTACACAGCTGGTTGCTTCTTTCCTTCTTTCTTCTCATTATTCGTCATAACATATACCCCTTCAACGACTGATCTTTATAATACAGCAATAATATATACCAAGTAGGACCGAGTTCATTCTCTCTTTCGTTCCCCTAAAACAATCGGTTCCCATCAGGTTCAAGCTTCATCATGGACGGTGGCATGCCTGTACCGCACAAAAGTAGCTCGAGAAGAGAGAAGGAAGGTAGTAAAGGTGAGATATGGTGGTGTGAGTATTTGATCTTTTCTCATCTCATCAAATTGGGCTCAGACTGATCGACTGGGCATATGACAGCCAATGGTATATTCTTCATCAGTAAGTTCGCCTCTTTTAGCCCGATCACCTCAACTTTAACCTGATATATACGTCCAGAGCTAATCAGTCTATCTCATCAGCTATGCATATCTTTGCAGTTATAGGAGCTATATACCTCTCACCGATCGCTTCGATTGACTCTAAGACTGCCGTGTTGTGCTTCATCTCATGGCAATTAGCTTCGTTCGGGTGAGCTGTTCGAATAAATGACTTCTAGAGTTGAGCTGACGTGAGATTCATATAGTATCACAATAGGTGAATATTCTTTACAACCACTACATCTTGTCACTTTCCTCTCGCTCTCTCCCTACAGACTGTCCAGTGTAGTCTCAAATCAACAGAAGACTGACGATCACAATGTGCAGGATATCATCGATTGTGGTCACATCGAGCATTCACTGCGACCCCCGTATTGAGAGTAGTATTAGCTTGGATGGGATCAATGGGGTTTCAAGGTAGTATAAAGTGGTGGGTTCTGAGGCATAGGCTACATCATCGGTGAGTATCGCATCGTTGCAAAAGATAGTAACTGAAAGATAGATATAATGGCTGACGAATCTCGTTTCCAGGTTTACCGATTCACCTTCACATGACCCATACTCAGCTTCCAAAGGGTTATGGTTCTCCCACTGCGGTTGGATATTCCGCAAACCTTCTTATCCAAGGATGAAATTGATCGAAAGGGGTGATTTGGAGTCTGATCCGGGTGAGATTCCCATTCTTTGGTGGTGATCATCTTGTTGGTCAAGATCAGCTTGTTGGCCAAATCTGTCATGTGGTCTTGATAGCTAACGTGTTGATACCAGTCGTTCGATTACAACACAAGTACTACGTCTTCATCGCTCTGTTTTCAGGATTGATCTTACCTTCCTTGATCGCCGGTCTGGGATGGAACGATTGGATGGGAGGATTGGTCTGGGGTGGTGCCATAGCCAGGTTGTTAATATGGTGAGCTGCGAATGTTGATCAGCTGTAACAGTATCAATATTAAGCTGACATACTGCATAGGCATACTACATTCTGTATCAACTCGCTGGCTCATTGGACTGGGTTACAACCGTATACGGAGGAAGTCACAGCGAGGGGAAACTATGTGAGCTTATTCTGCCTTTGCCTTTGCAACCATCACCAGCTAACGTACCACGAGTAGCTTCTCGCTGTCTTGACTTCGGGAGAAGGCAATCATAAGTGAGTTAGCTATGATTGAATGGTACAATTATTAGCTGACCTATTTCCAGCTTCCATCACGCATTTCCGTAAGTAGCTGTCTGATCATCAAACTCGTCTCGATCGGTTCTAATGTGTCTTTCGCACTTCCAGAAAAGACTTCCGCAACGGACCTCATCCAGCGTGAGTGAGCTGACACAGGTAGATTACCCCTATCTCGTAAGCTGACCTATCTTTAGTGACTGGGACCCATCAAAGTGGTTCATCTGGGTACTACACAAACTCACACCTCTTGTTCCATCTATCGCCCTCACCCCGGAAGCTGCAGTCAGGAAGGCTCGTGCCAGAGTGTACATGGCTCAAGCGACACGTCTGACGGATGCTTTGCCACCACATGAGAAAGCCAAATCCAAAGAGGAGCTTCCAGTGTGGTCAAGAGAGACGGTCAGGAGTAGGCACGGAGAGTATGTCAAAGAGGAACATGGGGTAAGGAGAAGGGTATTGGTATTGTTAGAAGGATGCGTAGTTGATGTGGGTGGATACTTGGATGATCATGTGAGTTGTGATGATCTTCAGCAGGCGAATTTCAAGGGGTTCACAGCTGATTACGTTCGTTCAGCCTGGAGGTCAAGACCTGCTGCTGAGCCACTGTGTTTTCCCTCTTCCCATAGAGGACGATTCGAGGGATATTGATTCTGGATATGCTTCTTCTGAAATGGCTTCTCCCCCTCCCAAATCATCCATCCAACTTCCTGACGTGATCAACGAAAGTTCTTTGATAGGTGACGATGATATCATACTGAAAGACGCTACTAGGGCTTTCTTCGGTGGGATGAACAATCACAGTGGTGCAGCGAAAGAATGGATGAGATGTTTGAGGGTGGCTAAATTAGCCAAGTGATGTGTTTCTCGTAATGCTTATAGATCGTTCATGGGCTTAAACTAGAAAGATTCATGACTCTCATGTATATAGATCATTCATGTCCTGTCCAATCTGTTCACGTTGATGTTGAGAAGCAAGCGTTCAAGTGCACGCTGAATGGCGTTGATCGATGTTTTGGTACAGAGGGTATGGAAACGTGTGTGTTGTTGATTCGGGTAAATCGACCCCGTGAGTTTGCCGGGATTGTTTGTTTTTGTTTGTTTTCCGTTCGGCCAAGTGCGATACAAAGGGTCAATGTCAGGTGAGAGAGATAAGAAGGAGTAGTATGAATGGGATGGGATGGAATGGGGATGACAAGCTCGGGTGGGATCTGAATGATCACCAATAAGCATCGACGAGACAACACGAGCAATAGCATCACAACATCGACCAACTTATCCTCCTTCCTGGTATCAGCTTAATATACAGTACCATTCCGATATCGTCCTCGTCGCCTTCACTTGCCCGATCTGATCGGCATAGAACGTCACTTCTTCTACCTTATCTCCAGGATCAGTTTATACTTCAATCAGATCATCCTTTGTTACAACACTGCTAGTACACTAGAAGACGTCTTCCCTCTATCTTCTTTCTTCTATTCTTCATCGAGTCGATATAGCTCCACGAATCGGATCAACTTCTTCGTCATATATAGACATAGCCGGCACGTTGATCCACCCCTTCACCCTTAAATCACCTCAACACCTCTCCTGATAACAATCTATCGTCACCAATCACAGCATATAACACATTACTTAAGAACTGATACTCAAATCGATAATGGCTGAATTACAACAAGTCCTTGAACTACTAAGGAAGCTGGATACGAAACAGGAGGAATTATCTGCTCAAGTAAGTTATCACGTTCTTGCCACCCTGTATAAAACGTGTATGAGGTACTCGACCTTGTTCGAATAGGGGTATTCTTGCATATCCCCTATTTCATATGATGTGTGCTACGAGTAACATAGATTGTCCATCCATGCCTTGCTCAAACATCGCCTTACGCTGACTCGATCACTTGAAAAAGGTTGAATCACTCAAATCCAGCAGGACATGTCAATGTGCGCATCACATTTCGTCACCTACATCACCTTCTCCAGCATCACCATCAGGGCTGGGATTAGGAGATGATCGAATCCCTTCACTTCCTTCTTCCCCTCGAACTAACTCTGGAGGAGTAGAAGCATTACGACAATCAAGAGGATCTTTCTCAACTTTGACTTCATTCTTACCTTCTGCTTTATCATCAAGTCTACCAATTGCACTTGGATCCAGTCCACCCTCCAACTCCAATGGGAACAGCATCAGTAATGGCGGAACCAGTACTCCGTATGGAAACTTGAGTCTTGAAGCTGCAAATCATGGCGCCGGCGCTCCAGGTGGATTGGTACCTCCCGGTGATAAGAATGGGAAGAAATCAGGCTATCCAAGTAGAGTCGTCTTGACCAGTGAGTGATCTGCACTGTCTGTGCTCAAGCTCAATAGCTCCTTTATAATCTTCATATTTTGCTATCTCCCGCTCGAGTGTGACCATTTCCCTCATTCCCGACATACCGGCTATGACAGATATCTAGGAGATAATACCAATCTTCATGACATAGCGAAATGCTGACAAATCGGAGCATAACAGCATACCCTTCGCAAGCTGGAATCCACCCCATCCCCATCAACTGGGGTGCAGGACGTGAGTGACTTGTTCAATGGATCTGTTCCGATTAAGTATACCATGCTGATTTATATCTCTGCACTACCTCAGCCACGGCGAGAGAACGAGGTCCAGTGGTTTGCTCTCGAATCAAATCAAACTTGCTCATCAGAAACTCCATCGGTGCACATGCTGGATCATATTCCATTTACAGAGCGTTATCCATTGCGATGGGTCAATTGAGTACTGATTGGAGACCGGATTTGACCAATACCCATGTGAGTGAATAATCGAGTATGAGAGAAAGGAAAGACGAGATCGGGAAAACAGACGATCATGGATTGTTATCTGCCCCACCGACACTCTTCATAATGCTCTGTCGCCAATCTTGCAATCGTCTCTCACCTCACACAAAAAAATGCTGACCTTCCCCAGCCTCCGTTCGTCCTTCCTCCCACCGATGGATGGTTCGGCGACAAGATCGTTTCTTTTGATCCTTGGGGTGCCATGTCTCAAGAGATCTGGGGTAAAGAATACGCCGAGGGACTTGATGTTCGACCTACCATCTCTCAAACCAAAGCCCATATCAAGATTGAAGAGCTCGATGTCCTCGCTCGTAAAGGAGAATTTCCAGTGGATGGGGATATCGTCATCAAATCACCAGAGTTACCCGCTTTCCCAGGTGTAGATCAAGGTGTAGAAGTGAACACGTACAAAGCTGCCGTTGATCCTGTCTGGGTGAGTAACGTCGTCATCAGAAACGATGAAGACCAGCTAACTTCATTTGTCCGCATAGTACCTCCCTGGTGTAGCAGCTAGATTAGGGGTTGACGAATCGGTATTACGGAGAACTTTATTCGAAGATACAGGAGGGATGTATCCTGAATTATTAACCCGACCTGACATAAAGATATTCTTGCCTCCTATAGGAGGAATGACAATCTACATCATTGGAGATCCATCAAAATTGAAAGATCCCAAAACAGAAGTAACATGTAGACCACATGATTCATGTTCTGGTTCGGACGTTTTCGGATCAGATATATGTACATGTAGACCTTATCTGATATTTGGTATTTCAGAAGCTATAAAATGTGCTCAAAGAGGTGGTGTTGGTGTTATCATTTACTTCCAAAAGGAAGGAAGGTGAGTGTGGCTACTCTGAGATCTTATTTGAGCTGATCTGAATGAATTCTAGAGCCTTGGGAGAAGTAGTCAAATATATGGTGTATAATCGAAGGAAAAGAGGAGGTGATTCAGCAGCTGAATATTTCAATAACACAGAAGTGGTAGCTGGAGTCAAAGATGCAAGACATCAAGCTTTGATGCCTGACGTTTTACATTTCTTGGGAATCAAAAGAATCGATAATTTAATTTCCATGAGCAATATGAAATACGACGCCATCGTGGGAAGTGGTATTGAAGTCATAAACAGGTATGAGATTCCTGAAGAGTTGATACCTGCGGATGGCAGAGTTGAGATTGATGCCAAGGTGAGTCGAATACATACGAGGCATGAATGCAAATTTGTATCAAGGATAGAAGATCGGATCAGAACGAAGCTGACTTGCAAATCATACCGCAGATCCAATCGGGCTATTTCTCAAAGAAGGAAGTCACAGATGATGCAGTCAAGAAGACCAAAGGAAGGGATTGGGGTGAGTGATTACGATAATCTTGATGTGGATACCGCTGATAGTGCAATGTAGAGGATATCGTCCACTGATTGGGTCCGATTTGAGTCAAACGCATCCCGGAAGATTGCAAGGCGAGATGACGGGGTATTGAGAAGCAGGGAGTTGTAAATCGTTTGTATATAGGTTGTTTCTCCAGCTACTAAGAGGTATCATTGTATATAAGGTAGATCATAAACATTTGAATTGGTGCATATGCAAAGTGTATCTTGACGAGGTGTTAACTCTTCCATAAACGTTGAGGGTTTGTGAGAGAATAGATGACAAGGCACTAGAAAGGGAAAAGAGCAACACACCAAAGCATTGACACTTATAGCTCCGTCTCATGTGTGCTTGTGTGTCCAGGCATACTCCAAGAAGGCACAGATGAAAGGAAAGGATGTGCTCCATCTTCACCTGAAGGTCGATGCAGGGGTAACCATCACAGTCGATTGATTGCTCATCTTCTCCATTTACTTGTCATCACACAACTATCATCAATACTAATGTATCTTATACTCATTACCTGGTGATACATGTCGAACGCTTTCCACCGATATACGATATCATCAATATTGATCATCTCCCTATCATTGATATACCTATTGAGCTCCCAAACCATGTCATTCATCTCTCCTACTCCATCGCTCAATGGGATAATCGAGAAGTTTCCACTTGGAGCTTCATTTTCAACTTCGACCTCGGCTACGACTACGACTACGACTTCATCCTCAGATGGAACTTCAGAGAAAACTCCTTCTGGCGAAAACAAGACTCTTGATCAGGGTGAAACCCTGTTCACTCCTATTAGAATAGGTGATATTCAATTAGATCATAGGATTGTCATGTGTCCTTTGACTAGACACCGTGCTAGCCAGCAAGGAGTTCATGGTGAACTGGGTAAAACATATTATGGTCAAAGAGCTACTAGTGAGTTATCGTCAACCTTATGAGTCTGTTTGTAAGTGATGAGGGTGCGAAGGGGTACTTTCAATCGATGAAGTGTGGCGACGAGAGTGAGGAATGAGGTTTTGAAAATTACTACTTGCATATAGGATGAACGGTCAACTCTCTAGACAAGGAATGCTGACAGCCTCACTCTGAGACAGAAGGAGGCCTGATCATCACTGAGGGCACGATCGTATCTCAAGAAGCAGGTGGAGAAGCGAATGTACCTGGTATTTCCGTCCTGCACCCGACTGCATATGAGATATGAGCTGATTTTTTTGGTAGGTATATACTCTGATGAACAGGTTGAAGCTTGGAAGGAGATCACTAAAAATGTACATGACAAAGAGGGGAAAATAGTCTGTCAACTTTGGTCATTGGGGTGAGTGAAAAGACTCTACACTGAAGATTGCGAAATGAGTCGATCCAATTACCGATTTATTTCACCTTAGGCGAGTAGCAGATCCATCACTAGTCGAAAAAGTCTATTCACCCAATAATATCCCTTACATGTCGACTGAAAGAGGACCCCACATGCCAGCGTTGACAGTGATGACTGAAGATGATATTAAGAGATTTGTGAATTCCTACAAAGAAGCAGCGAGGAATGCTGTACGAGCTGGATTTGACGGTGTGGAAATACACGCTGCTAATGGATATGTAAGTGTCCATGTCATCTTCATCCGTTAGAATGGATCAAGGGAGACTAACGATGATTCAATGACATTAGTTGATTGATCAGTTTGTGAGTGAATTTTCCGCTGTCGCATTGCAGGATGCCAACGTGCATTCTCATCTAATCACCATTCACACTATGATTATCATTGTATTGCTCAGCCGTTTCCATGGACGTTGTACTGATCTATATCGTTATCAATACTCTTTCAGCTGCAAACCAACTCCAACACACGAGAAGATTCATACGGTGGATCGTTGCTTGACAGATCACGATTCCTCTTCCAAATTATCGAATCAGTCATCTCTGTGATTGAGGAAAATAAAGTCGGTATTAGGTTATCGCCTTATTCGACATTTCAAGGAATGAGAATGATCAACCCGTTAGAAACCTTCCTTCCTCTACTCGAAGGAATCATGAATAAACATCCCAATTTGGCTTATATCCATGTGATAGAAGGAGATCAATCTGGAGATGACACGAAAGAGCTCAGACAAGTGGTGATGAGCAAAGGGAATGGAACGGGATATATCTCTGCTGGAGGATATCAAGTTGATCAAGCTAGAAAAGTGGTAAATCAGCATGGAGGGATGATAGGATTTGGAAGATATTTCATATGTGAGTTGAACGTGTTCTTTTTCATATCATGATTCGTAGTCAGTCGCTGCGAGTAATCGATAAAGCGTGATGGACAGATAATCTATAGCGACGACTGAACTTTTGATATATCAAATAGCCAATCCAGATCTACCTGCTCGTATTCAGAGTGATTTGCCCTTGAGTGAATGGGACGAATCTACGTTCTATACTAATTCAGCTGAAGGTTATATTGAGTGAGCACAAGTTCAGATCAGTATATATGGCGTTGCGAAGACAATGACTAATTTGTCAATGCAGTTATCCCACATGGGGAGAATTGGACAGAACTGTGGAAAAACTGAGATCAGTGTCTCGCTCATCAGGTTCTGAGACGAGTCAGTAATACAAGGTAGGTTCAGCATGATAGAAGGGTGAATACACGTGCGCAATGACGATTCCGTGTGATACAATGCATACTTGAATTCTCTATGCAAAGTGATCGTCTCTACTGACTCGAGAGAATTGATGTGTATCTGTATTTGTTTTCCATTCGTCTAGATGATATCCATCTTCTCTGAAGGTGAAAGGAAGCCGATCAAAGTTGGACTTTAAGATCTGACAGGTCGGTTTGAGATCCTACTGGGATACTGTGTGGTGAAGCTTGTTCGAACGCGCTGTGGAGTGAGAACTGGTCAGCACGGAGTTCAACCGATTGATAATAAGTCTTATGCCAGGATGGGTATGAATAATCGCTGATGAAAAAGTGTAGTTTGCGAAGAGAGACTTGAAAAACCAGATTGAATCATTCTACTGCTCGCAAGCGGTCCTTCATTCCCGAGTTTTCACCGTCGCGTAGCCTTCTAGCCCCCATTTTCCATTCTTTGTGGAATACCAGCGCTTCTCGCCCATGATGTCTCTCGCAAAGACGTGACCTCAAATTTGTGCTCACCTAGGATATCTCATTCTCCATACTCTTGGTCTTTCAGCCTCTTGGAACAATAATTTAGTTTCAGCAGCTTCTTTAGTCAATTCTAAATGTTTATCATTCCTTTCCGTCCATACTTTAGCTTCGGGTGTGATTTGAGTCAATAATCTTGTGATATAAGGTAATGATTTGTCTTTTGTCGATTGCGAAAATGTCTCTGGATCTAAAGAAGGTGATGTTGTGGAAGATGAAGGTGAAGGTAAATAAGGATAGATTAACACTGTTAATGTTGTGAGGATCAAGGTGTTTCGCCAGAATGGTGTGAAGAATGCTATAGCAAGTGGGGTCAGTTTTGATTCAATGAAAAGGGAAAAGTGATGGCAACGTTGGCATTGATACTCGGAACGTGTTTCACAGTCAGTCCTAGATACCCTCACTTATACCTTGCGTTCCATCCTCATGTCTCTTTCTGAATCACGCTCATCCGCTGTAAAAGTATACATTCACTCACATTCAGTGGTATAAGCATCATCTGGACCTTCGGCATGACCATGATGAGAATCATCATGACTCGCCTTTGCGGGAGATGAAGTCGATATCGCCCTTATGGCTACTGATTTTCTGATCGAAGAGGTAGGACGGGCGATTGATCTGAACGACATGCTGGAAAGAATAAGGGGCCTATAACAAATATGATGTGATGTACAAGTCGTTTCAAGTGATCAATAATCGTCGTTGAAATCATCATTCACTTCATAGGTCAACCGCTGTCATATACGCACTGGCCCCCTGCGGTGTTTTAATCGGGATTATAGTGAAGTGGCACTAATTGATCCCGTTGATCGCCTGTCTGTGCGTTTGTTTCCCAAACATGGGTCTGTGCGTGTACAGTGGTGACGGACTGTCCTTTCGAGGGGGTCAGCAACGAATGGGCATCTGTATGTGACTAGCCATAGACAACTTTTGCTTCTCTACGCATACCGATACAGATACATACTCAGATATACAGGTGAGTCCGTTCAGAACACCTGATTCGGCTATACAAGAATGCAATTGGATGTTTTCTCTCATTTCTGCTCGATCACACCTTCCTCACCCCGTGCCTCAAAATAGAGATATCATAACCGTAATAACGTTATATGACATTTGCGTTCTTTCAAAAGACGCGTCTCTAACTCTTTCTTTCTATGTAAAAATAAAAATAATTAGATACGGGATTCCTAGATCTGATTCCAACCACAGCTATCATCTCGAAGAGTCACATATATCCGATCGAAACAAACAACCAACCAACCAGCCATCATCTTCGAGAGACAGTCGAGTCATTGGGTCATCAACATTACGCACAAATTACTTTAGAATAGAGAACACAATAAAACAGGACAGCAATTGAATACCGGAGTGATAGTAAAGGTGCATCATGAATATGCAAAGTATAAAATGTACGTTCCCCATTTTTGGACATGATGTGACGGAAATTATGTTGGAGATCATAAGTTTGGGCTAATGCAAGATGTACAGGTGTGGTGGTCGGTGATGGAGCTGTAGGAAAGGTTGGTTCGAGTTCCGCCGACTGCCTTCAATTACAGCAAAACCTTGGAGCTGATACAATAAATCGCTTAGACATGCTTACTGATATCGTATACCACCAATGCGTTTCCAGGAGAGTGAGTGGTATTTTCTCCTTGACATGCGTACCTTCGTATCGTACGATTTCTTGTAAGGCAAGCAGGAAGAGGAACAAATGAACTGTATAATTCTGGCGATGGCGAAGGGTGGAGACCATTGTTGACATCTCGCTTGTGCTCAGATACGTGCCCACTGTTTTCGACAATTACTCTGCATCCGTATTGGTAGATGGTAAACCGGTTTCTTTAGGGTTATGGGATACAGCGGGACAAGAGGACTACGAGTGAGTGCTTGATCCCACTTTCTCTACAGCAACCGTGGCTCTGCTGATAGTTCCTCGTCGATTTCCAGTCGGCTCCGTCCGTTGTCATATCCTCAAACAGATGTTTTCTTAGTTTGTTTCTCAGTAGTATCCCCTCCGTCGTTTGAAAATATACGCACAGTGAGTAACAAGTAGCATTTCAAGCAAAGGAGTAACCTGTGACTGACGAACTGGCATCATGATTCTAGAAAGTAAGTTGTAGCTTGTCCATGAAGGAACCCCTGTTAATCCTCGCTAAACCCCGCGCTGTTCGTTCAGTGGATCCCCGAGATCAACCATCACGCACCTGGAGTACCCATAATTCTAGTCGGTACCAAATTAGATTTACGTGAAGACCCAGTGACACTTCAACGGTTGAGAGAACGTAGATTTTCACCTATAACCTATCAAATGGGCGCTGCTTGCGCGAGAGACGTTGGTGCTGTCAAGTATCTGGAAGCAAGTAGTAAGACGTGAGTGATTCTTTGAGATTCCTGCGTTTTTTTTTGGAAAAGAAAATAGGCATTGGGCGCTACATTGAGGTTTCCCTCTGTACCCTTTTCCGCGTTACAGGCTTGTTCAAAACGGGTGCGCTGACCTGGTATACTCCCGCTGCAGCCAAAAAGGACTCAAAAATGTGTTTGACGAAGCTATAAGAGCGGTTCTCCAACCTACGGAAAGACCAGGTCCAGGAGGGACGAAGAAGAAGAAGAAGCAATGTGTGATATTATGAGCGGGTATCCGAGCGTTATAGATGATGTCTGAAACCTGGTATAGATAGGTGACTCGTGAGCGACATCAGCAAGGAGGATTGAGTGATCAAAACATTATCTCTATAGTATCTTATACTTTGTGTTTACTTTGTATAGTGTTAATATGCAGTACTCGTATTGTAATCACTAAGTTAGGTCTTTACTTGCTTTGAGACATGTCCCATCTAATGGAGCGGATATACCGCATCAAAGCTCGAATTGAGGGTGCTTACTTCAGATGGTCAGTGTCTCAAAGATATATTTACAACCTCAGTCATGTGATAATGACACTCATGAGATCTATACGCTCTTTCTTCTTTCCATTCTCACCTTAGTCTGAATGAGGAGCACAGGTCATTAGCTCAATAGCCAACCTCGCTGGATATACATCATACTTCTGTGCACTACCTAAAGGAATGAGTGGTAACCAAAAGCTTGATTGGTTGATCAATAATTACAATTCTAATGGATACTCATAACCTGGATGCAGGCTCAATTCGATCTCGGCAGGTATCAAGAGGGAGATCATTCCCTTAAAGAAGATGAATATGATAACGTTCGTTGTGGGATTACTGGTATTTGGCAACATATGACAAACTTGATATCATATATTGCCATGTTATGCTTCATCTGTTCATTGCCTCTTTACTCTGTCCTTCACTCTTTCCGAAGCGTCTTTCACTTTTCCTTGCGCATGCGTAGCTGCTCTTGTGAGACCTCCCTGCGATTTAGGAGTCAGCACAGTACATACACGTTATCAGGATTATGAACTCACCTTGCCTACCCATCCTTTACTCGTTAACCAACTGACAATCTTGGGTGTCCAAGCAGCTGTCAATCCAGCTCTAACAGGTAACAAAGCGGTTTTGTGGATAGCATAAGCCAAAGCCAATTCTGCCCAAAAAGACTTTCCAAACCATTCTTTTTTACCGTTTGTACCTTGTTCATTTTGTAATTTCGATTCTTCCAATCGTTTCTTCTTGTCAATTTCTCCCATTTCAATAGCTTCTTCCTCACCGTATCTTTTTGTTCGATAGAATTGGATGGCACTGTCGAATATGGGTCTTATACGTTCCACACCAATAGCATGAACCACCAAGAACGTGAGAGAACAATCTATAGTTGAAAGTATCGTATATATACCTAGAGCGTACCAACCGTATTTCTTGAACAAAGCTTTCAATCGGCCTGCTGCTGAGGTATTGGGAGGCAGTTCATCTTCTTCCGTTGATGATGATGATGATGATGATGATGATGATGATGATTGAGATGATTGAGAGGAGGACGATTGGGAAGCGGGCGGGACATTACGCGTCAAAGATGTAGAGCTGAATGCACGTATCGATATAGGATTTCGTCGAATTACTAGTGAAGTGATGGGGAGTTGTTTACTGTTCAGTTGCTGTCTAGCGAAGATATTGGAAGCGGTACGAGGTAATGATGTTCGTAAAATTGGAGTGGTTGATCGAAGTGTGGTATTCCTAGAACTTGAAGCCAGCGTCGAGCGGAGTAGGGGTAGTGTGGACATCTTGCGGCTATACGATGTGTGAGTCAATAGCAGGCTGTATCAACACATGTAATGCTTGTTTATATATCAGTCATCAAATCATCATTCCTCATCCACTCGAATAAAAGGTAGAAAAGTATCTCCATCGGCAGTGTCAAAAGATATTCGAAATTCAGTGCGAGTAGTCCACGTGGATGGCCGAAGTAGTCATCCATAGTTACGTAATATATATGTCTTCAGCACGTGCCTTTCGTGAAGGTGACTTATAAAAACATCCCTCGATGTTCTTGGCATCTTTGGTGACAGATATAAAAGCGAATAATTGAATAGATTTTCTCTTGATGGTATCTCGTATAAAAGTCGAGACAATGATATCGAGGCGACTGTCTTTCTCCCTTGATCATTCCACTTGTAGTCAGGAATGTGATGGAATCTAGCTGATCATCTGTTCAATTGATCATCGTCATCTTCCCATTCTTTCACTTGCAATTGATTCCCCGGTGCCAAGAGATGAAATAACATTGCCAAGAAGTGATTCGAATTCTGAATACCCTTTGTTTCCTTTCCAACCTGTGGCTTTGCTCCCTCCCCCTTCTCTCGTCTCTCGTCTCCCTCCCTCTCCCCCTCTACGCTGTCATCTGCAACTTCTCCCCTTTCTCCTCTCTGTTTCCCCCTCTATCCTCATCCACTCCCTCCCAATGATCACACGCGTTGACATAAGAACACATCATTTGGAAGGGGCGATGCGTTGTCTTGGCAATGTGTGTTGTGTTTTGTTTTGGTATGTTTGAGTAGTACTCGTAGCAGTGTGAAACGATCAAACAAGACTGAACAACGGGAATTGATACATCTTACTTTTTTTCACTTTTCCACTTTCGATTCTTCATTGCTTTATCTCAAACGTTTTGCTGTTCTGTTCTCTATTTTCATTAAACTGACCTCGATCTCTACTTTATCCACCTGCTAGATCATCTACCTACTACCATGTACTCTTTCATTCCTCTTCTCGCTTTACTACCTTCATTGGTAAGGGGTCAAGTAACGGCTACTTTCCCCAATGGAGCTACCAACCCCGATCAACCAGAGTTCCTCCCTATCGGATCATATGTCAACGAAACTTCCCTCTCGAGATTGATGTCCATCAATGGTGTCGATGATTTCTGTCTTTGGGGTCCTCCCGATCAGAGCGGTGCTAAAGAGAACGAAATCGGTAATGTAGAACCTATAGTCGTGGCCTACTGTACCAAACCCAGGAATGGTGCTAGGTGAGCACATCTGCCTGGACCCTCTCTAAAAGCCTAAGACTGATGAACTCTGATCCTTGTAGACTGATTCCTGATGGAGCTATTACCGCCGCTCATGTAAGTATCATTTATTTCTGAAGTGTGAATACTGCACTGACCTATTAGCACAGTTCATCAAAACCCCTCTATATGTTCAAATTCACGGTTTCTGGGACGGTACCAAGGTCGGAATTGTGAGTGAGACCTTTTCCCAACCATGCGACAAGGCTGACACCATGACGCTACTGTTCTCTTAATTGGTTCCTACCATTTGTCCTTACTCGTACATCACTGCTTTCTCTAATTCATATAGGTTGAAGGTGATGCCGGTGGTGAACTCGATCCTCACGGCGCTGAGAACTTAGGAAACCCTATCGGTGGTAATGTGACCTCGAATGTCGAGGGTAAAGACGTCTTCTACGAGGAGTGGATGTCTTTTGTGAGTTCTAATCATGCCACAACATAGTCGAGTATGCACTTACGCTGATTCAACCTTCACGACAGATCTCTTATGACCAATTCTGCGTACGAGTGTGTACCGCTGAAACCGCCAACGTCACTGCCGCTCTTCAATGTGAACACGAGCTTGATATCATGGGTTGTCAATTCGTCATGGCTATTGAGTGAGTCATTATTCCCTCGAGTTCATCATGTGTGAGATTCAATGCTGATTCCCCGCCGCAGAGACTTTTATCAAGAAAACAACACATTCACTTCATGTGACGGTGAAGCCGCTGCTCCTCCAGGTCTTTACCCTCAAGCCAACGGTTCGACTTCCACCTTCAGACAACGATACACCGGTACATACTCCAACGACGGTGGTGTCGGATACTTTACCGTTGGTCAAACCGTCACTCCTTCTTCCGTCGCATTGTAAGTCATTGTATGATTTTGCCAAAAAATTCCAAAGCTGACCTACTTTGTATTTAGCTATCCGGCAACTTCCAACTGTGTGACTTACTCTACCATCTCCAACGGAGTCAACACTGGTGACTGGGCAGTAACAGCCACTCCTTCCATATTGGCTTCAGGATCAACTGTAGCAGCCGGCAACGTCGGTACCACTTCTCAATCCAAACCTTCAGGTGCATCCGCCACTGCTGCTGCCTCCGGATCATCAGCTTCAGCTTCTGCTTCTGCTTCTAGATCAGGATCAGGCTCCGCTTCTGGTTCAAGCGCCCCATCAGCAAGTGGCTCAGCATCCAACGCTAATGCTGCTGCTTCCGCTTCAGGTTCAAGCTCAGCGGGGATGATAACCGTTCAAGGTGGATCAAACGTTATTGTCGGTATGGGTGTAGCCGTCGTTGGTATTTTATTAGGAGCAGTCACTCTTCTCTAAAATCTACACTAGTGGTATGACGAACAACTTAGTTTATGAGTAATCAAACGTTAATGTTAAATACGCTTTCAAGTTCAAGCATCATATGGACCTTTTTCAAACTGTTTCATCACTCTCTTTTCCGTTCGTGTTTCTCATCTCGTATATCCTCATTTACCCTTAATGCATCGCATGTCGTTTGTGCGTATTGATGGCAAGTGCAGTGTGCAGCTGCACTCCGGCGATTGGAAGACACTACCAATAAATGGAGGAATACAATACATCCAGCGCATGAAAATATGACAACTACTCAAGCGAGACTAAGGATACTGAATGATACTATATTTTGAATCTGAGAGAAATATCGATACAGGACTTGAAGCATTGTCATGACGAACGTTGTTGATTAGTGTGAATTTGAGCTTGAACTATGACCGATCGAACTTCCTAAACTACTACCCTCTGATACGCAGACAATAGGGAAAGCACCTTGTTTGCCTAACATACTACCTTCACCCGTAGTGGTGGAAGCAGAAATAACCTCTGCTGTTCCCCATGCGTCGTCGAACAGACGCACAACACGGAGTCTCATTCCTGGGCGCAGATCAAGTTCGTCAGGAAGAGAAGCTTGGTATCTGTTCATAAAAAGTCGGTCAGCAAGTGATCTCTGTCACTGTCCCAGGATCGATTACATTCGTCACACTCACGGCCATAAAACAGAAACTTCCATTCCAGGTTCAATCCATCTTTCACCTAATTGGTTTTCATCTTTGACTCTAGGTAAGACTGTACCTGTACTATTTCTGTTTCCTGCTGTCATGCCTGCGCCTGCCGCTCCTGCGCCGAACCCCGCTGCAGCCGCAGACGGAGCGATTAACCCTTCTGTAGATTTGGTGTGACCATGAGCACTTTGGGAATAAGCGGTTTCGCCACCCATAGTAGGTGAACTTCCATTTCCACTATATCTACCGATCAAACCTTTTTCAGATGTGTTCATAGGTTGTTTACCATTTCCTCCGCCGTGATTAGAAGTGAAATAACCGAATATACCTTGTTGAGAAGTTGAATTGGGTCTAGCTTGAGATGCGGCGAATGAAGATACTGAATCTCTTTGATGTTGTTTTCGTCTTTTCTTCATACAAATTAAGAGGAATATCAAGAGTGCAAGTAATAGTAATCCACCCAAGACACTTCCAACGATGATTCCTGCTAATTTACCACCTGTGATCTTGCTTGACCTCCCCGCTGTGTCATTCGCTGTTGTTCCTGTGGGAGAGGACGTGGCGGTGGCTGTGTTGGGTAATGAAGAAGAAGAAGAAGCGTTCGGCCGTACGGGTAAAGTATATCCACACACAGATACATCTGTTGAGCCTATAGCGGTGAAGAATTGTCAGCATCAACCATACCGCATCTCCTCACTACCTGAAAACCCCCGTCTAATTATCGACTACAGGATAAAAGTCATTCGCTCACCTTGATAACAACAATCATCAGGATTATCATTATTACAATAATCACATAATTGATTTGTTGAACTACCAAAACCGCAATTCCCTTCATTACTTTCACCACTGATACAGCTTTCCGTGTTGTTCGTAGCCAACGTAGTCCAATTTGTACAATCGGTGAAATCTTTTACTAGCTGAGTGTCTCTTCTACCTTGAGTCAAATCTGAACCAGGACAAAAAGATGATGAATTGACAATGGAATATTCGGACGAAGAGTATTCAAGACATGTTGATTGACAAACCATCTTCATTGATGTAGCTGCGGTGGATGAGTCTGCAGTGAAGTCAAGCGTAAGCTATCTTCTTTGTGCCCGAGAACAAGAGCGGCCATCCTTGGAATGGCGCAGTGATGAGATACGTCGAGAACAATTTACTCACTGTACAAAGCGGTACAGCTCAAACTGTACATCTCATTAACCCACATTGAGCATAAAACGGTTCTTTCCCATCTGATAGTAGCTTGACTGGCATTGCTGCATCCCAGTTGATCGTTACCGAACTTTGTATTGGTGAATTGATAAGGATTTGAGAAGTAAGCCAAAGCGGCGGCGTCGAACGTAGCTACCGAATTGACATTGGTGAAGAAAGGGAATGCGTTGGACAGATTCGCTGGGTTGAGGTATGCGTATTGGTCTATATGCGGGTCAGCATAGTGTCAAGGGATAACAATTGGAGAGGGCGGAGGCGAGGGAATAACTCACAAGCAGGACAGGCTACACTACCCAGTAATCTCAAACAACCATCTTGGATTTGTTGAGCTCGAATTTCTGTCCCACTGAACAAAATCCCTACTAAACCAAGTAGAAGCAATAACGATTCCTTCATCTCAAGTATGAGTCAACTACTAAGGAGTCTGTTCCTGATCTATCTTCGATTGGTTTCGACAAGATCGACGTTTTTTTATATCGTATCTTTTGTGATATTGGTCACTTTTGCGCTTCAGTCCTACTTTGACCACGATCGAGTAGATGCTAGAGCTATTCGAAAGGGATGAGGTTGAATCTACCTTTGCAAAGAAGATACAAAGATGAATTCCAAGAAATTCATTATGAATAAAAAGGTGGGATCATCGTCAGACTCTCCTAGTCATCCTTCACCATTCTGAGCATTTGTTCGTAAGCTATCACAGGTCATCGACACAGAATCAAAAAAAAAGGTACTTTAGCTTCGTACTATTCCCGAAATCTTGCTTTTTCCAACGGGGGCTCAAGGACAGAAGAGGAACGTCAACTGGAAAGTTAAAATCTCATAACTAGGTATATTGGTAACGTAAATTCACCTTCCCGCGTTCTCTTTCTTCCCTCCTCAGTCTTCAAAGTCTTCAGCTGATCAACTGGGGGGTGGAGGGAACACCGAGGGAAAAGAGATCATCTTTTTCAGGGTTTAACCACTTTATGAATTAGACTCTACGAGTATGGCTTGGCTTATGCTTGGGCCATAGAGTGAAAATCGAGTGGGATACATGGTCAGTGGCGTTTCTATACTTCTTTGCAATAGTAAGATAAGAATCAGGTTTTAGCCGAACAAGTGGAGTTGAAGGATGTAGGACTACGACTGTGGGATGATGAACGGTCAGGATGCATATGCAGTTGTATGGGGTTATTTCCCACCTGTCCCCGCCGTACTACCTTTTCAATGCTTCCTTCAAACCTCTCACTTGATCCAGCTTCTCGATCCTCAATCCCTCATCACTCTGTCTAGCTAAGAGAGGACACACGCTCATCTCTTTCCACCCTGACCATAAATCGTCCACGCGTGAGGCTACTGATGGGGTATCTATAACCAAGAGGTATAAAGCATCGTATCCTCCAGCTACAGCACGTTGTGTCAGCGAAACAAAGTGCAAGAAGAGTTCTGACTCACCACCAGGTACACCGCCGCCTATGACTCCCGGTAACTCAGAGCAGGCATCTAATAGTCTAGTCTGTTCAGGAGGTTCTATGGGTACTCCTGATAATTCGGACATCTTTCGAAGGAGGCTTCGAATTGTCTATGGGCTAAATGAGCTCAATTCTTCAAACGTAAACACAAGTATACGCACAAAGAGAGTCTGCCTGATCTCGTACAGTAACGCCGCCATCATCGCATTGCTTTTGTTCTGCGATGCAGGTCAGCTCATGCCGTTTCTACCTCCAGGATACCTGATCCACACTCACATCTTCTATATGCTTGTCCCCCATCGACTCCAGCGTCTTCTCATACCCATTATCCCCCTCCCTATTCACTAAACCAGTTAACGACTGTTCCAACTGCATATTCGCTTCATTCAATTCTGCCCATACATTTCCAGCTTGTTGCGGGTTCTCTTTACGCCATGATAAGACTTTACCGACGAAAGAGGGCGTATCTGTCCCTGCGTCTACATCCGCAAGTATCAATCGCAAACCTTTTGGTAATCTAAAGGAAGTGACATCTTGATCCCATTGTGATGGAGCCAATCCATCCATCAAAGTGTCTTCTTCAGAAAGTTCAAGGGGGATAGCATCTATTGGTCTGTCCATTAGAGAAGTGAGGAGGGAAGGTGAAAATCTGCGATAGATATGTGTACCGAAAACAGCTGATGATATATCGAATCCACTACCGACTTTCCCCTGAGCCAAACAATGTACGAACTGAGCGAGTGAATGTAGTGTTTCTAGGTCATCTGATTTTTCCAATTTATCTGGATTGGCCTCTTTGTGAGATAGATCTAGGATTTTCAGGTGGACGAGGAGAGATGCAACGAGAGAAGTCACAAGTGCAGCTGATGACCCTAACCCAGTTTTGTTTGTCTGGGATATCGGTCGAGGCAGGTGAGTGAAAGGTGGAAGAGATGACAATGAGGTGATTTTTGTCGGAAGGGATAGCGCTGAGAGCTACATAACGTGTGAGCATGCGCCTTGATTGCATTCTAAGGGAGAAAGGAACGTACCTGTTCTCGTTGAGAGTAAAAGTCATTGTCTGCGAGTACTACAATATCTAGGCCTTCTCCATGGGCTGTAAGTCTATTGATCAACTCTTCAGCAGCTTCTTGTCCTCTGTTATGTCCCGTCTTAGCGAGTGTCTCATACGCCAGAGTAAGAGATTGGAATAAAGCCAAGTAGATGAACTTGTTCTTCCCTCCATCCTCTTTGTTTTGCTCCAGCCTTAGCGCCTCCTTCTCCAGCAAGAGTGAATATGTCCAGGTAGATGACTTCGCGGGGAATTGTCCGGCTCGTACTGAGATGATAGCCTTGCCTGATGATGACGAAGTTGAAGGAGAAGGTAAAGAAGTGACCGTTGAATAGAACCTTGATGAAGTGGCTACTACAACGCCCGAGAACGCTCTATCCAGGACTAAATAGCCTCCTGCAAGAAGCACCTTCCCGGGGGAGGAGATTGTTGTTCTTTCTGGCTCCATCTTGAGGCTAAGTTGGTGTGGATGAAGTATATTGACAAGAGGGAAGAAGCTCTTTTTTTCCTCGTCAAATTCAGTTTTTGTTGATGAAGGATAGACCGTGCCTTCCCAAGCTGTGGTATAACGCCACGTGGATACAGCTAGCACACTGACAAAAAAGCTTCCGTAAATCTCGGATATTCAGTTTATCGGTCTCAAGCGAGATCTCTTATCTGTTACCAATGAAATCATTCATTCCTCATGACAGAAGAAAGAAAGGAGATGGAGCGAGTGATGCTCTGAGAGACTGATAAGTACTGCTATTTGCCCTGTTACACGACAAGCAATCACGTCGTATGTAGTTAGAGCATCACACACTTGACATCAACAGCTCGACACCACCCAAACAGTGAACGCTCCACCATGTCTCTCCCCAGTGGGAGTGTTCCCATCCCTTCTGTACCGGTACCTGCTCCACAAGAGGAATCTCAATCCAAGCGAAGTAGGATGATGCAAAGCTCGTTGGAGCTGGTGTTCTCATGTGAGTGTCTTGAGCCAAATGTAATGACACCACCGCTGACCCATACATAGACTCACGACATCAACAACTTCGATATGGGGGATCGGCACCGTCGTTCATCGAATCATCATCTTCCAAATCACCTTCAACTGATCAAAGAGGGAGTGGACAATCGGGAGAAGAAGAAGAGATAGAGGAGCGGGACGTATCCGGAAGGTGGGCAGATATAGAATCTGCAGCTGGAAGAGGAAGGCGACAATCTGGAATATCACCAATCGGTAGAGATGAAGATCCAGAAATAATATTTGAAGAAGAAGAAGAAGAAATACAACCGGCGTCACATCATTATAGAACAGCATCGGATGAACCTTCATTCTTCCATTCCGATCCACTTCCAGCCTCCAGAGCAAACGATACATCCCCCATGCCTTCGAGTCAAGCTAGTCCGGTTATACCCCCTTCGATCGGAGGAAAGGGTTTGATCTCAATCAACATGTTCTCGCCAAGAGTGACGTCGTCGAATTTGAGCACGTCGTACGGGACTAGATCAAGTGGGAGTCAAACACCTCTCCCTGGGAGAATACCGAGAGATTTCAATGCTAGTGGAATCAGTCGGGCAGAAGATGTTGATACCGATGAGAGAACCGGTTTGGTGAAAGGTACAGATACTGGGTACGGCGCACTCAGTGATCGAGATGAAGAAGGGAATGTTAGGGTTAGACAGAAGCATAAATATCCTCAAGGCCAGAGTACCGATGGTCAGACTGTGAGTAAAGTTATACAGTAGACCTGTGATTGCAGCTGATGGATTTATTTAGCTGTTCAACGCTACGGCTGTGCTGGTTGGAATAGGGCTACTATCGATGCCGCTAGCATTCGCATACGCTGGATGGGTAGGAGGGACAGTCATGCTGTTAGGTTTTGGATGGCTGACCTGTTACACGTGAGTGATATCGTCCATCTCCTAATAAAGTAGATTCTGACGGGATGTACAGCGCCAAGCTGCTTGCGCATCTGATTAGATCAGATCCAAGCTTGATGGGATACACAGATATTGGCGTGAGGGCACTGGGACCATGGGCAGGTGGTGGAATACATGTTCTGTGAGTGGCTTCCCTGGCTATCAGAGTTTACAGCTGACATCAGGAGCTGAATAGCTTTTGCATGGAGTTGTTCGCTTTAGGGTGTGTTTTGTGATTCCTCCTGTATGTTTCTCAGCTAAGCCCCGTCTAGTGTCGCATTGATCGTTCTGTTTGGAGACACACTGAACGCTTTATACCCAAACATCTCGTCAAACACCTGGAAAGAAATTGGGTTTATCTTGTGGGTCGTCCCCTGATACCAGTGTTACGCGATACTAACGTCAAGTCATGTAGCATCCTACCAACAGCTCTTATGCCACTTCGTCTCTTATCCCTCCCCTCGCTCCTCTCATCAGTGTCCTCACTCCTCCTAATTCTCGTGCTGCTGATCGACGGTCTGATCCGTCCCATCGCACCCGGTTCATTACGCAATCCCATGCCGACGTCTCTATGGCCAGAGTGGGGCGGATCCAACTGGCTAGGTGGAATAGGACTGGTGTTAGCTGGATTTGGTGGACACGCTGTGATGCCTAGTCTGGCTAGGGATATGAAAAGGCCTGAATCGTTTGATAGAGTCGTTAACAAAGCTTTTGTGAGTGCACAAGTGTATATGACTGGATGGAGTACCTGCTAACGTTTTAAGTATAGACAATTGCCACGGCTATCTCGTTTATAGCTGGAGCTGCGGGATATCTGATGATAGGGCAGACTGTTTCGGATGAAGTGAGTAGGGTATATCACTACCTCAGGTTATAAACTGACGCCAAACAGATCACTCGAGATCTGATGCAGGATAAATACCACTATCCCCATTTGCTTAATCTCTTCGCTTTGTGGATGATTGTCATCAATCCTCTAACGAAGTTCGGCTTGAGTTCTAGACCGGTGAGTTCGCTTTGGAAGTCCGCAATGTTCTTAGCTAATGACCCGTGGTGAAGCTCAATATCACTCTGGAGAGTATCCTTGGCATATCACCTACCACCGGAATACACATCGAGGACGAATCGACTTTTCATACTTCTGAAGCAGATGAAAGTGATCCTCTCGGTTCAGGTACCAAGTCGGATCGAGGAGAAAGAAGGTTATCTTCCATGTCCATCGCAAGATCTCGTGCAAGAAGAGAATCAAGGGGGATGGGAGAATCAGATTGGTCGTATAGATCATTCCCTAGGAGACCAAGTGAAATTGCACCGATCAAGACCTCTTCTCCAAGTGAAGAGAGGAGAAACACTGTGTTACGAGTCATGTCGAGGACTGTAGTTACAGCTCTGTGCGTAGTTACTGCCGTTCTCTTACCTGGGTTTGGAAGGGTCATGGCTTTCTTAGGAAGTTTCTCGGCTTTCCTGATCTGTATAATTCTTCCAGTGAGTGCGGGACACGCTGATTTGGAGACACTCGCTGATTCATATGATAGCTGCTGTTCTACATTCGCTTGGCCCCTCGTTTAGACCCCAGTACGGAGTCAACACCATCCGCTAGATGGCACCGAACGGCGCATTGGATAATGGTTGGAGTATGTACAGTGTTTATGATAGCTGGGACTGTGTGGGCATTCCTCCCTGGAAGTGGACATGGCGAGCTTGATCCATAGATGGAATGCATGCGGAGTAAACTAGAAATTGCATTAAATTACAGGAATTTTTATTATCATCGATAAACATTTGTATGGCCTTGAGAACGAAAGAGAAAGCATGTATCATACTGTCGCTTCAGCAAGCATGCGCTACTCTTGCACGTCCACAGTTCTTTCCATTTCTGATCAAGCACCTGTACGAAAGAAGTCCTCGTCGTTGACAGAACGCCACCAAAAGGAAACACGTGTTCAAGCTTAAAAAAGTCGCGTAAACGCGACGAGTGTTGTAAGACCTTTCTTCTTCTCTTCTCGTTCGACCACTCTTGATCTATAACATCTACACAGCCAACGAGCAACATGCCAGGAGGAGTATTCAAGATATCACCGGGGGTACAGTCGTACGATTGGGGTAAGAAAGGCTCGGCGTCTCTTGCGGCTCAATTCGCCCAGACGTCAGTCAAAGGTTTCCAGATCGATGATAACAAGACTTATGCTGAGGTGAGTAGATCATCATTCGTTGGGGTCTAGAGGATTGTACTGATGAGACGTTGCTAGCTTTGGATGGGTACACATCCTAATGTACCATCAAAGCTCGAAAACGACCAACTCCTCTCAGACCATCTCAAATCAAACCATCATTTGATAGGAGATAAAGTATCAACTAAATTTGAAGATACAAAAGAAGGCGCTCTACCATTTCTTTTCAAAGTGTTGAGTATAGGTACAGCGTTGAGTATACAGGCCCATCCTGACAAGGCTCTGGCGAGAAAGCTTTTTGATGAGCGGCCAGACGTCTACAAGGGTGAGTGATACTTTGTTTCGGGAAGATGCTGGTATCAAACGAGCTAGAGAAGTGAGCTGATATTTGATCATACATGTAGATCCAAATCACAAACCAGAAATGGCAATTGCTCTCACTCCTTTCTTAGCATTCCTCAACTTCCTTCCTCTACCCATACTCTTGCTCAACCTACTCAGCGTGGACGAGCTTAAACCTCTTATCCCTTCCGAGCTCGTCACATCACTTGCTTCATCACTTACACTGCCTACTACTCGACCGCCCGACGCATTCTTATTCCAACCTAGCATCTCATCGCCCTCAACTGAGCAGAAAAAGATACTGAAGGATATATTCAAAGAGTTGATGTCGGCGGATGAAGATCTGGTCACTACTGCTGTTAGAAGTTTAGTTGAGAGGTATAAGAAGGGAGATGATGTATTAGAAGCTGAGAAGTCTGTCGCGGATCTAGCGATCATGCTTAACGAACAGTATCCTGATGATGTGGGAGTTTTATGTGTCTTCTTTCTGAACGTGGTGGAGCTGAAAAAAGGTGAAGCTGCTTTCTTGGAAGCTAATTCGCCTCACGCATATATCAAAGGAGGTGAGTTTAATCTACATACATATGAAGGGACACTTGACGCGAGTCATCGCTGATCACCAGTGTAGATATCATCGAATGCATGGCCACTTCCGATAATGTGGTACGAGCAGGACTCACACCTAAACTTCGTGATGTGCCTACGTTAGTAGAGATGTTGACATATGAAGCTGGACCTGGAAACAAGCAATTACTCAAGCCGACTTCATTTGGTGAAGACGATTCTACCAAATTGTACGACCCACCAATCGAAGAGTTCTCTGTCCTTCGCGTCGAATTGGCACATGGCGAGAAGACGTCTCATGAAGCGATTGAGGGTCCTTCTATCGCTGTCGTCACCGAAGGTAAAGGAGTTGTAGGAAGTGATGGGGATGAGTTGGACTTTGAACGAGGCGATGTCATATTCATTGGAGCTGGCGAGCAAGTCGACTGGGAAGCGAAGGAGAAACTGGAAATCTTCAGAGCTTTCGTAGAAGCTTAGTGTTGGCAGTAATGGACAATTTTATCTTTCGCTTCACGTTTGACTCACGTACTAGATGATATGCATATAGACTGGTGATTACACACGATCCCTCTTTGATACATATAGTGCTTTGTACACACCGTCAAGGATCATCTCGCTCAGATCTCATCAAGGGCGCGATGGTGTGGCAGTCAACCCATAGGACTTCTACAGGTCTCAACCGAGATTCTTGCTGTTCACAGTGCCAGCACCGTAGCCGCTCTGCGGATGTTATTTTCATATTCTTAAGACCCCACGTGCTTCTCAAAAGTCGTGCTGTGCATCACAGTATGCATACATAGTCTGTGTGTAACCTTTGGATAAGGGGAATGATGGGCTCACCATTGCCTTGATATACCGATACCGAGACGATAATGCCCGAGCTGAGTAATCAATGTTCCGCCTCCACCAAAACGATCGTTATCTTGTCCTGAATACCTATTGCTTAGTCAAAGCTTACAAATGATATCACACTGTTGTTTCATCCTTTATATGACGATTATATGTATCGGTCAAGCAGGATGCATTTAGAAATTTTGTCCTCCCTGCTTCTGCACGTTGACACGTACAGCAAAAAATCATGACGATTCAATCAGAACGGCTATTCGAGCCTATCAAAATAGGGGATGTAACCCTTAAGCATCGCGTGGTTATGGCTCCTATGACTCGCCTCAGAGCGGACAACGAGACGGCAGCTCCTAGTGCTATGTCCATAGCATACTACGCGCAGAGGGCAAGTGGTGAGTGATCTCAATGGACGCAAGGGGATCAGCTGATCATAGTGATAGATGGGGGATTGATCATTTCTGAGGGGACTGTGCCTTCTGTGGAAGGCAGAGGTTGGCCCAACAGTCCAGGTGAGGATGGCTTATTCTGTACCGTGACGCCGATGTTGACCTTCGGTGTCATCAGGGATATGGTCAACGGAGCAGATCGATGCATGGAAGAAGATCACAGATGCTGTTCATGCTAAGAAAGGAACGATATTCTGTCAGCTATTCGCGGCGGGGTGAGCGAGCTCTTTGATAGTGATAGGATCCCTGAAAACTCATCTCCTTGAGTTCAAATAGACGTGTAGCCAACCCAAGTATCGCACCCGTCATATACGCCCCATCAGATATCAATGATCCCACCCCTGGTGCCCCTACACCACCTCTCAAAGTTATGACTCGGGAAGATATCACCAAGAGTATCGCCGATTTCACTCAAGGAGCTAAGAACGCGATTGCAGCTGGTTTTGACGGCGTGGAAATACACTGTGCCAACGGATATGTAAGTCTTACCTCTTAGGGTATGTTGAAGATACTCATGCTAAGTGATCTGGGATTAGCTCCTTGACCAGTTTGTGAGTAACGACTTTACTTATCCACGAGTTATCCCCTAACATCACGCTTAGATCCAATACAACTCCAATCAGCGTAGTGACGAATATGGCGGCTCACTAGAGAACCGGTTCAGATTCCCATTACAGGTGATCTCTTCCATCTCATCAGCTATTGGTGCTTCAAAAGTGGGAGTTAGGATATCTCCATTTGCAACGTTTCAAGGAATGAGACCCTCTGACCCGTTGGCGGTGTTTATCCCTTTCACCAGAGCGGTTCTTTCCTCTACCCCAGGTCTAGCTTATATATCGGGATTGATGCCTAGAGCCAACGGAGCGGATGATCAAGCGAATCTAGTTGAGAACGATGCCTTGGATCCGATAAGAGATATCGTCGTTGTGACAGGAGTGACATTTTTCGTTGCAGGTGGATTTACAACACAAAGCGCCAAAGGACATGCAGAGAAACATAATGATCTCATCGCCTTTGGAAGGTATTTTACGTGTGAGTAATTGTTTTTGTCGCTTTTGCAAAGCACGCCAAGCATCCTTTTTCGTATTATAGCAAATCCAGATCTTCCACAGAGGATCAGAAACGACTGGCCGCTGGTCAAGTACGACCGAGACACCTTCTACACCCCTGGCAAGGAAGGTTATCTCGAGTGAGTCGTCTCTAGGCGTGTCGTGAAGCGGAAACACTAATGGCCGATCATACTCAGCTGGACAGAGTACAAAGCTATCCATCAGTTTGACGCTGTTTATCCCTAAGCTTTGGAAGGGAAATAAAGGGGGCTCCTTGGTTCTCATAGAAATATCAAGACAAGAGGTAGACTAAAAAGGTGATCATGCATATTTGCGCTTGAGCTCAGTATTGCCTGCAATTCCCAGCTTAGCTATTGAGTGGCAGCGATTCTTGCCTTACAACTGTCATTGATTCCCTGTTCCTGTACAGGACAATCTTTTGGAATAGAGACCAAGTGCCACACTCAATACCCCTTGGTGCATAACCAGTCTATAACTCCGAAACGCCGTCAACTTTCATCTTTCATCTTTCCAGGTTTATTGTTCACTTCTAATTTCAACGTTTATTTCACCTTTATCATCTGCTTACCAAGTCTGTTCTTCGCTCGACACACGTACAAAAGGACAAAGGTCCACATCGCTCTACTCGCCCGCGACCACAGCATCGAAAAGAGCAAGAAAATTCCTCCAATATGACTTCCATGGCAGCTGCCCTTGCAGCCTCACTTCCGGTTGCCGCGAGAACATCAACCCCTCAACCTGCTTCCTCAGCTCAACAACCCAAACAATTCCCTCAAAGATTAGAAGGTGTGGTGGACGTAGAAGCTGCCAGAGAAGTGGAAAGCGTACAGCTCAACTCTTTAGTGAGTATTCATGCTTTTCTCTCGAGAAGCTCCCTAAGCTCACAACGTAAATAGGTGTTCCTCAAAATAATGAAACACTCTACCGATATCCTCCCTCCACCCCCAGCTACTACATTGCAACAGGATCGAAATGCTCCTCCACCAACTGAACTCTCGTCCCACACCGATTGCTTGGGTGTATTGTTAGGCTTAGACTTGGATGGCGTCATGGAAGTAGAGGACAGTTTCGCTTTACCCGGTGGAGAGACTGGTTTGGGATGTGAGTTTTTTTTCTCGTTTCAAACGTGACTCGCTGACGTCGTCATAGCCAACTCGTATTCCGACCGACTCCTTACACATCTGCGTGAAGTGCAAACACCCGATTCACCAGTCGGTATATATCTCTCAACACGCAACGGTGGTTTCGCAACTCGAGTATCGATCGATCTGTTAGCTGCAGTAGAGAAGGTTTCTGGAGGAAGAGGAAAAGCTGTATTGGTGATCCACGATGCTAGTAAAGCCAATGGAGGAGATTTGAGCATTAAAGCTTACAGACTTGGAGAAGGTGCTAGGGAAGCTGCAAAGTTGGGTAAATGGGATGAGAAGACGTGAGTTTATTGAATTCCATCATTAATCGGAGTTATGCTGACATCTCACAGCCTCACTGAGAACGGAATAACCGCATCAACCCTTCTCTCACCTTTACCCATGAACGTAACATCACCTTCTTTGATCTCCGCTTTCCTCTCAACCCTCACCACTCCTTCTGCTCAACAACAACCATCACTTTCAAATCCCTCAGTACCGCTACCGCCATCATTCTCCGCACTTGTCAACCCTGCACCCACTTCATTGACAAATTACCTGCAAAATACACTTGATTCGTTAACACTCCATTCACACGAGGCCAACAACATCGCATTCTTGACTCGACAAATCGCTAGAGAAAAAGTGAAGCACGAACAAACGGTTAAAGATCGTGAAGAGGAGAACGCCCGTAGAAGGAAACAAGGGTTATCTGAATTCCCTTCTATTTCAGCTGAGATCAGAGGTGGAACAAAGGAGCCTAGTAGATTGGAGATGGTGTGTCTCGGTGGTACAGTCGAAGGTTTGGCTAAAGGCATGGGAGCTGAAGCTGGTAAAGGTTTGGTTAGGAGTTATCTTTAGGTTGGGTTTACTTTGTAGATAATGGTCACGATCGTGCAGATCACATGCATAAACTCTTTGAGCTGTAGTTACGCCTCGCCACATATTGTTTCTCGTATCACACCGCTCCCCAGACACCAGTCATCATACCATACCGCAGCTACCTGGCCTGGCGACACTCCGATCAAAGGGCGAGGGAAATCTATGGTTACTCTGGGAGATTGATAAGCTTTTACGCTTATGGACTACACTCACCCATCTCCCGTCTTGACTACCTTGCCAAGAACAGGTTCCATCCTGTGTCTGACTTGGATATTCACCTTCCCATCGTCCCTTGCTAGTAGATCTGCGGGGTAGGCACCGTGTATCCAATGAAATGTGTCCGTGGTTACCTGATGACATTGCAAGAGGGGATGATCACTGCCTTGGTTCAGCATGACCCGCGTTCTCAAAGACCAACTCACTGTCCTGGAACAACCAGTATATCCTGACCATTCTCGCCTACGCCTTTTTTCGCTACGAAAAGCGGTTTAAGCTGATTCGGGATTTTAGCTCGCTGGCCTATGGTATAATACCACAATCCTTTATGTGGGCCTAGCATTTCCCCTGACGGTAGGACTATGTTACCTGGAGAGATTGGCGGGGATGTGTACTGAGCTGTGAGTGCATCAGCGTTGGTTATAGTCGAGCGACACACTACGCACATATGAAATCACCGAATTTGCCTCTTTCTCCTATGAAACAAACACCCATCGACTCTTCTTTATTCGCGTTGGAGAGATTCCAATATGTAGCTAGTTGTCTCACGGTGGATTTGGTTAACCTTCCCAGGGGTAAGATCGTCTAAGCAAAGGTCAGCAGTGTTGAGGCGTTGTTGACCAACTCACACGACTTAGCTGCGCTTCATTCATTTGTGACAAGTAATATGTCTGATCTTTAGTCTGATCTCTCGCCCTCATCAGCTTTGCTTGATTCAGGGTGTGGTCCACCCGGCCGTAATGTCCCGTGGCGAGGAAATGTTTTGACTTGCTCGGTAAAACCTCCATCAAAGCACCGAACTTGATCTCTCTACAGTACGTCAGCTTTGTTCAATCCAGGAATGAATCTTGAGCTGACCTGTTGCAATCTATATCCGGATTAGGAGTCGCGCCTTTCTCCCATACGTTGACAGCAGGTTCGAACACCCTGCTCCAGTACTCTTTGCTGAGATCTATCAGCTTGACTTTGCCAGGAGAGATGCCAATCGACCGTGATATCGTCTGCACGTCGTTCCAATCCTTCTCCCATTGACAGGTCGACTGAGCATTCCCTCTTGTCGATTTGTATGACAAGGAGAACGAGGAGGTCGCTGAAGGAGGTGGACTTTCAGATAAGAGGGGGTCCCAGTTACGCATGAACACCACATCGAGGTGTATTGGCTGATAACATCTTTTAGCGTAACACAAAGTAGGGAGATATAACGTACATGTTCGCATAATATACGAAGGGTGGTAGCTGAATCGACACCACCTGAGACTGCTACGGTGACTGAATCGCCCCGTCAGCATATGTCTGCGAGGCGTACATCTACCCACCGTGATCACCCTCTTTCAGGCCCAGGTCCTCCATCGATGGTATCAGATCTTCCACTTGTTTTTGAGAGAGAGAATGTATACATCGTTTGTGTAAGATCGACGGTTGATGTAACCTAGGTCGGGGGACGTATCGAGCGGTGATCCGCGATGGACCGGCAACACTGCTCGATAGGAGAGCCGCCCAGCTCGAACGTGCAATCACTGCAGCCATGACAGAGATCCTGCCCTATTTGGTGATGTTTCTAGTTGAGAAGAAATAGGTGTAATATTTCAAAATTCCTCGCGATGAGAAAAGAGAAAAGTGGAGGGGAAATTGTGAATTTAAATTAACCATTGCGCGTCAGAATCAAAGTAAACATCACATCTCATTCCTCTGGCTCCCCTCATCTATCATCTCTGCATCCGCACCCACAGCTTCTCCAATATCTCCCTGCGAACATATCAGACAATGTCAGCAAGGAAAAGAAAGTCCGTGGTGGAAGAATCATCACCCGCCGTGACGTGGGTTGCTCCGTGAGTGATTGTTTGGTCCTCAGAATGACGAGATACTTATGAGCTGTGGTCAGAACCGAACACGAGTTTAGAGATCTGAGGAGGTACAAGTGAGTATCCATGCATGGTTGTACATTTTCACTGAGCGAAATACTAACGTCTTATAGATCATTTCTTCGTAAGCAGTTTACTGGATTGAAACAACTACAACCGACTAACGACTTACTCAGTCCCACCCAACAACTCATACGGTATCAACCAGTTGTGAGTCAGTACTGTGATAACCACGCTAATGTTCAACAGCGTCTGGCTCGCCCACGAGTCGAACAAACCCCCTCGACCGACTCATAACGGCAACCAACAACCTCTATCGAAGAAGCCGAGACATTCCGTCTCAGGTCATGACGCGGTCGCAGAGGAGCCGCATCCCGTTGGACCGATAGCAGCGTTGAATGAGGAGGTGGAGGTGGATCCTAATTGGCAAGCAGGGCTTTGGATCGGTAAGATCGTGGAGATCAGAGCGAAAGACACGAGCTATGTATGGACGTGAGTGACTCGAATTGAAGGGGAGATTTTACTAACTTTAGTCGTATAAAGCAAGATCAGGTGGATGTGTCAGTCAATAGGGGAACTGAAAGAGTCTGGTATAAGAACTGGGCTGTGAGTGATATCTGGTCTAATCCCTGGTGTGACATGCGGGACCGATCATCGCTGAGAGAGAAACAGACCTAGGAGCAAAGGCGACAGCAGGGAGATCTTTATGCTTGGTTCAGAACACGACGCGTTACAACCTGTAGGCGCTGTTGAAGGTATGTATTGTACTCATCCAGCTTTGGCTAATTTCACAATCGTAGCAACCGCTCCGGTGATCCTTTTCGACGAACGCAATCCGCTGCAAGCTCCGTTTGGCAATAAATCGATTTTCTTCCGATCAGAAGCTCGCACACCTACACCAGCTGAAGTGGAAAAGGTGCGTCTGCGTCGACAAGTAGACTCATATTGACTCTTCTCAACAGCTCGTTCCTAAAAAGATTGCCGGGGATGTCGAACCAAAGTCGAGGAAAAAGGGAAGAGCTTCTGAAGCTCCATCTGGCGGGCATCTTTTCGTAAGTCTAACATTTTAGTGCTTTCTCATTGACACTCCCACAGCCCATTAGGAAACCAACATGCTACTGCGGAGATCCATACCGGCCATTGTCGGAAAGAGAAGAGCCCATGGCATTGTGCAGTCATCTCGGTGAGTACAATATGTATGACCGTGAGACCCTGCTGATGAAATATCAGGCTGCCTAAGATGGTTCCACCTCGGTTGTTTGGATTGGAAGAACGATCATCGACGTACAGCCACACCTTCCTCACTCGAAGATGTTAGAAACTCCGGTGTCGAGCTCATGTCGCTTCTCCCCCAATATGGTCTAACAACTCCCGCCAAGGAGATATCGCTTGAACACGATCCTTCAGATTTGAACTTTACATGGCCTGATTCGACCACGAATCAAGAAGCTGAGATAGAAAGCTGTGGCATATTGGCAGAGGACATCAAGGATGAAGGGATTGGAGCGGTCCCTCAACTAACGGCAATGACTGTGGAACAAAACGCGTTCCTCGACAAGTACCTCCCGGACAGTATACTCCTTGCAGCTGAAAGTCCGATTGAAAGGGGATCGACTGATACTGGGATAGTGGGCAATGCTCGGTACGTTATGCGAGCCAGAGAGATTTTGCAGAAAAATAGAGAGGTTAGACGGAGATCTCAAGTCGAACCTGTTGAGGTGGAGAGGATTGAGAAAATGGTTTTGGAATGGGAGAATATTTGGAAAATCAAGCGAGAAGAGCAAGTCTACCAGCGTAGGTCCGTAGTTTGGCTGTGTCCAGGGTGTAGAAGAGCCATGTGAAGGTGTTCGGCTGGATCTTGAGAAAGTAACTTAAATTGTATCTGATTGACTTGAGCGATGAAACAATGAGTTTAGCGGCAATGCTTAAAGTTGTCAAGGACTCGCTGTCAACACTTTATCCACAGTCTCAATTTACAACCGTTGCAAGCCAATGTGATAGGTTGAAGTGACGCCGGTCAAAACCGCCACCTAAATCACGATTAAATCATCGTTACTTGTCTTCTTCATCTACCCCTTTCCCCATGATCTCCCTCCGATCTCGTCAATCGTCATGTGCAGTGCGGATCTTAAAGTTCCTCCGATGCACTCATTCCCTGCCGAGACACCAGGCGACACCGATCGAGTGGTTACCCCTTCCTCGATCACTGTCACCTCGCAAGGCTCTGATGCTCCTTTCGCTACCTATACCCCCTAAAAACTGGCCATCGCATCTGGAATTGGCTTCTCCGCTGCTGGCTACTGTCTCGGCTCATCTGAAAACAAAGGGTATCGCTGTGAATGCTGTCTACGATGGGAAAGGCGTGGAAGCTGCGTTCCCCAAGGACGAGGAATATCCCGCGAGGATACTTTGGCCAGATGGTCGCTCTATAGCTTACGACAAGTTCAATATGGAAAGTATAGCTTCGGATGAGATACTGAGGGACTTGGAATACACTTCGAGAAGTGTGGAACAGAATATTGAAGGTGTCAGAGAGATCTTGGTATGTACGCATGGATCAAGAGATTGTAGGTGTTCAGACAGAGGTGGACCTTTGGTAGAAGCGCTCAGAGAGGAAGTGGAAAGAAGAGGCGTAGGCGACAAGGTCAAGATTGGAGAGATCGCACATGTTGGCGGGCACAAGTGAGTCAAACGTACAACTGCCATCATCTGATGAACCCATGTAGATACGCTGCCAACGCTATCACTCTGCCCTCACTCGACATGCTGTCCAATCTCACGCTCGAACACGCCCCTGCGCTCATCTCACATGTACTCTTGCCAACCAAGTCAAAGATGTGGGCGCATTGGAGGGGGAGATATGGGCTGACAGAGGGACAGCAGGCTGAAGTATGGAACAGGTTCAACTTGTACAAAGGTAGATCGACAGCAGCGGTTGATGACGCAGAACAAGTCGAGCTGAGGTTCAAAACGTTTGAAGGAGAAGAAAAGGTCGTCAAAGCTGGACTAGGTAGTAATCTGTTGGAGGTGGGTAAAGAGAATGATCTACCGTCTTTGGAGGGTGTCTGTGGTGGGAATCTAGGTGAGTTCTAATCAGAGAATACAATTCAACTACTGCGGCGAATGCTGATTGAACGTAGAATGCGCAACATGTCACTTGTATCTCCCTCCTGTGCCAACACCGTCGCCAACAGGAGAGGCCTCCGACGAGGAGTTTGATATGCTGGGATATGCCTTGGGATATAAAGACGGCGAAAGTAGATTAGGATGTCAGGTGAAAGTGACCAAAGAATTGGCAGAGTGGTGCAACGCAGGTGGTGTTATTGGATTACCTAGGTTTTAGCAAATTACTGTATAAAGAACATACCCCGCAGATATATACCCTCTTCACACGACACATGCATGACTACAACACTGAATCTATGGTCTAACACCGTATCTTGCCATGCCACGGACATCGTCTAGTAATTGCTGAAGCTGGGATTCTGTTTCATCCCCTTGCGAGTATCTCTCGAGACTGTTGAGTTATCAGCGAGAGTTGGCGGTACTTGCACTTACCTTGGAATCAACGCGATGGCCACTTCTACTCTCTCCGGTCTCAAGTACATTATCTGAGCTATCTCAAACTTGTTCAGAAATCCAGGTCGAGCCATAAGAGCGCTGTGAAGGGGATCAGGTACGGCAACAGCAAGTATTCACTCACGTTCGCATACTCTCTGAAACTTCCATACTGGCGTTTTGAAACTCGGTAACGTATCCCACACTGGCTTTGTAAACTCTAAGGGTTCATTAGCATAGAGATCAGAAGATCAGAAAATAGCTCACTTGTTATCTGGGGCAGGAGGGACACCTGGAGCGGCTCTAGCTGCGACGAGTAGTGTTGACACTTCGGTGAGAGTCAACGCTTCACCGTCGGCGAATTCTGCAATGGACCGTCAGTCACTGGATTGCTTGTCTTGGAGCTCACCTCCAAATTGAAGCTTTGTAGCATCTTCATCAGGTATCTAATCTATTCATCAGTGACATTCACGCCCACTTGGCAAACTACCCACAGCATTCTTCCTACTCCGCGTGGTAGACGACGATGCGATAACACCAGCATTAGGTCTTGACGGTCCTTGTGATTCGTTCACCATGGTGGATACAGTGTACTTGAGCGTGGGGTCAAGAGATGATGAACAAGGACGATAGGACGAAGAATGATGAAAGAAAACAACGGTTGATCTTTCTTAAACCGGACAGAGGCAATTACGTAATCGATACTGCTGCTGTCATAAAGCTGCACTTCGGTCATACCCTTATCCTTGCTTGTCTTCTTGTCCTTGTTGTTCTCATTTGTTCAGTGATCCTTTTTGGATAGTATACAATACTGTGCTCCTTCCCCTGCCACCAACAATCATCACCAAGGCATCCTGTGAGCAGTCACTGCCCTTTCCTTTGCCTGATAACTCTTCCCGCTTCCTTTGAGCTGACTTTCCTCCTCACTCGTCACCCTCAGCGTGGATATACCGTGTAGCAAGCAGCGAGTCGAGTGTATCACATCAAACCTCAACAAAGATCATCGGCCACCATCTTCACGCTTTTGATGCGAGTTCATCACGTACACCGCCTCGACCTTGGGTGGGTGTCTCGACGTCGATAGATATAGGAATTTAGCATCATGTCAGTCACATCCACACCACCAAAATCGACATCAAAACTACCCCCTGACTCCTCTCCCTCCGGCAGTTATAGACGGTCGCCTTCAGTCTCGGAGACTATCCAAAAGTACGAGTCAAGAAATACTCCACCGACCGAAAGAAGACCTTCGGTACCTACCCCTAGACGCTCTGGCATCCCCTCGCTTGTCGGATCAAACCCTTCGGGATCTCCTAGAAGTACTTCCATCGCGGGACCGTCTAGGAATGGATCAATGTCAGCGGTGAAGACTGACACTTCGAGAAGGGCTAGCGGTGCTGGACTAAGATCACCTGGAAAGGTTCAAGAGACTAGGAGAGTCTTAGCAGCTTCACCCAGTTCCATTCCTCGACCGTCCATCTCCAATACCAGCTCATCAAGTTCTGTGCCCCGTTCATCCTCTGCTTCTCGTCAGGCAGACCGTTCCCCTTCTCATACCAAAACAACATCCAAACCGTTCCCAAACTCGTCAATACCTCGATCCACATCCGACACATTCTACATTTCACCACGCTCTGTCGCCGGACCTTCTCGCTTGACCCCAAATGAAACGTCCTCTTCTCAAGCTAGTCCAGTAAAACCCCCGCTTCGACGCAAACCTCCAAAAGCAGACTTGACGAATACATTCCCTCCTGTCCGGAAGAAGGCTTCCCTCTCATCGCTGTCTTCCATGCACGCTGGAGAAGGCGAAGACAGGGGAGATCAAACCACCCCTGTGGCCGCAGCAATGACTCGAGCGGATAAGGAATCAAGCCACAAAGATGCAGGTTCTGGTTCCAGTCATGGATCACCTAACAAGCATGTGGGTATCATCATCCCCACCAGAAGATCTTCTAACAATCCCAGTACGCCAAGTTCCCCTCAATCAGCTGGTCCGCATCCCATATCCCCTCGAACCACTTCAAGAGAGCTCCCCAGTCCGACAATGCCAAATCCTCGGCGGATGTCGCGAAATCTGGGTGACACAGGCCCAGTGATTGATTCAAGAAGGTCGTTGGATGGGTTAGTGCGTAATTCATTAGCTGGTCAAGCTCCCTTAACAACAGGCCTTCATCGAACGTCGTCCTCCACCTCACAAGCCATCTCTCGATCGTCCTCTTCTCCATCGCCAAAAGGTCATACGACGGATGGTAGAGCAGCAGATTCACCGCGGAGGTCACCCAACTTGGTGATACAAACCCCACCTTCCTTTCTCAACTCTCGTCTCTCATCCGCCTCGACGATTGTCCAACCAAGCCCTCCTGTTCCAGCAAAATCACCTCTGAGGGGGTTGAGCAGGGAGAATTCCGAGCAACCCCGCACGCAAACAATTCGGTCCGCATCAGGTGAATTGGCTCAAGCAACTACGCCAACGATACAATCAAGATTGGAGGAAGAGCACTCGTCAAAACCTTTTCAGGATCTAAATCGCTCCACCAACTTTACCGTTCCATCTGTCTACTCGCAGGATTCAGCTCCTCCTACTGCTACCAGCTGGGCTCACGATTCCAGGTCTAGTGTTGATGGGACGGCGAGGAGACGCAGCAGGCTGGATTCGGTCGATTGGGGGAAGCAAAGACACAGATCAAGTATTGATATGGAGGGTGGCCCCAGGGTGAGTAGCTTGTTCGTGACTTTTGCTGACCTTTAGCGCTCTTCGTCCCTCCCTCGACTGAGTGTTACCGATAAAGCGTTGCCATACACTCCCGACGACCCTCTCGCGACCCTCTCGACCCCTGACCACCCTACATCGCCAGCAAAGTCACCTTCTCTGCCATTTCTACGGAGTCACCCCTCGGTTCACTCTCCTTCTATACTTCCAAACCTCAACGGTGAAAGACCCTTACGACCACTACTACCTACATCTCCATCGATTGTCATGTCGAAACGATCCCACCTGATCCGAGAGATCGCTTCCAGTGAGAGATCATATGCCAAAGATCTCGCTTTGGTCAGAGACGCGTACATGTACCGATTCCTTCGACCAATCTCCCAATCCTCTACTGTCGACTCTGTGAGCCCAGGGAGCGCCAGCGACGCGTCGAGAAGGAGCTCAACGTACACGTATCAAACAGCAGAAACCAAGCGGTCAAGCGGTCACGACTCGGCAAATTGGATCTACCCTGGTAATGGGACCACAACGCCATTGCCAAAGAGCCCTTCGGACGGATATAATCTAGGTTACTTTTCCACCCCTGGTAGTTCTGGTTCTTCTCTTCAGAAGACACCTCAGCCGTCGTTCAAGCACCACAAAAGGTCTTCAAGCAGTATACCCTCAATGCCACCGCCAGTGGGAAAGCCGTTATCACCAGCAGATCTGAAAACGATATTCTTGAACCTCGATCAGCTGGCAAGCGCGTCGGAAGAACTAGCCACGGCGTTTGAACGAGCCATGGGGGAGGAAGGTGTCATGGGCAGAGATGGAGAAGCTGGAGGGGATACATTCGGACATGTTTTCGTATCAATAGTGAGTATGCATCGATCTTGACAACGCTGACGAGTAGATCCCTCGAATCCGTCCCCTCTACAACTTTTACTGTGCTCGTCAATCCCAAGCTTCACTTCGTCTCATGGAACTTCAGTCTGATCCTGCTTACAACGCACACCTCAAAGAATGCTGGTTGTCAATCAAAGACCACACGCATGGATGGAATCTCGATTCGATGTTGATCAAACCTGTTCAGAGGATCACCAAATACCCACTTTTATTCGAAGATTTACTCTCAAGCACCACACCTGTTCACCCTGACTACTTTGCGATACGCACAGCTGCGCAAATGTCAAAGGCCATTGCCATGGAGATTGACGACGCGAAGAGGAGAAAAGATGTCGTGTCAAATGCGATCAGTTCTAACAAGACGACGACGCTGAACACTTCACCCAAGGAGACCAAACAGTCTTCGTCGAAGCTTCTCGGCTTGAAACGGTTCAGAAAAGATAAAGATACCTCCTCGGTTTTGTCGAACAAGAGCGTGTCTAGCACGGAGCTCAGTGTCCCGCCTGTGATACCTGAATCATCACTCAGCGCGTTGAAGGATTTGGCTACCAAAGTGGACGAGCTTGATCAGTGTGTCAAGAGAGTTGGAAAGGAGGTCATCCTATGGACCGCTGGAGCGAGAGAAGTGCTGAACGCGCAGGATGGGATGATGAGAACTTGGTTAAGGGTGGTTCAGCTTGAGCCTACGGATCCTACAGATAGAAGGATGCTGGAGTTTAGAAAGATTATTGACGGTATCGTGCAGGATGCGTGGAAGGAGCTGGTGAGTTGTTTCGTAGTGAAGTGGTGGCTGATAGGATAGAACGACGAGGTACGACAACAGATCATGCCGATATTCGCTAAGCTGCTTGAATCAACGTCCAACCCGAGAAAGGTCATCGCCAAGCGAGACTCGAGGTTTATCGATTACGGTCGCTACCATACACTTCGAGCATCTAAAAAGACAATTGACAAGGGCGTTACGCAATCAGCGGCGGAATTTGTAGCTCTACACACTCAGCTCGTTGACGAACTGCCCGCCTTCCTCGAAGGGTGCTTGAGGATACTCGATATCGCACTGGTTGGTTTCGCCAAAGCACAGGCAAAATATCATCTCGGGATTAAGGAACAACTGGCTGTGTTTGAGGAAGCTTGGGTACAGTTGCCCCTCAGTCCAAAGGTGGAGAAGACACCGACCGATACCGCAACCTACAGAGGGATCATCAAATCGTGGCATGATACTTGGATGCCTTATGCCGAAGCGATGGATCATTTCTCGTGTACCAGGCCAGGTGAGTGCATCATTGTGGAGTATCGCTGACGTTATAGCTCGCTCAGCGGCGACCCGAATCGCGACTTTCAATACCAAACCAGGCAGTCGACCTGGCTCACGATCCAACAGCCCCATGTTTGGACATAGTCTGCGACACTCTGCATCCGTCACCTCACCGACATCCCTCTCCGGCAGCAGACCATCGAGTCCAGCGCAAAGCGGTCGATTCAGATCATCATCACTTCGAAGTCAAACAACACCTTCTGTCATCACTGTTACATCGCCCAAAGACCCTCAGTCGTCCCGATTCAGTCTACTCCGTCGATCCAACTCCAAGACGAATGTGCCTAAATCTGCCGGACCCCCTTTATCCCCACAACACTCTGGACTCAAACCTTCCTCCGCGTCGATGATATCAGACACATCCAGTCGGCTCTCCTGGGGACTACCTAGGATATCGGCTGATCCAACCAAGCCAATGTTCGATGGGCTGGGTCTATCACCTACCAAGCCTACCACAATGATTGCAGCGGACCACGCACGCGCCACGTCCGACCCATCTCCATCCAACATTTATAGTGTGGATCTCAACTCTTCCCAAGTGTCGCTCGCGTCTACCCATACTCCTCAGCCAGTCGGATTAGGTCTTGGAGATGTGTCCACGTTGACCAACCAGGCTAAACATCCTTTCGCAAGGATACCTACCTCGCCTAAAGTTAGGCAACGGTCGGATGAAGTGGACGCTGCGGAAGGGTGGAGAAATGAGCAAGTCATCTACCAATGTGCCTGTGTTGCGGACTTGTGAGTTTCATCGCGTGCCTGTCTTTGCTAAGTATGAACTAGTGATCCGCCGGAACTGGGAGATAGAAAGTACAGAGGTTTGAAGTTCTTACCCATGGTATTGGGTGATCTGATCGAGTGAGTATCACTATCTCGATAAATCGCTAAATAGTACACAGCGTGTTCCACGAGGTTGGACGTATCGACGAACTCCCTTCATTTCCGTATCCCGAAGTAGGCGTGGACAATGACGGAGTTTTGGTAGGGAGGAGTGAGCAAGGCAGTATCGGTCTGGTTATCTGCAGTTTCCTGGAGCCATTAAGGGATTAGGTGTTGTTGTATTGCTTACATGTAGGGTGTTTTTCATGTGTATCTCGGCTATCCTAGTGTTGACGACATGCTGTACTAACAAGCAAACTAAACATGTGCTAAGTAATGGCGCTAATCACACCGAGTGACCGATACTTCCCGTCAACAATGATCCGCACACCATGACGATGCATAGCATCACAGCTCGGTGTGCCGGGCATTCTCCTGCTGCATACGTGGAGACACGATGCATTCAAAGGTATAAGAAGGGCTGACTTTTGAAACTTTACTCGTCTTCAACAAATCACTTCACAACCTGCAATATGAAGTTCACCACAACCTCTCTCTTCATCCTTGGTCTTGCTACTTATGTCTCTGCCGACTCTTACGCCAACTTCTTCTCTGGTGAGTACACCAACCATGTCCCAAGCTGACCTACAGACACCGCGTGCAACGTCGACGGGTCCATCGGATTCGACATGCACAATGATGGCTGCTTTGTTCAAGCTGGTCGAAAATCAGTCTACATTCCCAACACAGGTTTGATCAACGATCAATTCTGTCTCGTATCAACCCACGACGATGGATCCTGCTCGTGCCAGAGTCAAGCTTATGATTTCACCGCCACTGGCTTTTGTCACGAGCTCGACGATACCGTCGGGTCTTACAGGTTCATCCATGTGAGTGAGATGAGTCGCTGGTGTCGGCTGATAGTGTACTTAGGAATCTTGTGGAAGCGACAACTGCCCTTGAGGTGTAGCACAGCTTCGGGCTCCAAGGAGTTGACGCGTTGTAGCAACAGAATGAATCATGTGATTGAACAGATTTTTGCAGCCCGGTTGATGGCATTACATTGTGCGACTGATATATAAGAAAAACACTCTTCTCACTATTCAAGTTGCAACAAACCACCTCGCCACCATGAAACTAATTATCACCCTACTCATCATTCTCATAGCTAACGGTGTCTCCGCGGACAACTACGCCAACTTCTTCAGCGGTAAGTGATCTCACCAATCCACTCTGCTGACGTCGACTTAGACACCCAATGCAACGAAGACGGATCGATTGGCTTCGACATGACTAATCCTGGGTGTTTTGCGCAAGCTGGAAGACATTCAGTTTACATCCCCAACACCGGTTTTGTGAATGATCAGTTCTGTCTAGTCATGACTCATGGGGACGATCATTGCAGTTGTCAAGATAGAGGTTATGATTTCACCTCGACTGGGTTCTGCGCTCTTCTTGATGGGACTGTTCAGTCTTACCGATTCATCGGGGTGAGTGAACAAAGGTATGTGCTGTAGCTGATGATGGGTAGGGATCTTGCGGCTCCAATACTTGTTAGTGTATGTAGTTATATCCTCTTCTATGCAATATGTCACATGTTTGCCTCGATGTTGGTACACTTGTGACCGTCATGACCATCAGCCCGAGTGCCCACGCTCAAGCGCGGACCTCTGGAGAGACACACATTGCATCGGTCTACCGGTCAGCAACTGATTATAGACTATGCATAAAATGAGACAAGAAAAGGCAAATAACCCTTCCCATTCAAACCAAACTCATCCACCATGAAAGCTATCCTCGCCACCGCCTTTTTCGCCCTTGCCACCGGGGTAGTCGCCGACAACTTTGCAAACTTCTTCGTGGGTGAGTATTTCGGTTCTATGCATGAGGTGTATAACTCACATCAAACAGACGAGAGTTGCAGCGAAGACGGCTCGATCGGTTTCGAGCTCAGCAACCCTGGATGTTTCGCTCAAAGCGGCATGCACTCGGTGTACATCCCCAACAACGGTATACCTTGGACTCAGTACTACTGCCTCGTCATGACCTACGATAGCGACTCGTGCAGCTGTCAGAATGACGGATATGAATTCCAAGCTGATGGATTTTGTCATATCTTGGATGGCAAGGCAAAGTCGTATAGATTCATCAGCGTGAGTATCTTCAGTGCATGCATCAAGCTGATATGAATAGGGTGGATGCGACGAGAACAACTGTTAATTTTATACCAATGTATGCATTTTCGTGTTCAGGCACAATCATATTCCTTTCATCTTTCTCATCATGTCTTGTGCATACCATCATATTCAAAGTGACCCCATACGTTCTACCTCATCTTTCAGCGAACCCACATCGCCAGGCTACCATCCTGCTTGTACATGGCGCTATCGCATCATGAGTACGACAGTGTCACAGACGCTCTGTCAGATTATCACCTCATCCTCCCAGATCTCCACTGCGACGCTTTGGACACGACAAGAGGTATCGATCCATTTGACATCTCTCGAGCAGCAGATCTTATACCTCATCTTATACGGACCAAGGCAAGGAATCATCATGCGCATGGGGTATCTCTCGGGGCACACGCTGCCATCGCGACCGCTGCTAAATATGGAGACGTTACGCGATCCATCTTCATCAGCGGGTACAATTCTTTTCAACCCCCTACGTGGGCTAAATCGGTGATACCATATCTTGCTCACGGAGTGGTCAAGCTGGAGGGTGTAGCTGGTGGAAGCGCAGCACCAACGCTTAAGCCGGTCAAACAGGTTGATGATGTGATCTTTGAGCAGAGGACTTCCGGAGAAGCGTTCAATAAAGGGCATATCATGGAGAGAGTATGCCGTTGCTTCGCATTATACCTCGGGTGACAGAGTGAGTTGCTCATTACGATCACGCTGATTTTAGATCTCCCATGCTCAACGACTCTGCAGCAAGATCAGACCTAGCGTCAAGCTAGTCCAGCACAAGAAGATGAACTTGGCATGTGATAGAACCTCAGTTGTTTGCGACGGCGGTGCTACGTTGGATTGAGGAGAGACCGCTACCAGATGGCTTTGAGGAGTGCTAGGTGAGTTTCGTAGGATATGCATATGTCACTCCCCATTCTGCCCAACTGACGCCTCCATCGCTTTTTGCTCCAGTAACGCTCTATGCTCCAAAGCCCTCCACCACTCCACCCTCCGTTCATACGCTCTCGCTCCAGGTCCAGGACTCGCTATCACTCTGATCCCTTCCTCCTCGAGCTCCATATCTCCGCCGTCACCCCCTCGAAGCCGTTCCCTCGCCTCACGACATTCTTTTATCACCTGGTCGAAGCTGATACCTTGCCTCGTTTTATCCACCGCCCTCTCCCAACCCCACCTCGCTTTGTACGCGACGCCGACACTACAGGAGTTCCAATGGGCGTCCTGCCATTTGCCATCGGTAAACTCGACATTCTTGCATACTTTTGCGGACAGGACATCGGCCATGAGACTGAGAATGGTTCTATTCGCACTGGCGCCGCCTGTAGCGTAAACTCGAGTCAACCGCGGCAGAGACACCTCTACGTTAGGGGAGGAAGGACGAGAGGGAGTGGAAGAATCATCCAAGATGGTGGAGGAGCGAGATCTATAATTGAGTAGTTGTGATTCTAATATAGCGAGTGCTTCTTGCTTGGGGTCGTCGAAATGTTTCACCCGTTTCGCAGCTGCGACTTCGAACATGGTACCGGCGGACGGATTGGTGATGTATTTATATATTCCATGGGCGTTGTGGGGCTGCACATTAGCGAGTTTCACATGTAGTCTGTACATACCACGATGTCAGGAAGCAGCCACCAGAAAGCCGCTCTGGAAGGAAGGTTGTAGAGTGTTTTCGGACGTAGAGATTCCACCGCCGCATTGAATTTCTCCCATGACTTGTCAAAGTAGAGATCTCTAACATGCTGTCGGGTGAGAGATCCGTCTAGCATATCAGCGTCGTTGCTTCGTAATTGACTCACTTTTATACACCAGCATGTTAAAGTATCTCAAATCTTGATTAGTAGGCATTTGAGCTGGGTGGAAGAAGGCGTGGTATTCAGGGTGTGGGTGGTATGTACTGGTGGAGACGAGGACAACGTCGGATGTACCGAGGGATATCAGGCCTTCACTCTCGCGAACTGGCAGATCAGCGTTGCTCAGACTCGTTGTCAAACTCACGGGTAAGACTTAAGAAAGTCGCAGGGTTGTCTCCTGTACCGGGGAACACCAGGCATTCCGGGTCAAAGCCGTATCTTTCCACATACCAACGACCAATGTTTCCAACTACCCTCCCGCCATCCGTCTCCACGTTTCCAAGCTTTCGAGCGAGTTCCTCTGCATCGGCCCCAGCAATCTCCTCCAACAGCTTCTCGTTCCATCCCCTTTCCTTCCTATTCATTGTCCATAGGTTCATTCCACAAGCATCACTCTCGTCGATCCCTTTCACCTCGCCATCGAGACACAGCAGCGTGGTGACCGCACTGCTGACCAGGCCGATTCTATCCGTACCGTTGTAAGCTTCCGGATCAACCTTTTTGAAACGCATAATCTGAGCACCAGTGAATCGTTCGTGAGCACGGGATCCAGTGAGTTGAGCGAGGGCGTCTGGACCCCCAACAGCTTTCTCGAGAGCTTGACATTCTTGTGTAGTTGAGGAATCTTGCCAGTTTGGGATGATGGAGCGGGAGAATGCGTCGGCAAATTGGGGCAACAGGGGCGAGGATGAATTGAGAGAAGCGAGGGTCTGAGGTGATGATTTTGACCAATACACCGAGGCGTGTTGCTATTCATTAGCTCCAGTATAGAGACTACAACTCACCTGACCAGCTGCAGCGACCCCTTTGATCTTTCCCACGTCCCATCGCTTGATCTTCTCAAACAGCAAATCCATAGCTTCGACCAACATCATCACGGGAGAGTGGACCTCTCCATCTTGGCCAAACAATACCCCTCCACTTGTCCGGTAATGCGGTAAATCCGTGTCAAAGTGGATGCTGCATTCCGACACCACATCGAGGTTGACAGACAGCAACGACGCTTTGAGAGATTGAGTGGAAGCGTCTAGACCCAGAAAATATGGCGCTGACATGGTGCATGAGGATGGCAAGTTAGATTTCGATGAGGTCGTTTATTTTATACTGTCTCGGCGCGATTCCCCTTTACCGGAAGATATACCAATCGGGCCGGGAAAGCGCCGAGGCGGTTTTTGAATTGGCTTTGCGTTTGCACACAGTGAGAGCATTGAGTGAAGAGAGATACACCGACATTGTGCCCCAATATCTCCTCGGCATCTCCCTTGTGATCCAGCACTCGTTTGTCTTGTATTTGATGCGTGCCATCCGGGCACAAGAACGCCCCAATAGTCTTCAGATAAGACGAAGATGATTACAAAAGCGATAAACGCGCAGTAAGAGCGGAGATGTTGACGTTCCTCATACCACTGAGATTGACAAAGGTGTCGAGGAATGAGGCAGCTCGGGAGAACCGCTGGAGCGGCGCCTCTGGTCCAAATCTGGCAAGGAAATCAGGCGTAGGATAGCGCGTTGAGAGCACCCATGAATTCCTGCCAGATTATCTTGGGGTAACAGCTAAGATCAATTAACCTTCAAGAAACGCCCAAGGGAATTTGAGCTATCAGTTTTAACAACGGTTGGCTATCTGGACTTATTGATGCCCGAGTCCACTTTTAGTTTGATATTATGTGTTGAAGGGGGAGTTAGTGTGTTGATGATCGTGATGATGTTGATCGCAGTAGTAGCCATGTCGTAGCAAGGAGGAGCTGTACGTCAACTTCATCTCACAGACTCAGCGCAGAACAACGGATGAGTAGAGATCCTACTCGAGCACTTTTTTCCGTTTGAGAAAGCTCAATGTTCAAGCTGGAAGCACCAATAATCGCAGGAGTTATACCGATTCTGATAACCGCTCGCGACGCACATGCCTCTGTCCTGTGATGCGGTTTCTGCGAAAGAGTCAACAAAGAAACAATCAGGCTGCTTGAAGTCTGGGTACGCTGTGAGATCTCTGGTTTCAACTCATTGAAGAGGTCTGACTAGGCGGTGAAGAGTTATTCGGCGTGCACATTGGGGTTTATACTATGTAGATCATTTGATATGTCGCACCGTGGGAAGCCCCTTCACGAAGGCGCCACTAAGAACGTTGGGAAGGGATACTTGGTCACCGGGTTGATCCCCGGCCATGTGAGTTTCACGCTCGGCGGAATTCAACCGATATCCCGGTGAGTGAATAGTTCTTGGCTTTGAATCAAAAGACTCCATTCAAGTCGTTTCTTCTTAATCGTTATCCAACAGGTCTAGTGATCGAAGTAATATGTTGCCGAAAATCTTGTTAATGGGTGAGTGGTTGCCGTTCATCGAGATGATTCCCGCTGACAATGTTGTAGGTCAGTTATACTGGGCGAAGAAGGATGCGGAGGAGTTATTTCGCGGGGTTGCGGAAGTTGTGGTGAGTACAGAAACCCCATGGCAGGGCTGACCAGTAGTCAATGGAATCCAAAGGCAGAGAAGAGCTGTTCAAAGATTTCAAAGGGAAATACAGCGATATCGTGGGGATTTATCACGAACACCTGTCAGATAAGATCACCGGCCACACTGATGAGGAATTTTTCGAGGCGCTGCCTTCCACTTGCAAATGGTTCGCCCATAAAGGCGCGGGATATGATTCTGTGAATGTGAAAGCGGCCAAGGCGAGAAGTGAGTATGCGAGAAAGACTGTGGCTGATAGCCAGATATCGGAGTGTCAAATACTCCTGGAGCTGTTGATGAAGCTACCGCGACTACCGCCGTGTTCCTCCTCATCGCAACACTTCGGAGGTTCAGCTGGTGCGAGGCAAACCTACGAGCTGGTGGTTTCAATCCTAAAGGTGTAGAGGAAAGCGCCAGAGACCTCAGCGGGAAGACAGTCGGTATACTCGGTATGGGAGGAATAGGCAAGAAAATGGCCGACTACATTCGTCCTTTTGAGTGCAAGATCGTATATCACAACAGAAAGGAGAACCATCTCGCTCCAGCAGACGTCAAGTACATCCCGGATTTATACGATATGCTCGCGCAAGTGGATGTGCTGATGGTCAGCATCCCTCTAAACGAGAAGACCAGAGGATTTATCGGTGAAAAGGAGATCAGAACGATGAAGAAAGGCAGTATCATCGTCAATACGGCCAGAGGACCTATCTTGGACGAAGAGGCGATGATCAGGGCTTTGCAAGATGGACACGTAAGTGCAAGGTGGCCGGTTTATGCTGACTTCACTGGTAGCTCGGCTCGGTGGGTCTTGATGTATTTGTCAGAGAACCAGAGGTAGACCAGCGATTGAAAGATATGCAGCATATCACCTTGCTTCCTCACGTGGGTACTGAGAACCAAGACGCAAGGAGGAAGATGGAGAGAACTGCGCTGGTGAATCTGAGAGAGTTTATATTGGACGGGACTGGTCCAAACCTTGTACCGGAGTGTCAGTAGATAGTTTATGCATCATATCGAGTTCATTGGGAGTCATCTGCTTTCTTCGCCGACGCTGCAGATTCACCACAAATCTTATCGTCATCCGCCTATACGTATGTGAGATCATGTCTATCTTAATCGCTATCATCAAGTCCAGCGTAGTACTTGTATCCGACTAAAGGTCAGCTGCGTAATTCCCCTTGCTACTCACTGATATCGCTAAAGTCGCAGTATCTTGCTCGTTGACCTTGTGTAGCGTCGGAAATAGACTTGATGTCCTGGGGAGAAAGCTGTATGGCATGTAGGTTCTCCTCGATCCTAGAGGGAGTGACTGATTTTGGAAGAACAGAGCAGCCCTCCTATTTGTCAGCGTGTCAGTGATTGGAAACAACTCACGCTCAATTGGAGACTGATCAGCACGTTGGCGGGGGAGATGCCATACTTTTCAGCAAGAGCTTGGACCGCAGGGTTCTTCTGGATAGGTGGGAGAGGGTCTCGATCCGCGAAGGACGGGTTGGTGTTCCCTAGAGGGCTATACGCGGTGACATGGAGGTCGAGCTGAGGTCAGCTCTGGCCAGAGTGTACCGCTTACCTCTTTGTGGTATTTCATGAAAGCGTTTTGAGGGAGGTATGGGTGTCTTTCGATTTGGTGAACGGCTGGTCTGATTCGGCAGTTGTACCAGAGATTCTCCAGCTCGATTTTGGAGTAGTCTGACGGTCAGCTAGCTCAGCAGAATACCACTCACTGGAGACACCAATGTTTCGGACCAACCCTGCGTCTACGCAAGCCTCCATTGCCTTCCAAGTCTCGGTATAGGGAATTTCAACGACAGTTATCGTATCGCCATTGGTATCCGTTGCGGCGGGGTAGTGCATAAGCCACAAATCGATGTAATCCAATCCGAGCAAGTCTAAAGATCTCTTGCAAGCTTCCATCACGTCTTCGGGTCGATGATCATCTGCCAGTCAGCGACGTTACTATCAATAGACTCACCGTTCCAGAGCTTTGTTGTGACCCAGATATCTCTCCGTTCCACTCCAGACTGTATGATCCCCTCACCAAGCGCTTTTTCGTTCCCGTAGATTGTCGCACCGTCGATGTGTCTATACCCAGCTTTGATGGCATGTGCTACGGCTTGACTCAAAGCTTCCGGCTCACTCTGCCAGCAGCCAAGGCCGATGAGTGGGATTTTATCGCCAGAGGGCAGTGTCGCGTGCGTGGGGGGTGTTGTGGTCATTGTGTATGGGGTTAGTTTGTGATGCTGATAGGCTGGATTTATATACGCTGAGTGAGTGGGCTCAGGTGGGCTCAAAGTGGGCACTTGGTCTCTCGCTTTTCCGTAGAGATAAGCCGCGTGCATTTTTCATTGGTCTACGTATACGTTCAGTCATTTTAGATCGCCGCGCTTCCGCGCGGAAAACACCCTCTATACTCTACTCCCTCACAGGGACAGCGTGTACTCCGCCAATCACGTTATCCTTATCGTCAGATACATCAGGAGACGTTGGGCCATTGGGTTCACTAAGCGATATATCAGCAAAGCCACTTGCAACACGAAGAACTGCTCACCCAAAAGTGCCAAAGTAGTCATACTCGTCTACTTTGCCAAGTCCAGCTGGCGGGCAGACCTTTGATAGAATCGTGAATACCACTCCGGAGATGGCAAAGCCGACTGACATCAGCAATGTACTTGGGTTCTATCACTCACGAGGCCAGCAAAGAAAGTAAACATGGCTCGCTCCCAGCCCGACTTGAACGGTGGATACACTTGCTAAAAAGCCAGGGAAGCAAGGCGCCACTCCACATATCCATGCGATCGGTGCGCGGATGTTTACCCCTTTGGTATAGTAGTAGATGGACCCAGGAGAGCATTCGTACTGCCAGGTCAGCGAGAGATACTATCCAGTAGTACCCACCAAATCCGACAGCTTGATCTTTCGCCTTCGAATGAACATGTAGTCAAACACCATGATACCAGTCATCGGGGCGAGGAATGTCGCGTACTGGATTGTCAGCAACGTTATCACTCAGAGTACTCACTCCAGACATCACCGATATGTACACGGTCGCACCGGAAACAAGAGCCCACGGGCACATCGGGAGAGCCATGAGAGTGGTCTATATATCAATACTTTTCACAACGAATCGACCTACAAAGTAAGCTAAACATGTCAGCTAGGCACTGCATATAGTGACTCACCTCCTCGACGAATGTTGACCCATTTAGGGAAGCACGAGGCGAGATCGATACCCCCGGAGATTGCGTTTCCCGCTACCTGTCAGCGGAGCTTGCACCACACATTACTCACCAATGTTGATACCGAATTGGGCGATCAAGAACGCAAGGGCTAACATTCAGCTGGACTCGGTGTAGCATGACTTACATGCAAAGAACACGCCAGCTCGTGCACCCGCCCCGCCATGCTTCTGAACCGCTGCAAGGAGGTCATACGGGCTCCACAGCAACCCTTCGTCTGGATAGAATTCTGCGGCGACGGATGTACAGATGATCCCGATGAGACAGGTTAGTGTACCCATGACAGGAATGACAACCACTTGTGAGATGATTTGTGCTCGAGGGTGGATAGCAAATCGAGTGTAGTCGGAGTTGTTAAGAATCTAAAAGGTGAGCCAAGGTCTGTTCCATTGTGAACTCACCCCTGCGCAGATCTGGCCCATTTGACTGGATATGCCATAGACCATAGCCCAGCCAAGAGCAGCGCCTCGAGCCTTTTCCACGCCGACGATTGACATTGCCTCACTTCCAATGAGCGGTCCACCGCCATGAGCTCGTGCAAGCGACCAGATAAACAGGGTGAAAGAGCAGACTGTGGCGATGACAGAGGTGAACAAGAAGGGGATTCGATAATGCTCGGGAGGGATGTAGAGTAAAGGGAGTGAGATGAGGAGAAAGAGGACGAAGCACAGGAAATCGGCGCCATCCATAGCGGTGGATGCGGGGAACGGGTTGTGCATGTCTATGTATCAGCTGGGTCGTGTCAAAGTGACTCACTGTAGATAGATGGGAACATCGATCCGAGCAGAGTCTTCACCACCTGACCGCCAAACCACGCTTGTGCTACATGTCAGCGGGGTTTACTTGGCTAAACTCACTAGCTGACCAGGTGAAGGATAGAGCGATTCTGTTGAGTAAAGGGAAGAACGACGCTTTCATGCCCCAAGTTGCCTATAACATTAGCCGTGCCATGAAAATTTCCGACTCACCCTGTTCCATAGAGGAAAGCCAACATGCCATTCTGCGCCAAAGAGTCCGGTGAGTACACACGCTCCAGCCACAAGGCATTGTCCGATGACCACAACTGCCATCGCCTCGCCTAATTTGTCAGTGTAATCACACAGAGTTGACTCACCCACTGACAGCCCGAGGGATAGCAAAGAAGAGCCACCGGTCCATCCGCTGATGTTTATACCTGACTATCAGCGTCGCTCATTACAAAGCACTCACCCGTAGCACACCAATACCCTACGTACGACCACGCGCCCCATGATCGTCGAGAAGGGGGTAAAGGTACGTTATCTCGATTGAGCTAGATGTCAGCTTATACCTCACATCACAAACCCACCCAACGAGACTGCTCCCAGACCTCTGCTTCTTCCTCCCGTTGTGAGACCTGTAGCTTCTTGATCAAGTCCTTGTTCATGTTGAATTTGGATGGAGGGATAAACTCGAATCGTTCTCACAGGGATCAAGTACTTATACAATTCAAGTTAAACGCCGTGACGATAAGAAGTGGGCTAGTGTCAAAAACACGTCGGTTGTCGCCGATGTCCGCCCACCACACGGGCGTATTTAAAGATCACTCAGACTGTACTTATCTCTCCCACTTCAACCTAAACACCATGACAGTGATACACAAGACGTTACGAGTTGGAGTGGACGTAGGCGGGACCAATACGTGAGTGAATGAATATGAAGTGTTGCTAATACGTAAGCGACGCGGTGATTCTCGACCTCACTCCTGGATCTTCAACACCCGTTCTCGCGTCGTACAAATCACCTACTACTCCTGATGTCACCTTGGGTATTCAAAAGGCCATCTCTGGGTGTCTGGACAAAGCGTCGACGGACAAATCAAAGATCGAGGCGATCTCTATCGGTACTACATCGTTTGTGAATAGTCTAGTTGAGCGCGATTCGAGAAAGCTCGAGAAGGTCGGGGTGATCAGATTGTGTGGACCGCATAGTAGATTATGTCCCCCTTTTGTCAGCTTCCCTTATGAGTTGAGGGCGGTCTTGGAAGGTCCAGTATGGATGGTGGAAGGTGGACTACAGGTGGATGGCAGGGAGATATCAAAGGTGAGTGATTTGATCGCGAGAGTTGCTGATGTTCAGGTGGATGTCAACGAGATTAGAGGTATCTGCGCGGAGCTCAAGTCGCAGGGAATCAGAACCGTTGCGGTATCCGGGGTTTACTCGCCGATAGACCATGATATCAAGCAGGAGGAGCTTGTAAGGGATATACTACAAGCGGAGATTCCAGATATCAAAGTGACAATATCCAAAGAGGTCGCCAATATAGGTGAGTTGTTGTGTTTGGCACGGTCGCTAATGGATTAGGCCTTCTGGAGCGGGAAAATGCTACCATACTCAACGCGTCTCTCCTATCATTCGCCAGAATCGCTGTCTCTGGGTTTAGGGATTCACTCAAATCACTCAACCTCGACGTCCCCCTCTTCCTCACTTCCAACGACGGTACACTAATGACCTGTGATCAAGCTGAGCATTTTCCCATTAAAACATTCAGCTCTGGCCCGACAAATTCGATGAGGGGCGCTAATTTCCTCGCTGGATTGGCGAGTGGAGGAGCTAGGAAAGAGACCGCTTTGGTCATCGATGTCGGAGGGACCACAGTGAGTCAAGTGACCAAGGCTCTAGCTCATTTTACAGACCGAAGTAGGTGTACTCCTACCCACCGGGTTTCCCCGACAAGCAGGAGCGAGGTATGAGCTTTGTGGTGTCGCTCTCAACTTTTCAATGCCTCACGTCCACTCCATCGGTCTTGGAGGGGGTTCTAGGGTGCGGGAAGAAGGGGGAAAAGTTGCCGTCGGTCCCGATTCCGTTGGATACAGGATCGACCAATCACTTGCTTTCGGAGGAGACACCCTCACCGCTACAGATCTCGTCGTGGCCGAGGGAAGGGCCAAGGACGTAGGAAATGCAACATTAGTCAGGAACATCCCCTCCAACTTACTCTACGCCGCCCAAGAAAAGATGAAATCTATGATTGAGACAGCTCTGGAGAGTATGAAAACGTCTACTCAAGATATCCCAGCGTATCTGGTCGGAGGTGGAGCCATCCTAGTCCCAGATACCCTCAATGGGATCAGCAAAGTCCATCGGTTCCCGTTCTTCGATGCTGCCAACGCAGTCGGTGCGGCTTGTGCTCAGGTATCCGGTGTGATCGATACATTCGAAGATACCAGTATACTTCCGCTTTCCGAGGTTAGAAAGAAGGTGGAAAAGAGGGCGATTGAAAAAGCGGTAGCGTCAGGTGCGGATCCAAATAGAACAGAAGTGGTGGAAAGCGAGATCATCCCTATAGCATGTGAGTGAAATGTATGTGACTCCCGCTGACATGTAGATACCACCGGAAGAGCTAGGTTCTATGTGAAAGCGGCTGGCCCGTGGACAGGAGCTCCTGTAGCGGAGCCGTTGAAACAGGGCGAAGCTAGTAAGATGTCGGCGGAAGTGGGGGCTAAGCCTATAGTTCCGTTCAATATCAGGACCAAGGCTCTACCTCTATCCGACTCTCCGGTGACCGCTCGAACCATACTCGAGTACAAACCCACTATCAAGAACAAGGAGTGGATTTTGTCAGATCTCGACGTGGACTGGATCGCCATTGGGTGCTACATCCTCGGATGTGGTGGTGGGGGAAGTCCATATTCCAAAGCTCTCGCGTTGAGGGAAATCATCCGTGAAGGGGGAATCATCAAAGTGATTGAACTTGAGGCGATGTCAGACGACGGGATGGTGATCTGGGGTGGAGGCATAGGCAGCCCGGAAGTAAGTCAAGAGAGATTAGTCAATGAGGAGTATAATCAAGCTGTTTCTGAATTGATAAAGTTCTTGAGGGTGAGTCGTAATTCGAAATGATTGAGCTGACGTTTAGATGGACAAATGTGCAGCCCTCGCGGCGTTGGAGATTGGAGGTGGCAATGGTATGATCAGTATGATCACCGGAGCGAGTAAATACTTGGATATACCAGTGTTGGACGGGGACTTTATGGTGAGTTGATCGATCATTACTGAGCTGATGATAATCAGGGAAGGGCATACCCCACTGGCTGGCAAACAACTCCAAACGTGTATGATCTTTCAGGAAGAGGGGAGATGCTCCTTCCGTCGTCGCTGGCCAGTGGGGATGGCACTGTCACCGTGAGTTCACAATGGAAGACAACTCTGACGTCTAGTTCATGACACAAGCGAGATCCGACAAAGACGTCGACTCTGTACAACGCGCTGCGTGTGTAGAAATGGGCACTCACGCTGGAGCGGCTCAACGGCCACTAACCAAGGGTCAATGCGAACAGGCTATGATTAAGAACACCGTGTCACAAGCTTGGCGATTGGGTCGTGCTGTGACGTTGGCGAACAAACAATCCAACGTGGGGAATATCGGGCAGGTATTGGTCGAGGCTCTAGGCGGGAAGGACTGTGCAAAGGTTCTGTTCAGCGGTAAAGTCACAGAGATTACCCGGAAGATATACAAGGGACATACCATCGGAGAGTTAGTAATTCAAGCGTTGAAGGAGGAAGAGGAGGAGGATGAACCAAAGGACAAGTTCAAAGGGATTATGAAGAGTGAGTTTGATTTCCGCAGATCTCGCTGATGATGGTAGTCCCTTTCAAGAACGAGAACCTGATGTGTGAACATATCATGAATGGTGTCACAAAGGTGAGTCTATCCATACCTTACATTGCTAACATGTAGATCACCGCTGGGGTTCCCGACCTCATCTCGGTCATTGACGCGCAAACAGGTCATGCGCTGGGTACCCCTGATTACAAGTACGGTCTCAGAGTGATGGTCATTGGGGTTACCGCCGCACCTCAATGGACGGACACGCCTAGAGGGTTGGAGATTGGCGCATTAGGAGCGTTTGGATATGAGGGAATCCCGTATGAGCCGGTTGGCGAGTATGTCAAGCCGGTCAGCGTGATTGCAGAGTATATTAATAGCCCGCAGCGATGACGAATCGGTGCCTGATTGACTTCTATACATATCCCTTTTTTCTATTTACGGATTGTTTTTCATCATCTTCTTTCTGTTAACTCCTATATATATAAATATATATCTCTCTTCCCGCATGAATGGCTATCACAACCCTTTCCAGCGATCCACACCATGACATTTCTATCCCCAACGCTTCAAGATCTGATTGTCTCGCCCTCGGTGACCGCTTCGCTGGCAGAGGACACCGCTCTTTCTGTCAGCGATGTCGCTGAGAAGCTGTACGGGCATGTACACGTTCACAACGACAAAGAGGCTACTGGGTTGTTGGAAAAGCTTCATCTGCACGGGCACGCAGCGTCACAGTGGGAGGCTATCAAAGCATTGAGTCCCGAGCAATTGGCAGAGATCGAGAAGTATGGGAATTGGGGGAGCGCAAAGCCAGATGAGCTTTTTCTCAACGTAAGCAACAGTGAATCTACTCCAGCTGATGTGCAGATATACGCTCAAGCAATGGTCACTTTGGAGAACAACCCGCTGAACGGGATGGTATCGCCTGGACTGATGGGATCCCACGGTGTCGTCCCGCTTACCATCATCAGCGTGATCCCCGATATCATCCAGGTGAGTTACAATCCAATAATGTCGCTGATTACCTAGCACCACGCAGATGTCATTGTTCGAGCGGAGAACGAGATCTTCCTTGCTACTAGTGAGTGAATCGCGGCGAACCGGCTGATGATAGACTTCTGGGAGGCGTCTGGAGCGGGGCATATCATCGTTGAAGCCCTGAAAGAGCTCTCAAGGCGGGTAATCGAGCGCAAGGGTGACAAAATTATAGTCAAACTTAGTGAGTGAATGGGACACCGCCTCGCTGATCCGCAGTGTACGACCGTGGAAACCCACAACAGGTGGTCAATCCGCACCAAGCTGTGGATGAGAAGACGTACACAGGGGACAAGATAAAGCTGCCAGCGGCTAAAGACATTCCCGGGTTGCTCCTGGAAGTGCAGAACTACCACGTCCCGCCGGTGGGAACCTTCCATTCGAAATACATGGTGGTAGATCGCAAGGTGGCAATATTGAACTCGAACAACATCCAAGATAGGGTGAGTTTATGTGTAAAGACTCCGCTGACAGTCAGGTCAACGTGGAGATGATGTGTCATATAGGTGAGTGATTCAAACGAGAGTAGCTAATGACTAGAGGGACCGATTGTCCAATCGCTGTACGACATGGCTCTGCTCTCCTGGTCAAGCGCTCTTCATCCGCCTCTTCCCCTCCTCTCCAAAACTCCAATCTACCCCCCGAATCCGACCCGCAACGACTACTCATTTGGCAACGCGCACCCGGTCATGGCGGAAAAGCCAGAGTCGCAGGCAAGGGAGACGCTTGCGAATCATCACAGGGAGTTGGCTAAACAATGGGATCTCAGCGAAGATGACGAAGCAAAGAGGGTGAACGGGAGTGTTGCTACAGAACAGGCGATATCTCAGCATCTAAGTGGGTATCTCAATAAGATGTAACGCTGACTCTCCTGTTAGACACCGGCACAAAGATATCATCCAACGATGCTACCCCACCACCGAATGCGGAAAAATTCAAACCCATATTCCTCCATTCTCCCCACGATCCTGTCCCCATGGCGTTGGTCAACAGGCCGCCTCGTGGAGTACCAGGTCATGGGGATACATATGTCCCACAGGATCAAGCGTGGCTGGCGGGTTTCAAGTTTGCGAAAGAGTCCGTGTTCGTGTGAGTGAAACTTGTGGGTCTATTCAGCTGACGACAGCCAAACACCAACGTTCAACGCCGCACCCGTGGTAGAAGCGGCTCTTTCCGCGGTGCAGCGGGGTGTCCTCGTGGAGATTTACATGGACCTGGGCTTCAACGACGAGGTGGGTGATCTACTGCAATACCGCTGACATTTAGGGAGAACTCCTGCCCTTCCAAGGAGGGACAAACTCCATGGTATCGTCCGAAATGTACTCGAAGCTATCTCCTGACGACAAAGGCAACCTCAAAATATACTGGTACACTGGGAAGGATCAGAAGACTCCGTTGAATGCAAAGGATAAAAGCAGGAACTGCCACGTCAAGTTAATGAGTGAGTGAGTGGATAGAGCATTGCTGACAGTAGTCGTCGACGGGCACATTGGGATCCAGGGCAACGGAAATCAAGACACGCAGAGCTGGTTCCATTCTCAAGAAATCAACATGCTCCTCTCATCGCATCTGATCTGTTCCGAGTGGCGGGAGGCAATAGAGTCCAATCAAAACACCAAGTTCTACGGCCTCGTCGATCCTGCAGACGGAAAATGGAGAGATAGCCGAGGGAAAGAGCTGCCAGGCGTGCCGAAGCCGCCAAAGGGTCCTATGAAGAGTCTGGTAGGGGTCAAGGGGGCGATTCAGCGGGTCAGAGGCGAAGGGGGATTTTGATACTGCGTGAATCCGAGATATGTCACATCGATACAATGGAAATACAAACAGAATACTACATGGCAAAGTCGAAACCACAATCAGTCCCATCAAACGCACCCAAACCGGGTCCAAGCTCTAGGTCAAGCTCTCCCAATATACCATTCCCTGCATTGTTGTTTCGGTAATTCTGCATACCCAGATTCGGCATTGGCATACCGCTGCTTACCGTCTCCAGCCAATTGCGTGCCAATGAACCACCCGGTGTCATGATATCCAGTGAGTTCGTAGGCGAAGAATTACTGGGTCCAGCTGTTTCCCGGAGCAGCCTGGTCATCGCGGCGATCTTGGATCGCGAAGGACTATCAGGTAGAGTTGCTGCCCATCCTTGTATGATGTCGTCGGTCCGATCGATGAATGATCTGGCTTCTTCGGTTTGGTTCTGTTCGTACATCCTTATGTGGACAAACAAAGCGCATACTGGTAGTGTCGTCAGCCACGGTCCCGGCGGGATCGAAGGTTCACGTACTGATAGGATACGTCACGAAAGACCATACATCTAGGCAGAACTTCCCTGAGGCCGTTTCTGCCCAAATAGTAGCTTGACGTGCTCTATTGACCAAAACCGACCACCGCTGAGGTGCTGGGCGGTAGACGAGATGATGAGGGATAGCGCCAACCGGCCATTGGAAGGGTCGGAGCAGAGTGAACTTGATAAAGTCAGTCAACATCGCGTGCTCGACATCAGACTCACCTCGAGCGCGACACAGAACACGTTGATCAGCTCTGCAGCGTCATACGTTTGCATCGTAGGAGAGTACGGCCATGCTTTGGGTAATTGAGCGATCCACATGTCAATCTCGGTCTGAGCGATTAGCAGTGACGCATCATCCGCCTTGAAAAGACCATATGGCGAGCTTGTCAGTTTGTCTAATGGCACATCAGCGTGTGATAGAGTCATAACACCGTGCCGGGATACCACTTACAGACACGGCCAAGCAAGACACTCATTTTAGTCATTTCAGCTAGAAATCTAAACGATGGTGACCACCTTCCAGACGAGGGATCTTTGACGTGATCTGGATACGCTTGTGGGCCTGGTGTATCACTCATATCGAGATCAATCATACAAGCCTGACCCAAACGGAGAGATATCCTGTTTGCCATCAGCGTCGCCCTCCTCAAGACGACTCACCATCGATCCGCACATATACACGCGCCCCAAACTCTGGCACGTCGATTACGTTGGGCAAGTGGTACGAGGTCGAGGGATATATTTCTGTGCAGAGCCTATCACGAGGTACAGTCAAAATTTGAATCTCGCAAGGTGGGCGGTGTGCAGGACAACACGTCAGGAAGCTACGTGGGAGTGGGAAAAAACCGCAAGGCCACGCCCCTAGGAATTTGGAAAGAACATGCTCACAAGCTCTTGAGCCATACGAATCGCTTCTCCCAGCTGCAACCAAGTAAAACTAATCCCATTGCCGCTCAGCTCATCACACATTGCGAGAGATACCAGCACCTGTACACTCGCGATGGTCGATGTACGACGTATTCTGTCGAGCTCCGGTCCGGCCAGGCGGTTGTGTAAGGTTGAAAGTATGTTTTGTCTTATGTCGGCAGGGACTTCTCTGGACATGGCTGCCAATGCGCAATGAATGATTCGGACTATTCCTGGAAGAGGCGTTGGTGGAGCGGAATTGTGGTGCAGCTCGACAAAGCGTTCCCAATACTTCTCATCAGGCTGATCATTGAGCAAGCTTGATAGATGTCAGAGAATGCATAAAGTCAATGGGTAAAATAGACTCACCTCTCATGTTTCGAGATGACCGGGAAGATAGGGATGATCCTTTCAGAAGCCGTATCATACACTGAGGCGATCATCAGCTGTACGACTAGGCGGTAGTTCAATGGACTCACGACTCTGGAGAACGGTCTCGGCTCCGACACTTTCCGCCAGCTTGGCGAAAGCCGTATTGAGCAAAGGAGCTCCCAGCCTTTCTCGCCTCGTAACCTTTGGATCCCTCCCCACCAGTAATCCCTGTTCGTCGCTGTCACAAAGAGCTCCTCTGTAGAGATCATACTTGACATCCAGTGCGTGAAGTTTGCTTTTTGCGGTCGCTGGGCAGAAGAACCAAACCAGCTGTGAGATGCTTGTTCCTCCGAGATAGATTGGTTCTATGTCCTGTACTTCCTCGGCTTCGAGACTCTTTGACATCAAGCGCTTGCGAGGGCGAGTGTCCTGCGGTCTCTGGGGATCAGTATAACGGTGGTGCAGAAACAGGGTGTGATGACGAACCCTGGGAGGAGAAGCCACTTTTTCACAAGGGATATCCCAGTCTAAGCAATGTTTACATATATCGGGTCGATCATATTGACATCTACAGCACCAGTTTGGCCTCAGTGACGATGCAGCGGACACCGCGGGAAGCTTACTTTATACGATGTTCACGACAGTAATCACATGCCCTATGCAGCTTTCTCTTCCGAGAGGCTGTGCTACTCTGAGCGGCGGCATGGTTGATGACGGGGGCGTTGTCGGACATGGTAGTACTCTTACGGTCACGTCTATGTGATGGACAAGGTGCGTTTCAACAATCATGATGGGGAAGTTCGGGGTGAGAGATACCAAGAATCGTATAAATGATTCGCGTCGAATGCAGCACTTTATTCCCGTTCCCAAAATCACCCCGAAGCACCCGAGTGAGTGGAGGTTTACAATTCGTAAATTTCCATTGGCTCTTTGCAAATGTCCCCGATTGGCAATCTTACCTTTTGGAATGCATGTCTGTACATAATTCGCTATCTGTGAATCGTTGCACTTGATGCATTATTGGATGTCAAATCTTTGTACTAAACTGTTAACAGTATCTCGAACGGTGTCCTCAATAGTCCTGTACTCGATCCCCAAGATCCTGGCAGCCTTTGAGCCATCAACCACATTCGACGTCTTGGCCAATTCCTCACGATATCCTGGAGTTGTATTAGCCGTGGGGATGTTACGGAGTGTGGGCATCTCGCGATTGAGAACCTAGTGTAACTCAGCATTGTGTTTAATGAGAGAGAGAACCTTCATGACATACCAGGCATACATCATTACCGCTATATGGCCCAGCTGACACACAAAATCGATTGCCACCCGCTTCCGGCGTGATCATAGCGCGGAACTCGGCCGAGGCAACTGAGGACAGGTCAGCAATCGTCATAAAGCTCTGGAGTTGACTGACCATCTCGCACATCGACAAAGTTTGACCCGCTCTCTGGGAGATCAGACTGTTTCATCCTGCCGGCGATGTAAGGGTAGATCCGGTCTGTCAAAGTTCAGCGAGAGTTCCGAGTCGGCCAAAGGGAAGAGAAAATCCACTCACTACCTACAGAGTGATTGAGCTTAGCAGGATCGTCGCATTGATGTATGATGGGTCCATACACCATAGGAGGGTGGATCGTTACTCCATCGAAAGCGACTTGCTCGTTCTTCAAAAAGTCCCAGTACGCTCTTTCGGCTAGTACTTTGCTCGCTGCACAACATCAGCACATCAAGCAATTATATCCCATGCCTACCTCGGTACTTTGAGTCTCCCGGCGCTTCTACGCCTTCCTTTTCACATCTGATCAGGTCGACCTCATTCCAATCTTCTTCATTGTACCTGTTGCGAACCTTAGCTATCACGGCGGTACTTCACACTGCTGCAACTTGCCTTGTAGGGGGACCTCCAGGACCATTAATGGTTCCACTTGAGGCTGTGTATACTACTCGTTGACACGTAGGGCTGACATGATAATCAGCGATATAAAGACTATGTCTGGAGTGACATTACATACGCGTTCTTCTGTATACTCTTCAGTACTCCGACTGTTCCCTTCACAGCTGGAACAGCAACATCCTCTAGATGCTCAACCACAAACGTTACGGGACTATCGAGGCTCAGCTATGATTCCCTTCATAAACACCACTCACCTAGCGACATGACAGACACCGTCCATCCCCTTGACAGCCTCGTCAAAAGCACCGTCCTAAGACAACAATTGATTCAGCTACACCGCTTCATGCAAAAATAACTATGCAAAGTGCACTCACCTCTGCAATCTCCCGCACTATGACGTATGAGAACTCCCCCTTCAACCCCTTGAACAAGTTGGCAAGATACTGGCCTTTCGTTTCATCTCTGACTGTACCTCGGACGTTGTAGCCATGTTCGAGGAATTCCCGAGTGATATGACTGAGCATGGTATCCGTTAGCCTCTCACAGCAGCGCTGGGCAACAAGTTCACTCACGCAGCGATATAACCGGAAGCTCCAGTGACGAGGACGGTTGCACCAGGCTTGACAGCAGGCATCGCGTTTGTGATATGGATCAAGTTTGAATCTACTCTATGTAATGCGGTTAGCAGGTATAACTATATGTAAACGGTGAACTGTTTTGTTTTGGCCGCCGCGAAGATAAGCACCGGTCTGCCGGGCGCTATATCACCAGATTGGGGATTTCTGCGACATCACCCCGAGTGACCCCGAATGTTCTCGGGGTTCTCACATTTCGCCCAATCAACACAATGTAAATTGACATCCCTTTACTGGGCAAGTTCGGGGTTGATGAATGTTCTATTCGGATAGCTGCTCAAGATAAGAAGATACAGTCATGCTTATTTATACTCGTATGAACGACTGAAGAACCTCATCCCCCACGAATAGTCTCCGCGCCAATTCGACCAACTAGATTCACGATGGGATTCAAACAAGACTGGTCTCAAGCGACGCCATACTTGGCCTTTTGCGTCTTCACTTTCTGTTGGGCCAATGTCATCTTCGGACTGTCAGTGTTTCACGATGAGCGTACCATAGCTGAACTTGAGGTTATTGCAGCGACACGTCCACCTTTGGTTCTTTACAAGCTTTGCCGTCCTGGTTGGGTCAATTCGGTACCAATGGCAAATTGACTACGTTACAGAAAGCCGTCGCCAACTCTGGTACGTCGAGCAATTCACTTTGAGTGTGCTCTTGCTGACGTCGGTTCCAGTCGTCTACATCGGGCGAATGGCCGGTACTCTGTCCTTTGAGCCAATCGCCGAAAGATTCGGTTACAAAGTCCTTCTGGCAGCTATCGCGTGTATTCAGGTCATCTCCGTCGCAAGTACGTGTAGCCTGCGTCCCATCGTAAGATGTTGTCCTGAATGAAGCTGCTATAGTCCAGCTGGCCGCTGGAAACTTCAACACCTTTATCGCTGGCCGAACAGTGTCATACATCGCCGTTGGCTGGATCGATGGCACAATCGCTTCGTATGCTTCTGAAATCGCCCCAACTGCTTTAAGAGGTTTCTTCTCCGGTCTATTAGCCCCAATGGCCAACTTGGCTTCCGTCTGGGGTGCCGGTATGTGTCAACATTACGCAACCGAAACCAGAAAAATCGGCTGGATGGTACCGATCGCCGTTCAACTCATCCCTGTGGTTATGATCGCTGGTTGTTGGCCATTTGCCGCCGAATCGCCACGTTGGCTGGTGGCTCATGGCAAGCCCGACCAAGCGCTGAAAGCACTCAAACGACTCAGGAGAAAGCAGGATGTCGATGCCGGTATGTGCGAAGCCGAGTTGGAAGGAATCACATACGCCATCGAATATGATCGGACTCACGCTACAGCAAGATGGAGAGATCTGGTATCCAAAGTCGCTTACAAACAATTCATATACACCATCTTGTTCTTCTTCTTCTATCCATCTACGGGTAACGCGTTCTACAATGCTTACGGAGCAACCTTCTTCAAGTCGATCGGTCTGGGAAACAAGTCATTCACATATACCATCCTCTGTCAATTGATGGGTATGATCGGTGGACTGACAGGTCTTCTCCTGACCGATCGGGTCGGACGTCGTCCACTGCTCATCATCGGCTCTGCCTTACTCGTGCTCTTTGACGGATTGGCCGCAGGCTTGGCTTCTAAACCTAACCGATCTAGTACCGAAAACAATGTAGTAGTAGCCTGTTGGACGTTGATGTTATGGTCAGCCAAATTATCTTGGGCGACACATGCTTATATCGTTGTACCTGAGATGGGTGGTATCAGAATGAGGAGAAAACTGGTTCAAGTCGGGACTACAGTAGATGTCTTGGGAAATTGGTTGTGGGGGTTCGCCAGTCCTTACATCCAGGTTCATCAAGCCACTCAAGGACCTAAGATTGGGTATCTGTTCGCTGGGTTTGGTGAGTCGCCCATCTTCTATTCAAAGCACGACAGCTCATATCGAAACTAGCCGGGCTCGCGTTGATCTTTGCAATTGTGGCTGCACCCGAGCTCAAAGGCCGTTCTCTGGAGGAAGTCGACGAGATGTTCGGTAAATTCCGATGGGGTTGGGAGTACAAGAACTATATTACTACCGGTGTCGGCGCAACAGTCGCTCAAATCGGTCAACATGAGCAGGTGGAAGACCTCGAAGCGAAGGAAGACGAGAAGCACGTCGCTCACAACACTTCTATGGTCAGAGTCGATTCTGTATAATATGTTGCGAGCTGGCTGCGGTATGTGAGATATGGTGTCAAGTGAAGGATGAGACCGACAAAGGGACAAGTAGTCAGAACGAAGCTGAACGATTGTAGCTGGACAACCTCGAGTTGTGATTTGTACCTCTTGGCAGGACTTTTGTACTTTCGATTGTTGCCCTTGTAGTGCCGATGCAATCTTCAACAGAATGGTGCCGGTTCAAAATCAGGTCGCTTACAACAGAAATGAGTCATGCGGGACGGTATTTGTTGTTCGGCATGGTAGCACTTTCTGATGGACTTGTGAGATCTTCAATCAAAGAATACATGAGCTACGGATCACAGAGTACAGCACGTCAGACTGGAAGTAAAACAGTCATACCAAAAAACTCTCTTTTCGAGAACAATTTGCCGTTGATCTCAACTCTATCTTTACCGACCTGATTGTTGACAACGTCTGTGACCTCTCTACCATCTTTGATCTGCCCTTCTCGCCACTGTCGGTTGGAAGGTACAGGCATCCCAGCATCACGGAATCGCTTGTACTCCTTGAAACACCCTTGGTAGTTGACAAATCCTTCTCGCTGAATCAGAGGTGACTCTGTGCACCCATTGGTGATATTATCCGACAATCAGCAGGAGAGCGGAAGCTACGTTGAGAATACACTCACCCATTGCAGGCTGCATCATCAAATCGCCGATTGAGCTTTGGAATATAACGAGGGACAGTCTTTCAAACGCTCTTTGGTCTTCAGGTGGCTCAAAGACCCTGTGTCTGGTAGCTTTGAAATGACCGCCAGAGAGGATTTCCTGTTTGATACGTCACACTTTGATCAGGACCACGCAGCCTATTTGTGAGAGATATGAACTGACCAATGTTTCACCGAGGTTGACAACTAGCGCTCCTGGCTCATACTTGACATACCTCCATCTCTCGTCCGCACCCCAAATCTGCAGACTACTGACAGGTACAGAGAACAACAGAGTCAACATTCCTAAAGGCGCCGATTAGCTTGAACTGTAGACGCGAGAGACACATACCAAAGTCACAATGACCGTGCATCCTGAGACCTTTGGACAGCTCTTTCGTTTCGGAAGCCAAAGGTTGGAACAAGGCGTGTCGGAAATATCCTTCGCCAGTAGGACCTTGCTTTGATTGCGCCGTTCTCCAAATGAACTCATCGTCCAACTCAAGAACTCGGGAAAGGATCGTCAAGAGTCTTCGGTTCACTGACTTGGACATGTACTGTTGGATCAGTAGTCAGCTTATCAGCATCTTTGACTAGCTGAACTTACATTGCAGAACGCAGTAATCTCATCGAAGAATGGGTGGATACATTCCGGGATGCGGTCAATCTCGTCAAATTCGGGTTTGTAAAAGTTGAAGTGTTTGATTCCATCCAAGGCTTGCTTTTCTCTCTGGACGTTGCAGTCAGCACATTGTCCGAGTCGTGATAGATGAATAGTATTCACCTTCCAACCATAAGGACGTTTATATCCTGAATAAACACCTGTCTCCGGATGCCATAAGAGGCGTTCTTGCTCTTCCTCGGAGATATTCCGGTGGTTATATTGTGCGATAGCAAATTGACGATGAAGCTGTATACCCTGAGTCACGCGCTACAAGCAGAGGGAACTCACCTGCTCAATGGAAACTCCGTAATTCTTCACATACAGGAATCCATCTTCCTTGATCGCTGTCTTTACCATCTGAACAAGATCATCAACCACTTTCGGGTCGTCAGAGTCCAGCAACGACAAGTCGAGCGTATGGAGTTCCGCAAAATCGTGGTCCAGTTGAGTGGCAGGCGGAATCTCCCATTCCGGGATGTCACACTTGCCTTCCGATGAAGGAGGTTGGAAAGGTGCAGCGGGTTTACTGACAGGCATATTGTTGAGCAGTTCCAGGTGGTAAGGAGCAACAGAGGCCATCGAAGAACATCTATATATGAGCTCACAGCTTATCGCACATGACTAAGGCAGATTGACCCCGAGTCGTCCTTAGCCCGAATCTTGTCACACATGCATCTGCATTTACCCCGAGTCTCCCAGAACGGTCCCAGCCTTGCGGTGTGGGAGTCTGTACTTTCTCAGCGTCCTAGCATGTATAATAAGAACTCACCTGTGCGTCCTAGCGATGAGGAAGTACAAGAAGTGATGTGTATGAAAAACTTGATGAACTGCGGAGTGTTCCATGTATTACGTAATATAGATGCACGTGGAATAAATGGCCCACATACAAAACATGCATACGTTCACAGCAAAGGCACTCAAAATATAGAACACAACGGTTGATATAAATATAACTCTGCAAGGAATCTTCGAGGGCAAGAGAATCATACAATCAAAAGGAACTTGTGTAGCAATGAAGTCGTATAACTCACGAGCCAAAATCCCAGTCATATCGACTCTATAGGAACAAGGGATAGTGAGGATTTTTATCCCCCAAATCATGGTTATCAGGGGCTCCAGCAGCGATCTGTTCAGCCTTCTTCTTGTTCTTCTGAACGGTTCCGATGAGTAGAGCGATAGTACAGAACAAAGACATCACAGTCATTCCCAAGACAAAGTAGATACCTTTCAAATAACGCGGCTTGGTCTGAGCCGTGAAAACCAAAGGCACAACGGCACCAGCGATGTTACCGATGAAAACGATAGTACCACAAGTCGTAGCCCTCTTGTAGTGAGGCGCGTGATTATCGGCAGCCCACAAGTTGTTCAGACAGGTGGGGATGTATAGACCAATGGAGGCGATAAAAATACCTGCGTAACGTACGCCGACCTGGGGTGCTGCGGCAAGCATGATATATCCGATAATGTTGGCGGTCAAACCGAAGATGATGAATGGCGATCGAAGCTTATACTTGTCCGAGTATATACCGGCAGCGATGAATGCACTGGCAGCGATGGCGTAGACTACCGGCGGAGTCAGCAATGAGGGGGCCTCTACAGTATCATCGTCTTACCAGGGATAGTCAAAAGTTGAGCTTGAACAGTTGTGGTGAAGCCTAAACCAGCACACAGAGTAGGCATAAAAGTAGTAATGGAGTACAAAGTGCAGTCGATACCAAAGTGGTTGATAGCGCTGTCAAAGGGGTATTATGCTCCATTCTTTGGCCAAGATGTAGAAGCAAGACTCACTGAACCATGGTTCTCCAGTCGGCATATGCGTTTTTCACTTGTCTCCATGAAAATTGGTCACGCTCATCGTAGAACTTTCTGTTCAACAACGCTCTCTTCTCGAAAACATCGCGCTCCGCCTGATTTAACCATCGAAGCTCGGAAGGCCTGTTGGGGATAACAAACCACGCGAGAGGAATCAGGCACGCTGAGATCAAACCCTCGACCAAGTACCTATTGACAGTGTAAGCCACGTCCTGGACACGACCCGCTCACATCCATTGCCAACCCTTCATTCCCGCGTGGTCGATCTGAGAGAGACCATAAGCAAGTAGACCACCAAAGGCCCCTGACAACGCGGAGCATGCCTGGATAGCAGTCTGTCGTCGGACATACTCTGTCCTTCGGTAAGTCATTGTGAGGTAGATTGCGATGGATGGAGCGCATACTGCTTCGAAAACGCCTAGTAGGATTCGGGTGGCCAGGAGCTGGTGGTAGTTTTTAACGAATGCAGCACCGATAGTGACTGCAGCCCAACAAGTGATTGACCAGGTCACTACGCAAGAGTCAGCGAGAAAAGATACCCCGGCAACTTACACATGTACCGAGCGGAGACAATCTTCAACAAGATAGAGTATATGGGCTCGAAGATGACGTATGTTGAGTAGACCACAGCGACCGCAGCACCGAACTGATTATTCACCAAGCCCAAATCAGTGGAGAAGCCACTATGATACGGCAATCAGCACCTGCACACAACAACTGGTAATGGGAGACTGACGTTAGATTGGCGTTTCCGATGTTTGAACGATCAAGTGAGGCCATCATGAAAATCAGACTGAAGACAGGTATCAAAGTACAGTCGAGCTTTCTTAGAGCTGATTTTTGCGTCTTCTCATCGTCTTCAGTCCACTGGACATCTTCGTCGACTGGTTCGACCTTGTCACCGGAAACTTGATAATCTTTAGCTTCTGTCTCAGCGACAGTCACACCGTAATTGAGGTCTACTGCGCTCATCTCGATTCTAGCTGGGTGGCCGTGAAAGACTGAGCAGAGTTGAGATGTGGGAGATACTGCTTGCCTTATGAGGTGCCTTTGAGGTGGGTATTCGACATGGATTGGCACACACCTGACCGAGCAACTCGGGGGTATTTGGGAGACTTGGGTATGATTGGGGAACCAGTGCAATTTGTGGCGTTACTTTGGTCAACTGCGTAGTCGAGTTTGCCTGCTTACCGTGGTCCGAGCAGCCCGCATTATCCCCAAATCTCCCCGAATCGCTGTTCGCGCCGAACGACCCGACAAGCTGTGGCATCTACGTAATACCTGGCGTTCTATCTAAACGAGTGCTTATCGCGACCAGGGCCAACGCAAGAGATAACGGTCGTATGGAATGACAAAGGCTATTTTCAGCTCTACGTCCCGGCAGACGGCAGTTCTCACAATCCATCTTCGAACCCAGGTAGTCGACACGCAGACATGTAAGACATCTACTTGCATATTCATTGCGCGGGGAACATCGTCAGACGTCTCTGATACAAGGCTGTACATAGCTGCATTTAGAGAAAATCAATACAATAAGATACCGAATCCTGCAAATATCCTCGAGGCTAAGCAGGAAGCAGGATGTTGACACCCAGATATTCCCTTTGAATGAATCTCTTTCCTTCCTTGACAACGATCTTGTCGTTGGGAGCGGCATCGGTGGGATGATGAGCGTCGGCAATTTGGACTTCTCGCCATTGTCTATTGGTCGGGATCTGCTCGAACTCACCGAGTCAGCTCTTATTGGAGCATCAGTCTGACAACTTACGGGAACACCCCTTTCACGCAACCGTTTGAATTCCCGATAAGCCCCCTGAGAGTCGAAACAGCCTTCACGTTGCAATAAAGGTGATTGGTAAGCGGGTTCCATTCGGAGATCGCCTTCTGACGCTTGGAAGAGAACAAGCGATAGACGATCAGAGCTCAGTTGGTCGGCGGGAGGGTCGACTACTCTATGCCTAGTCGCTCTGAAGTGACCACCCGATACGACTGATGATCTCTCAGTTAGCACCTCGGAGCACACACAATAACGATGTACTCACGCTCCAAGGTCTCACCGATGTTGATCACAAGCGATCCGGGTTTGTATGGCACGTATCTCCATTGCTCATCTCTCCCCCAGATTTGCAGCGAGGAGATGGGCACGGAGAACAGCATGGTAGTCGTACCGAAATCGCAATGACTATGTGTAGAGCATGAGTTGATGAACACACCGAAACACAATGGACATACCCGTTCATTCTGGTTCCTTTACCTTTCGCGTGAACGACATCATCTGAAGCGTAATACAGAGCTTGTCGGAAATAGCCTTGACCCACTGGACCGTTTTTGGACTGTACCAAGTCCCAAAGGAAGTTGTCTGGCATTTCCAAGACTTTCGAGAGCAGAGTTAAGAGTCTCCTGTTGACCGAATAGGTCAAGTAGTTACAAAAGTCGACTATTTCGTCCCAGAATGGGTGCATACATGTTGGAATTCGATCCATAGACTCGAACTGGGGCTGGTAGTAGTTGAAATGCTCGATATTGTCCTTGTTACCTTTGTCTTTCTACCCGGGTTAGCTGTAGCTCTATACGAGAACGACCTACCCTCCATCCCCACATTGGCTTCCAACCGGCGAAAGTCCCACTCTCATCTGGATTCCAGTGAAGTCTCTCCTTGTCTTCGTCGCTTATATGTTGGTGCAGGTATTGGGCAATGTCAAATTGTCTGTGAAGCTGATCGAGCGAACCGCTTGGGATAAGCTACATCTCAAGCAAATGTAAACACACTCACTTGCTCAATTGAGATGCCGTAGTGCTCGAGGAAGATGAATCCATCGTCTCGGATAGCAACTCTACAGGTGTCGACTAGATCTTGCACCACTGTGGGGTCCGGGTTGTCAAGTATGGACAAGTCAATTGTCCTGAGCTTAGCCCAGTCGATGTCTAGTTTGGATGTGGGTGGGGGTACCCAAGGCGTGACTTTGGGCTTGCCGGCAAGGTCAGCGGCGGGTGGGTTGAAAGGCGCTGTCATCGTGGGTGATTTAGGCTATGGCGATTATGAGATATCAGAGATTGCCGGTTATATACGTATTTTCGTCTCGATACAATCCTGGCCAATCGGGGTTGGACCTACTGCGGAATTGGATGTATGGGTTCCCGAGAAGTAGCGGGTATCAGTGTACTCCGATATCCTCAACGGTTGACTTGTGCATCAGCCAAACGGGGGGAGAAGTAGCTTTGACAACCCGTGACCGGCTGGCCCCGAATCCCCCGATTCCCCGAATTCTCTCAAATTGAGCGGATACCAGAAAGGGTTTGCATTGCGGGAATAGTACTTATATGTCAAGACGCAGCGACCCGATCCCCATCCATATCCAAACACCCATCCAAAATGTCCAAGCAAATCATCGGTAACGACAAATACCCACTCAAGCCTCACAACTGTAAGCTCTTTCACCCTTCCCCATTGCGACTCTAGCTGATAATACCACAGCTCCCGCCGTGACAGTTCCCGGATTAGTCTTCGCTTCTGGTCAAGTCGGTCAAGGTGACATTGAGACTGCTACTGTGAGCTTGCTGCTTTCGTATCTCCCTTGTACCAGCTGACGATTTGACAGAAACAATCCCTTACCGCCTTGAAAGAAGTTCTCGAACTTTCCGGTTCATCGCTCGACAAAGTTGTCAAGTTCAACATATACTTGAAGGATATGAATGACATGCTTCCGATGAACGATGTCTTTGTTGCTGTAAGTTCATGTCTTTTTCCTTTTGCCTTGGCTCACGTCATTGTGACAGCTCCTTCCTGAGGGTCCTAAACCCGCTAGAACCTGTATCCAAGCTGGTGCTCTTCCCGGTGGCCCAACCGCGCGAATTGAAATAGAAGCTATCGCTCAGTTGTGAGAGTGATCAGAGGGGAAGTTAAATTATCATGCTTCTTGTATGAATCGATGCATAGTGTACTGCATATAAGAAAGAGAGATGAACAGATTATGAACATTTCAAGTCGTAGCAATCACATTTCACAGAATCGATGGTTGCATACTGTAACTTTCAATGCGCGAGATATCCTCGTGCCAGAACAAGGTACATGCGCAAATAAGTAAGCCCCGCTCAACCCCTGACATCTTGCAATTCATTCTGATACCACATGGTGATCGCCTTCATATCGGCTCCCAGAGCAACGGTATCGTAGACTTGTAGATGTTCCTTTGCGAGTTTACCGCTGTTGGATAGTCTACTTACCCATTTACCGTGTTTTCGTGCTGATGCTACGATCTTGTCCATGGCGGCTACGAATTCGGGTTCGTCGCCTCGAGCTGGAACGTAGCCTAACAAGGATTGTGCTAAATCGTTGGGACCAATGAAAACGATATCTTTCGAAAGGTTTAGTCACAGGCTCCTTTGCAATCAACTCACCAACACCATCCACAGCACAGATCGCATCGACGTTCTCCAATCCCTCTCTGGTTTCAATCTGAATGCAGGTCAACAGAGTCTCGTTCGCTGATTTCATATACTGAGGTATGGTTATACCATGCGCAAGGCCAGGAAAAGGCGAACCTTGGCCACGCAAGCCGTATGGCGGGAATTTCGAGTATTTCACGACAAGCTCGGCTTCCGCTGCTGTGTTGATTTGGGGGACCATGATACCGCTGCACGTCAGCCTGGACGTGAAGAGTAGTAACTTACTGTGCACCAGTGTCAAGTGTCCGCTTGATCAAATCCGGTAAAGGAGCTCTGATTCTCACGATTGGAGAGACGTCTAAAGCAGCTATCGCAGCTACCATGTCGTGCATTGAATCGTCACTGATGTTTCCATGTTCACAGTCGAGGATGATGCTCTGCGAGAGGATCTCAGTGACTAGCGACCGACTCGGAACTCACATCAACACCTGTTTGAGCAACGATCTGAGAAGTTCTGACCGTAGACAGCCCCATGAAAGTCATCACCGGTTTTGATCCTGCTTTCAAACCGTTCAGAAGACGGAGCTTCGGGTTGTTGATGGTAGTCGTGATTGCGTTGGCTTGGGACATCTCGTTGATTTGCAGTAGGGTGTTGAGGGTGACTTGGAAACGACAAGATTTGTATTTATAATATATACGACGGAGTGAGGGTGTCGTTTTGCCAATTCACCCCCGATACCTTTTGTACCCTAGCCCCGAGTATCCCGAGCGTACGCGTGCATTCCGAATAACCCAGAACGTGATCGGGGAGCGTGGCTCGGCGACGCGGTGAATCTTGACCCGTGGTGTAGAGCGAGAGATACATGGTAGATTGACGAGTACAATGACACTGAGTATACCGGGTATACTGACATGAGGATATCTTTTGAATACAATTGTCCGTGAGAAACATAGATCCGCGTCCTGCCCCCCATCCCTATTATCTTCGTTTATTTCGACACTCCTGACCCTGCCTTGCCGAACCCATGTCGACACCTGCGATGTATGAATCGCCAGGTGCCGGTTGCAACTGCATGAACCCGGTCATTGTTGCCGAATCGATGGAGTCGATCGGGGCATGGATAGTAGTGGTCTCGTTCCGCACCACCCATCTCTGAGATACAGCGAGTAAAACTGAATGATCGTCAGCAGCGGCCCAAGACTTGACAAACTCACATGGTGCTCGCTGATCGGAGCGTCCTCCCTTTCGTTCCCACGACGTCGTGTACGCTCTCTGTCGCGTCATCGTCGTCGCAGGCCGCGAACTTCTCACTGAGGACCAATCTGCAGGGTTAGGGGGGGGTTAGGGGTTGGGGGTTAGGGGTTAGGGGTTAGGGGTTAGGGGTTAGGGGTTAGGGGGGGGTTAGGGGTTAGGGGTTAGGGGTTAGGGGTTAGGGGTTAGGGGTTAGGGGTTAGG